>NC_135483.1:164679436-165310638 GCF_052094955.1 Ictidomys tridecemlineatus | reverse complement strand
GCAGTTTCTACCACATTTCCAAGAGTTTCTTTTATATAAGTTAAATTCTTAAATTATATATGACTTAAATTCATTTAACAAAATTTTTTTTAACTTTTTTGTAGTTGTAGATGGACAGAATGACTGTATTTCATTTTATTTTTTGGTGCTGAGAATCGAACCCAGTGCCTCACACATGCTAGGCAAGTACTCTGCCATTGAATTACAGCCCCAGCCCTCAAAAAATATTTACCAAGCTCAATAATCCAAGGCATAATCCTATAATCTGTTATATTTAACAGTTTATATGCTAAGTTAGGTTAAATAAAAATACGGGACTACAGCTTTTTAAAAAAATTCCATATAATTAAATCTAATTTACATCTTCTTTTTTTTTTTTTTTTGGTACTGGGGATTGAACCCAGGCTGCTTTCCACTGAGCTGCATCCCCAGTCCTTTTTATTTTTATTAAGTTACTTAGGGTCTTACTAAAATTGAACTTGTCATCCTCCTGGCCTCAGGCTCCCAGATCAATGAGATTACAGCGTGTGTCACTGCATCTGGCTAATTTATACTTTGTTAATAGTCAATCAAGTTAATGAAATATTAGAGCATCCAATTATCTTTGTATATGTATATAGGTAATCTAGGTTTTCTTCATTTTCTCCCTAACTGGTCATTCAGAATTATTCATCAGGAATTACCAGGATTTATCTTACTAGATCTGAAATGAAACAATGAAGTGTAACCTTAGGTTCATTAACTTCTTACAGCTGGATTTTCATATACATTTTTCTAGGAAAATGATCCATAGCCTTCCTCTGGTTCTCTAAGGGCCCCATGTCCTAGATATTTTATTAGACTTTATCTGCTTCAAATCTGTGTTTCGTGTGTTGGGGGTGGGGGGTAATTGGGGATTGAACACAGGGGCACTGTACCACTGAGCTGTATTATATTTTGAGACAAGGTCTCACTAAGTGCCTAGGCTGGCCTGGAACTTAGAGTTCTTCTGCCTCAGCCTCCAGGTAGCTGGGATTATAGGCCTATGCCACCACTCTCAGCCTACCTGCCCTTTTGTTGCCAGACCTCATTATTTCCTCTGTTTCCTGTTTTTCTTTTAGCCCAGATGATAATTTAAGAACATATTGTTTTACATTTAGGAGTAAGGTCAAAAGGTTTTGGTAATAGTAGTTATTGTCACTGAAGCCACTTTCAGGCATTCTTTTCTATATTTTTTTTAAAGTACCATTTTAGTGGAAATGTAAATCAGTTATTTTTTAAAAGTACATATGTAAATCTTGAGAATTGAATTGAGTTACACAAAGAGGAATAATTTTAAAAAGCCACTTTATATCAGCAAATATTCTCCTCAGACTTCCAAAACAGGTATTTTAATATAAATCTGAGTTGTTGTTTTTTTTGTTTTGTTTTTTGCTTTTTGGTGGAAATATGAAGTGGGCTTGGTGGAGCTTAACTGTCAATCTTGCTTTCTTGTCTAGAAACAAAAGGAGAAACACAAAATTTAAACAATAAAATGCAAAGTGGTCATGCATGTAGGACCCTTAATGTAGGACAGTCCTTATATACTTTCTCTGTATATTTCCTATATGCAAAGAAATCCCTATGACTGGTATAATATAGTGATGTAATGAGAAAAACATATTTGGTCTTCATCCTTTGTTCCTGTATCAGAGCTAAAACCCTTGGAATTTCCTGAGTGATAGGAATGAAACAAATATTTTGTTATTTATAATAAACTCCTTTCAATCATACTTGAGTTTATACCATGAAGTGATGCCTGGTTGGCCTGTAGAGAGTTTCTGGATGAGAACTGGTTGCCTGAGGAACCAGCCATTTAATTAGAGTTAGCACTTTAAATCCTAGCCCCCTTATTATTCCTCCACCCTGAACTTCCAGGAAGGAGAGAGGATGGGAAATTGAGTTCAGTCACCAGTACTAAAAACAATGATTTAAAATGATTTAAAATCCCTATGTAACAGAACCTCCATAAAACCCATAAATGTCTATAATCTCAGCAATTTGAGAGGCTGAGGTAGGAAGATCACAAGTTTAGGCCCTTAGCAATTTAGCAAGATCCTGTCTCAAAATAAAAAGGGCTAGGAGTATAGCTCAGTGGTTGTTATGGTTTAGATGTGGTGTCCCCATGAAGCTCATGTGTGAGATAATACAAGAAGGCTTGGAGGACAAATGATTGGGTTATAGTTTTAACCTAATCTGTGAATTAATCCCTAGTGGGATTAACTGAGTGGTAACTGGAGGCAGGTGGTGTGTGGCTGAAGGAAGTGGTTCATTGGGGAGGTATGGTTATGGGAGATATATATACAGATATATATATATATATATATATATATATATATATATATTTTTGTATCTGGCCAGTGTGAGCTGCTTCCTTCTGCCACACATTCTACCGTAATGTTCAGCCTCACCTCCAGCCCCAAGGAATGGAGCCTACTGTCTATGGATGGAGACCTCTGAAACTGAGCCTCTGGATAAAACTTTTCTCCTCTACAATTGTGCTGGTTGGGTCATTCAGTCACAGCAGCAAAAAAGTAGATTAAAACAGGCAAAGTGCTCCTGGTAAGTCCCCAGTACTAAAAACAAAACAAAACAAAAACGCTAAATGAGCCAGGTATGGGGAGCAGCCTGTAATTCCACCTACTCAGGAGTCTGAGGTTGACAGTCACAAACAAGAGCCCAGCCTGGGAAACTTAAACTTAAGACCTTGTCTGAAAAGTGAGCAAGACTGGGGATGTAGCTTAGAACTAGAGTGCCACTGGGTTCAATTACCCAGTACCCCAAAACAAAACAAACCCTAAATGGGGTTCAGAGAGCCTCCAGGTTGGTGGACGCGTGCCTGTGCTGGGAAGAGGGCCTGGAGGGAGAGCATGGAAGCTCTGCCCCTCCCTCATACCTTGCATTTTGAATTTCTTCCATTTGATGTTCCTGAGTCATATCCTTTATAATAAACTGTAATAGTATGTAAAGCATTCTCCTGAGTTCTGTGAACCATTCTAGCAAATTACCAACCCCAAGGAGTGGCTGAGGGAACATCTAACTTGTAGCTGGTTAGTCAGAAGTATAGATTGCCACCTGGGACTTTAATGTGGCAGGACAGTCTTGTGGGACTAAGCTGTGAGGCCTGCACTAACCATGAAATGTCAGAATTAAATTAATGGGCACCCAGGGAAGTGGAGGATTGGGAAAACCAACACATTTGGTATTAAATGTTGGGAGAGTAAATTTTTTATCCCTTTAATTGTTATACTGGCACCATTGGCTGATATTCTATGTGATTGCTATTAATGCAGCAGATAATTTTAGGCACTCTGATCAGAATATCCCTACCCATTTCTCTTGTTGACTGAGGCATAAAAAAGAATTTTTATTTCTGAATTTTAATCCATATGTATAGCATAAAAATAATTAATATTTTTTTGTACATTCAACTAGAGAATTCAGAGAACTATAAAACATGATCCTTTCCTCTTAAGGAGATTATAGTGCTACAGATATTTGAATATTATGTTTCAATTTGAGGAAATTTTCATATATTGCATTTTTTCTGTTTCAGGGTAATAGATGGTCTGGAGACCCTAGATGAATTGGAGAAGTTACCAGTAAATGAGAAGACATATCGGCCTCTTAACGATGTGCACATTAAGGATATAACTATTCATGCCAACCCATTTGCTCAGTAACTCTAATAGACCTGGACAAATACTTGGCAAATTGCTGAAACATGCATTGTGGTTTTCCCACTTTTAATTATGTCAGAGATTTTGTCATTCTGTTGGCTTATAGCAAAGATCATCTATGAGCCGTTGGTACCAAGGGGGAACCCCTATTCTTGGAGCATATTCTTTACTACTATTATTCAATATATTTTTTAAATTTAATATAAAATATTGCCTCTGTTTAATTTTTTATCCCATATAGATATTCAATTTTAAATGTTGAGCTTATATTAAATGCAAGCATTTTTTAACACCCTAAGTACAAACTAGTACCGTAATTAATCCATAACCTACAAATATTGTCTTCCATGAACTTTTTACATTGTTAGAAAGAGAGGAACAAGGTAAAGAGATGGTCTAGAAAGACAAGCCAATCTATTTGCTTGCCGCAGTCTGGCTGGCAAGGAAATTTCGATGCGTCATTCCTACTTGGCAATGGCCCTCAGCATTTGCTATTTTTCTCTGGCCGTTAGATTTACAGTAAAGCCCTTGGTGGAAGCAAAAATAACCAAAAGGGGATCAGCAATGCTTTTTATTAAGCAGCAGAGGGGCACATTTTCAGGAGAGAAAATGGTGACAGGCTACAACAAGGGTCTGAGTTTTACAGGGTTTAGCAGGGCCTGGTCCTGGGATGAGGTGGTCAGTTACTTTTGATGGGCTCATTTAGGATGGGACAGGACTGGTAGGGAAGTTCCCTGGGGCTGTTGTACTGGAGACAGCCAGTTCAGTCTGATAGGGGTCAGGTGCCCTTTCCTTTTATGTTCTCCCCATTTTCCCTTCTTGCCTTCCTTTCAGCAGAGGCCTGGGTTTCTGAATGTCAAAAGCTCCCATTTACCACAGAAGTCTCCCTACACACCTGGCAGGAAGGCAGGTGGGGGAACAGCTGTAGAAAGGGGAAGTGTCCTGGAGTTTATTTTCCATGTCCTTCACTTAGAATACAGTAAGCTCAACATTTTTCAACTGATTTGCTCATGGGACATTTTTTGAAAGCCGATCTTTGAAAACATTGAAAAATGCCACTAACTGGTTAAAAGCATGAGTCCTGGTCTGGGTTTGCAACATAGCTGGTCCTAGTACTGTGTGCTTGTAGACAAGTTAACATCTCCAGGTTTATTTAGTTTAGTTTTCTCATCCATAAGTTATATTTCCTGAGACCATTGTGAGAATTAAGTGAAATAATTGGTGTAAAGCTCCTGGCAGGTACTAAGTGTTTGTACCAGGTAACTGCTTTCCTAACATTCAGGTCTACCATAGGGCTTTTACCTATTCAAGGCTTTTACCTATTAAAGCCATTTACCAGGCTCTGTTGATTTTGTCAAGAACCACATTCTATTATTAAAAGCTTGGACCTTGTACCAGATATCAGTCCAATAATGAGGCCATGGTTTTGAGAAAAATGAAAAAGAAGTTTTATCGCTTTGCTAGCAAAGGAGAAACAGGGACTCCTGTCCCAGAGGCTGTCCATCATCTGGGACAGGAGGCTTTTTAAACAGGTGATTCAAAGGGTACATTCCAGGTATTTCCCTTTAGGAGTTGTAATTCACTTATTAATTTAGGAGATAATAATTTCTGAGGTCTTCAAGTGCCATGCCAAAGTCTGAATTACTTCCTTCCTGTGTGTATGGGGGGCGGGGTTGTGCTCTAGAACAAAAAACAGCCTGGGGTGGGGGTGAAAGGTAATCCCCTTTCCCCTTGAGGTTAGAGAGGAGATAAGAGATTAGGGAGGAGCAGGAAGAGAAACATCCATTTTAACAATAAATTGCAGTAGCTGAGCAGCAATTGCTACACACCTACAGCTTGGTCACCTTGACTGGGTTTTTAAATATTCCTAAAAGTGACAACAATTACACTTCATATTTTCTCATAATTTTTCTTTTATACCTTTTTTCAGTTCACTTGGTCTTAACACTACAGAAGCCTGGTGTAACGCTGAAATGCTTGAATGTTTATAGTCTTTTCCTACAAGATCTTGCTCACTCAATTCTTTCTTTTAAAATTTTAGGAAAAATCTTTCCAACCCAATTTCAGTGCGTGTGGTGCCTAGCCACTAAAAACTGTTTTGTTTGCGATGCTGGGACCAAACTGAGGAAACTAATTTTAAACAGGTTTTAGAATCTTAGCAAAAGCCCAAACCAAGCCAATTACTAATTCAGAGCTAATTTGACGCTGGTGGTAAAGCGTTCTTTTAATGGCTGCAGTTAAAGAACAGAGCTATTTTGTATCCAGCTTCCCTCACTTTACTAGCGTTCAAAATCCCAGTTTTTAATGAGCTTGGACTGGATTTCTCTCCGGTTCTAACCCCCTTTCCTTGGAATCCGAGAGACCACCTTGCGCCTGCGCAAAGTGCCGCGCGCGTGCCCCGCCCTTCGCGCATGCGTGCCCTGCCCCGCGGCCCCGACGCCTTTGCCACGTCATCGGTGTTTTTGGGTCAAGGGCTGCCGCTGCGATTGTCAGCTCCATTTTGTGGTCGGTGCCCGTCGCAATTAGCTGTGTCTTCCCGAGGTCGCGTTGCAAGCTTCGTCTCCTTCGGCTTAGAGTCTCCAGCAGGACGGTGAGACGCGAGGCGGTGGAGGGAGTGTACTAGGCGTCCTCCTTGTATGTCGGGGGCTGCCCTCTTTTTGTTTGCCGGTTGTCCGACTCGCTGCCTCCTATTCCCGCACCCCAGAGCTCCATAAAGGCAGCGCGCTCGTACCCTCTATCGAATCCTTTGCTGCCAGTTTCTGTTTGCGGGGAGTAGCGACGGTGTTTGCCTGCCGCGCGCCCTGTCAGGGTCCGCTCGGTAGGGCGGCGGCCCGCCGAGCTCCGGCCTGCGGTGCCTCCGCCCGAGTCCTAAGATGGCGGCGGGGTGGAGGCCAGGCCTAGCACTGTCCCTGGGAGGCGCCGCTTGAGATTCTGGAATGTTCCTAGGTCGCCCTGCTGTGGGCGGAAGTGTCCATAGCAAATGGAGGGGGAAAAAAATAGTTGACTCCTGGTGGAATAAGGGCAGTCTCAAGTCTGGTTGACTCGTAAAGAGTATAGAAGGCGCTCTACCCTTAGTGCTGCCCGAGAAACCGAACTAGGAGCCCGAGGGAGGAAAGAGCATAGAGTGCACAGTTTGTGTATTTATGTGCAAACGTGTTTATATATACATGTTTCTGTTAGTATGTGTATGTACACATGTGGGTTTTTTTTTGTGTGTGTGTGTGTGTATGTGTTCATACACTTTTTGGCGGCGGCTCAAACGGGCCACCGCACTTGGCTTGCATGTGTACTTGTACTGGAGACACGAATAAAATTTTAGCAAAGTTAAATTGGGGTTCCTCAAATTCCCTTACAACGCCTCCTCCCATACACAAACTTTAAATAAATCTGGGCATGACATGGACAATGCAGAATGCTTGTGAGTAAAGTTCACAAACTTCAAAATATGGGACAGTGCAATAATTTTTTAGCAATTTCTGATTAAAAGGTTGTAACAACAGTGAATTTGTAAAGAATTATATATTGTTAAAAGTTAAGATGTTAGGACTGGGGTTGTGACTCAGTAATAGAGGGCTTGCCTAGCATGTTTGAGGCCCTGGGTTCCATTCTCAACAAACACCACATAAATAAATAAAATACACTGTGTCCATTACAACCAAAAATATTCTTTTTTAAAAAGTTACAGTGTTAGATACAATCTAACTGGGATGATTTTGTCTTTTATGTAGATGAGACACTCAAAGAGAACTTACTGTCCTGACTGGGATGAAAAGGACTGGGATTATGGAAAATGGAGAAGCAGTAGCAGTCATAAGAGAAAGAAGAGATCATATAGCAGTGGTCGAGAGAACAAGCATTGCAAATACAATCACTCTAAAACATCTGATAGGTAAGAAGGGTGTCTGAATATAAAAACCACATTTTTATGGTGATAGAACTAGTGTTACCTTGTGGTTACCATTCCTGCTTCCAGTGAGATTTTTGATGGCTTCTAATGTGTAAAGTTGCGTGTTTGGAGGGGGAGGTAACTGTAGGCCTGGGGCTGTAACTAGTAGTGGAGTTCTTGCAGTAGCATGCATGAGCACCTCAAAATAAAAGCTAACTAGGAATTTAACAAAGGTTAGTATTGGCAGAAAATAGAAAATATATTTTTTTTCTAGCTATTACATGGAAAGCAGATCTATAAATGAGAAAGATTATCATAGTCGACGCTATATTGATGAGTACAGAAATGACTACAGTCAAGGATGTGAACTTGGACATCGCCATCGAGATCATGAAAGCAGATATCAGAACCATAGTAGCAAGTCCTCTGGTAGAAGTGGAAGAAGTAGTTATAAAAGTAAACACAGGATTCAGCACAGTACTTCACATCATCGCTCACATGGGGTATGAGCTGTTTTAAAACATTTGGAAATTTTATTTCCCATGTGGAACAGGAAAACTTTAATTTGTGTTTGAGAAAATTCTGTTTAAGATAAAGCCATCTCAGCTTTAACTTGGAGGATTATTTCTATTTGTACGTTGGATAAAATTCCAGAAAAGCAGTATGTTTAATTCTGTAATAATAGATTTTACTTACTAGTTGGCTTCTAATTGTCATTTCAATGAAAATAGTGAAGGTAACATAAAAGCAATAACAAGACATTCTGAAAGGTTTTTTATAGTACTTCAAGAATTCTGCTTTGACTTGATAAGTTCAAACATCACAAAAAATAGACATTTTTGTGTGATTGATTAGATGTACTTTTTTCTCCTAACAAAGCATGTTCTGTAATCTTTCATTAAACAAACTATAAAAGATTTGAACTTTATGGGTTATGTATTAATCTGGTGATAGCTCAGATGACATTTAAAATACTGTAATGTTATCCTTGTATACCAATTCTTTTTTCTTCCCAAAACTAGGACTTTGGTTTTATTTACTGTTCTGATATTTGTTTTCTTAGATTAGCTAGGAAATCTTAATTTGGCCACAGTCTACTTTAACAAGTAAATATTACATCCTACAATTTTGGAACATTAAATTAGGACACTAGAAACTTAAAATTATGTTTCAGTGTTTCAGTGAATGCTACAACTAAGCATTTTTTTTTTTAAGAAAAACAATTGTATTTATGTTTTGTTGCCTTACCACTTTGAGTATCTTATCTGAAAATCTGTTCCTTGCCATGTTTTTCTCCTGTTAACATAAACTATGTGCCCTGTGAATTTCTGGGGACTGAATTTGAAATTGCTCCTGCCAACCGTTTGTGGCCTGGCGTGTATCTGAATGCCTGAATATCTCCCCGCTGAATGAATTTCGTATTCTGCCCTGAATTCACTCGGGTATATTGATTGGCTGGATGATCTTGGTGCCGCCCACTTGACGTTTCCAGAAGAGTCACCGAAGGAAAAGAACCAGGAGTGTAGAGGATGATGAGGAGGGTCACCTGATCTGTCAGAGTGGAGACGTACTAAGTGCAAGATGTATAGAATATTTTTCAACACTTATTAACTTTTCAGATAGTATAATCTATATAGATTAAGATTTCAGGGATTTGGAGATCTTTTTTTTCTTTCTCTATTTTCTTGTTTTTATTTTGTTTTTCCATTTCTTTTGGTGGGGGGGGATTGTGTTTTTGCTTTCTTTAGAAATTTAATGTTATGCAGAACTTCCAGAGCAGTAAATCAAGTTAATGAAGTTAGCCTAACAATGAAATTAGACCTAAAACTAGTTGTATTTTTTTGGTGGTGTTGACCAATAAAATAAATATCTAGCAATAAGGAAATTAGTAACATGAACTAGAATAATCTTCATTGATAGCATTTATTATGATAAGTACTTTGTTTCCACTTTTTGGTGTAACTGAGATTCATTTCTCTCTCCTAGATGAAATTGTTGATACTTTAGGTGAAGGGGCTTTTGGAAAAGTTGTGGAATGTATCGATCATAAAGCGTAAGTTTCCTGTGCTTGGATTATACTTGAGAAGCTTGCCAGTATAGAAAAGTACTTTATATCATTAAGCTGTTTGGGCTGGGGTATCTTGGCTTGTTTATGAGAAACTTCTAAAGATATTGTATTTATGTTGTATTTAAGTAGCTAGTATTATATCCAGCTTCTGGGCTGGCGTAGCTTTCCTGGGTTTAGTCCTCGGCACCAGAAAAAAAGGGTATGCAGAGATGGGGTTGTGGCTCAGTGGTAGAGCACTTGCCTTACATGTGAGGCACTGGGTTTGATTCTCATCACCACATATAAAGGTCCATCAATAACTAAAAATGAAAAAGGATATATGCAGCTTTTGGTTCTAGTTCAGGCTGAGATCATAGTTTGTTTTTGAAAAGTGTTCATGTGTTTGTCCTCCTAGGCATAGTTATGGCTCCCCCTCCTTGCTCCTTTTCTCTTTTTATAATAGTGTTTCTCAGCCTTGGTTTTTACATTAGAATTTTGGAGCTTTTTTTTTTTTTGTCTCAAATCTTTTCAAGGTATTTGGTTTACTAGGAGCCTCCATTTTTAGAAAGTGCCATGATTCATTATGATAACAGCCAGGACTGAGCTGATAACTCTTCTGTATTAGGATCATAATTATTTAATTATTATATATATATCCTTCAAACTGCTAATTAAAATTTATTTTCTTGACATCTGGATTGTAGCTTAATGGTAGAGTGTCTGCCTAGCATGCACAAGGCCTGGGCTCAGTTTCCAGCATCTCAGTGATATTCCCCCTTCTAAATGGCAGAGCTTTTAAGTTTAAGGAGACTTGGTAATGTTCTGAGACCTAGCATTCTTTGCTATGCCACCTTATCCTAACTTATTGATAACCTAGCCAATTCAGAATTTGACAGGTGAGTGAGTTTCTTTAGGAAGAAACTGCTTTATATACTTTTGTTTTGAGTCTTAGTTGGAATGCAAGTTTAGGTGGCATTATCACCGCATACTTGTTAAATTAGAGCTTTTCTTATTGTTAGTTGGTCCTGAATGGTGATCTCATGAAAGAAGTTTGTGTCATTTAGTATGTATTGGCATTACTAATTCTACTATGTTCAAAGACCATAGTTGCTTATATTGAATCATATCATAGAGTACTTAAACAACAAGTTTAAGAAAATAAAATTTAATAGGCCAGATTAAAACTAGTTAAAAGAGAATAATAGAAAACTGAAATTGAACATCACATGTATCTTTTATTATTTCCTTTTTGGTGCCCTTTGAGGTTTGAAGCACATCTATCATTTTTTAACTTAGATTTCTTTTCTCTTAACAGGGGAGGTAGACATGTAGCAGTAAAAATAGTTAAAAATGTGGATAGATATTGTGAAGCTGCTCGCTCAGAAATTCAAGTTCTGGAACACTTAAATACAACAGACCCCAACAGTACTTTGTAAGTAGTAAAGTAAAATTTGGAAAATGGTCCAAGGCAGATTTGAACTGCAAGGTATACTCACCCTTTTTTTCATATGTTACAGCCGCTGTGTCCAGATGTTGGAGTGGTTTGAGCATCATGGTCACATTTGCATTGTGTTTGAACTACTGGGACTTAGTACTTATGATTTCATTAAGGAAAATGGTTTTCTGCCATTTCGACTGGATCATATCAGGAAGATGGCATATCAGATATGCAAGTCTGTGAATTGTAAGTTCTTGACCTGTCTTCCAAAAGCTGTGAGTTTGAGACCAATGCCAGACTGGTCTGGATTTTTAAAAAACGAGACCTAAACATGTACAGTTCATTGTCAATTAAAAATAAAAAGGAGAGCTGGGTAAAGTAGGGAGATTGAGAGGCAGGAGGTCAGCTTGAGTCCAGGAGTTTGGGGCAGCTTGGGTAAGATGAGATCCTATCAAATAGAGAGGGCGAATTGGTAGGTAGGTAGTAAAGATTTACTTGATTATAAGATGTTAAGTCTATAGCATATGTTTAATTTGACAAATGATATTATCCAACATAGTTTATATTGAACACTGGTTTAACTGTTTCCTAAAAATATTAACCTTGTGCTGTTGGTACTTTTTTAAAAGGGTAGTACCTTTTAGTCTCTGGTTATTTTTCTAGCTGATTAAAATTTTACTGATTGATTGAGTATGCGGGAAATGCATCTGATTTTTACTATAGAGTTGGGGAGGTCAAGTTTTTTTTTTTTTTTTTTATTTTATTATCAGGTTACAGTAAAACTTTTGTTTCATTTTCAGTTTTGCACAGCAATAAATTGACTCACACAGATTTAAAGCCTGAAAACATCTTATTTGTGCAGTCTGACTACACAGAAGTATATAATCCCAAAATGGTAAGTTTTCAATGTATAATCTTCATAGTTTAGGGTGAATTTTTTGTTTTTTTTTTATTTTGTCTTCATAACTATCATTTTATGATTTTCAGAAACGTGATGAACGTACCTTAATAAATCCAGATATTAAAGTTGTAGATTTTGGCAGTGCAACCTATGATGATGAACATCACAGTACATTGGTATCTACAAGACATTATAGAGCACCTGAAGTTATTTTAGGTTAGTACTTGTTAATTATGCTCTGAAAACGTGTATATTTTGAAGCTGTTGTAAAAATTCAGATTTAGGTCTTATTCAATATAGAACTTTCAAAAAAATCTTTTTTTAAGAATCAGTATTACAAAATACAGAGTCTCACTGAGTTGCTTAGCACCTCGCCATTGCTGAGGCTGGCTTTGAAATTGTGATTCTCCCATTTCAGCAATGGGATTACAGCGTGTGCCACCATGCCCAGTTATTAATTGCCTTTTTTTCCCCCCAGAATAATGGAAGTCCTTTATATATTTCTCAAAAAACAAGAAGGCAAATTTTAATTCCCAATAATACTTTTTATACTGCATATATGATAGTAGAATGCATTATAATTCTTATCACACATATAGAGCACAATTTTTCATATCTCTGGTTGTATACATTGTATACTTATACCAATTCTTCATTAATTGACTTTTAATGTCTTTAAGAAATAAGTTTTTTCTCCCCTAACATTGTGCTTTGTTTTGCAGCCCTAGGATGGTCCCAACCGTGTGATGTCTGGAGTATAGGATGTATTCTTATTGAATACTATCTTGGGTTTACAGTATTTCCAGTAAGTTATAATGATTTTTCAGTAGTTTTACACTAGAAGAGTGCCTATTTATAAGAATAATTTAAGGTTTATATATAATTATAAGATATATAAATTATAATTATATAAATTATAATTTATATATAATTATAAATCATCACTTATAAGAAGATGATTTATATCATCTTCTTATAAGTGATTATCCCTGTCCATTTGAGGAAGTTATTGCCAAGCTATTGGAAGTTGTTATTCAGGGTTGTTTTTCACACACACACACAACACACCATGTAGTCACTGAAAAGTATTTTTGGGCGCTCATCTTTGTTGTACCTTCTACTCATGTCCTGACTTAGAAAATTAACACTGATGTTAAATGAGAAAAGTGTGCGATGTGTATGCAAAGATAGTTAACAATATTTTGTTTTGTTTTTAAGACACATGATAGTAAGGAGCACTTGGCAATGATGGAAAGGATTCTTGGACCCCTACCAAAACATATGATACAGAAAACCAGGTATGTTTTAGTTAATTAAGAGGTAGCGGGGCTGTGGGGCTGAGGATATAGCTCAGTTGGGTAGGTGCTTATCTTGTATGCACAAGGCCAAGAGTTCCCCAGTACCTAAAAAAAAGGAGTGCCATCCTTTTTATAACTTGGTTAATTGTTTGGATGAGAACTTTAGTAAACAAATCACACTAATGGATTTTCAGTTAAGTATGACTTTCGTGGGGAGTGGATAACTCTGTACCTTCGCTACATTTTAAACCTCTTAAAAGCATTGACCTTTCTAAAGTGTAGTAAATGGTAGAACCAATCACCTTTGCTAGATGTTTTCAAAGTTTCAATATCAACATAAATAATAAATTGATCTTGACTCTTTTTAGGAAACGTAAATATTTCCATCATGACCGATTAGACTGGGATGAACATAGTTCTGCTGGCAGATATGTTTCAAGGCGCTGCAAACCTCTGAAGGTAAGTTTGGGATGTTGCTTAAATGATCCAAAACTTGACATTCCCCCTCTTTTTTGTTACAGATTTATTTTGATGCTAGTACTGAATATCCAGGGCCTTGTGTTCCACTCTCCAGTTCTTGATGGAAAAATGAAATAAATGGTAGTGGAAAAGGCTGTTGAATATATTTTTCTTTTCCTTTCAGGAATTCATGCTCTCTCAGGATGCTGAACATGAGCTTCTCTTTGACCTTATTCATAAAATGTTGGAGTATGATCCAGCCAAAAGAATTACTCTCAAAGAAGCCTTAAAACACCCATTCTTTTACCCACTTAAAAAAAGTACATGAATTTATCTCTCTCTCAAAGAGATCTTACAGACTGTATCAGTCTAGTTTATTAAATTATTTTGTACAGCTTTGTAAATTTCTTAAGTTTTTTGTATTGACATTTTGTTTCTCGATAATTTGATTTGTTAATTACATAGCTAAGTAAAGTAACATTTTCCAGTAATTATAAAGTGATTTATTCAGAATAAACTGCTAATGAAATTCACATGAATCTATAGTTTGTTATTAGCACTGTTTTTCTTCCTACCTTTGTCACTTTAAAGAATGAATATTTCTCTTCTTGAGTCTTTGGAAATACTTAGCTTTATTTTCATTTTTATGGGTTGTAAAAATTGGAACTTAGGCCATCCTTTTCTTACTACATATGAAACAAAATTAAAGGGCACATTGATTACCCAAGAGGGTTCATTCTCCATGTTCAAGTTTAGGATTTCACAAATAACTTCAGACCCTTGACTTCCTTCAGTACTAATAATGAATTACAGAAGAAACCCGAGGATCCTTTGCAGCCAGGTCTCTGAATTATCAAGTAACTATAATACAGCAGAATTTTGTCTATGGTTTTATTTATACTTGATCCATGTGTGTTCATGTGGTACTAGCGATCAAATCCAGGGCCTTGCATATTAATCAAGCACTATCACACTGACATATCCTCAGCCATAGAACATTTCTATGCTTTTCTTTATGTCTCTATCATAAATATAAATTATTTTATGTGAAAAACAGTTGGAACTGGGCAGTGGTACTACACAGCTGTAATCCTAGCTTTTAGCTACTTAGGATGAAGAAGGAAGATTGCAAATTTAAGGCTAACCGAAACCCTGTCTCAATGTTAAAAAGAGATGATTGGAGGGCCTGGGGTTGTGGCTCAGCACTACAGTGCTTACCTTGCCTGTGTGAGGCACTGGGTGCAATCCTCAGAACCACATAAAAAATTAAAGGTATTGTGAAAAAAAGGTGGGGGATTGGGTAGTTGCCTAAAGTGCAAGGCCCTGTGCCCAATCCCAAACCCTTTACCCACTCCCACCCCCTCAAAGAAACTTAATTTTTTGGGGGGGGGTATGGGAACCTTACTGCTGACCTACATCTCCTGCCTGCCCTTTTAAGTTTTGAGACGGGTTCAAGTTGCTGAAATTGGCCTTATAATTATAGACATGCAACATCACCCTGCCTTAGAATCCTTTTGAGAGCTTAGCCCTACTGGGCCCTGCCTCTAAAAGGTTCTATCACCATCCAGTAAGCACCAAGCCAAGAAATGACTTTGATGTGAGCCTTTGATGAATATTTCAAGTGCATAACACTACATACTTTCCTCTACTTGTTTATACTTTTCTAGAAGGTAAAGTCATGATATCAGAGGCATTTCAATCTTGCATATCCCAAGATCTTATACATAATGCTGTTTACCAATAGCTTGTCCCAAAATGGCCTGGGAGTGTAGCTTGGTGGTAGAGCACCCCAAGTACCACAAACAAGAAGATGAATACATTGAGGTGGAACATCCCTACTGATGTAAATGGTTGGAGGCTAATATTCGCACCCTGCTGGTCTAGAATGCTTGTCCCTAATGGGATACTGTGGTATTGCATTACAATGACAAAAAGATTTATTTGGTCTGTCTCTAGTTCTGTGCCAGGTACTGGACCCTTTAGATTTCCTAGGTGAAGAGGAATAAGGTAGATAACAGGTGAAAGAAGCATTTTTTGTTCATCACAAGCACCTTTGAACCACACCTGAGTTTTATGTTAGTGTAAGGGTGACTTAAAAAGCCTATCAGTATAGGAGCTATTTACCAGGAAACCCACCCATGTAAGAGGGTGGAAATTTCGCACCACTTCCCCATCTCTGAGGTTATATATAAGAAGGGGTTGGGATTGACTTACCAATGGCCAGTTATTGAATGAATCATGTCCCTTCCATGTGACCTTGCTCTATGTAGTTCTTCCATCTCATCATTTGAGCATCTCCTTTGTTTAGGGTTTTTTTGTTGTTGTTGTGTTGTTTTTGTTTTGTACAGCAGATTGAACCTAGGGGTGCTTAACCACTGAGTCACATCCCCAGTGCTTTTAGAGACAATCCTGGCTGAGATGCTGATGCTGGCTTTGAATTTTGCCCCAGCCTCTGGAGCCACTGGGATTGTGGGTATGTGTCATCACACTTGGCTATCTAGTAAGTAAACTGATTTCCTGAATCCTGTGTGCTGCTCTACAAAATTATCAGACTTGAAGAGGGAGACATGAGAACTATAAGCCAATAAATGACATGTAACTGGTCAGTTAAAAAATAATCTGAGAAAGGACTAGTAATGTAGCTCAGTTGGTAGAGTGCTTGCCTTGCATGCATAAGGCCCTGGGTTCAATCCCCAACACCACTAAATAAATAACCAGACACCAGGTAGTGTTGGTGGTGCAGACCTGTAATCCAGGTGTTTGGGAGGCTGAGATAGGAAGACCTCAAGTTGGAGGCCAGCCTAGGCAATGTAGTTTGGGACCTTCTCATAATACAATTTAAAAACTGCTGGATATATCAGTGGTAGGGCACTTGCCTGGCATACATATAAGGGGATTTGATGACTATCAATCACACATAAACCCAAAACAACAAAGATGTGTGATTGTCATTTGAGTGGGGACTGAGTTGTGAGACTGAATCCTTAACCTGTGGAGATCTGATGCTAACTCCAGGTAGTATAAGGATTGTATTTTGAGTTTTAGAACACCTGTCTCAATTCTAAAGAGGGGGACAGGACAATAAGTTAAAAGGGGGAAAAAAATGTCCCTGAGTGCCCCCCCTCTTTTTTTTTTTTTTTTTTTGCCAAAAAAACCCTAGCCAAAGGGAAAATGAGAGCAAACCTAGGCCAGAAAGTCTAGATACGTATGCAAATACTAGAGATTGGTCTCACTAAATTACCCAGATTGACCTTGAAATTGTGATCCTACTGCCTCAGCCTCCAAATGGCTGTGATTACAGCTATGCTCTGTGTCACCACATGGCAGATACATATTACCTTGAAAAGACACTGGCTTTCTTTTGTACATGCTGAAAACCAGAGCAAGTTAGTGTTATCTGAAGAAAGCTGTTTTACTGCATGTACATCTGGACAGTTAGTTACTCCTTGGAATGTTGGTCATACAAGCAAGCTAATGCTGATGAAGTCACTGCTTCTGCAGCCTAATGTAAAACCCTTCTTTGGGGCCTGATGTGGAATGGAGGGCACTGTGAAAAAGGGTATCTAGCTGGCCACTACCCAACTAACACCATGAGAGGAGGCAGTGCTTGGTGAAACACCATGAAGGTTGAAGGTGCCATCTGCTCAGCCTGTTGCTACTGAACTCTTCTTGGAAGTCACTGATCTGCCTCAATGTCATGTCTCCCTGTGTCCAGGCACTTTGGCTTTCCAACAACCTACCACACTGACCTGGCATAATTGGGCTGTGGCCATGACAACACCCAGAGAACTGAGTTTGGGAAAACCCCACACAGGTGGAAATTAGAATTATTAATAGAAATTTGTTTTCCTCATAGTATCAACATCTTCATCCCCCACCCCTTTTGGTGCCAGGGATTGAACCCAGGGGCAATTAACCACTGAGCCACATCCCCAGCCCTTTTAAAATATTTTATTAGAGATAGGGCCTTGCTAAGTTGCTGAGGCTGGATTTGAACTCATGATCCTTCCACCTCAGCTTCCCAAGTGGCTGGGATTATAGGCATGCACCATTGTGCCAGGATTCTTCATCCCTTGTGGGGAAATTGAGTCACTGCTTACTATGCCCTTGTAAGGTGATGAGTGTGATAATTATCCACTTTTAATAGTTAAGAAACTGTTATCCTAAGAAATGCCCAAGGGAGACCCCAAAGCCCTGAATATCCTGCCTTGTCCTGCAAACCCTCTTTCATAATAACCAGGCCAATTTTGCTGCTTTTATACTGACACCTTTATTTGCTGGTGGCCAACCTTTAAAAAAAAAAAAAAAAAAGCCCTAAATAATCAGGCAGCAATTGTAGCTTTAGGTTTAGTGGAATCCTTACTGTGGACCCTGGTGAAGTGTCTGTCCTATGCTTAGAACAACCAGAAGTGTCCCAAGGCTGCTGGAGTGATGAGGCCACTGTGCTTACACTTAATGTTCTCCTGGGCCTTACGTATTTTATCCACTAGGAATCCAGCCTTGTATGATGGACATTGATATTCCTCCTTATACAGTTTGTTAGGTAGAGTTCATAACTTTCCACAGACATTAGGAATATTGGGCATATAGTAAGAGGGAAAGGCAGATTCAACTGAAGTGATCATGTAGGGCTTTCTAGGGGAAGTCAAGCTTCTGAACTACACTTAAAGAATGTTCTAGCTACTGTGCTAACAGATGAGGTGTACAAAGTGTATGCAGAGGTCACTTCTCCATTTAAGATACTGGTGGCTTGAATTAAGGTGACAGTATTTGATAGGTTATTTTTGGAGCTGGAGTGGACAGTTTGATCTACTAGACATGTGGGCTGATAGGGACCTACAGCCTACTCTGGAGAGAATAAATGGAATTGGTATCTTTGAAAATCAAACACTGGCTGGGGTCTTTGGATTGAACCTAGAGGCCCTTTACTACTGAGCTGCACCCCCAGTTATTTTTGAGACAGGTTCTTGCCAGGTGGCCCCAAACTTGTAATTCTGTCTTAGCCTCCCAAAATTGCTGGGATTATAGGTATATACCACCACACAACAAGTTTGAAATATGTAAGCCATACAAAGGCAAAGGTGCCGTCCAGAAGAAAAGCATGTCTGAGAAAACCCTTTGGTTCCTAATTAAACCATGAAATAAGGTCAAGGTCTGAGGCTTTAGTGTACAACCAACTGAACAGTCATTGCTTTTCTCTACATTAATAAGGAGTCTCATGAAATTTTATTCAATTTCAAGAGTACAGACAAGATGCAAGTTTCACAGTTAAACACAAATAATGAATGCAGCAATATCACTGGCTTAGATGGCTGTACTTGAGGTTGTTCAGAGTGCCAAGAGCTATCTGGGTTACCAGCTATCCAGTTTCCTCCGTTCTTCAACTGTTTGCTGTGCCCGGCTCCATTATGCCTAACTAGAATAGAAATGAGGTGTATTTACAGAGAAAATATTTTATCCTTAAAATAGAATGTAGAACGTCTTTTTAAGTAATAAAAGCTTCAGTCTATAACCAGGTCACTTATTTCCAGTTTATTTAAGTGAACTTAATTTTAAGCACAATCTTCAATATTTTAAGAAATAGTTTAAACAATTTTTGTCCCTTCAATTCTTTTCTCCTTAATATTTTAGCTTGAATTGGCTCCTAGCTCATTATTTTTTTCTTTGTAGTTTTAGGGATCAAACCGAGGGCCTTGTGTATGTTAGGGAAGTACTCTGCCACTAACCTGTATGTGTGATATATATATTACACACACACACACAACTTTTGATTGTTTTACAAATGGGTCTCTGAGCAGTCTACAAAAGCAAGGAATCTGCAGCTTTTTACCACTCTCATCTAGATAATACATCAGTGGAGCTTTAAATTTCTGATTAAGAGGGACTAAAGTGACAGTGATTTAAGTACATTTGTAAAGTGCTCTCATTCTTTCACTTCATTAATAAGTGCACTGGAGAATGAAAATGGCTGATTTGCCAGATTCCTAAACTGCCCATAGTTAAATAGGGATAGGGTGGGGAGAAGAGTTGGGAAGCTTTTCTCATCCAGTTTTCAATTATATTCTAAGTTTGTGTTCAGATTATAATCCACTGGAATTCAACTTCTAAGACAAAAGTCAAGACAAAAGTACTTATCAGATTTCAGTTTCCATTTAAAATCAAGCCTACTGAAAACCCTTTTTATTCCCAATATTTTAAATCTTTAGGCCTCAGTAGGCTGGTGAATAGAAATACCTCATATTGATACTAAAGGACTAATATTACATATTAAAAAAATCATGGTAAGGCAATTTAACAGATTTCTTACAGAAATGCTTATTAATCTACTTTACATGGCAACTGTGAATAGCAACCGAGGAAAATTTTTACAAAGTAAATTTTATAGTCTAATATACATATGCCAATGTTGTCATCTATATTTGAAGTCAACCCACAGTGGTGGTGCGTTATTTTGTATAAGCAGCCTACTTCAGTGAACAGTAAAAATTCATTAGCACTGTCCCTACAACCTTGAGATAAATCAATCATCTGTAAGATTTTCAAACATTTTTACATATTAGAAGTCCAAATGATTCTATTTATTGATACATTTACAACCAAGTAAGAATCTCCAAAAGCCAATAGGAAATGCCTTGCCTGGTGCCTATGATGGGCTAAGGTACAAAGGAAACTGTTGAAAGATGACTTATGGGAATTCCTTTCATTTTCTAGTGATACTGACAGAAAAAAAAAAAAAAAATATATATATATATATATATATATATATATATTGCTTCTCACCAAGGACATGCATAAACACATATCATTAGGACTCCTCTTTTAAAAAAAACCAACACCCCACCCACAGCACTAGAAATCAAACTGGTGCTTCACACACACTAGGTAAGCCTTGGCCACTGAGCAACATCCAATCCCAATTTCTGAGACAGTCTAAATTGTCCAACTGGTATCTCCAGCTTTCATTCCTCCTGACTCAGCCTCCCAAGTACCTGGGATTACAGGCATAAGCTACTGTACCCAGCTTTCTCTCCTTTTTTAATAAGGTATATAAGTGTACATTCTCTATGGAGGTGACTTTACCCCAAGGGGGAACCAAAAAGTCTTACTCCTTTCATATATAAAGCACAGACACAGTACATACACAGTGTATCTATGATATTAAAATTTATTGGGGATGCTACTAGGAAAAAAATAAATTTCTTGGGGGAAACGCAGAAGAAACACTGAACCAGAGGTTAATCTCTTAAATGTGCATTTTTCCCTCACCACCATCATAATCATGTTAAAAAACCCCGTGGCCATTTTGGTATCTGGAATGAATATTTATGGGAACAAAAAGAATTTCTAGGACAATAAACCTAGAGGAAGACTAAGAAATTTATCAGCTCTAAACACACATTTAATTATAGCATCCAAGTGGAAACTTATGCTTAGAAACTGACACCAAACTAGGAAAATCAACTTAACATTTATCCAATCATAAAATTAAAAGTACAAGTTTAACATCTTTATTAAGAATTACATATTTGAGGCCATAGGTTGGCACTGGCAGCTGAGTTTTAAAATTCAAAATGAAAATCTGCAATTGTTTTATAAAGCATTCCCTTTCTTCATATCATACTCACAGATGACTTATCCATTTACTAAATACTGTAGTAAGTAAACACTACTGTGTCATTATGAAGAAAAAAACTATGATCAAAGATCATAATGTAGTTCTGGAAGACTACACACTCTTTCACTATACACAGTATATAATAGAACAGGGTACACTTTGTACGGCAATAACATGCAATGATTTGGTCGTAAAAATGTCAATGTAGTTTCAGCTACATCATAATTCTGTGTAGGTGTTTACAATTTGGGAGTTTTAAGGATGAAAGGAGGAATTATTTAATGCTTATACAGCAAAGACATCTAAACACACAACATACAGTATACTACTAGGTATTAAAATGAAATTTATAAACAAAGAAAAAGGCTAATCTATAAAACCTAAGTGTAAGGATGGACTTTATTTAAAAAAAAAAAAGTATTTTGCGGACTACAAATTACAAAGTAAAAGCAGATCACTATGTAGAAATCTAGTGAATACATTTTGCCTGCACATGAAAACTTTATCCAAGTTATTCATTTAACAAAATCACCCCATTCCCACAATGTTATCTGTTATAATGCTCTTCTTAAGGTCACTATAACTTTATTTCAAATTATATATTACACGTTATTCCCTCAAGATGAATGTTTAAATACCAACTTCTTGGCTAATAAGAATGGCACCTTCAAAAGGGGTAATTTCCACTCAATCTCTGGTGGCATTATTCCAGGCTAGTTTCTTTCAATTAAAAAATCCTTCAAAACATTCACTTATAACACAATGCCTTTCCACCCAAAAATGTTGTAATATTTTCCCCTTAATGACTACATACATGGATGGGCAGCAGCAAGAAAATAAAAAGATGAAAAATTAAAAGGCAGCCATTAAAATAAATGGATTAATCACATAGAAGAAATATTTGGCTCATGGCAATTAAGAGTTGGCAACTAGGGTATATTAATAGCCAGATGCTTGAGTCATTACTGAATGTACTAAGAGAATGAAGCCAGTCCAGTACGACCAAGTGAGAATATACAATTATTGTACTTCATTCTTTGGAATAAATGCTCTAAGCCAAAAGGAAATATAAGTTAAATTCAGATCCCCAATTAGAACATGCTGACTCAACAATTTTATGGGGTCTATAACAGTCATTTCCTCTATTCACACTTTTTTAGAAGTCCTTTCATATCAAACTAAGGGTATTCTGAGCCCAAAATAAGACTTCTATGGTACATTTGAAAATGTTCATATGAAAAAGAGTACCCATTTGTTTTGCCTAGAAAGATACAAACTAAATGCAGAAGTTTCTCAATGGGAAAAAGCTCAATTTTCTTCTTCCCACCATCTCTGACATGAGATTCCTCAAACTTCAAGTTTGTTCTCCATAGCTTCACTAATGATGAAAGACAGAGAGCAAACAATTGAACTTAAGGACATCTGGGATTAAAAATACAAGTAAATGTTAACATGCAAGCAATGGTCCAAATACTCAGGATCATGTTAATGCGTTCAATTACTGTGTAAGAGACTTTCATTAATGAATAGGGCTCTAGGCATACCAAATTATCACACAAACCATTGCCTTTTGAGACTTTGGATACTTTTACAGTTTAATTTGCAAACAGAATTTTTATAACAAATTATTTTTAACCAAATCATATCTTGAAAACTGTTTATATATAGAAAACCCAGGGAATAAAGTGAACTGTTCATTGTGGAAGGCCTTAAATTACATTATTACAGTAGAAAATACAGGAGGTAGAAGATAACTGAAAAGACTAATGCAACATTAGATTCAAATCTATAGCTCCTGTAGCTACTTAAAACATGGTTTTAGAAACTAAACCCAACATTTCCAGTAACCATAGAAACAGTTAAAATAAAATTTGCCATGAAAGCCCTTATATCATGCTTGATATAGGGAGGTAGGAAGATGTAAGAACCAGGACACATGAGACATGACATTTTATCTACAACTCCTGTTTGCTTTACTGAGGATGTAGTTTCAAAATTCAGTCACCTTCTTCAGCTTCAGACTCCGATTCTAGAAAGGGGGAAAATGTAGTCAAACATTTTATGTCAGAAAGCAAAATTTCCCATTTTCTACTTTAAAACACTTAAAATTATAAAGAAGAATTCCACTAGTAATATCTTACTTATATGAAGACATTAAAAAGTATTCATTCAAATAAATATTCTCAAAATTATCAATTTCCTGCCAGGCATGATGATATACACCTGTGATTTCAGCTCCTCAGGAGGCTGAGGCAGGGAGGATTCCAAGTTTGAGGCCAACCTCAGCAGCTCAGCAAGAACCCATCTCAAAATGAAAAAAAAAAAAAAAAGGACGGGGGATGTATGTAGCTCAGTGGTACAGCACCCATGGGTTTAATCCCCAGTACCAAACAAAAAATCAATATCCCTTCTAAGAATCTTTAGTATTATAGCTATGCCATCAAAATACTTTAATAATTATAGCCTAATTTCCCCAACTGGCTTAAATCAATGACTATTTGCAAGTTTGTCATAAGTAAACAAGGTATGTACTCCCTAGGTACAAAGCAGCAAGAGAATGAGAAGAATGCAAATGTGGACATATAGCCTAAATATTAAAATCAGTTTCCAAACCATCTGCACAAAGGGAAAGACTTACCTTCTTCAGCATTTTTGAGCCATTCAACAAACTTTTTCATTTGTTCAAGGAAGACACTTTTCCCCTTTGCAACATGTGCATCTTTATACCACTTCAGAATCGGCTCTTCACTCAGGACTTCAGCTATAGAGAGCAATAAATCATTACATTAGGAGTTTTAATGTATTTCTCCACATGAGAAACTACCTAAGGTGGTTCAAAATTATCAACTATCAATGCCTGCTTGGCAACAACATTTACAGAAAGTAAAAACATTATTTTTGGTTATAAGACAAATCTATTCAAAACACTGGTTTCTTCACAATTTCAAGAAAAGTTAAAAAGATGAAAGGATCATTATTTTTAAAAGACTTTTCTCAACTTGCTGTTCATGTATGAAACTACCCAAACTGTAGGGATTTGAATAAATGCTTTCAATAAACCTAAATACTAAAGATGACAATCACTGAAGCATAGGTACTACCCATTTTCCATACTTTCCTTTTAAACATTTTTTAGAGACCAGGGTTGATTCCTGTTCTTAAGTTTAGAATACACAGAACTAAAAAGATCATCATTGAAAACTAGAGAGAGAACACATGTACACACCATCTACAGCTACTGGGATTCAGGCTACTCTGATAAATGGGGAACTGTAAAGTGCTATCACCACTAATAAATTAACTGCCTGCATGGGTTCTCTCCCAAAAGAGGCCTGTATTTACTACTAAATTTACAGCATGTTTCTATAACTCAGATCTCAGGAAAGAAGCAAAAACTGCAATAGGGGAGTTACAGAAGCATTCTAAACCAGTCTTAAAGCACAAATGAAAATCAACATTGAGTGACAGGCTTCCCATAGGCAGAAGACGACTAGAGGTAGGAAGTATGTCTGGAGAAGGGACCAGGGAAAAAAATTTTTTTAACATTTATTTATTTATTTATCTATTTATTTATTTATTTATAGTTTTCGGTGGATACAACATCTTTCTTTGTATGTGGTGCTGAGGATCTAGCACGCTCGCTTGAGCCACATCCCCAGCCTCGACCTGGGGGAATTTGATGTGGTGTTCACAATGGCTTTGGATTTTAACTTGTGAACAGGGAGATATTCTGATAGAAATATTCTAAAAAGCACCCAACTTAATCAAAGATGCCTAGAAGTAAAACAGTTCAAGGAGCCCAAGTTCAGATACTCATTTGAAAGCAATGGACTATTCAAGGACTTGCCACCCTCCAATCCTCCTTTTCATTTTGAAACAGGATCTTGTGAAGTTTGGCTGGAATCAAACTTGTGATCCTCCTGCCTTGGCCTCCTGAGAGATGGAATCACAGGCATGTGCCATCACACCTGGCTCCTCTAGTTCAAGAACTTAAAAAACACATTCAAAACATTCAAAATTTATATTACCTTTATAAAAAAGCACCACTATTTTCTGGAAGGCTTTCATGAAATGAATGTTGTCATAACAATACTCCTGAATCTTCAGTAACAGAGTCAGCTCAGACTGACCTTGAGTAGTAAAGGCAGCAAGTAGAGGGCTGTATTGCTTTTAAAGGAAGAGAATATTTAGTCATTCAATACAATAACCAACCATTATAAAACTCTTACAACACAGAACACAATCCATATTTTAAAATCACTGTGAAATATATTTATTGGAAATTAAAAGCAAGAATATTAAAGCAAAACAAACCCCCATAAACCTACTAAGCATCAAAATCAAATAATTCTGTAAGCATTTCAGGCAACTATTGAACAGTTAATATGGGTGGGGGGTGTTTTCCTATATTCTCTCAAAAACAAACATCAAATTGCAGGCTTAAATTACTTTTAAACGTTTTCTTGTTTTTTAACCTGTGATAAAAAACAAATAAATCCTAAGTCAGACTTAAAAGTGTTATGAGTAGTTAATGTTACTTGTCTACTTACTGGAGGGTCATCCCCAGGAACCAAAGATGTGATATATCCTCTTAGAAAAGAACAGTGAGAATTCACTTATCCCCACTTAAAAAGCAGAACAGTTTGTCAGGCACAGTTCTAATACCTTCAAGTGCTTGATGGCTTGCTCTGCTACAAGCTCCTCTTTTTTGTTCCACTCCACGGTGCTCATTACACTTGACCAGACTATCCCAATGACAACTGGTTCTGGAATGTTGTTTCTTTTCATCTCTTCCTTGACATATAAAATTATCTGCAAAACAATCCAAATTTAGTAAAGGAAGTCAGTTTTGATATATATACTTCACACATCAAACTTAGACATTTTATGAAAGCATAAAAATACCTCTTCATGCAATTAGTAACAACCACATATGTACCACATATAGATAGAACCTTTGGAACTGGAAGTGGTAGTGAGTTTTAGCCTCAGTTTACACACAAACCAGCTAGTAGGAACTGAGAAGGAAACAGAATCAGGTCTGTCAAATGGACTGCACAAAATACCCAAGTTTCATCATTTTGGGACATCAGTAAGGTACTGAATAATTAATTATATGAAAATGGCTAAGATGAAGTACAATTCTCTAAGTATTAATTCACTCACTCTGGTGAAATATTTCTGAAGTTTCTCAAATGCATGAAAGTGCCAGAAGTTTAGCCATAAAAAGATGGTTTAAAGAAAAACTGCTTACATCCTTAAATGGATCGCCACGAGACATCTGTTCTTGAAGCTCTTTCTGGAGCTCCTTGCGAGCTCCTATGGTCTGTTGATTCCGAACATACTCTGAAAGCTCTTTCAAGCCTGCCTCAGTAAAATACTTTGTGAAGTGTTCAACGCTTTGCTTGTTGGCAGGAAAAAGTTCCTGAAAGGAGAATTAAAATATTGTCCACTTTCAGATTTCAAAATAAAATTTCTCTTACATATACCTCTAGGGTTGGTAGGAATGGGAAGAAAGAAAAAAGTTACAAACCATCAGTCTATTATCCATGCTGACTTTCCGAAGGCTTGCAGCTACTGCATTGATGTCTTTTTCATTTATCCATGATTTAAAGAGTTTTACAGCAAAAGCTGCTGAAACTCCTGTGAAAGGGGAAAGGGAGGAGAAAAAGCTCATCTAACAGAAATACCTTCTCAGATTTTAATCTTGTTATCTCGATGTACTCCCCCCCTCCACAGTACAACCACACAGGATTATTCATTCTCTTTCTAAACTGAATCCTCAGTTTTCCTTTACCACTGCTTACATTTTCACTCCAATGTCTCTATTTCATCCTTTTTTTTTAATGTTTATTTTTTAGGTGTAGATGGACACAACACAGTGCCTTTATTTTTATATGGTGCTGAGAATGGAACTGGGTCCCGCCCCGCCCGCCAGGCTCTCTACCACTGAGCCACTGAGACACAATCCCAGCCCCACCTATTTCATCCTTTGCTAGTTGCATATTTTTGGCCAACTTTATACTTAGTGTTTTGTAATGTAAGTTAAGGGTAACAGTTCCTACAATAACAGGAATGTGGCGAGAATTTAAAAGGCCCTTAAATACTTAGTACCCCATATAAGGGAAGAAAAAAAAATTAGCGTTTTTTTTTTTTTTTTTGTAGAGCTGGGGATTGAACCCAGGGCCTTGTGCACGTGAGGCAAGCACACTACCAACTGAGCTATATCCCCAGCCCAAGTTAGCTTAAAAAAAAAAAAATCACTGTCAGAATACAGAAGCCACAAATAGGAACTAATTATTCCTTTCAGCTTGACATCTTTCTGGTGTGTCAGCTCCATTAAAGATGTCCCAAGTCTCCCAATTGGTACCAATCTTTCTGGGTTCCCAAAGCATTTCTTTTTACTTTAATTACACCTACTCCACTCTAATCCATTCAAAGACTACCCTATGCTAAAGGTTAATTACCTTCTTTAACCAAATTCTCATTATAAAGGCTATTAAGAATGGATGCATTAAGTGTTCCATTAGCCAGAAGAACACCAGTCAACATAGCCAGCTTGTTCCTCTCCGACTCTGAAAAACCCTTTAAGAACAGTAGCAGCTGTAAAAGTAAATAGTTTAGGGTCAGAAAAACAATTGCTTTACACTAAGACAAACAGCAAGGCACACTTACTCTATTGATTGAAAGGGTGGGCTCTGGGACCTAATCACTCAAGTTTATATCTTAGTTGTAATAACTGATTAGCTAAATAATCTTGGGCAAAGTATTTAATCTCTGTGCTTCAGTTTCCTCACACTTTATGTGGATAATAAAATTTGCCTACCAGGGTTGTATTTGGGACTGAATCCAGGGGTACTTTACCACTGAGCTACACCTCTAGTCCTTTTTATTCTGAGATAGGATTCCCCCCCCTTTTTTTATAGTTGTAGATGGACAGAATTCCTTTATTTTTTGCCTTTTTTAAATATTTATTTTTTAGTTATAGGTGGACACAATATCTTTATTTTATTTTCATGTGGTGCTGAGGATTGAACCCAGTGCCCCACGCTTGCTAGGCAAGCACTCTGCCACTGAGTTATAGCCCCAGCCCGAGATAGGATCTTGCTAAATTGCTGAGTCTGGTCTCAAACTTGTGATCCTCCTGCCTCAACCTCCCCAGGTTTGTTCTGGGATGGGGGTTAACTGGGATCTAAATACAGGAGTGCTTTACACTGAGCTACATCTGCAGCCCTTTTTATTTTTTTTTTAAATCTTGAGTGAGACCCGGCCTCGCTAAGTTGCTAGGGCCTTATTAAATTGCTGAGGCTGGTCTCAAACTGGCAATCCTCCTGCCTCAGCCTTTTAAGTCACTAGGATTACAGGCATCTTATTACACCTGGCTCCCAGGGTCTTCAATGAATATTAAATGAGTTGATATAATTAGAACAAAACCTGGCACTCAATAAATATTAATGTTATCAGATTTTCTTTGCACCGTTTATAAAACATTTCACACTGAGACTCAAATATCAAGTAAGCTAAGCTAAATTTGTTATTCAATTTTTTAGGCTCTAATCCTTTGCCCTCCATATTCTGAACAACTCCACTTAGCCTTTTAACTTTGCCATTTGTTTGGACACAGCTAAGCAACAGTGCACAAGTTAGAACTATTTTAACAAACTATATAATATACTCCAAAATTAGATTTCAATTATAGCTCACCTATTTAAAATTATATCAAATCTGTGGGAATTAGAATTTAACATTCTCTTCCTGACCCTATTCTTGTTCTACCATTGAGCTACACACAATCCCTCCTCATACCTTTTTTACTTCATCTTCAAAACCTTTCTCCAGGTATTTGTAGCGCCTGATTAACTTGTTAAAAACCTATGAAGAACACCAAAGTTATTTCCAGAACAGCAAAGAAGGAAGTCTTACACTAAAGGCAAAAGCTTACACTTTATATCAACTTGGGAAGAGTTTTATCAGCTCCTCAATCCTAAATATACCAGTACTTCTAATGCTTTAATTGCAACTTCTCTATAGATTTGTATTGCTGGGTGTGTGCATGAGCACGCTTGTGGTATAGGAGATTTAACCACTGAGCTACACCTCAGTCCTTTTTATTTTTTGAGATAAGTCTTGCTAAAATGCTGAGGCTGGCCTTGACCTTGAAACCCTTCTACCTCAGCCTCCTGAGTGGCTGGTATTATAGGCCTGCAACACAACACCCAACTACATGTCCCTCCCTTTAAAGCAAAAAGTTCCTTAAACATTAGCTAACTGAAAACATGAAGTAAAATCTTACTTACCTGAGCAAATGCTTGCATGGTCTCTAGGTCTTCTTGTGCTGCAAAAACGCAGACATGTGTACGCATCATGTCATCTGCCAGTGTACCACCTGGGGCTAAAGAATATTAACAAAAAATTTTGCTTATTTTAGTTATTTTCAGCACTGGGGATTGAACCAAGGGCACTACCACTGTGCTACATCCCAGTCTCAAATTTTGCAATTTTATTTTATTATTTTTAAAATATTTTTTAGTTGTTGATAGACCTTTATTCTATTTATTTATATGTGGTGCCGAAAATTAAACCCAGTACCCCACACATGCCAGGCAAGTGCACTACTGCTGAGCCACAGCCCAAGCCCCATTTTTTTAAAAAAAATATTTTTTAGAAGAATTTTCAATAGAAAATAAGATGGTAACATCCTAAAAGACAAATTTAAAAGCAAAATTAATCAACCAGTGTGTTTGGTGGGTTCAGTATATAAGAATGAAGAGTAAAAATGTACACAGGAATACATAGAACAATCTTAGCACCCTAAAGTAACTCTATAACCATTCAGTAGTGCCAAATCTGTCAAATGGAGATGTTCAGAGATGGCTCTGATTACATGTAATTTTCCATGAAGAAAGTAATCCTTCAAGCTTCTGTTATAAAAACAAATTCTGTTATGAAAACTTAATGCTTTAAAAAATCGGGGGAAGGAGAAAAAAAGCACAGATATGTTAACAACTGTTGAAGCTGGGTAAAAGATCAGATGTGTTCATTATATTATTCTCTTTATGATGTATTTTAAATGTTCCTTAGAAAAACAATTTTTGATTAAAATCTGTACTCAGGACTGAATCCAGGGTACTCTGCCACTGAGCCACATCCCCAGCCCTTTTTATTGAGACTGGGACTTCCTAAAACTTGCCATGCTTCTGCCTTAGCCTCCTTAACAGTTGGGATTACAGACATGTACCTGGCTTCCTTGGTAAATATGTTTTTAAAGACCTTCCCCGCCCCTTCCAAAAAAAAACCTTACTAGTAACAGTATTATGAATAGAAATAGAAACCTTTCATATTTTTTACTACAAATTGGCTAATGCAATGAAAAGAAATACTCTCTTGACTAGGCATTAAAAGGGATGAATTCTTCCCTCATTTATTGGTGCATTATAGTTTATGGTGGGATTTGTTGTTATATATTTAAACATGTAAACAACATAACAATATAATTTGGCAAATTTCACTCCCCAAAATGGTAGGAGTTCTAAGTTCCTGGGTCTACTACTGGGTAATTCACTGTCAGGTAAGCCTCATAGCTTGGATGGCAATGTAGTATCACTCTAAAAACATTTTGAAATAACTTGTCTTACATTCTTTTTTCTGTTAACTTTTAAAAAAATAAGTCTTTTTGGAGATGGGGCCTTGTTATGTTGCCCAAGATGGCCTTAAAGCTGATTATCCAGCCTTAGATTCACTAAGTAGCTGGGATTACACTATCATGTCTGGCTCTTTTCTATTACATCTTTAAAATTCAATGTGTACTTTTTTCTTATTGCATATATTAATTTGCTAGCCTCATCCCAAGTACTTAATAGGCATATGTGACTAAATGGCTACTGTACTGAGCAGCACAGGACTAGAGCATCCATAGAACAAAACAAGGGTAGAAGTTTCTCCATAAAATGGTAGTATTCAAACATATGTTGGAAAAATCATCAATTGGGGATTTGTAGGAAATTAGACTTCAAACATGAGGCTTGACAGAACAGGGAAATCTGATAACTTATTATGAATTAGAAGAAAAGAATGGAAAAAACTTATGGAGGCAGAAACGAAATAAAATACAACACAGCCAAAAATACCACCCCACCCAATAGGTTCATCAATAGTCTATATTCCGGATTCTCCATAATCTCTGTACATTCACTTCCCTAAAATCTTAAACCAATAAAACCCAGACACTTACCCAGCATTCCACCAGCCACCAGAATGTCAAAGAGTGTTTCTGCATATCGGCGATAGTCAAGTTTTGCTCCAGAAGCATCAAGAAACTTAGCTACTGCTTCCAAATCAGTACCAGTTTCAGTTAAGCCTTGAATAATACAGTCTTGAAACTGAGTAGGGTCAAACCTCTCTTTTTCATCTGTGGGGAAAAACCCAAATCATTTGAAATCTTACCAAAAGACTTATTTGTACTATCAAACTACAATGTTAACCAAATTCCTCTTAATTTCATTTATTTCAACAGCTGGGAAAAAAGCAAACACAAGCTACATGACCCAATACTTGCAATAAACACAAGAGGAAAGAGACTACATTCATATCCTTTGCAAGCTTCCTTCTGCAAATGTAAGTCAGGATGGCCTAGTCACACAAATTATGTGGCTTTTCTCCTGCCACTCTTTCAAACAAATCTCATTAAGTGAGCTAAATTGCACTCATGTTTCATGTACCTACTGCCACAAGACAATTCCACCTGGAATGTTCTAAGGCATCTTGGCTTTTTCAGATTTTAGACTATCCTTCAAACCTTAAGTGACCCTTTGAAAATTTGTCCAAATACTTGGGGTATTGGTTCTTTAGATGCACAAACAATTTGGTTTTTAATTTAACCATTCATTTGGTATTTATTAAAGTAATCTTTGGAAAGTGTGTGTATATGTATTTTTTTTTAATGGTACTGGGATTTCAGGCAGGTCACCACACCAGCTGGCTCCCAGGGTTAAATTTTTTGTTTGTTTATTTGAGAGGTGGTTACTGGAAATTGAACACAGGAATGCTTTTTTAAAAATTTTGGGTCTTGCTGCTAAGTTGCTGAGGCTGGCCTAGAACTTACGACCCTCCTGCCTCAGTCCCCTGCTTTGCTGGGATTATAGGTGTGCACCAGAACACACAGCTGGAAAGCATATTATTGACCAGCATTATTTGTTCTAGTTTATAACTCCTGTTCCTTAAGAAAATTAACTGGCTAAATCTAAATGTACCTGCAAAGACTAGAATCAAATCACACTTTGCTCTCCTTACCACCTCTACAAGGGAACAGAATACTAGAGATTATAAAAGACTGTAACATATCTCAGTTGTATATTACTCAAGATAGAAAAAGAAAAACAGGGGCACCAGCTCTGGACCCTGTTCTCTCTGGAGTCTGTTTCTTAAATAAAATTTACCTTTTGCTCTTGCCTTAGCATTTCTCAGGTGTTTAATCTTCAACACTGGGGGAACAAGGACCAGATCCTGATTTTCAAGACCAGGTTCAGATGGGGGCTCATCTGGAATTGTCACCAAATAGCACCCACCTCTCAGAAGACTTCAAAACAGACTTTTACCATAGACCCCTAGACTGACCCAAAACATTCCTAAAAGGGAAACCCAAACTGCTTGTTCCATGTCAGCCCTTTCCAGCTCGAAGCAGCCAGAGCTCTTACTGTACACTTCCGTTAATCAGAAGGGGGAAGGAGACTGGGTTTACAGTCCCTATAGATAATGAATGATTGGGTCAGGAAGATGGTGGCTGATCTAAAAAGAAATGAGTACTTCCCCTCCAAGGCCAAGGAGTTGCCAAGGTCACCTGCCCCCAGGGAATTATTCCTCCCAGCATGGAGCTGCTAATGAATATATCTAGCAAGAAGCTGCTAAAGAATATACCAGGTAGCTCCTTTCCTGCCTTTTTGGGCCCACATGGGAGTGGTAGCCCCCTCCCCCAAGCTCTGTTCCAGTCATTTTGGTCACACAGGCTGAGTGGGAAGAGGAGGCCTGAGAAGAAAGGAAACCTGAAATCTATAAAAAGGGGCAGGACATCCCCACTCCTTGGGGAACCAGCTCTGGAGCCCCTCTTCTCTGGAAGAGTCACTCTCTCTTTCTCTCCCTTTCTCCTTTCTGTTTCTTAAATTTATTTAATCTTGAAAAAAAAAGAAAAACAACTTATTACCATTAATTGACCCATTTCTCTAAACTTCTTTTAAAACAGATTATGTGTTTTCAAGCAAGAATACTTGAAAGTGTTTTTTTTTTTTTGGAAAATATTAAGCTTAATAAAAAACCTGACACCATATCTTATTTAGCTCCTGTACTACTAGCATAATTCCTTGCTACTGAAGTCAACATTCATTTAAGTACACACCAATACAAAAAAAAAAAAGTAGTTAGTTTCTTACTAAATCCGTAAGAAATATTTAATTTCATTACACATTACAATGTGACTCTTACTCCATAATTTACTTCCATTTTATGGGTAAATTATGACTTTTCTCTTTACACTTTTTTTTTGGGGGGGGGAATGTGTGTGCTGCTGCAGATCATACCCAAGGCAAGCATTTTACCACTGAGTTACATCCCCAATCCTTATCACACATCTTGGCATAACTTGGGTGAAATTAATGACATTAGGAATTTTCTTTTTACAAATTAACCTCTTTGCTCAAGCAAAAGTTTGTTTAAAGGAAACTGCTAGCTAGTGAAGTCTTTTTTTAAGAAAGTTTTTTTTAAGATGTCGATGAACCTTTATCTATTTATTTATTTATATGTGGTGCTGAGAATTGAACCTGGTGCCTCACACATGCTAGGCAAGCACTCCACCACTGAGTCACAACCCTAGTCCTAGAAGGTATTTTATTTTTACACTAAAAACAACATTGAATAACCTGCTTAGAGATAAGCTGATAATTAAAAAGCACAAATTTGAGAAAGCAGTAGAAGTATTAGGGGCACATCTGAAATGGAAGTTACCTAGAAATTCAAGTTCCTTTCTGATATTCTCTCTTGAGGTTTTAGTACTATACAATGACTGTCAGAGGAACCAGGATACAAAAGATATCTGGAGGTGTGAAGAGATATTAAAACATAAATATTTACCTCTTTTTCTGGTTTTAAAACGCTGGCCTGATAGCGTTGGCTTTTGCTGCTTTTGATTATTCATAAAAGACACCCTAGGAAAACAGAAATATGGCCTTAAAAGTATCTGTGTTGTAACAGTCATTTAAAAACGAAGCATAGAAAAAACTTAAGTCTAGTCACATATAAATCACATGGAACACACTTTCAACTTGACAATATACCAGGTGCAGGCACAAAGAATTATCTTCACTTGAATTAAATCTAACTTCAAAATCTGCATTTCTCTCTATAAGAAGCACTTTAAGGAAATCCTGGGAACTACACCTTTGGATGACTTTACAGTGTCACAGTGACCAGTGACAAATCCACCATCACAAACATAATTGTTAAGTCTCTTCCACATTCCTCTTTAAATTCGCCTACATCTTCCACTACTTCTAAGCACCACAGAACGCCGAAATTATCACTAGTCACCGAAATATATATTTCAATCCTGAGACGCCGTCAAAAGGGGAATCCCTTCTTCTGAGCAGTACCACCCTACCCCAAAGGCATGCCTGTGATCGCAACCGAAGCTTGCACAACTCCGGCCTGCAAAATTAGCTGTGACGGCCGGGCCTTCTTTGCCCTGTAACCTACAGTCTAAGTGAGCCTCGTCCCCGGGCACGTGCCTCCCAACCCACACTCTTCCTTAGCCACCCACAAGAGCAGATAAGCCGCCCCCGTCCCGGAACCCTCTCTCGACTACAGTCGGGTGCCGTGGGGTCCCGTGGGCCCTTCTCCACTGACCCTGTCGCCTGGGGTGGCGGCCGCCGCAACGAGCGGACCACAGGCGCCGAGGCGCTCCGCGCCGGGGGCCCCGCCGCCCCGTACATCCGCCCGCCCTCCAGCGAAAGCAGCGGCGGAGGAGGCGGCCTCAGTGGTGGTGGCGGCTCCTCCGCCCCGCCCGCCGGAACCCCCCACGCGTACATCACCCAACAGAGGCCGCGGCGGCTTTGTTACCCAGGCCCGGGCAGCGTCCAGAGGTGGGCCGCTTCGGCCACTGCCTCGCCTGCGGCGCCGCGGCAAGCTCCCGGACCCTACTTCTGGCTTGATCTCCGGCTTCTCGGCCTCCCAGCCAAAGCTAGGGACCCGACCCTCGAATCCAGGCCCCGGATCCGATTGGCCTCATGCGGCGGCCTCCGCTTAGGCCCACCCAAGCCTCGCCGCATCCGACCTGCTGCCTCCCTTGCCCTTTGCCGGGCGACGACGGGCCGCAATCTCGGCCCAGCAAGAGTCGGGCGACTGGGCTCACCGAATTTAAGGCGAAGAGAAAAGAGCCAGAAATCCCCGATGTGGCGGCAACTGCAGCGGTGTCTCCTCTGCGACCGGAACTAACGCGAGGAGGAGGAGGGAAGAGGTGCCACCCCCTCCCCGGTCGCTTCGCTATCGCGAGATTTCTCCTCCTTGCACCACCCCGCGCCCCGCCCCTATCACGGCCGCAATCCTCCGTCTTTTCCATTCCTGGAGGCGAGGGGTGGGAAAGTAAAGCAAGGAAGAGAGCAGGAGTTTCAGACTCCTTTATTCCCTTGTTAGATCCCCGACTGCCTACATACTTGTCCTAGGCTAGCCTGTCTTTCTTTCTCCGCCGCGTCATCCTGCCTCTTAGCAAATAGGGGTATTGAGTAAAAGAAAGCGTCCCCCGTCAGTTCCGAAATTGGATACATCCTTCCCCAGTCCCAACCCTGCGGACCCCTTCTCCAGCGCCGGAAGTTGGAGCCTGAGGGTGGGGGTGCTCGGGCCATGAGTGGGCGGAGGCAGGGGCGGGACAAGGGCTTGGCTTGAATAAAGAGAGCTACGCTTCTCCACTGCCCCAGTCTAGTACGTTAGGCCAACCCTGAAGTAGGGTGACTTTACTCTGCAGTGCTGCCTACCTGGGGTCGTGCACCGCTCCTCTCAGAAATGGAAGACCTAGGCATAGGCTTCTGAATCGAAATTCTGCCCACCGATTGAGGCCGCCACGTCTTACAGTGGTCTCTCTCGTTGTCGCCTGCGTGTAGTGGATGTCAGGACTTAGCATTAAAATCCCCTGGAGGACTTGTTAAAATTGATTGAGGGGGTCCCATGTCTGCAAATTCAGATTCCATGGGTTTGATGCGGAACCCAAGAATGTGCCTTTCTAACACTTTCTCTGTTGTGTGGGTACTGCGGGTCTAGGAACCATACTTTGCGTATCAGTCATGGGATGTATCTTCAGGGACCAGGGAATGATCAGATAACACAGTGCCCATGAAAAGCCCTGCACACACAACTCTATGCACAACATTTCCAGGATGTGGCCTCATGTTTTTATTTTCAGTACCTTAGTTGTCTCCCTCTGTGTCCTCACTCACCCTACTAGAGAAACGGTAAAAATAGGATTAGTCCCTAAAATCACCTTCTCTGGACCCGGCTTATCAAACGTGTCAGTAAAAGTCTATATTAATTGGCTTCTACTCCTTACTTTTCTGACCCCCACCCCCCGCCGGCAAACTTCAAAGAAAGTTACTTCCTCAGAATTCTTTCCGGAAATTATTGCCAAGTCCAGTGACTTTTCTTTTTCTTTCTTTCTTTCTTTCTTTTTTTTCAGTCCTCACCTTCCGTGCCTCTTCTGAGCATTTCAACTTTGCTCCAACCACAATCCTTAAAACTCTTTAAAACTTTGTTCCTGCCAGGCCTGGTGTCACACGCTTGTAATCCCAGCTACTCTGGAGGCTCAAGCAGTAAGCTCTCAAGTTGTAGGCCAGCCTTGGTAGCTTAGACCTTATCTCAAAATAAAAAGAGGGCTGGGATTGTAGCTCATCGGTAGAGCACTATCCTAGCACGTGTGAGGCGCTGGGTTCGATCCTTGGCACCACATAAAAATAAATAAATAAAGGTAATGTGTCTGACTACAACTAAGGAATTTTTAAAAAAATAATAAAAATAGAGCTGGGAATAAGCTCAGTGATAGAGCACCCCAGAGTTCAACCCCAGTGCAGAGGTTCAATGGGGATAATAAGAAAAAACTTTTTGAAGGGATGGGGATATAGCTCAGTTGGTAGAGTGCTTGCCTTGCATGCATAAGACCCTGGTTTCAATCCCCAGCACCACACACACACACACACACACAAAAAAAAAAAAAAAAAGAGCATAGCCTTTGTATTTTTGCTGACTCCTCTTTCCTGCACTCACTTTTTATCTTCTTTCCTAACTGTTCCACGGCGGTCTCCTATGTTCTCTGATATTTAACATGTACTCCATTTAAAGGAGTTTCAGGTTCACCTATTGAATCATTAAACCAGTATTTGTTGAGTCTAGCCTCTATGCTCTTCCAAATCAAGGATACAGCAGTGGGAAGGTCTTAAGGCAGGAAAGAACATGACTGTTGCAGGTACTGCAGAGGCCAGTGTGACTGGAGCTTGTCAGGAGATGGGAGGGCCTGAGGTGGGGGGCGAGGGAGGGGGTGTCAGTGAGAAGTGGTAGGAATCGGAGTTCTGTCCCATCTTTTCTCCCTATTCCCCAGTCTCTCCTGGACTGCCAAGTTAACACACAATGTATTACTCTTCCTTCTCAAAAAAAAAAAAAAAAAAAAAGTTTTTCCACTTCTGAAGGGTTAACAATACAATTTCACCATTAAAAAAATTACACTAGTTTTATGTAGCTCAGTACATATTCAGTCACTCCTCTAAGCACTTTACATATTAACTTCATTTAAATCTCAAAACTGAGATAGGATTGAAGAAACTTTAAACAAGGTAGAAAAGAGACATAAGGACAAGGAAATATAATTTTAATATGAGGTTCTATATACCTTTCCAGGTGTGCCACGCCCCCCCCCAAGCCAGATTCCCAGGCCTGTCATTCCCAAATTTCTGGGGAATGTGTAAATCTTGGAGTTACCTGTAAAATCACTCACTTATGATAATTACCTTGTCTACTGTTAATTAGCCCATCAAAAATAGATCAAACAAGAGGGGTGTAATATTTTAAGAAATCCTATAATTTAGGGGACTTTCCAGCATTTTCTTTTCCTTTTTTTTTTTAAAGAGAGAGAATTTATTTTTTTATTTTTTTATTGGTTGTTCAAAACATTACAAAGATTGCAGAATCACATCGGGAGAGAGAATTTTTTTAATATTTATTTTCTAGTTTTTGGCGGACACAACATCTTTGTTTGTAGGTGGTGCTGAGGATCAAACCTGGGGCCCCCGCATGCCAGGCGAGTGCGCCACCGCTTGAGCCACATCCCAGCCCCTTTCCAGCATTTTCTATTATTCAAATAGTGGAAACCAGTCAAGCTAAGGATGTTGAGAATAACCAGATTCAATAGGTGAACTTGAAAGGGTAAAATTTCTAAGCTGGAAAGCTTGAATGTAAGATTAGGTATTATTAAATTCCTCTGTTACACCCAGATTTCTGAGATAAGACAACACTCTACTGGCCATTTAGCCTAGGGCCCTGTGCAGTTTGTCACAGGGCCCGAACCAATCAATTTGAATGTGTACCCTGCTTAGGAGTGACCAATCACCCCCGCCCTGCCGGTTCCCGCCAATGAATGTGCTAATCATGTCTTAGAGTTGTTGTTCAATTTTCCCTCGCCTCATGATGATTTGTTGTGATGTATGAAAAGCTTCCCGCCCTCCCCAAAAAGTGTACTTAAGCTCTGCTTAACCTCTGCTTGGGGCTCTGGGCTGCTCTCCCTTCTTGAGTGAGCACAGAGTCCCAGCGAGGTGGAATGGATCCCCAATAAATCCCCTTTTGCCAATTGCATGGAGTCAGTCTCTTGTGTGGTCTCTTTCTCCGACGTTCCGCCGGACCCTTACAAACTTGAACCACCATTATAAACCATCTTGTGAATCCCAGATTGATGTCATCCCTACATCTTTCCCATACCCAACACTTTCCAAATTTCCTAAGTTTCCTTTAAAAGAGGAGCAAGAACTCTAAAAGCACATCCCTTTATTGAGCTAACACCCATTTCCTTTGAATGTTATCTGCTTTCCTAAATAAATCTCTGGGTCTCTGAATACAGCATGCTGAAATTCTTTTCCATCAACTATGCCAAGAACCCCACCTGTCCTAAATCAAGTTTCTCCCGCTCTGGGAACTATTTAAACTTTTTCCACTGACAAGAATACCAGATAATCTAGATACCAATATATAGCCTTATTTTACAGATAAGAAAGTGAGGCCTAGAGGTCAAATAATTTTCTCAAAGTCATAGAGCTATTAAGCAGAAAAGCTCAATTTGAACACAAGCAGCCTAGCTCTATCATTATAAAATACCACCAACCACATATCTTAATTATTAAATCATTTATCAAATATTTAAGTCAAATATTTATCAAACTAGAGACCAGTAGAGATACAGATGTGACCAATCAGACCTATGCCTTCACAAAGCTTATCTTTTGTATTTACTACATTTCTCAATTTCATCATCTTTTTCTACTACCATCTTGATTTAGTCATCTATTATGGGACTTTTGCAATCACTTCCTAACTATGCTATCCTTTTCATTATCTTCTCAAATGAAGCCTAAATTCTTTCTCTTTGATGTTTAAATTTTGGGTTTGTACTCATGACTACGCAGGAATAGCTCTGACAAGTTTTGCATCTATACTTCCCATCACATTGCTAAGTTTTGTTTTGTTTCTGTGTTTGGAATTGAACCCAGGGCTTCAGGCATGCTAAGCACAGGCTCTACCACTGACCTATTGCCAATGTCTGGGCTGGGCACTGAATCACGAGCCACCACACACCTTGTAGATTCAAACAGCAATTCTTTATTCCCGAACTCACACGGGCCTCCACACACGTTCAGGGGAAATCTAAATTCTGCCCGCCAATTCACGTCCCAAAATACTTTCTCAGTTCCACGAGAACTCAGTGGGAACTCAGGCAGCAGGAAGGCCCTATTCCCAGCAGCAATAATCTTCAACCTGGAACTTCCCTCTAAACTCAGATTGTCTTAAACTGGAAACGCCTTAAACTCAAATTATCTTAAACCCGGATACTTCCTAAAACCTGCAGGATACACCCTAATCCTGGATCCACCCTGGTCCTTGAGCAGGGTCACCTTTCTCAAAGACACATGCAATGTCCAAGGCAAGTCCATTTAACATGGGGTACGCTGGCAAAGAAATTTCGATGTGTCATTCCTACTTGGCAATGGCCCTCAGCAACCTATACTCCCAGCCCCACGTTGATGGATTTATTGCCATCCATTGTGGGATATGCAGCAAGCAGTTTTGGACTAAAATTTATATTAAAGCTAGCAAGTTATATTCTTTAAAAATGAAAGCAGATTTAAGGTTCTCCCTAATGTAAGATCACTCAAATGGGGTGTAATGGCACTCACTTGTAATCCCAGTGACTCCAGAGTCTGAGGCAGAAGGATCACAAATTAAAGGCCAGACTGAGCAATTTAGCAACACCTCGATAAGCAACTAGTGAGACTTGTCTCTAAATAAAGTATAAAATAGGGCTGGGAATGTGGCTCAGTGGTCGAGTGTCCCTGAATCCAATCCCTAGTACAACTCCACCCAAATTACTGTACTTGTTATCTATCTACTTAATTTCTATTTCTTGTCATGTCAAGGTTTTTTGTTTTTTTTTTGTTTTTTTTTTTTTGCACCAGGGATTGAACTCAATCAATCAAAATATTTTTTGAAAGTAAAAAATATTTACTTTCTAGTTGTAGTTGTACACAATACCTTTATCTTATTTATTTTTATGTGGTGCTGAGGACTGAACCCAGGCCTCGCACATGTTAGGTGAGTGCTCTACTGCTGAGGCACAACCCCAGCTCCACCAAGCCCATTTTTGTATTCTATTTGGAGACAGGATCTTACTGAGTTGCTTAGCACCTCACCTTTGCTGAAGCTAGTTTTGCAATCCTCCTGCTCCGACTCCTGAGCTGCTGGGATTATAGGCTTGTGCCATGGCGCCTGGCTCAAGTCAGCTTTGATAGTGTCTTTTTTAGGAATTTGTTATCTCATTTAAGTTGTCTTATTTGTTGGTATAAAGTTTTGTTGTTATTATTATTATTTTTATTATTTTTTGGTACCAGGGATTGATACCCAATGTGCTTTACCCATGAGCTACAGCCCCAGCTATAGAGCCCTAGCTCTTTATTTTCAGACAGAGTCTCACTTAGTTGCTTAGGGCCTCCTGGCTAGTTTGCTGAGGCTGACCTCTTGTAATCCACTGGGATTACAGGCATGCACCACTGCACCCAGCTTTTTTTTTTTTTTTTAAGTTGTAGATGGACACATATCTGTTTTTTATTTATTTACTTTTTAAATGTGATGTTGAGGATCGAACCCAGTGCCTCACGCATAGAAGGCAGGCGCCCTACCACTGAGCTACAACCCCTGCCCTGCTTTGGTGTTTTCAAAGAAACAAAATCTTTGGTTTTATTGTTTCTTTCCCGCCCCCGTATTGTTTTTATTTCATTTTTTTGTTACTATGATATATGTCATTTTCTTCTAGACAAGAATACCACAGATACCCTGTTCTTAAGTTTAGCAGTTTTTTATGAATAAACACTTCTCAATTTGTTGTTTGCCTTCAGTGATTTCTAGAGTTTTAAAATGGTGGTTTGGGATACTTTTGCCAGTTTTATAGTTGTTTTGTAGCTGAGAGTATTTGCTGATCTGTCCCTCCGCCATTTGTTGGGAGTCTCCCCTAGCACTTTTGGATTACATTTTTTGAACTAAGATGAAAGGTGCAACCTGAACTTGATACTGCTTTTAACTTTGATGGTAGAAATGGATACATAACTGTTGCTTTTTCAATAGCAAGTAACCAAAGATCTTTATTCCAACAACTAGGAGGCTGCCAATGGTCTGTTTCAAAAAGCACATTGTTTCCTTTGGGAAATGAGCTGGGCAAAGTATACTCCTATGCTTTTGTTCTTGTAGAAGATTGTATAATACCTAATAAACCTAGCTTAAATACTGTATCATTTATCTGTATATCTATATCAATAATTCTCTCTATATATGTATGTACACACGTGTGAATTTTTTTTTTTTTTTTTTTTTGTCTTTTACAGTTCTGGGCCTTGCACATCTAGGCAAGTGCTCTATGAACTGAGCTACAACCCCAGCCCATATGTAATTTAATATTTTCATAGGATCCACAAATTTTTATAATAAAGAAGCTTTGAGCTGGGTGCAGTGGCACATACTTGTAATTCCAGCAACTTGGGAGGCTGAGGCAGGAGGTTCACAGGGCCATCCTCAGCAATTTAGTGAGACCCAGTCTCAAAAATAGAAAAAATTTTAAAAAAAGGCCTGGGGATGTAATTCAATGGTAGAGTGCTCCTGGGTTTAAACCTCACTATTAAAAAGAAAACAAGGAAAAACAACAAAAGAAGAACAACAAAAACAAAAAACTTTGAGATGTCATGTTACAGTTTGGATGTGAGGTGTCTTCCAAAATCTCCTGTGTGAGACAATGCAAGGAGGTTTAGAGAAGAAATGATTGGAGTCTTAAACCAATTAGTGAATTAATCTCCTGATGGGATTAACTGGGTGGTAAATGAAGGAAGATAGAGTATGGCCAGAGGAAGTGAATCACTGGGGGAGTGGCTTTGGGGTATATATGTTGTACCTGGTAAGTGGAGTCAGTCCCATCCTGGCCCTCACTCTACTTTCTGAACTGCTTCCCTCTACCGTATTTCTGCCAGGTTGTTCTGCCTCACATTGAGCCTGGAAGAATGGGGCTGGCTGTCTATGGAAACCATGAGTCACTGAATAAACTTTTCCTCCTCTACAGTTGTTCTAGTTGGGTCTTTCAGTCACAGCAACAACAACAACAACAAAAAAGCTAACTAAAACATGTCATGAGCTTTCCAATAATTTCATTTTAAATGAAAAAAAAAAGTATTAAATATCATTTAATTATTTGTTCATATAGACTATTTCATTTGCTACATAAGATATTTTAATTATAGTTATGCTATAAGGATTAATAATATTTGACACAATCAATATAACATTAAAATAAACATTGCTTTATTACCTGAATATTTTAGCAAAATTTGGTAAATAAGTACCCTCTTTTATTTTGGCTGAAATCATTGGGATGGTTAGGAATTCAAGAAATCTGGTGCACAGTTCATTTTCTGTCCAGCCTCCTCCACTAGCTGGCACGAAGTGAACACATTGCTCCACTATGCACTTCCCATAAAGATATATTCCTTATCACTGGCCCAAAAGCAATAGGGATAGCCAACCATGGACTGAAGCTTTCAAAACCAAGAGCTAAAATAAACATTTTTCTTATTAACTTGATTTACCTCCCATGTTTGTTATGATAGCAGAAAGCTAACACACAGCATCAGTAGTAGTACTGCAACTACTTGGAGTACATGACCACTGCTACTACTAGTGCTACCAATAGAATGGTCAGAGTAGACCTTACATCTATAGAGGAAGTAGCCACTTGCAATATATTTTCACATGTATTGCATAATTTTTCACAACAATTTTGTAAGTAAGCAGCACTGCCTTATTTCCATTCTTTCTGATGAACCCAGCCTAATTCCATCTTAAGATTGGGAGCCATCTCATCACAAAGTTATGAAACGTTCATTTCTGTTTTACTATAAAATACTGAGATTTTGAAACTTGTTTGGGATTCCTGCCCATGCTCTGAACTCATCCATGCCTGGCTCTCCTTGACCAGATAACAACCCTTCCTAAAACGTTAGTGGTGCATCATAAATCCTGGCTCTCCATGACCAGATAACAACCCTCTCTGAAACTTCAGTGGTGCCTCATAAATTCTGATGTTGGGATCTGAATTTACTCCCTACCTCGAAATATCAAGCCAGGTAGATCATTAATCTGCTAACTGCCCTTGTATTAAGTTTGCCAGAACCCTGTTCGCTGTAAGTTCCTAAGACAATCCTGTTTGTAACTTTTTGTGCTATATAAACCTTTTCTTCTCTGAGAGCTGGGCTGTTCTGTGGCCATATTTTACGTGAGACAGCCGCTGACTAGCTCTCTTTGTGTATACAATATAAGTTTGCTTTAATTTGATTTAAAATTGGAGTTGGTGGTCTTTTCTTTGCATTGTAGTTCAGTATTTCTTTTATTCTTCGTGTGTGTGTGTGTGTGTGTGTGTGTGTGTGTGTGTGTGTTGGGGTACTGGGGATTGAACTCAGAGTCACTCTACCCCAGCCCTCTTTCATTTTGTTTTGTTTTGTTTTGTTTTGAAACAGGATCTCACTAAATTGCTGAGACTGGTGTTGTACTTGTGATCCTCAGCCTTCTGAGTTTCTGGGATTACAAGCATGCACCACTGTGCCCAGTTAGGGTTGCCTTGTTTTCAATATAAACTACCTACAATATAATTGATAATTACTCTTTCAAAAGAAGATCATGAACTACCATTAAGTAAATTTAATGCCAATTTATGTGATGAGCAAAAGTAGAACACTTTTTTCTTATGGTGCATTTTGCATCCCACTCTTACAAGGCAGTATTAAAACTGTCTTGGAGTAATTCCCAGATCTTTCTGTGACAAAATTAATTTTCACATGAGAAGTAGTTCCTTATTTCAGAACCTGACCAATGCAGAAGGATTTAGTATCAGAGGACATTATGCAATAAACTTACCCACGACTCTCAGCACGAGTTAAGTGCTAAAGTAAAATTCTCCATTATTTTTCTAAACCTATTATTTTGAGTTCAACTTATTTTTTTTTCAGGGAGTGGTAACCAGGGATTGAACTCAGGGGCACTCAATCACTGAGCCACATCCCCAGTTCAATTTTTTATTTTATTTAGATACAGGGTCTCACTGAGTGCTAAAATATGACATTGAATAATAGTACATCTTTTTGCCTTATTTCCAAGATTCAGAAATTTTTTTCTTAACATGTTGAAGTAAAATAAATGGTATCTTCAGCAAATTTAAATTCAATAACAATGAAGTCTGGTTCATTTTTCAGAGTAATCACTTCTTTTTATCTTCCTTAGATCTCCTGGCTCATGGGTATTTAAGTTACATCAACACTGTCTGTTGTAAAGGGGCACGTTCATTGTCCTTACTTAATCAAACATATGTAAGTTCAGTTTGAGGTTGATCCTGTGGTGAGTAGAATATAGTCCCTGCCATCAGTCACTGGGTTTCTTATCTAAGAAGTGGGAGATACACATGTAGGCAAATTGATGATGCACTAGGAGAGCCAGGTATCATAGGGGTATAAAAGAGAGTTACTTCCAAAGACTATCTGTTAGTCTCAGCAAGAATGTCTAACAGTGTCCTCCAAAAATCGTATCTATCTGTATCTCAGAAAATGACTGTTTTAGTCAACTTTTTGTCACTGTGACCAAAATACCTGACAAGAACAACTTAAGGGAGGAAAAGTTTATTCTGGTCATGGTCTCGGAGGTTTAGGGGGAGAAGGAGAAGGAGAGGGAGAAGGAGTTCTGCCATGGACAAAATATAAACCCCAAAGGTATACCCTCACTGACCTGCCCCCTCTAGCCATACCCTACCTGCCTACAGTTACCACACAGTTAATTCATCAGTGGATCAATCCACTGATTAGGTTACAAATATCATAATCTAATCATCTTCTGAACTTTTTGGAATTGTCTCACACACAAGGTTTGGGGACACTTCATATTTAAACCATAATAGATCTTATTTGGAAGTATAGTCTTTGCAGGTGAAATTAGTTAAGGTGAAATCCTACTGAATTAGGGTGGGCCCTAAATCCTATGACTGGTGTTTTTATAGAGAGGAGAGGGAGAATTGGATGCATACAGAGAAGAAGGCCATGGGGTGATGAGGCAGACTGGAATGACGTGACCACAAGCCAAAGAATGCCTGGAGCCACTGGAAGGGGCAGGAAGGACCTTTTCTGAGAACTGATAGCCCTACTGACAACTGATGTGGGACTTCTAGCTTCTAGAACTGTGATGAATGAAGGCTCCAGCCTCCCAGGTTTATGGTCATTTGCTCCAGCTGCCAGCTGTAAGAAATGAATACAAACTCCCAGAATTGAGGGTAAAGCTGAAGAACCTCAGACCTTAAGATGTACAGGAACAAGGTATCTCCCAGGATCTCAGCAGCAAGAACTTATGGATTCCATGGCTTGGCCATCCAGGTGATGTGCTGCAGTGGACATTTAACCTTTCTCAAGAGCCTAATGCTCTGGAGTTATCATGTTCCCTTCCCAGCAGCTCAACTGGAACACATAGCATGAAGGATGGATGATTTCCTTAAGAAAAATAAAGAAAAGATAGAAAATAACCCATGTGTTATGGTTTGCATGTGAGGTGTCCCCCAAAAACTCACATGAGAGACAATGCAAGAAGGTTCAGAGGAGAAATGAGTGGGTTGTAAGAGTCTTAACAAAATCAGTGATTTAATCCCCTAATAGGAATTAACTGAGTGGTAACTGAAGTGGTAGGGTGAGGCTAGAGGAGGTGGGAATTGGGGGCATGGATTTGGGTATGTATTTGTATCTGGCTAGTGGAGTCTGTCTCTGCCTTCTGATCACCATGACGTGAGTGAGCTATTTCCCTCCGCTGCTCTCTTCTGCCATGATGTTCAGTCTCACCTTGAGCCCCAAGGAATGGAACCAGCCTTCTACGGACTAAGACCTCTGAAACCATGAGTCCTCAAATAAACTTTTCCTCCTCTACAATTTGTTCTGGTCAGATCTTTTAGTCATGGCAGCAAAAAAGCTGACTAAAACATCCCTTTTTTTTTCTTTGTGAAGAGTTTCCACCTTTGGATCACCATCACCACTGCTGAGGGCCATTACCAAGTAGGAATGACGCATCGAAATTTCCTTGCCAAGCGTACCCCATGCTGCTTAGAGGACATTCGATGGGACATTGCATGCATGCTTTAATAAGGTGACCCTGCTCAAGGACCAAGGCGGATCCGGGTTTAGAGCTGATCAGGTTTGAGGAAGTAACCGGCTCCTTGAGTTTAAGGCGTTGCCAGTTTAAGACAATGGGTTTTAGGGAAGTTGGAGGTTGAAGATTATTGCTGGGATTAGGGTGTTCCTGCTGCTTGTTCCCGTTGAGTTCTCGTGAGATTAAAATGGGATTTGGAGATAGCCTCGTGGAGTAGGTGAATTGTGCGGGAGACGGCAGAACGCGATTGCCCCTGGACCTGTGTGGAGGCGGTGTGAGATCGGGAATAAAGAATTGCTGTTTAAACCTACAAAGGTGTGTGGTGGCTCGTGATTCTGTGCCAAGCCGAGACATTGGCATTTGGCACACCACAGTAGTCATCATTTGTGTAGGTGACCACTATACAGAGGATAATAAAGTTTTTTTTGGAATAAAAAACCATCCAGCTGAATGCTACTCTTTTACCCAGTGGTGGTGGGAGATTATGGGTTTTGAGAAAGGTTATCCTGACAGATATATGCAGAATGTTTTGAAGCAAGACCAGCTAGCCAGCAATTGCCACCATCCAAGTGTGAAGTTACAGGAGCATGGGAGAGCCTGTCCTGCCCTGGTGGTTCTGCCAAGGAAAGAATGCTATTGTTTTGTAGTCAGTTAGAGCTTAACATTGACTTTCAAGGTGGTATGGGGAGATTGAAGCAATTTATGCCTAATTTTTTGATATCTTTTTGACATCTTAAGAATTGGAAACATCTTTTTGCTATTTGTCTACTCAATTATACAAGACAAATCAAGTGTTAATTCTCACTGATTTGGAGTGAGAAGGAGCTAGAAGTAGGCTCCTTTATGCCGGGGGCGGGAAGGGTGGGGGGATTCACTTGGAGAACCCAGGCTCACAAAGACAAGAGCACACCTGTGTTCCCAAGAACCAGGGCAAAGAAATAGGATGCATAGAACTCAAGATGAGCAATAAATTATAGCTCTTCTCTATTACAGTCATTAGGCTGCCATCAATGGCAGGAAGAAGGGGATAAAATTGTCTAGAGAGAGAAGCGGAGCAGGAGGTATAATGGGCAGGAACCAGGTACTTCTCTGGTTGCCTTAGACTTTCTATGACATTCTGACATTTGGACATTTTGTCCCATACATTTGTAGGGCCACCTAGGAGTAGCTCTGATCTTGACCAGATTATATGGGTATCCTTGGCACAGTTATTTCTGATGGGGAAAAATCAAATAAAGAGTAGCTAATGAAAGTGCATGTGTGAGAATTAGATGGATGTGTGAGAATTAGATGGATAGGGATGGAGTGTGTCTTAGTTGGTTTGGAAGGTTACAACAAAAATGCTTATAAACAACAGAAATTTATTGCTTACAGTTCTGGAGGCTGGGAAGTTCAAGATTAAGCTACCAGCAGATTGGATTTCTGGTGAGGGCTTCTTTTCTGATGAATAAATGTTACCTTCTTGCTGAGTCCTCACATAGTAGAAGGAGCTAGCTGGCTATCCAGGTACTAAGGGTACTAAGGCCATTTGTGAGGGAAGAGTCCCCATGACAAAATCACCTCCCGAAGGCCCACTCTTAATACCCTTGATTTGGGATTTGGGCTTCAATATATGAATGGGCCGGGGGCAGGGGGAACAAGCATTCATGCCAGGGCAGTATGAGAATCAGTTTGCTATGCATATGTGTTTGAATTTTGCCAATGTATTATTTTTAAAAATATAGTTAAGTTTTATCTTTTCAATAATACTTATGGAACCCACAGACAGAACTAGTTTCAAAAATATGACTTCAAATGTGTCTTTAAAAAAACCTCAACACTTTATTAATACCCATTCAAGGACTGGGGATGTAGCTCAGTTGGTAGAGTGCTTACCTTGCATGTACAAGTCCCTGAGTTCAAGTGTGTGTGCGCACACACACACACATACACACACACAAACTATATATATATATTTCATCCAGATTTTAGTGCACTGACTTGCAGGAATCATTTATAGACAGATGCCTCTATTTTTAGCACTTGGTAATATTTGCCATGACAGAGAACATAAATGCTCAGTAACCATCCTTGATCCTAATAGACCAAACAAATACAAACTCTATCATCATTTGTGTGTGTGTGTGCACATGCAGTACTAGAGTTTTTTTTTTTCTTAACATGGCTCATCAGTCTTCTTTTTTTTTTTAAAGAGAAAGAGAATTTTAATATTTTATTTTTTAGTTATATTTTAATATTTTTTTTTTTTTTTAGTTATCGGCAGGCACAACATCTTTGTTTGTATGTGGTGCTGAGGATGAAACCTGGGCCGCACGCATGCCAGGCGAGCGCACTACCGCTTGAGCCACATCCCCAGTTAGTACTAGAGATTTAACCTAAGGGTGCTTTACCATTGAATTATACCCCTAGTCCTCTTTTATTTTATTTTGAGACAGGGTCTAAGTTTCTGAGGCTGTACTCGAAAATGTGATCCTCCTGCCTCAGCCAGAAGCTGGGATTATAGGCATGTGCCACTATGCCCAGTGTATTTACCATTATTTATTTATCTTTTTTTATTAGAGCACTATAATAATATATACTAGTTGGGCTCATTTTGACAAAATCAGATACACAAGAAATTTAATTTCAATCCCTCCCCCCAACTCTAACCTTTTACTCACCTTCCCCCACCCCCATTCTCCCTCCTCTACTGATCTTCCTTTTGCTCCTTTATTAATTTATTTTTGATTGATACTTTCTACATATACATAAAAGTGAAATTCCCTCTAGTTTACATTTATGTATACAAATAACATGATTTTGTTAAGTCCATTCTATATTTCCTCCCCTTTCCCATCCTTCCTCCCTCCCTCTTGATCTCCTTCCTCTACTCCACTGATTTTTCCCTTTATCTGTATGATATCTAATCCCCTCTCCCAACCTTCTTTCCCTAGCTTCCACATGAGAGAAAACATTTAACTCTTGATTTTCTAAGTTATTGACCATTATTTGAAGTGAGACAAGTGACAAAGCAAATTTCTCGAATTTTTATTAGATTATACAAGTAAGGATTTTATTTTCAAAAGAAGTTTATAAATTTATTTTTATTACTCTCAATATATTTCATCCCTGCCACTCCTGAAAAGTTCCCCAGCTCTTCCACACACGTGTCTTGCATAACTTTGTCCAGCCCATCACCTTCTCCCATCTCCTTTCCCCTTATGCTACTGTTCCACTTTCTCCAAAATTAGCCCACAGACAGCTATCTGCTAGCTCCTTCAAGCAAATGTGTCCAAGGCCTTGAGTACCTGCTCTTCAGGGCTCAACCTGCGTGCCTCATCCCATACCTTCTCTCATCCATCATCCATCACTCTTGGTTCTGCATCCACTTCAGGAATCACTGAAATCCACAGCTGGGTAAGCCTCATTATGTAAATTCTAGCTAGCAGAGTGTCAGTTTTTCCCCTGACTTTCTGGTCAAATAGGCCTAATGTACACACTGGCTCTCCTCCTGTAAAGACTCCTAACACTCAGATTTTATGGATCCTGCATATTTTATTTATTTATTTATTTATTAGCAGTTCTGGCAATCAAACTCAGGGCCTCATGCCTGGTAGGCAAATACTCTACCACTAAGCTACACTCTCAACCCCTCTGCATGTTTTGAGCAACAGTGTAGAGGTGGTTACAATTTATGTTTCATTTACTCTGTTTTACTCACTTCAGCGTATGGGAAACTGAGTGTTCAGTATTTCTGAAACTCTGATACCACATCAGATATTTTTCATCAACAACAACAAAAATGTTTTGTGACAATGCATTAAAAATGTTTCATACTGCTTTTTCCTTTCCAAATTCCTAAGGAATGTTAACCAGTGGAATAGTTGATCTTCATGAGGAAAATACCACTCCTTTGCTGTCAAATGCACATACACAGACCCACAGCCAATCCAGGGTAAAAACAAAATAAATGCTTGCTTGAAGAACTCTTGTGGTGTCAATGCTCTATGGCCACTGAATCAAATGCATCACCAGGAAAAGTCATCACATGTTTACTAAGAAGTGTTTTTTGTTGTTGTTGTTGTTTTTTTTTAAACTGGGGATTGGACCCAGGGGTCCTTTATCACTGAGCTACATCCCCAGCCCTTTTTATTTTGTATTTAGAAACAGGGTCTTGCTAAATTTCACTGGCTGGTCTTAAACTTGTAATCCTCTTACCTCAGCATCCTGAGTAGTTGGGATTACAGGTGTGCACCACCACACCCTGATGAGAAGTATCTTTCAATGATTTTAACCGGTATGGCCAGTGCAGTTAAATTGGATGGATGCAGAAGAGAAAAATTAGCTTTCATGGCAATATTTACACCATCTTTTCAGAAACAAATTAGCATTAAATTTGCTTGCTATGGCTATTTCATAGCATTCCAACATTAGTTTCATCTTGATTTGTACCTTGTCTTGTGGCTTCTAAGTCGAGAAGTCTAATTAAATAATTTTAAAGCAATGATTTGTCTTGTTAAAGTAATTAATCAGAATGTTTATAAATTTTGTGCTATTTTTCTCTCTCTCAACAGTATAAAAGTATCAGTTTGGATTCTAGTTAGGATTAACAAAACATCAAACAAACAAACGAACAAAACAAGACATCTTTTCACTTGAAAAACTGTAACACCTAGGGAAAAAAAGAGAAAAGAAAAGTTATAAAACAAAGTGTACAGATCCTTCAATTTTTATGTTTGGGAAGAACAACAATAAGTAGTTGAAAATTGGATTGGTAAACTACACAGTTATGAAGAAGTACAGTTGAGTATTTTCCTAATCTCCCTCGGCATCTGAGTCTTCATTCATGAAAGAAGATGGGGGAGATCAGGGCGGTTTAGCTTGTTTTGTTTTTTTTTCTTTAATTTGTTGATGTCGTTGTAGGGGGCATTCTACCAGACCTATGAGCTATATCCTCAGGCCTTTGATTTTCATTTTGAGACAAGGTCTCGCTAAATTGCCCAGACTAGCCTGGAACTTGCCCTTCTCTTCCCTCAGCCTTTGCTGGGATTACAAGTGTGCGCTACCTCACCTGGCTGAGATCAGAAGTTTTTAAAGATTTTTAGTGGAGGATTAAAATGTTCTGAGAGACACATACACATGTACATGTAGTTTTAGTGTGGTATAAATTTATAAGGTCAATGCTTAACACTTGCTAGTAAAGCAAATATATTAGAGCAATTATGCCATCTTGGAGAACACAAAAAATTTGAAATTGCAGATAAAAGATGACAGTTAACAGACTCAGAATGCAATTCATATCTGGATTTTGTTTTGATTGTACAGCGTAATAAAATTCTAAATGGGAAAGTGGTAAGAGGTTTTTGTCTTATTTTTATTTCTAAAATTCATCTTGCACTTTGAGGATGGACCTAATATATTTTAAGGTTTGCACAAAAACTGGACAACCCAATTCATTTACTGGTATTAACTAATTTGTTAAAATTTAAAGTTTGCTACTTAGCACACCTGAATGTGTGTGTGTGTGTGTCTGTGTGTCTGTGTGTCTGTGTATCTGTGTGTCTGTGTGAGCATGCATGTGTGCATCCCTGTGTGTAACTACCCTATGCTGAGTTCACTTTGTCAGGCATAGTGCTATACATGCTCGTGCCTTGTTTTACATAGAAATTAGAGTGGAAGTGTCATAATATTAACTTTAACTTTAGGATTTAGAAGGATAAAGAAAAATAGAGAGAATTAAAGAGGTTGGATAATTCTGCCTTTGATTCCCTGAGTTTTAAAATTACTTTTTTTCAAAAAATTTTAAGATGTGATTTTAAGTGTTGCCTATTTTGATTTTTGTCATTGTAAAGAAGTAGCAAGGGCTGGAGATGTGGCTCAAGCGGTAGCGCGCTCGCCTGGCATGCGTGCGGCCCGGGTTCGATCCTCAGCACCACATACCAACAAAGATGTTGTGTCCGCCGAGAACTAAAAAATAAATACTAAAAAATTCTCTGTCTCTCTCTCTGTCTCCTCTCTCACTCTCTCTTAAAAAAAAAAAAAAAAAAAAAAAAGTAGCAAATGCTCACCAGATATTTAGCCTGATTTGGTAAAAATAGTAACGCAAGTTATTCTCATGACAAAACACAATATAATTAAACATATATTAACACTTGTGGATTATTTCAGATATCTAATTGGAAAATTACACTTAAATGAAAAAATTATTTTTTTCTGAATTTATGATGTAGTTCTCTCTCTTCCAGATGCTTTCAGTTTTTCTGTTGTTGCCCATTAAGTATGATGAAAAGCAGAAGTTTAATTTTCTAACAATGACAATGTGTTTTTTTTTTTTTTATCAGAGTGTCTCTATGGTCATTCTCCACAGCCTTCAGTGCTTTGAATTTTGTGTTAGGCAGCAGCACAAAACTGAAGCAGTCAAATTAAATGAATATAAATAGATGATTCTTCCAAATAGCACTAGTTAGTTGCAGAAAAATCAATAGATTTCAATTTGGCATGTTGAATTCAAGCTACAAGTGACTCTCAAATCAGGGAGTAGAATATTTACAATGTCCTAATCTACCACATTCTCGTTTTCTAACACAAAGAAAAACTTCATTGATGGCTATAGCACTTTGACCTAACATTCTCATATTCAAAAGCCATGCATATTGAGTGTTAAAGGATTAAGACACAGGATAAAATGTATTAACTTGAACAATTGTTCAATCCTAGGGTTCCATGGAACACAGTTTGAGAACCACTGGACTGGCTAATTTTTCCTCTTTGATTGATTACCTTTCATTTTATTGATCTTACCTTTCAGGAAATAACAGCAGGGTTATGCTATAGGGATAGACCAAGGCTTAAATGTCTTAGGGTCATCTCTTGGGATCTAAGAGAGAAAGCAAATTAAATACTTAATACAAATACTATTGCAATATTTTGCCAGGAAGAAAATTGTATCAGATCTTTAAGCTTTGAGAAATTCTGATGGGAGGAGGCAGGATTTTCCTGCTTCCTGGGGAATGGGACTGTGTCATTTCTTTCATATGATAACTTTTAAAATTTAAGACAATGGGTTGGTGTTATGATCCCTGCTGCACTTAATGTTGCTCAGTAAGAGGACACTTCCATTAGTAATCTATCTTCTTTGCTTTCCAGGTATGAATTCCAAAGAGAATCATATATTCTATGAATTATTGGGGGGAGGGACTTAATGGGAAGGGTCTAGGCTGAGAGGTGTTGCTTATGCTAAGACTCTTTTTGCAGTGTTACCACAGTGCTGTCAGCATCATTAGCCAAATAATTTGCATGGCACTGTATTTGGCTAGTTAAGTCCCAATCCCTCTTCACTATCCTGGGCTACAAGCTGCAAGAATTTGACTTGTTTGTCTTTCTTCCTTATGATTCTGATGTCTATCTCCTCTGCTGATAATTCTTTCCTTTAGGTTTGACCCCAAAGCAAAACACATATTCCTTTCTTTCTCTATTGTCATGTTTTCCTTTAAAGGGTTGGTTGACTTTTATTCACAAGGATATTTTATTTATTTTTTGCCTTTGGGAATTAAACCCAGGGCCTTGCACATGCTAAGCACTGAGCTATATCTCCAGCCCCAGAAAATGTTAAAAACAAAACCAACCAACCACCTAATGGTAGAAAGTTATAGATTCCCAAAAGCTTTTCTCCTACTCATATGATTTCACAAAAAATAACAATCCCGCAGATGGGATTCAGTGAGTACATGGGACCTTTCACTGAATCCCAAGCACTGCAAACAAAACAAGAAAAAGCAAACCAAATCAAAGAAAGACAAAATAAATTCACCTCAATCCTGCCTTATAGGGTACATTTACAAGTTCTATTCTTACTTTGTGGTCTGTGTATTTAAATGTAAATGAAGGGCTAGGTTTCCCTTCCCTTTGTCTCTTCTTACCTGCTCCTGTGGAGTTGTACAGTTAAGTTCTTTTAGAACTATATCCTGTTCTCCCTGGACTGGGTCAGACACTGGACAAAGCTCCTCAGTCTAGTCTAAGGTTGATTCAGATCAGGTAGATTCTGCTAAGGAAAGGGACTTTTTAATCTTCTAAACCCACTTCCTATTCTTTTCACCAGATGTGGACTCTTGGGGTACCTTTCTGTTCTGGGCTTAAATCAATCTCATCCTCATGCCACCCCTCCCTTCTTCAGTCCCACCTATGCCTTAGACCTTTGGGTGAGGACATACCTTTCTTTCTTGGTCTCCAAAATTGAAGCCCTGGGACTTATTGCATTGCATTGATCTTTGGTGAGCTCCCTCCCTTCTTTACCACCATCTTTTGCTTGGTGCTATCTTCTTCTACTCTCCTTTTCTACCTTGGTTGACTTTTTTTTTTAAAAAAAGAAATCTTTATTTTATTAATTTGTTTTTATGTGGTGATGAGGATTAAACTCAGTGCCTCACACACATGCTAGGCAAGTGCTCTACCACTGAGTTACAACCCCGGCCCTGCTGGTTGACTCTTGATAGCTACAATTATAGTAGTACATTCACTTTGAATGTCAAGACCAATTCCAGTTTTAGTTAAAGGTCAGCTTCTAAAATAAGTCCTGGGCCCAGTTTCATGGGTGTCACGGTCTACTAACATTGCTAGTTGCCTCAGTCCAGGATTCATCAACATCATCATCATGATGCAGTATTAGATTAAGTCTGGAGGCCTGAGTTGTCCAAACCTTGCACATTCCCCCATCCTCCAAAGAAAAAAGGCTTGATCCTTGCAGTTGGTTACCTAACCCTAAGACTTTGGTAATATCCTGCCTAATAGCAATGTTTTCTGTTTGTCTAGAGCATTGGGACACACACTTTGACCTCTGGAGAAATCAAACAAGTTCAGCCAGCAGGCAATTCTTTGCCTATATAATTGACTCTCAATAAAAACCAAGGCTTCCCGGTTAGTAATACTCCATACATCTTCACACATAGTATTGCTAGGAGAATTAAGTGCTGTTTGTGTGATTCTACTTCTAGTATCTGGTTCCTGATGGACTTTGCCTTATGTACCTTTTTCCTTGGCTAATGTTAATCTGCATCCTTTCACTGTAATCAACCACAACTGTGCTTGTAATAGCTTTTCTCAGTTCTGTGTGTCATTCTGCTAAATTATTTTTTTTCTTTTTTTTTTTTTTTTTAAGAGAGGGGAGAGAGAGAGAGAGAGAGAGAGAGAGAGAGAGAGAGAGAGAGAGAGAGAGAGAGAATTTCCAATATTTATTTTTCAGTTCTCGGCGGACACAACATCTTTGTTGGTATGTGGTGCTGAGGATCGAACCCGGGTCGCACGCATGCCAGGCGAGCACGCTACCGCTTGAGCCACATCCCCAGCCCCTGCTAAATTATTGACTCTGAGGATGGTCTTGGAGATCCCTGATGCAATCGTCATCTTCTCCGCTATCATCTTAATCATCATCATCAATATATATTGACCATTTACTATGTGTGGGACACCTGCTGGATGCCTTATATGTTGTTATGGTTTTGATGTTATGTGTCCCCCAAAAGCTCATGTGTGAGATAATGCAAGAAGGTTTAGAGGAGAAATATTGGGATTTAATCCTGATGGGATTAATTGGGTTACCAGTACCTGAAGGCAGGGAGGGTGTGGTTGGAGGAGGTGGGTCATTGGGGGCATGTCTTTGGAACATATATTTTGTATCTGGCAAGAATCTCTCTTTACTTTTGGATCATCATGTGAGCTGCTTCCCTCCACCCCACTCTTCTGCAATGATGTTCTGCCTCACTTTGAGCCCCAAGAATGGTCCTGACTTTCTAGGGACTGAGACCTCTGAAACCATTAACACTCAAATAAATTTTTCCTCCTCTACAGCTGTTCTGGTCACAGCAGGGAAAAAGCTGACTAAAGCATATGTGTTATTCAATTCTCACAACAGCCCTGTAAAGTTAATAGAATTATTCTCTCCAATTCTCCAAGCTGCACTCCATTTCATAGATAAGGAAACTGAGTGACCACAGAAATTAAATAAATCACCAAAGGTAGAGCTGAGGTTCAAACCCAACCTCCTCTGACTCCAGGGTCATGTCTTTATCTGCCAACCACTGCCAATTATCTGCTAACCACTAAGCTAAAACAGCTCATTGTAACTACTTTCCATGACCAGATAAAATGACTTTCTATTTTTCATTCTGCATTTCTTATGCCCTTTCTTAAACTGAAGAATGCCTCCAGCCTTGTCTCCTTTCTTTTAGGAGCTCTCTCTAGCTCTGCTTCACCCATCCTAAGAAGTAACTTTTCAGAGAGCAGGTGGAAGAGTTTTCAAATACAAAAATATACATTTGAGGGGCTGGGGTTGTAGCTCAGTAGTAGAGCCCTTGCCTAGCACCCGTGAGGCTTTGGGTTCAATCCTCAGCACCACATAAAAATAAATAAATAAAATAAAGATATTGTGTCCAGCTATAACTAAAAAATAAATATTAAAAAAATATACATTTGATAACAGTATCAGAGAGCTGGAGGTGTGGCTCAGTGGTGGAACACTTGCCCAATAAGTGCAAGACCCTGAATTCAATTCCCAGCACCACAAACAAAACAAACCAACAATGAAACGGTTTCAGAGAATCCCCCTTCAGTAGTAGTAAGACCGGCTACTGTGTGAAGTGTTGCCAGGCATTGCAGGGAACAGATTCAGACCCTGTGTCCTGGGATAACCATGTTTAAAGGGGAACCAGTTTCACAGGCTGTTACAGTGCCCATAAATCCTCTCCCAGCAAGAGAGGCAAGAAGAAGAAAGTGATAAAGAATGAGCATGCACCTGCCTCTGTGTGTGTGTGTGTGTGTGTGTGTGTGTGTGTGTGAGTGCATGCACTCACGTGCAAGTGTCTCATGGGAACAGGACAGTAGGAGGTGCCTTCTCTGAGGAAGGCACCATGGGAGACTGTAGCCAGAGAAGTCTGTTCTTGAGTTATTCAGCCTGCGTCTGTGTTCCATCTCAAAAAACCCATGTGACTGAGGCATGTTTTGCTGGTATAAGGCCCTGCCAATTATCTGTAGCTTAGATTTTAGCTGAACACACTGGCAACTGCATGTTTTTACGCGTTGCAGTATATGAATCAGAGTACATGAATGCAGTCTTGCAGGACTGGCAGTATGTCACCCCTGCTCAGAGAAATCCAGGGCTGTAGAAGATAAAGGACTGAACATATTTCCTGGGACTAAGTGTTCTGGGGAGAACCAGCTGAGATCAGTGTGGTAAAACCAAGCTACCCACAGGAGTTGACATGCTCCTGTGCCTGTCCTTCTTCATCTGGGAGGAGAAGGATCCCTTTACTGAACTAAACAGGTGGAACTTTTAATGTTGCCAAATCTCTCTTGAGTCTGGGCATCTAGAACTGCAAAAGAGGCGGGGAGAAACAAGGAGACTTGGGGATGGCAAGAGAGGAAGTGCTTAAGAGGGAGGAGGGAAGGGGAGTGGAGACTATTTTAGGATTTATAGGGAAAGGCAAAGGTCTCCCAAGACTACACATTGGCCAGTCTTTTAGAAGAGCAGGGGTAGGACAGGCCTGGCCACTTGGAATGGAGTACTTATCTAAAGATGAAAAGACTCCCCCCGCCCCCTGCAACTAAATTACTAAAAGCAGGCCTCAGCTGAACACAGCTGGTGGTTGTGAGGATTCTCATGAGTCAGCATTATCAAAATGTGGTGTGAACTGAAACCTGTTTATAAACTTCTCCCTAGGCTGATTTTCAGGTTCTAGCTTTCAGAAGATGAAAGCTGAATCTGCCAGCTGGCTTTACATAACCTTGCACCATGGCAGCCCACATAAACTACACTGCCACCAGCCTGAATGCTGGGGGTTGAAAGGAGGAACTCATGCATGCTTGGCAAGTGCTCCTCTGAGCAATACCCCTAGCATTTCCCCCTCCCCCATATTCTACTTTTTTGGACTTAACAAATGCTTCTTGCTACTGTAATAACAGGTATTAGATTTTTGTTTGTTTTCATCTTCCCTATTGCCAAATTCTCCAAGGCAGCAGTTTTCTAAATTTTTCTCCTCCTCCTCCTCCTCCTCCTCCTCCTCCTCCTCCTCCTCCTCCTCCTCCTCCTCCTTTGATACTAGGAAACTGAATCTGGGATACTTTACCACTGAGCTACATCCCCAGTGCTTTTTTTTTGGGTGGGGTGGGGGTATTGGGGATTGAACTCAGGGGAACTTGACCACTGAGCCACATCCCCAGCCCTATTTTGTATTTTATTTAGATACAGGGTCTCACTGAGTTGCTTAGCGCCTCACTTTTGCTGAGGCTGACTTTGAACTCATGATCTTCCTGCCTCAGCCTCCCAAGTAACTGGGATTAGAGGCATTCAGTACCACACCCAATCATTTTTCTAATTTTTAAGGCTGTGAAATCCTTCATGTCTCCATGGCTGAAAGATTAAAAAAAAAAAAATCAAATGACTGTTTCTAAGGAGAAGTCCTAATTTGAAAGTGTGAATTATGTATCTTTTTGTATATCTTTAAGGGAGAGTTACTCCTTTTTTTCTTGTGGAATTTTAAATGGCTGTACAAAACACATTTTCCAAGAAATACATTTTTTCCCTCCCATTACCAAAAAGGAAATTGCATAGATGATATTTCTGGCTGTGTCTGGCTAGGCCATTTTGCCCTGCTGGGCTCAGAGCAGAAATTGTCACCAGCAATACTGTTCTCACTAGAAATTAACCTCCTAAGAAAGGGCCCATGTATAAAATATCAGTCAACAACTTGGTGATCAAGTTGACCAAAACTCAAACAAGTAGAAAAAACTTTTGATATAGTAAATGCTCATTCAGATAAATTATTTTATAACAAAAATGCCCTAAGCTTCTTACTAATGCCTGCTTTTTGCAGAAGCCAATTTACCCATGAAAATGAGGTTTCTAGTTATGAGTGGTTATTTGTTCTGGCCTCAGCAGGTCAACTTGATTTAATGTGGAAACACTTTTTCAACCTTGTGGGAGAGGCATATTTTGAATAAGGTCATTAACAATTATGGGTATTTGGTGAAGACCTTAACACTAATATTTACAGAGTGACTCGTATTTACATGGTATTTTTACATGCATTATTTATTTAACTCCTAGGGGAAAGTACAGAATGTTTTACCATCATTCCTGTTTAAGAAATAGATCTAGGCAGGCCATTATTTATCTTATGGTAGGACAAGGTTATTAAAAAAGGAGGTTTTGAACTTGCTAGTGCTCATGTTCTACTACCTAGACCTCTGACTTTCTTACTCATCAGAACAAATTGTGTTTTTATAATAGTATCCAAAGGCCAAATACAAAGTGTGTTATTGTCTATATATATGTATTGTATAACACATGTTTGTGTGTCAGTGTGAATTGTCATATATTTATTTTTTCTATTTTGTAGTGCTGGGGATTGAACCTGGGACCTCACATATACTAGGCAAATATTCTACCACAACTACAACTCCAGTCCTGAATCATCACACATTTCAACTAAAAAACCATGTTGTAGTTGATCCAATGTATTTAAAAATATCAGTTCTGATATGGGTTCAAGATTTGTTCCAAGATGCTTTCAAGAGATGGGTTTGTATGTATGTATTATATGTCAAAATACATTCTGCTGTCATGTATGACTAAAAAAAATAAAAATAAATCATATGGCAGAGAGAGAGAGAGAGAGAGAGAGAGAGAGAGAGAGAGAGAGAGAGAGAGAGAGAGAGATGGGTTTGTGTTAGCAGCCAGGCCCACGGGAACTTAGGTAGGAGTGCTGTGGTCCTAGAGGAGTGGAGAAATTCTACCTTGGAAGATGTGAAGAAGCAGACCTGGGAAGTGATGGAGGACAGTTGCCAGGAAAGCTGCTGATTGGCAGAAGGACTATCCAGGTTTCATCATGAGGATGTGCAGACAATAGAGTGGCACATGTGATGGTTCAGATATGAAGTTTCCCCCCAAAGCTCATGTGTGAGGCAATGCAAGAAAGTTTAGAGGTGAAATGATTGGGTACTGAGATCCTTAACCTAATCAGTGACTCAATCCTCTGCTAGAGATTAACTGGGTGGTAACTATAAGAAGGTAGGGGGTGGCTGGAGGAGGTGAGTCATTGGGGGCTTACCTTTGGGGTTTATATTTTGTCCCTCATCTGCAATGTGTTTTTTCTGCTCTCTGGTCCTATGTCCTTAGCTGCTTTCCTCTACTCTACCATTCCACCATGATGTCCTACCACAGGCCAAGAGCAATGGACTCAGCCATCTACGGATGGAGACCTCTGAAACTGTGAGAGCCAAATAAACTTTTCCTCCTCTAAAATTATTCTTGTCAGGTCTTTTGGTCCTAGTGGCAAAAGAGCTGACTAAAACTCCACACATCTCTATTTTCCTCTCTTCTCCAGGGAGAACAATGATTATAGTCTTTCAGTTTCTATCAGAGAGGCAAGACTAGAGATAAGAAGGCCACTTTTGAGGCCTACAAAGTCCCAAGCTACTTTGAAGTGGTTGAATATGTTTCAGGACCCTTGCACTAGCTATTCTCTGCCCAGAACACAGCATTACCAGATTTATACTCTCTCCCTCACTTCATGCAGTCCTTGGCTCAAATGTGAACACCCCTGGAGAAAACTTCTCTAACAAATTATCTACATTCATCTCTCCATCGCATTGTAGCCCCCTACTGTTCTATTTTGCTTCATAGTATTCAACACACCTGAAATTCTATATTATGTTTGTTTAGTTATTTCTGTTGGCTTCCCTAAAGGAATATAAACTCCATGATGGAAGAAAGTGTTTTGCTCACTCTTTCTCCAGTTGTGCTTGGCACTTGGAAGATGTTTAACAAATAATATTAGATGAATAAACAGTTACATAATGAGTGACCAAAGATGAGACCCCCATCTATGACCCCTCTGACTTTAAGAAAAAGATCAAGGCTAAGGTAGAAAAACATTCCGTTGGTGCACTGGGATAACCCAGAGTCAGCCACGCACTTAGAATTTATAGTAATTATCTTTCTCCCCTGCTATTCTAGAAACTCCTTAAGAGGACCAACCTATAAGACTGATTTATCACCATCTTCCTGGTTACCTCAAACTATGCAGAAAACTTCGGTGATTTGGAAGGCTGAGGCAGGAGGATTCCAAGTTCAAGGCTAGCCTCAGCAACTAAGGAAGACCCCATCACAAAAAATAGAAAGGGCTGGGGATGTGGTTCAGTGGTAAATTTTCCCTGGGTTCAATCCTTGGTATCAAACAAACAACAACAAGAAGAAAGTATGCAGAAAGGAAGGCATCAAATTAATGTGTTGGATTTGGGTAAAACATGAAAAGCGGCTGAGGGTTAACCAGCTGTGAAAAGGAAGATGCTTCCAAGTAGAGGGAAGAGCAAGGCTGAGGCCATGTGGCAGGAGATAGCTAGCAACTCAGTCCTTAGTAAAAGAACAGACAGAACTAACAAATATGACCAGGATAGAGTCTGGTGAGGCTGGAGAGGTGGGTGGGTGCTGCCATGCTGAAGGTTTGTAGGCTTGGTGGGCAAGATATTTCACCTCTCCTATAAGCAATAGAATGCTTTTCATCTGTGAGTGTGCTAGAGGGACATTGTCAATTTTGTCATCCCACAAACCTCTGGCTGCAGGATGTGGAGAGGCCACTGAGGAATTGGCCTTGACACAGGCTGCAGATGTGGAGTTGGATTTAGGGTCTCTGGAAGGTAAATTCTACAAAGGCTGGGGTCTCTGTTTCATTTGCTGCTATCTTCCTGGCATTGGTCTATGGAATAATTCCTGGCACACAGGAGATTTACCCAATGTCTGTTGAGTGAATGAAAGATGTGGTGGTTAAGAATGAAGGAAATTTCCTTGGTTTACACCCAAAGGACTTAAAATCAGCATAATACAATGACTCCCCACATCAATGTTTATAGCAGCTCAATTCACAATAGCCAAACTATGGAACTAACCTAGATGGCCTTCAACAGATGAATGGATAAAGAAAATGTGGCATACATGCACAATGGAATATTACTCAGCCTTAATGAAGAATGAAATTATGGCATTTGCAAGTCAATGGATAAAGCTGGAGAATATCATGTTAAGCAAAATAAGCCAATCCTCAAAAATCAAAGGCTGAATGTTTTGCTATGTGGATGCTAATTCACAATGAGGGGTGGGCTGTGGAAAAACAGAGGTACTTTGGATTAGGTAAAGGATAGTGACAGGAGGGGAGGGGGTAAGGAGGGTAAGAAGGATAGTAGAATGAATTGGACATTATTATCCTGTGTACATGTGTTATTACATGACCGGTATGGTTCTACATCATGTACAACTAGAAAAATGAGAAGTTATACTACATTTATGTATGATGTACCAAAATGCACCCTACTGTCATGTACAACTGATTAGAACAAATAAATAAATCTAAAAAAAAAAAAAGAATGGAGGAAAGGGACTAGTTCAAGGGATTTTGACAGAGTTAAAATCAACAGGAAATGGTGTAGGACTGGCTGCAGAGTACCAGGTAGAGAGATGCCAGGAGGACTCCCAGGTTTCTTATTTATGTTTCTTTCCTTTCTTTCTATTTTGGTGATGAAGATTGAACCTACAGCTTCATGCACACTAGGCAAGCATTCTACCCCTAATCTACACCCACAGCCCCTCTTGCGAATGTTTTTCTATGGATGGAGAGTATTGTCATTTCTGGAAACAGGAAATAGCAGAAGATTCTATATTTTGTGTTTCTGGTCCTCTTTTTAAGCAGAATTAGAACTTCCTCCTCTCTGCTCTCCTGGGGAGGCCCCGCTGAAGCTGTTCTGTTCTCTTCTGGTTGCTCTGTTCTCTGAGCCATTGAACAGCTGAGGAGGGGGGTCTAGAGGACAGAACAAAGTAACTCTTGGATCGCTGAAGTCTTTTTGTGTGTGTGTGTCCTGGGGATTGAACATGGGGCCTTATGCATGCTAGGCAAATGCTCTACCACTGAGCTGCATCTCCAGTCCTTTTTATTTTGAGACAGGGTCTCACTAAATTCCCTAGGATGACTTTGAACTTGCAATTCTCCTGCCTCAGCCTCTTGAGTAGCTAGGATGACAGGTGTGAGTCACCATGAGGACATTAAAAAAAAAAAAAAGTTAGAAGTGCTTTTGCTTTTGGGATATAAGCTACCATGTTCTATAGTTACCATGTCATGAAAGAAGTCAGGAATGGGCTGATAATGGCTCTACAGACTAAAATCAGCATAGAGAAGGGGTCTTGGTATGTAGCTTGCCAGTTCCTTGGCCCTACCCATTAAGGCAGGACCAGCCAGAGACAGTTGATGGTCATGACTGCTGTGTTCAATGGGGCTGGATGAACTCAGAACCATTGACTTGGAAGAAGACTTCGAGGGAAGTTACAGAGTGACTGGTATTACTGTAGCACAAGAAATGTTGCTGAGTTAGATTTGGAGATGGAAAAAGGAGTGGATCATGTAAGGGAAAGAAATGAATAATTATGATGCTTCCCTTTAAGAAATATTTCTTCATTCTTCTTTTACTCTATGGCTGGTTGTTTGAAGAGGTCTGCTAAGTATTGGATTTCTTTGAATATAAATGTGAAAACAAACATTTAGTTTTAGGAAATAGAGAATCAGCTCTTTTCTCTTTGGGATGCAGTGCACTACAGTAGTACCAGACAGCCTGGGTTCAAATCTTACCCCCACCAGGTAACTGTGTGATCTTGGGTAAGTCATTATGCCTCAGTTTTCCCAATATTAAGATGAAGAAAATAATAGACTTAATAGAGTTGTTATGATGATGAATGAGGTAGTATATGCAAAATGTTTAGTAGGTGCTCAGTCAGTACTAGCAGCTATTATTATTTAAATTAGGAAGATTTTAGGAAATTGTCAAAGGGCATGTTTGAGGATGTCTCAAATGTTGCGTATCTGTCATTTCCAGCAGGTTGGGATTGCCACATGTGTCTCTGACTAGTCCTATCACATGGGCATGACTGTCATGAAATGGGTTGAAGTAGGAAGGCAGAGGCTGGCAGGGAGACCACTTTGTTTCTAAACAGCAGGCAGATGGTGTGCATTCTGTTTGTGCAGGAACATGCAGGATGACATTATCAAATACACCTGTATGACACAGAGGTTATGTTTTGTGTTTGTTTTGTTGTCGGGCAGGGCAGGGTAGGTGGCAGAGAGGGAGGGAATACTTACTGGAGTTAGCACGTTTGTTGTTTCCCTTTTAGCTATTTGTTTTCGTTTGTTTGTTTGTTTGTTTGTTTGTTTTCAGTGCTGGGGATGGAACCCAGGGCCTCAACCATGCAAATGCTCTACCATTGAGCTCCACTCCCAGCCTAGTTATTATTTTTTTATTTTGGGGGAGGTACCAGGGACTGAACTCAGAAATACTCAAACACTGAGCCACATCTCCAGCTCTATTTTGTGTTTCATTTAGATACAGGGTCTCCCTGAGTTGCTTAGCATCTTGTTTTTGCTGAGGCTGACAAACTCGATGTCCTCCTGCCTCAGCCTTTCGAGTCATTGGGATTACAGGTGTGAGCCACCACCCCCAGCTAGTTATTAGTTTTGGAAGCATGACAAATGATCTTACTTCAGGGCTGCTGAGATGGTTAAATTAAATAACACATGGGGAGATGCTTTTTTAAAAAAGTACTTCATATATACAGTATTTATTTGTGTGATTTGTTTTTATCATTTTATAGTTTGATTAGCTAGACACAGATAAGGTCATAAATTTACTCCAGAGGTTCAAGAAGCACAAAATAGAAAAATCGAGTTTTAGGAAAATAGATAATAATTCCATACCATTTCTGTGAACCGATCAGCACAAGCCATTCGAACTTGTTCTGGCGTGGCTGGGCTCTTCACCGTGAAGTCCTCAGCGGCATCTCTTTCTCTACGCACTGCAGCCACCGCATCCATGATGGCAAAGAACACAGATGACCCCAGGAACATTCCAGACTCCCCGAGGCCCTGAAAAAAAGCACATTTGTTTTAGAAATTTAGACTTTAGCTACTAGAGGGCAGAGCCAGGTCTTGTTCACCATTATATCCTCAACTCATGACATAGAGCTTTGCACAAATTGGTTTTCCATGAATGTTTGTTGATTGACTTATTGATAAAATGAACTTTGAGTACTTTTTTTTTTTTTTTTTAAAGAGAGAGTGAGAGAGGAGAGAGAGAGAATTTTTAATATTTATTTTTTAGTTCTCGGCAGACACAACATCTTTGTTGGTATGTGGTGCTGAGGATCGAACCCGGGTCGCACGCATGTCAGGTGAGCGCGCTACCGCTTGAGCCACATCTCCAGCCCTTGAGTACTTTTTTAAATCCCAGTAATACCTAAACTTCTCAGATCTTTAATCCTGGCTGTGTTAAGCCTTTGTTCTCTAGGAACAAAGGTGGTGGTGGGGAACCTATTTAGTAAAGATCATTTAATGGATTGAACTGGCTAAATTCATAAGCAGAGAAAAAAATGCCTAAGTATGATTCCAAGATCTGAGGAGGCAGGGTGCTCTGGAGCACTTAAGAGAGTTTGCAAACTTCAGTCTGCAAGGAACAGGCAGGTGATGCAAGTGAGTGAAGTGAGCAGCTGAAGGACAATAAGGAGTAGTGGGGGTGGTGGTGAAGTGGAGGTACTTATCTAAAAGGGGCCACTGTTCCTTGTCTTCCAGGAAGATAGTTGAAATTACCAGGTCGTCCAATTTCTGGTATTTGTATTTGTTTTGTTTTGTTTTTGTGGTACTGGATTGAACCCAGGGGTTTTCTCCCACTGAACCATATCCTCAGCCCTTTTTAGTTTTTGAAACAGGGTCTTACTAAGTTTCCCAGGCTGGCCTCTAACTTGGATTCTCCTGCCTCAGCCTCCTGAGTTGCAGGGTGTACCACCACACCCAACTAGGTATTCGTATTTCACATCTTTGGCCAAAATTCAGCCAATGGGCTATCAATTTGCAATCCCAGTTAGAGAGACTGAGTCTGAATCCTAGGCCGTATCCTCTGTTTCTCTAGGTAGATGAGATCATCTCTCAAAACCTCTGTTCCTTTGTCAATGAGATGCAGGCAATGATGCCTACCTTATGGGATTTTTTGTGAGATGAGTAAATACAGAATACAGTGCTGGGGCTGGTACCCGGGGGTTCTTTTGTAATTATATAGACCACTCAGCAGAGGACCAAACCCATTGGGTCCTCCTGGGAGTGGTTGGCCACAACCACCAGCTCAGAGTTTCCCAGCTGCCTTATAAACTCTTGGTCTGAAAGATGCTCTCTGTGGGCTTTTGCCCCCTGGAGTGATTTTCATTCTAATGAGACTCTGAAGCCCCTTTGATTCTCTCCCTTTCAGATTTGCCCTGGCCTCATCTCCAGGACATTCCTGGGCTCAAAGTGGGATCCAGTTTGGAAATGTTGTAATTCCTGCAGATATATTTGTACTTTCTTTCTTTTCTTTTTTTTTTTTTTTTTTAAAGTCAATTCACCACTCCTAGCAAACCCATCTCCCAAAACATTTTAAAGAAAGCTTTACAAAACATCTCCGATCTCAGTGAAGTTTCTCCTCTGAGGGAGTTTTTTTTTACATAATTTGCAATGCAAACAACCTCGACCTTAATTTTAATTTGTAATTTCATTATGTTAGCCATTATCAAGGGCTGGCTCATGATTTTGCTTCCTGACACGATGGACATTTGGGGTCAGATAATATTTTGATTTGGAGCTCTTTAGTTGCAACCCTGGCTTCTTCTCACTGGCAGTAAAATCCCTTCACCCCCAGTCTTGACAACCACAATGTCTCTAGACATTGCCAGTGTTCTTTTGTGATAAAATCACTTTCCCATAGACACACACATTGATATCCACTGTTCTTAATTCATTTCTGGATGTGGCTGAGGACTGAGCCCCACAAACGTGAGTGACTTACCTTAGGGGGTGGTGGAGTTGGGCAGGAACCCAGGTCTTCTAAAGCCCCTGTCTAGAATTCTGTCCAGAATACCATGGTTTTCTGAGATTTCAGTAGCACTATGCCTTCAATCCCACTTAATTTTGTAGTCTTAAAGTTTTGTTTTTTTTTTTAAACAAAAACACTATTCTCCGAAGAAGGCAAAGCTTTTTGATGAATCCTGAAGTTTTCAATAAATAAGAGAGGATATTAATAAACTCCTTGGCCATGATCGCCACTGGGTGGATCATTCATCTTCCCTGAATCTCAGTTTTTCCTAGTTGATTCACCTCCATATGGTTTGGTCTATGTAACAATTAACATTTATGTGTTATTTTGTCCACTGACTTACTTTGGCTATGTTACTGGATCCGTGGTAATTTTGGATGCTTACCTTGGAGGAATAGATGGTCAGTGGGGTTTGTGATGATGGCAAGAGGGAGACATTGAACTCCTCTGGGATATCTGTGATGGTTGGAATTTTGTACTCATCTGAGCTCCGTGAGTACAGGACACCTTCTGGGGAATACTGCAGCTCTTCAGTTGTATACAGGCCCATTCCCTGAATAAATGCACCTTCAATCTGCAGGGGGATAATTTCAAGCTTTGTGACATTACAGCCTTTTATGAAGGCCTTTTTCTGCACCACAACTGTGTTCAGGAAGGGATATCTCTTTAAGTGGGCCAGCACCTACCTGTCCGATATCAATGGCCGGATTTAGGCTGCAACAGGCATCCATGACAATGTCCGTCCTGGTTTTCTGCCCAAAATAAAAATGATCTCCCCATAAAAACTTGTATTAAAAAATACAGTTTTCAAGTTTATTCAGACAGTCTCCAGTTATTCCCAAACTCCAGCTGGTGAATTAACACTGCATTGAACTCCATCAACATTAGAGCTGGCAAGACATCTGCTAGGCTCTTCAAACTGAGTACCAGGACTGCCAGTGACCCTGGAAGAACTTTTCATGGTTTTGACTCCTCTTAAGGGACTCCAAAGTCTACAGCATGTTGGTGTGTTTAAGTGAGTCACTTAGTAAATAATTGAGCTTGGTTGTGCATCTAATTTCAACCTGGATTTATCGTTGTAATGGAATTCATGAGCTAATCTAGTCCTCATGATAATCTGACGCAGGTGGCATTATTGCCATTTGACTGAGGAAATCATGTAGCCATGATGTCATGTATGAGTTAGGGGGCTTGCAAGATCTAGGAAGGTATCAAAGGAAAATGTTGAGGCCAACCTAGACTTTGCTACTCTACTTTCTACTCTGAGAAACAGCACACTAATCTGGCCCTTCTGTTTTGGCACAGAGTATGTGTGTGCAGGTTGTTAGAGAGTCACAAGGGCCTCCCAAGTGTCTATGGTCTATCTCAGGAATACCTCTGGGGTTTCCTTCTGCCCCTGTTTCCAGTCCTTATTCAGGTAATGTCATTCTCTGTTTGAGTTTAATACCTGTTCTCCTACTTCCTATAGCCTTCTGGGTTTGGCATTCCTTTTGACTCTAACCTTGGCCTCTCAGGCATTGGGACCAGCCTTTATCTATCCTCAGCATGGAGAGGGAAGGGAACAGGCTATACCTCAGTGTAGGCCTTCAATTTACTTCTTCCTTGAAACCCGATATGCTTTGCATTATGGGAGTTGGACAGGGAAAGAGATGACTGTGCACTGACACTGAATCAGTGGCCTGCGTTAGTACACTCACCACAAACACAGCAGCAATAGGCATGCTTTCTAACTGGCAGCAGTACGCCTTCATTTGCTTTTTCTGAATTCTCTTTAATTAAAGGAAGTTTTGCCTCTTCAAGGAATCAATTATTTTAAGGGATCAAAGTGATACTGAAATTATTGAACCTTTAATTATAAATATAAGCTGGAAGGAAGAAGGAAGAACACATTTTAACTTTTCTGGTACCATAAATTCTGGAAGATCTTCATGTGGTTTGTTTCTTTAGAGATTTATTCTGAGAGCCTCAGAAAGAATTGACAGATAAAAAGGTCTGAATGTTGCATGGGATACAGAAAATTATTTGTTATTTAGTTGAAATTCAAGTTAACTGGGTGGTCTCTATTTTTGTTTGCTAAATCTGGCAACATAACTATCAGAGTATGGTGTCTGAAAACTGGTGTGTACCTAAAAACAGCTTTCCATCAAATTGGGTACAGGTATGCAGAAATACTGACATTTGGGCTTTGAAGGACCCTAGAGCAGGGCCCCCCAGGTTAATCACATGCTGCAATGTGCTGTGCTAATATAATTATCTAGGTGTGCCATGATGTGAAAGACGGTAGGAAGCACAATCAGATGAGCAATCTGTGATCACATGAGTCTGTGTCTTAAAAATGATCTAGAATAAAAATGGAGACACTACATTAACATACCCTGAGGATACCCTTGAATGGAATGTGAAGGCGACTGCTTTCCAGATGGCCCTTCATTCACTGTATTTTTAAATTTTTTATTTCATAAATTTATTTGATTTACTGTATTTAAAAAAATTCATATAATATTTAAATTGGTGGAGAAGTTAACCCAAAATGGGACAGTAAAAGACATTTTGATATATTTTCATGTAAGTATTTGCAAAGCCCTTTCTCTTCCACATAAATTAGTCATTTCTATTTTGGGACAAGGTTGCCAAAAGGTTTTGTTGGAATAATTTGTGTATAAAATCAATTTAATTTTTTTTGTACTGGGGATTGAACCCAGGCCACTTTATTCCTGAGCTACATCCCCAGTGCTTTTTATTTTTTTGTACATGGAATTTATTTATTTATTTATTTATTTTTGTACATGGAATTTAAAAGTGTAAGTGTCATTGGTGCATCCCATAAACTTTCTAACAATTTAACACATTTTTATTGTACTATCTTCTATTTAAGCTTCTATAATCTCTGTTCCTGGAATGGTACCACCACCTGGAGTGGTATTCTGAGGGTGTAAGTTGTTAACTTTGGGTTAAATGCAATTCTGTCTCTATTAAGTTTCTCTAATGCTCAATTAAATGACAAACATGAAAAATATTTTCACACCTTCCTTCTCCCAAGTTTTTCTTTAAAGATCAGTAGTACCCTTGGGAAAATGGACTTTAAGAAACATTAGCCCCTTGCTTTGTGCTTTCAAGACATTTGCTTAAGACTATTTGCTAAATGCCTTATCTCTTCAGATGAGAGAACTTGTACCTCCTCAAGAAATAGAAGCCTCTGGATAAAGCTTTGGAAAATGATTTTTTGCTGAAAGTGAATAAATATATTTAATACATTAGTCAAATTTGGACTGTCATGAACAATTCCTTTTTGACCATTAAATGGTCTTTTTAAGAGGAAATTACAAGACAAGGCTGGGTCTCTGGACATTCCAATGGAATTGAAAGAATCTTGACACTTATTTTTCTATTCTTTTCATTCTTTTTGAGACAGGGTCTTGGTAAGTTGTCCAGTCTGGCCTTGAACTTGCAATCCTCCTACCTCAACTTCCCAGTAGCTAAGATTACAGGTGCACGTCCACTACGCCCAGTTGAACTGAAAAAAAAAATCTTATTTTTGTTATCTGAGTGTTATATAATAATGTTGAGCTACTTACTGTAAAATGTAATTTTGTGGTTGATTTTACTTGTCAAGAAGAATATTAGACTTGACTTACCTTGTGAGCACCAGTCAGGCAATCAATTTCAACTTCAGAACAGGCAACTCCATAAACATAGTATGGAAATGGGTCTCCCTCCCCCTTCTCCCAGTCCATGAAGGCCTTGTAGCCTCTGAGGGAAGAAATAAAACCCTTTAGCTTGGGAGTGGAAGGTGAAAACAATAATGATTCATTTAAAAAATTATCAAAGTTTTATGATAGTATTTTATTTGATGGCTGTTCATTTAAACTGGCTTTTTTGTTTGTTTGTTTTAAAACCAAGAATTGAACCCAGGTACATTTAGCTAGAATCACATCTCCAGCCCCTTTTATTTTTTATTGAGAGACAGGGTATCACTAAGTTGCTTAAGACCTTGATAAATATATGAGGCTGGCCTCAAACTAGCAATTCTCTTGCTTCAGCCTTCTGAGCTGCTCGGATTACAGGAGTGTACCATCAAGCCCACTGAAATTGCTACTATGTGTTTACAACCTACCTGGTTATTGTTTGCCTCATTTTACTTCCTGTGCTACACAGGTAGATTTCACCAAGGGAGAAGCCAATGGACTCTTTTGGCCTGGACCTCACAATGGGTCTCCATGTTGAAATCTGAAGTTTGAGCTCAAGCCCTGCCAGTACATTGGGAATCTCAATGGATTTTAGTCAAGTGTTTCCAGTGGGACCTACAGACTGTGCTACCCAAAGTCATAGGGGACAGATAATAACTCAGCCTGGTTTAAAAAAAAAAGAAAAAGAAAGAAAAGAAAAAGTGGGGCCAGTAATTCAGAGTTGTTTTGTTTTTTTAAATTTTTTTAAATTGTTGACAGACCTTTATTTATTTATTTAAATGTGGTGCTGAGAAACCCAGTACCTCACACATGCCAAGCAAGTGTGCTACTGCTTAGCCCCAGCCTCAGCCCCAGCCCCAGTAATTCAGTTTTAATTTATGCTGGAATGTGTATTCAGACTGAGGGCTGGATTGTTGTCTTCCTGCATAGATGAGCTCAGGAATTTGGAACTCATTGCATATGTGCACTGCGCCAGGCTGTTGCCTATTCCCCCGCCCCCCATGACATTGCTTTGCTATTTCATTTGTGTGTGCATGAGTAATTTGATGGTTTATTTCATCAGATTATAAAAACAATGGCTTCTACTTCTTGTTTTTTTCTTCTTTCTGGGAATGGAACCCAGAAGTGCTCTCCCACTGAGTTACACCCCACCCCCACCTTCAGCTCTTCACTTCTTGAAAGTGACTACCAGTTCTCTTTGTTCTATTCAATTGCCTTGCATTTACCAAGACTCTTCCCACTGACAGACACTGCATAAATGATGATTATGATTATCACCTTGCCCATCATCTTCTGCCCTGCTAGGAACTCCAAAAGAGAAAGTTTCCATCATAAAGAAAGGGAGGTTTGTGCAACTCAGTTGCAAGTTATTTCTAATGATAAAATATTCCTACTACTCACAATAAAGGGTATAGTAAATAATGGTTAGATAAGTCAAATTGAGTTTGTTAGGCTTGATATATTTTTATTATTAAATATTTCTTTAAAGATAAATCAAAGGCCTATGTGAAATCACAGAATTTTGAGTTTAGAAGAACTTCAGCAACCATACAATAAAATCTTAATTACAGATGAGAGAATTTAGGCCCAGAGCAACTGGGTTACCTCAAATTTTTTTAACTGAGTTAAGATACTTTAATTTTAAGGCTTGGGCAGGGGCTCAGCAGTAGCACACCAACCTAGCATGTGTGAGGCACTGGTTTTGATTCTCAGCACCACATATAAATAAATAAATAAAATAAAGATCTATTAACAATTTAGAAAACTTAAAAAAAAGATACTTTAATTTTTACCTGAAGTATCCAGTGGCTGAGAGACTGATTCTTTGCTCAAAGGCTGCTTCTATCTGCAGAATGGGCATATGTAGTCAAAATGAAGTAGATATACCATTTGATAAGTAAAAATGAAAAAAAGTCTATATTATCAAAATTGACATCAGATTGTTGCTAGTGCTTTGCCCTTAATAGTATACTTATCATAGTAATTTATCCTCGGCTGGCATCATGACAATTTCTCTCTGATTGAGTTTCTTTTCTTAAATTTATTTATTTTTTATTTTGTTTGTTCTTTTTAGATATACATGACAGTGGAATGCATTTTGACATATTATACATGATGGAATATAACTTATTCTAATTAGGATCCCATTCTTGTGGTTGTACATGATGTGGAGTTTCACTGGTGGTATATTTATTCTGATTGAGTTTAGAAGTTTGTATTAAACAAAGGTAAACTGGAAACCTGCTTCATATTCATGTTATATGGGCTAAATTCACAAGTTATTTGGGCTTCATTTCTAAGTGTTAAAATTCTAGTAAGTATATGTACATAAGTATGCCCTGGCATGCCTTTCTCAATCTTTCTGCCCTTTCACAGAAATCCACTCAATTGGAGAATAACTTTCTCTGGGGAAGAAGCATGCTGTAGCACTGTGACAGAGACTTAGAGAAACTGCCCTATGTGGACTGACTGTGCGCTACTGTGACACTCTCTAAGCACTGCTTCCGATTATTTCCTCATTTGTAATAACAAATGCAGAGGAACACTTACCCAGTTTTCCCATGTGCCTTCTGGATTTTTCTTAATGATGGGCTCAAGGCGTTTCAGAAGGATCTGACAAGCATTCTTAAAGAAATAAAGAAGACAGCCACATCAATGTTTATAGCAGCTCAATTCACTATAGCTAAACTGTGGAACCAACCTACATGCCCTTCAACAGATGAATGGATAAAGAAAGGTAGGGAAGAATAAATGAACTTTGGATTGAGCAGAGGGGAGTGAGGGAAGGAAAAGGGTGTGGGGATGGGATGGATGGTAGAATGAGATGGACATTATTACCCTATAGATATGTATGATTACACAAACAGTGTGACTCTGGACCATGTTCAGCCATGTTCCATTTGTGTTCAATGTGTAAAAATGCATTCTATTCTCATATATAACTAATTAGAACAAATTAAAAAATTAAACAAGAAAAGAAATAAAGAAAAAAATCCACATTAGGAAAGAGCCTAATGGTTAGGGTTTGTGTGAAAGACTATTCATTGATCATTCATTTGGTCAGAAAATGTTTATAAAGGGCCTGCTCCTGCTAATCTGGGAACAGAGATAACACAGCCCCTGCTCTTAAGTTTCTGTTACTGGAGGGTTTTTTCCACTCTTCATGATACTCTTCCTGTGAAAATATGGGTTCAACTGAATTTATATTCCCAGATCTTCTTTCTTAGATGAATCAGATTTTTAATTCCTTCTTATGCTTTTTTTACATCTTTATTCTATACTTTCTTTTGCATTTTCCAGCAACTAAAATAAATGTAATAAACATTTCATTTTCCTTCAAATTTGTGCTCTTCAGTCTGAAGCAATGACATGCTAATGACCCTCCAGGTCTGAAACACTGAACTCTCTGTTCATCCTTCCATCTGTTCATCCACTTACCATCAAATTGCTACAATGAAGGCCTTGGCTTTGGGTTTGAAATGAGAACATAAGAAACTTGACCTATAATAACCTAGATCCACAAAATTTCGAATCCTTAAAATAGAAACCTGAAACTCAATATGCAGGAAGATAGATTAACACTTAGTTTGAGTTGACAACTCCCATACACACTGACCTGTTTCCCTCCTAGGTTGGATTCCACCCCAAACTGGATCTGATGAATTTGAGGGTTTTCACAAATTTGTTCTGAGCAAAATAGAGTTCTTGCTTTTTGACCCTTTTATATGTCACCATATAGGTAAGACTGATTGGAAATCAGTGCTTCTGGGCGGCAACTATTCAGTGTCCAGTGTGGCGGGGTGGGGGTGGGGGGCAGGAGATATGCCTCTAATAATGTTTTAATGAAAAAGTGAATAGTTTGTAACAGAAACTTTATGAATACAGTATCTTTTACTTTAAAAGTATATGCAATCAGCTGATCGTGGTGGAGCTCAAGAGGCTGAGGCTGGAGGATGGAGAGTTCAAAGACAGCCTCAGCAAAAGCGAGATGCCAAGCAACTCAGTGAGACAGTACTAAATACAAAATAAGTCTGGGGATGTGGCTCAGTGGTCAAGGGCCCCAGAGTTCAGTCCCTGGTACCAAAATAAATAAATAAATAAAAATTTAAAAAGTATATGCAATCAGATATTTGAATTAGAGACTAGGAAGTCATGATTTTATTCTGAAATAGTGCAAATTTAGTGCTTGTTAAAGACATCAATTAGAAAATAAGTACAAAGGAAAGCTGAGTACTCTGGGTAGAACCACACCGATGATAACACTATACCTGCACCATATGTGCTTGGCTGGAGTTTGGCTGACCTGCCTGCCTGCCTGTAAGAACTTGCTTGTGCCAAGGGAAACTAGCACAGCTCTGTTTTATGATACTGAAATTTCTTTTGTGTCTCCCAGGAACAGAGATTCCCTGTTCACCAAAATTCTTTCTCCCTGCTTCCATGGTACCTACACATATGGTTTCCCACTACTCTACATTTCCCAACCTCTCTTGCAGTTAGACACGGTCCAAGACTAGTTCTGCTTATAGATTATGAGTGGAAGTGACTTGCATCTCTTCCAGGTCTGGCCTGGAGTCTTCCTCATGGGCCCTTCCTTGCATATTGGAGTGATGGTGCTCAAGGCTACCTGGAAAGCCCCTTGTTGTAGATGATGGAGCCACTATCACATCTGGGCATGTGAATGACCAAATGCTCTCTCTGGACTGATATGTGTGCAAGAAAAGGACTTCTGTTGTGTTTGAGCCATTATATTCTGCATCTATTTTTTCACTTCATGTTAGCTTACTCCAAGTAATATACTCTCTGTTTTTAAAAATTTTTATATTGAAGAGTTTATTTGAGCATCTGAGGACTCGTGAATCAGACAGCAGTTGACATCCTGATATACTCTCTTGACATTTTGGTTATCCTATGATCATGTTAGTGACACGGATGATTTCTCTGAAGCTAACTGCTGTACCTTTATCCAGCTAAGAAAACAGGAGATTTGGGGAAAGCACACTGGGGAAAGACAGGAGAGATCACCTGCACAGCTCTGCCATTGACATCTGCACCGACGGACGCTGCTGTTGCAATTGTATTAGGCACCGTTGCTGTGCTTGTCTCACAGATGTGCAGATAAGACATGGGGACTTTTAATTCACGGCTGGCCACCTATGGGAAAGGGAAATATTTTCAAGTCCTCAGGGATTTCTATGAAGACTTAAGTCATTACTTTTCCTTAATAATAAAAAAATACATTCAAGATAGACTTTAAAAACCTAAGGTAATATGTTTTTAAATAACTTTTAAATATGCATGCATGCATTAATTTAATTTAATGCATGCATTAAAATAACTTTTCAGTAATACCTTACTCTGTTTTTTAAGGTTTTTTTTTTCTTGATAATACGTTAAAGTGCTTTTTCTTTTCAAATTTCTGTCTTTAGAACATTAAAGTTGAGATTTTCAGGAACTTATTTGTTGGAGTGATAGGAAGAAATTGAGACAGATGATGAATAGATAGAGATTAATTAGATTCATTGACTCAAAATTTGCTCTGAAGTCTGTTGGTGTCAGTCTTGGAACTTGAAAAGACTGTGAGGTCTTCTTTCTTGCCTTCGTCTCATCTTAACTTTAGTTTATTCCTTTTTTTTCTTCTATTTGTTCCCTCTTGTTTATACTTCTCTAGTATTTGCCCTTTGTGGTCTTATTTTCTGTTTGTTTTCTTCTAGATTCTCTAGGAAATACATGTAGAAGTTAAGATATTTAATCAGAAAGAAATGAAAAAAAAGAGGAGCAAAGAAATGGAAAGGAGAGAGGTAGGAAGAAAAAAAAGCACTATTTTGGCTGCTGTCATCTTTTTTTGTGTTTTGTCAAGATGTCTGTAGGTATGTATCTATTCTTGTCCCCAAATGCCAATCTTTTAATTAAGGCCACTAACTATTGAGTTTCCCCACAAAGATGCAACATTAAGAAAAAAAAAAAAAAGAAAATATCATTGTTTCTTAGCTGTGAAAATCCAAAAAGAATGTACTGGTTCATTCAACTGAGAAGGACAGATGGAGCTAGTGTCAGGTTATGTCTGCAGGTAGGAACTTTATGTTCTTTTAAGTTCTCTTGGCCTCTTGCATTATTATTATTATTATTATTTTCTACATGTTCCTTACAACAGTAGACAGGCTTTTTACATGGCACAGAATTGCCAGCCACTGCGGGCCTACAGCATAATCTCAACATCTACCTGTCTGGGACACTGATTGGCTTGCATGAGTCACTCCCTCTCTTCCTGCAGCAGGTGAGGTTCGGAATTGGTTAGGCCCAGATCTTGCAGCTATATCAGTGGCAGTTGTGGGAGCAAGGAGGATGATGGGATTAAAAGGAAACTGAACTGAGGAGTACTTTAGAACCATGTAAAATGTGGTTCTAATATTCTGATAATGAAAATATTCTGATAATTAAAAGTTCTAAATGTGCACTGTAACAATCGAATACATTTGTCACAAGGTTAAATGTATTCAATATAGGGGATTATTCTTTTATTCTTCTAAGATATTCTTCCTAGTTTCCATGTATGTGTATATATTAACATATCCTTTAAAAATTTAGGATGATAGTTGACGAAATACTTGCTGTTCAAATAAAATGCCAGCAACTTAACATTGTTGTGTGAAATAAAAAATTATACCTACTGGTCTTAAAATAGAATACCTGAAAAACTCCTCCTCTTGGTAAACCAGCATGGAACACCCTCCATATTCTCTATGGGCTCATGAGTGGCATCATCCCTATGCCCTGGAGCAGTATTACACACATATGGGATTTCTGCCACCTCAATAACTGTATTTTGTATGTAAGAAGCCTTTCAACTGAATAGTCAGGGCCTTAAGAGTTTGAATCATCATTTACCCAAATTTCAGTCATGTCAACAATGTGATAGAAATTGATTTAATTACACTTATTTTACCTGCAGCATTTTGGTGTGAATCCCTTGTCCCAGTTCGTTGCCTCCATGTGTGACCAATACAGACCCATCTGTGTAGATATGAACAAGTGCAGCTGCCTATAAAACAACCCAGAAGGCACAGCTCAGTGCAAGGTGGCACTCAGGAAGTTTGATGTAAGACATGAGGTGGGGAGCTGGGTGCTGTGGCACATGCCTGTAATCTTAGTGGCTCAGGAGGTTGAGGCAGGAGGATTGAGATTTCAAAGCCAGCCTCAGCAAAAGCAAGGAACTAAGCAACTCAGTGAGACCCTGTCTCTAAATAAAATACAAAATAGGGCTGGAGATGTGGTTCAGTGGCCTGAGTTCAATTCCCAGTATCCCCCTCAAAAAAAAAAAAAAAAAAAGAAAAGAAAAAGAAATCAGGTGGGGAAATACATCTCACAGAGCATTGAGGGTCAGAGAGGCAGGGTTTTCTGGTACAATTCTCAAGTTTACTTCTGGTTTGTGCAAAAACACTTGTAAAGCAGTTTAGGAAGCCGGGCAGTCAGATCCCTTTTGGAAACCTCAGGAGTTGTGAGTATTGGTTCCAAATGTTTGAAAGTTGGCTCCTGCTTAAAGTCCCTGGCTGACCATAAAGCAAATGAATTTAATATTTTATCAGCTCTACACATATGAAAAGGAATATGACGTGGTTCTTCTTCAAGTAGTTCACAACAAAGTGGGGAGACAGGGTAGAATCCAGGCATCGTAGTATACCATGATCAGTGACACGCTGAGATATAGGGGCCCTGGGAGACCTCAGCAGACAGGTCCAACTTCTCCCATGCTGCTCAGGGTTGGATTCTCTGATGTGACAACTGAATGGAGTCAGGAAGGAGAGAAGGGTTTGCCTGTGGACAAGGTAGGCAAAATCTCCCTATTGCCTGAGAGGGAACACCTTGCTCCTATTACAACATAAAGCCCTTTGGTTCTGTTTTTGTTGCTTTTTTCCAGCTTCGTCCCTTCGCTTGCCCCACTGCTGTTCCTCTCTGACCTGAACTCTTACTTATGCTGTTCTCTATTCCTGGCTTGCTCCTCCTCCTGATCTTTCCCTGTCTGCTCAGACTTCAGACTTATACCCACAGTCTCTGTTCTGTTAACATTCCCCTGGATGCTTTTCATCCCATCTGGAAAAGATCAATCCGCCCCTTCTCTGTAGTTCCTCTTACCAGAAGTATTGGGTTGAATAGTGTTCCAGTCTCCCTGCTGCTACTCCAACTACTGCCATTCATGCCACTTAGCACCTCCAATGTAACCTCATTTGGAAACAATCTTTGCTGATATAAGTAATTAAGATGAAGCTGGATTAAATGAGAGTGGTCTCTAATGACAAGTGTCCTGATAAAACCATGTGAAGACACCAGGGAAGGTGCCTATGGAGAGACGAGTTGGTCATTGGAGTTATGCTGCCATAAGCCAAGCAGTAGCAGGAGCCACCAGAGGCTGGAAGAGGCAAGGAAGGAGTCTTCCCAGAATCCAGAAGGGGAGAGACTTGCTGGTACTTTGATTTTGGACTTTCAGTTTCTCAAACTGTGAGAGAATAAATTTGTTGTTTTAATCTACCTACTTTGTGGCATAAATAGTGTTCATGGACTAAAACAAGAGATAACAAACTCTGCCAAGAAAGAGCTCCTGATCCTGTGCACCTTTGTGTCCTATGGAGAACTTCGAGCAGATCTGAATCACAGAGACACTATGCAAAAGTTTGCAGAGTAGATGGATGGTAAGGTGGAAGAAGGAGGGATTAAGATTTCAGCCCATTCCTGTCTGGAGATGCCTGAAGGCCCCAGGAAGGCTTGGAGGGGCGGGGAATGCCAAGGTGTGTAGGCGCTAATAACAGTCTTTCCCCACTGTGGGTCTTTGACTCCCTCTGAGAACACTGTTCTCACTGTCAGTAGAGAGTAAGGGATCTGATCCTACATTGTGAGTCATCAGCTGACCTGAAATAACACCTCTCCATTCCTAGCCTTGGTTTCTGGTGCATCAATTTAGAACTGAGGGGAAGACAAGGCCTTTCAAATGGAGATTTAAAGTCATTGCTTGATTTTAATTTTTTTTTTTTTTTTTTTGGTGAGATGAGGAGTTGGCTCCCATGGATGAGAGCAGTGAGGCTGTGGTTTAGTGAGAAGTGAACATCTAGGTGAAGAGAGGTGTGATAGAACAAAAAAATCATTATTTAGTCTTTATAATTGGTTCTTGGTACAGAGCTTCTAAAACCCTGGAATGTGTTGTTGTCCCAGGAGACTTCACTCATTTCAGACACCAAGGTCAAATGGGGTGCCAGACTCTTCACAGTCTGCCTGCTGACAGTTGATTTGGGATTTTCACTAGACCTGCTCAGTTTTGGTCATTTTCTGGAACAAAGAACTCAGGAAAGCACATTCCTTATGATGCTTACCAATTCATTATAAAAGACACAATTCAGGGAGAGCTGAATGAAGAGACACATGGGGCGGGGCATGGGGGAAGGACTGTCTTTTGTCTGTTAATGAGATAACTCATGGAGGCCTAGGTGACTTTAGGATGAGGGGACTGGTGTGTGCATGTGAGTGTGCTTGAGTGTGAACATCCTTCAGCCCTTCCCACCTGTCCGGGTGGGGGGATTCTGGGCTGATGAACCCCCAGAAGGCACAGGTGCTCTGTGTCCCTCTCAGTTGGTATTGGAAAGTTGGTTTGGAAAAGACAGAATATTAGGTGTCAGAAAGAAACCATACAGGCAGCTGTCTGGGGTCCCAGCCATTGAACCAGTCCAGCTTGCAGACTTTCTAGCTAAACTTCCTCATCTGTTTATAGAATAGGTACCTTTCCCTGGAAGAGAAATGTGACTCAGAAGCCCAGGGCATCTCATCCTACCCATAGGAGCAAGAGCCCTACAAGGTCCCTCTGGGCTGGCCTGGAGAGGGGCTTAGGGCTGTCCTGGGTGACTTCCAGTGTTCCAGGAACCCTGCCAAGTGCTCTGCATTCCATATTTCACAGAATCCTCATCAGTCTGAAGAGAGAGATTATTATTATAACATTTTATGATGGAGGAAGCTGAGATTCAGAGAGGTTAAATAATTTGCTTTGATATACACACAAGGATATCTAATGTGTGTAAGATTTTTCCCAGTTGCTGGGTTTTCTAATTTTGGTGGTCTGTAATGGCGTAACAACCATTCCCATTTTTCTAACAGCCTTCCTGCCCATGACTCATTGGGATACAGGGAAGACTTGTCCGTCCCAGTCCTCACATTATTTAAGTGACTCATCTGCATGCTGACCTTCCTCTTTCCTTTGGCTGATGAATGACTTGCCTCTTCCATTTGCACATTTACCTTGGAAGATTTCTAATGCCCACTCCCATTTCCCTACCAGAGCTGACAGATTCTTTAGAGAGGAAACTGCCAGCTGGTAGAGAAAAATGGAATGACTTCTCTGCCTAAGACTTAGCAGGACACCAAGGAGTGTTGCGGTCTCTGGGTGTACAGACCAGTAGTAGCCCGTTTTCCCCCTCCCTGTTCCCTGAGATCCTTTGAGCTCAGAAAGCACAGCAGCTGTTGTGGATTCCTGTTCCTTTCTGAGTAGTGGGAGGCAACGGGGCCAGGAGTGTTCTGCCAGGAGGGTGACTTACCTGATGAAAGCTTGTTGCAGCAAAGCCCACAGAGAACTTCATGGGGATAATAGCAATGCCTTTCTTCTTCCAGTAGTTCTTCTTGTTGAACTCTTCCACTTGCCTTCTTCTGTTGTGAAAGGAAGACCTTTCCAGACATTCGTTCCAGCATCTTATCAGGGTCTCAGGGCTGAATGCTTGTTTGTAGATGGTTTTATCAACTGTTTTATACATGTTTTTCTCCCTAATCTGAAGGAGATGGAAAATACAGTCAGTAGTTGTGGTAAGACAGACACTGACCACCAAACACACTTAAAAAGTCTTTCCATTAAACTATAAACTTTGGTGGGGGGGAAGGTCATTTTTTTCTTGTTTTCTTTGAATAGCATGTGGTGCTGTAAAAACAGATTTTTAAAAATCTCTTCATTAATGCATCTTTTAAGGTAGCTCCCCTACCCCCAGAAGTGGCAGGCAGTGGATAATGCCATGCCCTAGGCCTAGGGAAGCAGATTTTTCTTTTTTTTTCCCACAAGGTCAGAGGATGAAGCAGAGCTGATAGATTTAGTGTCATAACTGAGGATTTGTTCTGCTATAGAGGAATATATTTGGTATATCATGACAGAGAATCTCCTCTAAGTTTTCCAATTGCCTTTGGAATGTATGGTCAAGTTTTTTAAAGAATTTATTTGAATAGGGTGTGTTTTACAGCTTGGGAACTTGGAACACTCAAAGAAAAAAGTCTATTGAGAAATACCCAAGGGTTTTTCATTATCCCCATCTTGTTCCAATAACAATAAAAGGATTACTGTGTTGTTATCAGCAACAACACTGGAATAATACTATGTGCTTTATGAGAACAAATATTTTAATGAATGTGAATTCATTCGATTCTGCAGAAACACTATTGAGGTGAATCATCTTGTCTTCATCTTATGGATAAGGAAACTGAGCCACAAAGAGTGACTCTCTTTGTTCTTGGGGTTCTACTTGCCTAGATTACCTTCCCACCACTTGTGCCTATTGTTCCTCAAGGCCAATCTCAAGTGCCATCTTCTCCAGAAAGTTCTTCCTGATTCCTCTCCCTTCAAGCCACTGTGATGTCTTCTTCCTTTGTGCCCATGGTACATTTACCTGATGACTCTTAAGAAATCTATTGTTTCCCTGGTACAATATGAGGTGTTCTTTTGTGTGGAGACCCTTGTCAATCTCCTCGACAATCACAAATTATAAACCTGGAGGTCCCTGTTGAATTTAGGGATAAAGAAGTTCAAGAAACAATGCCTAGAGAGTCCTTGCTGGTGCAGAGGGTCTATATTGCAGAAAGAGGCTGGAAGTGGAAAAAGTAGACTAGGGTCTGATTGGAATGCGAGAGAAGTAGAAGAGCATTATCAACAATTACCCCAATTACCGAGGCTGCCTCTCCCTGTTCTAGTATACTGTGCAACCTGTGTGCTTTCTAGTATATTACACAAAATAATATTTTTAGAGGGTATTCATTTGGCAGTATCTCTCAGAAGCTTTTCAGTGCACCAGAAGTCCATTTCTATAAGTTTAGTTTATCATAGATACACCTACACAATGGGGTAAAATACACCCTTGGTACCTATGTAACCAAGATGTTCATTGCAACATGATTTTGATAACCAAAACGAGTAACAACCTAAAGGTGTATCATATTACAAAGTCATGAAAAAAAAAAGAATAGATCATTCCACTGACATGGTAAGATGACCATGACATATTGTCAGGTAGAAAAATAAATGTATAGAATGAAATGTATATTATGGTTCCATTTTGATAAGTAACTATGTGCACATATATAGAGAGTATGTCAATATTTATATATATATATATATGAATACAAATGGATGGGTAAAGATAAAAAAGTAAACATGGGACTCTTAATAATAGTTACCTTTGACCAACATGAATGAGGGATGAGAAAGAGATGTTCACTTTTTACTTTGATTATTTCAGTGTGGTTTGAATATTTTGTAAGTAATTATTTGAATATAAATTAAAAAAAAGAAAAAGAAATTTTTGCCTTAGGAGGGAAGAAGATAGGAGGAGATGAGTTCTTGTAGGTATCTCTTAATTTATTGAAGGCTGAGCCAGGACTCATTTGTTTGTTTTTTCTAGTGCATTTCCTTGGGACAAGGTAGCCAATTTGCCCCCTGGTCTGACTCTTCACCAACCTTGGTTATGACCTGATTACATTCCTACCATTTCTGGCGGGAGGCCACATTTGGCTGCTACAGCTGTGATGCAAGATTCTGTCACCAAGGTTCCTTGTGGGAAGCCAAACCCACGAAAAGCTGTATTGGATGGCAAATTTGTCATGCATGCACGGCCCCGGAATCTGAGGTTGCGGATTTTATATGCATTTTCCAGCTTTAGTATAAGAAATTCTGTTACCTAAAGTAAAAGGAGATATTCACATTTATTGGCCATCACATCCTGCCTCCCCCTCCTTTTCTCTAAAAATCAAGTACAATGAGTAAAGACTCATCTGGAAATTTTGCACTCTTTTCACAATTAAGGATGTGGTTTTTTTTGTTTGTTTGTTTGTTTTTAATGCTACCCGGGGCACTTAACCACTAAGCCACATCCTCAGCCCCTTTTTATACTTTATTTAAAGACAGGGTCTCACTGAGTAGCTTAGGGCCTTGTCAAGTTGCTGAGACTGGCATTGAGCTCTAGATTCTCCTGCCTCAGCTTCCCAAGCTGCTGGGATTAACAGGCATGCACCACCACAGCCGTAGTTTTTTGCTATATCCCCAGCCCAACATGATTATTATTATTTTTTGAATATTTATTCATTTTTTTTTTTAGTTCTCAGCGGACACAACATCTTTGTTTGTATGTGGTGCTGAGGATCGAACCTGGGCCACATGCATGCCAGGCGAGCGTGCTACCGCTTGAGCCACATCCCCAGCCCAACATGATTATTTTTTGATACACATACCAGCTCTGAGTGATCCAGTGAGCATCCTCCGTTAATATAGCACTCAATGTCTAGAGCTTTGATCCGCCCATTGTTCATGAATCCCACCTGTCACCAAATGATGGACATTTTACTGATAGGTTTAAAATTAACATGCCGACAGCATCCACAGCCAAGTTCCCCTACTGAGCACAACTGGGGACAGACTTTGCTCCCTGTTCACTCTGTGGTGTACCATACCTTGCTATTCCCTTGTTTTTCAGTCTGATTGATGAAGACCTCTTTGGACCTGAATTTTGCTGAGCCCTCTTTGTTCAACATGTAATTTTCTGTGCTTCACTGTTAAAGTTTTTGCTTGTCTTTCAGTGTGTAATTGCCAGTCTTGTCTTCCTTACTCTCGGGAGATTCTCCTTCACTTTTTACTGGCTTTCTTTTTAATTTAGTCTGTGGTTTTCTCCTTGTGGAAAAGTCTCTGAGATTCCAGAATGTCCTGGGATGAATCACAGGGTCTCTCATTGTGGAACAGACTGTAGAACTGAGGTCAGTGATTGGATGTGCAGCAATAGCTACTCTCAATTCCCTAGGTAGCGAAGGCGCTTTGTAGATGGTTACAGGACCTAGAGAATTTGAGCTAGTGCTCCTGTAACTGTCTAGGAGGAGCTTAAGGCAGATCACAGGTTTCTGATGTTGCTATTCCCCTCCCTCCCACCCACTTGGACCATCTTGTTTGGATAAGATGAATGAAAAGAAAAATCCCCACCCTCTATTCTGGTATTACCAAAAGATGACTGGCCCTGGTCCCTTTGCCCTTCTGAAAACAAAGATAATACACCTGAAGAAACTATATAACTGTATGGCTCTCATCATCTATTGCAAGGAAGATATCAGATAATAGACCACAGAGCAGTTAAGAACTATAGGAAAACCCACAAATTCAAAATGTATGATAGTTTTGACAAATTCTAGACTGAAGTTTGATTTTGACTTTTCATGAGAATTGCTAAGCCAAATAGCACTCTGTATAAGGCAGCAGAAAGAATTTTTCAACTGTTTAGGATAAACCTTTCAAGAATTTTGGAAATTATTATTTACGCAAAATATCTATTATGCTAATTTACAACCAGTTCTGAATAACCAAGCAAAATATAATTAGCAAGTCTGAATGAGGATACGTGTATACCTATGTATGCATATATATTATTATATTTTATAATATATTATATTGGAAGTGACATTATATTTCTTTAAAAATAAGATAAAATTTGGATTTTTCAAAAAGTTTACTTCTCTCTTTTTAATTATATTTTGCATTATGATAATTACCAAAATGTTAACAATTCAGAACTTCTTTAATAAGTATTATTACTGAAACAGTCTCATAACCATGACACAAAGGCTAATATATAACCCAGGCCAAAACAAAAGACACAAGATCCATCCTAACAACAGTAACTGCCACAATTCCAGCAGTTAGCCTCTAATTGCTCTTGGTCCTAGAAGATAATAATAGCTGTGACTATTAATTTCTGTGCATTCAAAGGTAAATAAAAAATTTAATGGCCAACCACAGTTCCTTTCTCTCTAATTATAAAAATTACTAATGCCAACAGAAGAAATAAAGTAGCGCTGTGGAATGGGAAGCTGTGATTTTAGTAGTATGGATACTGCAATAATCTAAGAGAATGACAAAGTCAGATAGGGAATCTAACTGTGTGTATGCCAATAGCAGTGCCCAAATAAAAATGTCTGTCATGCTTTGTATTACATTAGAACTATTCTAACAGCTCAATCACAAATTTTTTCAAGGTGTTTTTTTTTGGGGGGGTGTACCATAGATGGAACCCAGGGGCGCTTAACCACTTCTCCAGCCCTTTTTATATTTTATTTAGAGACAGGGTCTTTCACTGAGTTGCTCAAGGCTTTGCTAAATTGTTGAGGCTGGCTCTGAACTCATGATCCTCCTGCCTCAGCCTCCCAAGCTGCTGGCATTACAGGTGTGTACCATGGTGCCCTGCTCAATTACAAACTTGAAAAGTGGCATTGTCAACTAGATGCCAGCAAATAATTTTAATAGTGTTTATACTACAGATGCATAAAAATGCAGTTAATGCAGTAGAAGTATTTTTTTAAAGATGAGATCTTTTTATGTTTTTCAGGCTGGTTTTGAATTTCTGGACTTAAGCTCTCCTCCCACATCAGCCTCTCAAGTAGCTGTAACAACAGTCATGTGCCTCTGCTCCTGGCTTTACAATTTTAAATCTAATTGTTTTTTTAATCTGCAAAGAGGTTTTGTGACACTTTTATGGTCACTTAGTGGAAACTTTCATAAAAAATAATTTTGCAGTTAAAATGGTCAGATGTTTCCAAACATTTCTACTATAAAATAATATTTTTACATTCAAGAAGTTTTGGTGTAACAATGTTTGTATCTTGAGTTTTGTTTTCCCCTTCCAGTTCTGTGTATTGAACCCAGGGCCACTCAACCACTGAGCTATATCCCTGGCCCTTTTTAAATTTTTTGTTTTGGTCAGAGTCTCTCTAAGTTGCTGAGGCTGGCCTTGAGCTTGTGATCTTCCTGTATCAGGCTCCTGAGTAGCCAAAATTATAGTTGTACACTATCATACCTCATGTTTTTGTATTTTGTGGGGCTAAGGATTGAACCCAGGGCCTTGTGCATGCTAGGCAAGCACGACCTCTGAATAACGCCCAGTCCTGTTTTATTTTTTTTTCTTTAAGGAGCTACTAATATAAAATCTTATTCCTTAAGTAGTGTTTTTATATTGCTTCAAATTATATTTTCATTATTAAACCAGATTTGTTAAAAGTTCACCACGAAATGCTATGAATATGCAAATATATAGCATCTTCATTAATATTTTAGACAATAAGATTGTTTTTACAAAATCAAAATTAGTAAAAAAGAAGAAAACCATTCAAGTAAAAGGAATTATTTTTAATAATTTGATTTTTCAGACTTACTTTATATTTTCCAAATAACGGGTGCCTCCCTCCAGTTATTAACATGTCATCTTCACGATCAAGAACAAGACGAATGGGATGGCCAGTTCTGAAAAAAAAAATTGGAGTCAAATTCCCCATCCATCCCACCCACCCAACCCTCCACTCTCCCCTCCATCTACTCCTTCACCTATCCACCTACGTATTTACGCAACCCTTATTTATCTTCCCATATCCATCTATCCATTCATCTACCTATTCATCCACTATCCACCTTCCCACTCATTTATGCCATTCATTTAACTGTCTCTCCATCCATCCCATATAGATTTATGAGTTGCATGCTGTATGTACTAGACATTGATGTGAATTAATGTATGACTAAATGACTATTGTCTCTGTGATTGATAATTCAGTGTGAGAAAATCTAGCTAAAGGGATTAATGTCACATGACAGTTAAATTGCATTATTATGGCTTCAAATTGACCTTCAAGTGTGATCCTCACCCAGATTTCATTATTATGCATCTCTCTGCAGCTAGTTATAAAGGAGAGAGCTTGAACAGATAAATGCAAAGTTAACAACAGTACTATAAAAACATCAGTTAAATGTAAAGATTCCAGGTTCATTGTCTAGTAATTCTGAATCAGTGGGGCTGGCATGGGGAGGCAGGAACTTCTACAATCTCAGGAAACTTTTAATACCCAGGAGGTTTGGGAACACTGTTCCAGGTGTGTGTGGGGGGCGGGGGCGGGTCACGTAATGTATGGCAGTTGTTCGTGAAGGCAGGGTTGTATTTTAAGGCACAGGTTCCCACACTTGGCTGCATAATGGAACCACTGGGGAAGTTTTGGAATATTCCAGTCCCTTGGTTGGTGATGGAAAGTGCAGGTGCTGGGATTTAAATGTTCCCCATGTGACTCCAATGTGCAGTCACATTTGAGAACTCTGAAAGGCCCAAGGCCTTGTGAGAACACAAAGAACTAATTCTCTCTTAATCACTTGGATCCCTTATGGTTGAGATAGAGAGGGGTTAGATACGGAAAGAATGAAGATGAGGTTCAGATCCTGCTTTTCCCACCTGCAGACTAAGACATGTGCTCTGAACTACATGGAGGTTGTCAAAGGAAGCAGTATCTGGGGACATTAAAGACTGATGAAGCCTCTGACAAAATACCAAAGAAACAGCCATAGAAAATGAACGAGTAACAGAAAAGCCAGCACCTATCATACATGAATGTTGAGGCATGAATGGCAAGTGAATCGGTGAGTTTTCCATTGCAGCAGTTAGCTCAGGAACCACCCGCTCCTCCCTTTTTTTCCCATGATGGAGATGGAACCCAGGATCTTGCATGTACTAGGCAAGCACTCTACCACTGAGCTACACTCCCAGCCCCTAGGAGCTCTCTTTGAGGACAAGTCATCTGTCCACTGAGATAAACAGTTTGAGGGGATGGTACTTCCCACATCAGCAAGGCAGAGGATGGGGGCGGGGTTCTTTCATCACTCCAAACTGTTTTGGAGTTGAGAGTAGAAAGGAAAGTCAGAGAATAATCCACTTGGACAGAGTGCCATATTCTACCTGTAGGCCACCTTCTCTGAAACTCAAGAATGGGCAGCCCCAGCTCTAGAGGTATTCAGCCAATAAGATCACTTTTTTTAAAAAGCATATTAACTTATTCAAAGTCCTGGATACATGTGACTTTTGCACTAACTCTAGAAGGGTGGGAAGGCTGAGCATGGTCCTGCATGCTTGTAGTGCTAGCTACTTGGGATGACTTGAGGCCAGGAGTGTGCAAACAACCTGAGCAACATAGCAAGACTCTTTCAAAAAATAAAATAAAGAAAAAAAAAAGGCTGGTGATGTAGCTCATTGGGAAAGTGCTTACATAGCATGCATAAGATTCTAGGTTCAACCCCCAGTACTGAAGAACAGCCAAAAAAATGAAGAAGAGTGGGAGGGTAAGTATTAATACCTACATTTTATAAACAGAGACTGAATTGCCAGGACTATGACAGTGATTATGACAGAAGTCAAAGTGACTCTACATTCTGCACCCTCTGTGTCCTCTAGCATACTTACTTGACAGCACCCACTGCTGCAATTGCCCCAAACACAGATGGCCTTCCCACCTTCCCTCCAAAACCTCCGCCCACTCGTTTGACATGGCAGGTGATCCTGTTGATGGGGATGTTTAGAGTAGAGGACACTGTTTTCTGTAAAAATGAGATAACAGGAAGATTTCTAAGAGGGAAATGGCAAAGAATTGTTTTGTTTCCTGAAACATAACATCACAGCAGAATATGTTCACATCTACCTTTGGTAAAAAAGTGGATAGTCCAAATCTGTCTTATGGAGCTCTGCTTAGTTCATTAATCTTCGCAGAATAGTTCTTCCAGAAAAAACATGGAATTTACCAGAAGGGAAACTGTTACACCTCTGGATTCTGTTCTAAGTTGAATTCCAAGTCAAATGCCTAGACCTAAAGTCCCACAGTGTTGAAAACCAGCAAATTCCTGGTATGTATGCAACTAAACCCTAGAGCACATTGTGGCTGGGGAAGTAAAAAAAATGTTCTGTGAGGTAATGTGCTGACTCTAAAGATTATCTGTAATGATTATTTTAGAGAAAAAATAATTTAGTGGTGTCATCCAACCTGAGAATTCATCTAAGCCTAATGGAAATAGACTAAAGTGACCATGGCTCTTCTTTTATTACTTGATAATGCCAGAAAAAATAATAAAAACATTCTGAGGTCTAAGCCGCTTTAGATCAGGTGTTCAATACTTGGATTCTAAAGTTTTGTAGGTAAATGGTTATCAACTATGGAGCTGTGGGGATTGCCCGCCATGATGGAATTATGAAGGTGGGGAGTTGGGGAAGACCCTTGATCTTACCTGCACGTGGGCTGGATCCTGTGTGGACACATAAATGTCCAGTTCTTTGTCCTCTGTCTTTGGAATAACAAGCACTCTTTGTGTTTCCATGTAAAAGTGTTCCTGTCCTCCAACGTGGACCTCTCCTGTTAAGCACAAGCACAGGACAACTTCTGAAGGTATATGCTGCCTGGAGGCTACCATCTTGGGGAATTCAAAAACAAGTGAGACATGGACTGACTAGTTTGCATTTGCTCTGACTAAGGAATCAGGCATGTGTCTTATAGCAACTGGAAACAACAGTTGTGGAAGTTAAATGTGTCAGCTTCTGTTCCTTACTCTACCCTTAACTAATCACAATCTTAGGGATTTTTCTTCTATTTATTCTGCTGCTTACCCCCCAAATACAACACACACACACACATACACACAATTTGATTTTTTTTTTTTGATGATGGTGCTAGGGATTGAATCCATGGCCTTGAGCATTTGAAGCAAGTACTCTACCAATTAATCTATCTCCCTATCCCACACACAGTTTGAAAGGAAGAGGTATAAATTCAACAAAGCCCCAAGATTTTGGAGGATGATCTCTTTGGTGAGAAATTACACGCTCTTGAGGTATTGTTCAGTATTCAATCAGGCAAAATTCTACTAGCCATCCTGAGTTGCTTACCTTCAACAATTTGATCCACTTTTTCAAATGCCTCCTTAATGTTTCCTTGCTCAAGTTTTTTTTCAGGGCATAGGAATGAATTGTGTTTTATGGCATCCTGTGTAACAGGGGAAATCACAAAAGCCAGTTAGTCCTACCTTTTTCTTCCATCAGCTGTTTTTTTCTCTAATGAAAGTTACTATACTCCCCCAAATCACTGTCTCCTGGGATGTATGAAAGGTGTCAAGTAAGCAAGTACTGGAGCAGCAGGCCACTGCAGAGAGGGATGTCAAAAGGATTGTCTTCCAGATTTGCAGAGAAAAACCAGCAAGAATTAGTGAAATGTTAAGAAGGATACTGAGAATTGAGGTCTGGGGGCAGTAGGATGGTGATAAATGCTCATTCCTCATTTTTAATGTGGATCTCCAGGGAACAGGCATTAGGTCCCAATGACTATAAGTGAGTTTCTGTTCCCCTTTTTTCACCTTCTCCTTGAGAAAAACCACTGATATTAGACTAGGCTCACATGCAAGAACCCCTAACTCAAGAATCTGAAAAATTGAGGCTGTGTTGAGGCACAATAGGCGGGTCCTTACACATCCATGGGCAAGACATCTTGAAAATAATATAGAAAGTTTGTTCATTTCTTTTAGTATTTGGGATATATCACAAGAGCCTTCCCAGTTCTTTGTTCCATGGTGTGTGTGTGTGTGTGTGTGTGTGTGTGTGTGTGTGTGTGTGTGTGTTTTGTTTTGGTGATGACAATAAGATGAACTGATTCACATATGAAGACTGGATGCCATTCCATTCTGTGGACTGACCTACCAGCAGCTGATCCTTACTTAACCTGTGGATCCCAGCTGTCTTCCATTACTTCAGAAGGACACTCCTCTGCTACCTTCTTAGACTCCCCAAACCTAGGAGTCAACCTTTCTTGCTGATGATGATGACAGTGATAACATTTGCACCATGCACTGAACAATAACAGTATATTTACATGTCTTCTCACACTAATTTCATGATTATCTTGATTTTCTAGACAAAGAGAATGGGCTTAGAGCAATGAAAATAACTTTCTCAAAGTCATGCTGCAAAGAAGTGAGGGAGGCAGTGTTCAAGCCCAGGCTCAGTTTTCAGAAACATCTTGCCTCATAATGAACACCTGATTTCTCAAAGCCACAAAAAACAAATCATATAGTTGAAAATTTCATGTTATGCTATACTGAGATCTCAATAAGTCACCCTCTGCATGTACAGGGATGTTTACTTCCATATTGTAAATAGTAACTGAGATTTGCAGGCTCTAACTCAATGAGATCAAGGCATATAATTTTCTTACAAATGCTGTTTTTAGTGAGTGCTAATTATGAGCCAGGCACTGTTCTGAGCACTTTATACATATGAACTCATTTAGTTTTATGATGAGTTTTATGATGAGACATATTATTATTACCCCCAGATTACAGATGAAGAAACTGGCATAGAGATATTAAGTAACTTGCCTAAGGTTACACAGCTAGTAAGTAGTACAGCCTTGATTCAATTTTCCCAGTTTGGTTCTTGCACTTGTCCTTTTAACCACTACTCTACACCACCTTGTGTGCATTTATGTGTAATACAGATTCATATAAATAAACAAATTAATAGATGGATGAATCAGTATTGGTATATATGACTCTTATCACCTGCTTTTGGTCACAAAAGAATTATTTCCTGATTCTGGATCATCCTATTGAGGAAATTCTAGATCCCTATACACTCTGAATCTCAGAAAATTTCATGGTGTATCCTCTGGGTGCAATTTCTCCCTTGGTTAAAATGGGGTTCAAATTGAAGTTTCAAAAACCCGTATTAAGATCCTAGGACAACCCGGGGAAAGTGAGTGAGCCAAGAAAAATGGCCTAGACTCTTTGCCAACTTGGCAAATGGGAATTTGGAGCAGAGTTAATTTGGTTTAGAAATATTAAGAAATACTTTTTAAAAGTTATTTGAACATTGAGCAATTTGTACCTTTTAGGAACATTTTAAAATGCTCAAATGATTCACTAGGGTCTTCAATACTTTTTATGACCTGTCATAAGCACACAAACAAATTAGTTCTGAACCTGTCTCTTAGAACCTGCAAATCCTAGCTGCTGCAGTTGAGATCTAGAATGTATCCCAGAGGCTTGGTGGTGGAAACTTGATTAGGTCACTGGGGGTGTGTCCTTGAAGGGGACTGTGGGACTGTAGTCCCTTCCTCTTTCTCTTTTTCCTGTCTCAGCCACAAGTTTTGCTCTACCATGCACTGCTGCCATGAAATACTACCTCACCATAGACCCCAAAGCAACGGGGCCAATGGACTATGAATTGGTCTGACACTGTGAGCCAAAATCAACCTTTTCTCTTTATAAGTTGATTATCTCAGGTATTTATTACAACAATGAAAAGTGAGCTAACATACCCATCCTCACTTGAATTGTGTTCTCCATTTGCTTTCCTGGAAATATCATCTGAAGTCCATTATATAGACTCCAATTGAGAGTGTAAAATTTCCATGAAATTCCACCATAAACTTCTCACTACTTTTGGGCTCCACCTTGGAAACATTATTTTTCTCAATGTCCATTCTCATTATCTTCCACAAGTAATAGAATCCCTAATTTTTAGTGGATACATAGCCACATGGAATAAAATCTACATTTTCCATCTCCCCTTGAAGGTAGGTGTGGCACGTGACTAGGTTTTAATCAATGAAATATAATTAGGCATTTATAACTGTGAAGTGTCCTGAAAGAGAGGGGGTATTCCTGTCCCCATTACCTCATTCTCTCTGTTGTTTGGAATGTGGGTTTAATGGCCAGAACTTCAGTAGCCATTGAGGTCCAGAGGTGACCTGAAGAATGGAAACCATGCATACAGAGCAACTAGGTAGAAGGAGGCTGGATCCCTGACACAAGAACCCATATGCATGGCTTAAATATGTCCCCCATAGTCCATGTGTTGGAGACCCGATCCCTAATACAATAGTCTTGTGAGACAGGAACTTCAAATTAAAGAGTTGATCAGGGGCTGGGGATGTGGCTCAAGCGGTAGCGCGCTCGCCTGGCATGCGTGCGGCCCGGGTTCGATCCTCAGCACCACATACAAACAAAGATGTTGTGTCTGCCGAAAACTAAAAAATAAATATTAAAAATTCAAAAAAAAAAGAAATAAAAAAAAATAAAGAGTTGATCAGGTCACGAGGGCTCTATTTTCTTGAATGAGTTGATGCAGTTATTATGAGAAGGTTCTTTATCAAGAAGAGAGGGGGTTTGTTATAAAAGCAAGTTTGGCCTTCTCTTGCTCTCTATCTCACAAATGAACATGAACCCTCTATTGACCTTCTATCTTCTGCCATGGGATGATGAAGCACCATATGCAACCACCTAGTCATGGACTTCCAAGACTCCAGAACCATGAAAAACACATTTCTATTCATTATAAATTACCCATCTTAGGATTTCTGTTGTGGCAGCACAAAACAGATTAAGATATCACATAAGCTCTGGACAAACCACTGCTAGACTTTTTGAATGTGAGACAAAAACTTGTACACTGAGATTTTTTTTAAAAAAATATTCCTTGGAATCAAAGATAATTTCAGTTCATACAAGTAATATCTTCCAGAGAAAACTTACTTTTCCAGGGAAAGTCAATCCCCCTCCTCTCCAAAATTCCTAAATCAGTATTGGACATTAAGATATTTACAAAGGCACTTTTGATTCTACAATCTTAGTGTGAGACCTGCCAGCCCTGCTTACCTCTATGGTGAAGATTACAGGTTCCAGATCCTCATAGGTAATCTTTATCTTTTCAATTGCCTGCTTTGCCTGTATATCTGTCTCTGCAACTACAGCACAGATAACCTGGCCCACGCAAAGTACCTGTGGAAAGTACATGCATAAAGCAGATAGAACATTAGGGCAGGAATAGGCAGCTCTACTTCACCAATGCCTGGTATCTTAGATGTCATTTTTGAGCAATAATAACCACATTGGACTCATTCAACTATATGTGTTTGGCTCAAACTTCTAAAAACTTTTAATGTAAAATTTAAATAATATAGACAGCTCCATTTGCTATTTTGCTCAGTGAATATAAGTTCCAGAGTAGATTTGAGATTGATTGTGAACTGAATCTACTGTGTCCTCTGTTGTGTTTGGTTTACATGTATCTCTTTCACAGATGTTACTTTAGAGTTTAAGAATAAGCAAAATATTTTTTGTTCAATGTGACTCCTATAGTAGACTGAATTGTAACCTCTCCCCCCACATCCCTGCCATGGAAAATTTACATGTTGAAGCCCTATCCCACTCCCCACCCCATGTGATTGTATTTGGAGATAGGACTTTGACAAAGGTAATGAAGGTTGAATGAAGTCATAGGGCAGAACCCTACTAAAATATGACTGGTGTCTTTATAAGAGGAAGATACACCCTTAAGAATGGAATGCTCTTGAGAAAAGGCATGCCTACGAGGATTCACTGAAAAGATTACCTTCTGTAAGCTGGGAAGAGTCCTCAGGAGAAACCCAACCTGCTAACACCTTTACTGGGAAGAGTCCTCAGGAGAAACCCAACCTGCTAACACCTTTATGTTGGACTTAGCCTCTAGACTTGGGAGAGGAAGCCTCTAGACTTCTGTTGTTTAAGCCTCCCAGCTGTGGAATTTTATTATGGTAACCCAAGCAGACTAACATAGTTCCAGACAACCAACCTTTTCAGCTGGAGTTCAACTAAAAGAACAACCTTATGGCTGGAGGAGAAATTGTTTGGGTCTCATTGAGAGATGACAGTAATACCTAACACTAGAGCCTTCATTATGCCAGTCACTGTCCAAAGCACTTTGAATGTATTAACTCATTTAAATCTTACAACTACATAGTGAAGTGGGTGCTATGCTCATTTACTCTTTACAGATCATGAAACCCAAGGGCACACAGCTATGGAGTGGAAGGGCTGGAACAGGAACCTGGACTGTCTGGTCCCAAAGTCAAGTGCTCAATAAATAATTGTTAACTTTGAATTAAAAAGTCAGAAAAAGAGCTAGGGATATAGCTCAGTTGGTAAAGTGTCTGCCTCACAAGCACAAGGCCCTGGGTTCAATCCCTATCACCCCAATAAAAAAAGAAAAAAAAAGTCAGAGACAATAAGAGCAATTTTATTAAAAATGGAGTGTGTGAAGGAAGGTGGTACCCGGAAAGAGGATTGGTTCAGGAAGGAAGGGAATTCAGAACAAATTAGAGGGAGTGGTTGTTTTTTGGTGTGCTCTCACTCTCTCTCTCTCTCTCTCTCTCTTTATTTATTTATTTTTTAATTGTAGTTGGACACAATATCTTTATTTTATTTATTTTTATGTGGTACTGAGGTTTGAACCCAGGGCCTCGCACATGGTAGGTGAGTGCTCTACCGCTAAGCCACAACCCCAGCCCCTGGTGCTCTCTTTTCTAGATCTTTCTAGGGCATTCTATCCTGATATATAAAATTTTTTCTTGCATTTACTCTTTAAAAAAAATGTTTTTCTTGGGGGCTGGGGATGTGGCTCAAGCGGTAGCACGCTCGCCTAGCATGCGTGCGGCCCAGGTTCGATCCTCAGCAGCACCACATACCAACAAAGATGTTGTGTCCGCCGAGAACTAAGAAAAAATAAATGTTAAAATTCTCTCTCTCTCTGTCCCCCGCCCTCTCTCACTAAAAAAAAAAAAAAAAAAAAAAATGTTTTTCTTAGTTGTAGATGGACAAAATACCTTTGTTTTATTTATTTTTATGTGGTGCTGAGGATCGAACCAGTGCCTCACACTTGCTAGGCAAGCACTGTACCTCTGAGCAACAACCCTAGCCCCACATTTAGTCTTCAGATGAGGGTAAATGGTCTCAAAAGCAAATGGTACTTGAATTTTGACTGTAATGTTTCCTTTTGCTAAATTATTTCCTGACTCCAGAAAAGTAGTGCTGAGTAACAAGGTTAGAGATAAAGAGGAGCTAGTGGGTGGCACTTCTACCTCCCATTGGTAGAAAGAGCTGGGAGGCAGCTGAAGGTGGTACCTCATTGGTTATCTGCACAAAGTCACCTGGGAAGGTGTGTTCCATACTCACCTCATCTACAGCCAACAATTTGTCATCTTCACCACCATTGGTGCCTGGAATGTCTTTAGCTGTTATCACATCAACCACCTCAGGTAGTTCAAGGGCCTCAGAGAAATCAATTGATCTGAACATAGAGAGATATTGAAGAAGTAGAAATCAGCAAGATTTGAGGCTTCAAACCTGCCATGGGTCAGGCTATATGAGCAATGACCAAACGGATTTCATTTTACCCTGAGACTCCATGTCATAAAAGAAATGCTTCTGCCTTAGGAATACCTCCGTCTCTGTACCTATCAATAGTTGCTTACCATAGCATGTTTGGCTACATAAAATGGCAATTCTTATAGAATGTAAAATTGTTCTCTTTTGGGTCCTAGTTTTCTCGGACAACGTACCTTGTCAGAGATTGATTGTCTAGACATTAGTAACCATTCTTTAATTTGTACTCAACTAGGGTCATTTTGACCCACTTCTCTTCTTGTGATTATGCAAAGTCCCGTGGGAAATATCAATGAACCCAGAAATGAAATTATGATTATGGGCATTGCATTGTTTCACTAATGGCTCAATTCAGCTTCTGTACCCCGGCTTGCTTGCAGCTATGCCAACCTGGATAAGGTTCTTGCCTCTAAATATCCTAAAACCCTCAGGTTTGAGGCTGTTCCTTGCAGAGACAGTTTGGGGTCCTGCAGGGAGCAGTCACTGGCCAGTTAATAAAGACTCTTCAATTCAGAAAAAGCTGAGACTTGTGTTTTCTGAGCGTCTTGCCCCATAACAGAACATGGTTGAAAATAAGAACATATAACAATGAATTCACCCTGATCAATCAGAATGGACCTGCCATGGAGTTGGGTTCAGGGGACCCCCCCCCCCTACTGGGCTAGGGAATAACCTTCCAGTTGTGTGTATGGGGTGACAAGTGCTAGGGGAGGGGCAGTGTGACTGGCAAGGGACCTTCTCTGGAAGCTTAGAATATTGGTCATTGTTGAATAATGAAGTGTGCTACAATGTTTTCCACCAGCTACATATCAGCCCTGCATCAGAGATACTCCTTTGAGATCAGTCTGAGGCTACAGCAGAGACACGTCTTGTGAGGTTAGGAAGGAAACAAGAGACCTATGACTGACCGTATCTCTATTTTATGATAGTAATCTTCCTCCTCTGGGGCCTTGTGACCTTTTCTTTATTTGTTTCATTGTAGGTTCTTTGAGTATATGACATCGTAGAAGAAACAGGCGAGTTCTTATGAAGGAATCCCTAGCTATGCTTTTAAAAAGTTTTTGATTTACTTACATAATTTTTGCATGAGCCCTGGTACTGGTCACCAAAGACATGAAAAGTTCTTTATCCACCCTGGGAATGTCATCACAAAATATGGCTTCCCCCGTGGCATGTTTAAGACCTGACAGGTGCATGATGGGGCGTCCAACTGGATCTCGAAGAGGTTGGTGAGAATCCACTTTCTGTAGAGGAAGACAAGAGTTGCTCTAAAAACCTTCTATCTCCACAAGTGGCCTGGCCAATCACAGGCACTCCTGATTCAGGACTGAGCAGCCAGGTGGTACTCTCAGGCAAAGAGCACTGGAGTAGGTCAGATGACTAGTGTGACAACTTAGTGTTGTAACTAGACTGGAGAATTGTCATTCAGTTATGTGACAATGCCATAGGCAGGCCAGCCTTTGGCAAAATAGTGAAATAGGTAAAGGGGCACTCCACTTTCTCCTTTTGTGGTGCCATCATTTTAGAGGGTCTCCCTGTTCTGCTTGCTCACAGGTCTAGTGATCCACCTGTCCACATTTAAAGAATCAAGATAAGGCCTACAGGGATTTAGTTCCCAATGAGGGACCAAAATCCAAGTCAGAAACCTGAGTATTGACTCTCATGGCCTCTGGTAAAGGGTAGGAGATTGGTTATGGAGTCCTCCAGATCCAGATTACGATGTCCTGGCCACCCCTGGAAGTGGCACAAAGTCATCAGCAGGAGTATAAGGAGACAGAGAAAGATTTAAGAGTTTATTCTGGAGCTGTTCTCAGGGAAGAGGTGTGTGTGTGTGTGTAGGGGTAGGGAAGGGACTGTGCTTCAGTAAAAATGGATAATTGTTAAATTGTCCTTCCAGAAGAGTGAGTTCAGTTACCTAAAGGACTCTTGCTTGCTGATTGGTGATTAAACTTTTGCAATCAGGGCCAGAGGCTGAACCTTCTGCTCAGCTGCACTTCTGAGTAAATATGAAACAAATGCCCAAAGAACATCTCTTTGAAAAGACTATAATTATTAGTCTGTAGATCGGTCAACCTTAAGTACATCTAGTGGCAGCTTAGGCCTGAGCTTGGATTCCAGAGTTGCCCTGACTTGGACGTAGGAACCACTGGAAAGTCAAAACTCAAAATCACAACTCTGAAAAGCTTGCTCATTTTGTGCAATTCCAGCTTATCTTTTCGTGTTTAGGTTTCTGTGAAATGAGACTCACTGACCTGGTATGTTTGGACTCCCTGGGGTATTGTGACTGGGAAATCTTCTAGAGCACTTAGGAACCCATCTGAAATTTCCGGATAACGACTGCTGCCCTGCGATGATTCAGCACAACGAAAAGAGGCTGGTTAGTCTAGATTAAGTTAGGTTTGGGTTTATTAGAGAGTAACTTGACAAATGTTACTCTTACATAACCAAAGTCCACAGTGCGCCCCAGGGTTTCGCTTTTTATGACCCCCACACCCTTGTCCTTTCCCACACAATAAGGACCTGGCCTGACTGGTTTGAATCTGTTTCCCTGTCACCTGGAGGGAGAGGCCAGCTGGTGAGCTGGGGCAGAGGGTATGGGTGGTGGAGAGAAAATGTTGGACAGGATAAGCCATCCCAGAATAAGCTGTTGTCTACAAAAAGGCCCAAGTCCTGATTGCTTTTCTCAGGAACTCAGCTTTTCTGGGACAGCAGCAGAATTATGCATCAGTGAAACATGTCAAGTGTCTTGACTCAGAAATTAAATAGCAGGTCTTCATCTGAGTCGCTGAAATGCAGATGTTTTAGAACAGCGGGCTGTCGGGGTAGGGGTGGCTGGAACAGGGTACAGGGTTGGGAGAGAGTTGTAATCATGGGAAAAAGTTGTAATTATGGTCAGGGGATGGGAAGGAGAAGGAGGAGAAGAAGAGAAAGGATACTTTGCTTAATTCATTCTAGAAAAAGAAAAGTAAAAATTTTCCCCAGAATTTTACAATCAGAAAATCTAGAAAGCTACTTAAATATTAGTATAATAGTATATAATATACATCAGTTTTGGTCTTTCTTTTTCATTTGCAGAAATTTAATCTGATCGTGGGCATCAGGAACAGATCAGTTTTGGTCTTTTTGAAAAATAACATTTTATTTTACATTTTATGTTGCATTCGCAATTCTAGGATAAGCAAAATGAATATATAGTGCCACAAAGCAGATCAGTGACTGCCTGGGCTGGGTTGGGCTGGTGGAATTAACATTCTATGTTTAGTTTGAGGTGGTGGCTATGTAGGTATACACATTGCCAAAATTCACTGAATTTAAACAATGAATTTTATTGGAGGTAAATTATATATCAACCAAGTATTTTAATTTTAATTTTATTTTATTTGGGGCACTCAACCACTGAGCCACATTCCCAGCCCTATTTTGTATTTTACTTAGAGGCAGGGTCTCACTGAGTTGTTTAGCACCTTGCTTTTGCTGAGGCTGGCTTTGAACTCTTGATCCTCTTGCTTCAGCCTCCTAAGCCACTGGGATTACAGGCATGTGCCACCATGCCTGGCCAATCAAATTTATTTTAAAATAAAAAAGCTGTATGCTGCTGGAGAAAGGAAGCACCAGATATTTGAGTGCTATGGGCACACGGTGAACTGTGGCCTGAAGATAGTTTGGTACCCTGAGCCTCATGTAGCACTTTGGGGCTGAATCCCAGGAACAGGATGGGCCCAGAACAGGTGACAGGTTATAGCATAGACTGCCCACAAGACAGTGAACAAAAGCAGTAGGGAAGCTGGGGGTGTATGGCTGCAAGGAGCTAATAAGAGCCAGATGTCATGTATTGAAGTCTGTCCTTCCAAATTTATAAGTTGGAGTCCTAATCCCCAGTATCTCAGAATTTGACCTTATCCAAACAAAGAAAAGTCTGTGTACTGTAGAGGTCATCAAGTTAAAATGAGATCATGAGGATGGGTCCTGGTCTAATATGGTTGCTGTCCTTATCAGAAGGGGAAAATTTGGCACAGCCATGTAGACAGAAGGTCTTGTGAAGGCAGAGTCAGAGATGTTCCCCTACAAGCTAAACAAACCCCAGAGATTGCAGCCACTGCCAGAAGCTAGGCAAGAGGCACAGAGACAACTCTCACAGCCCTCAGCAGGAACCAACCCTGCTGATAACTTGACCAAGGACTAAGCCTCCAAATTGGTGAGATAATAAATGTCTGTTGTTTAAGCCACCCACCCAGTCTGTGATGCTTTGTTACAGGATGGCTAGCAAAATACATTAGAGCACTTACAGGCACAGAGAATTGTCTTACTAGGGTCTTCAGTTCCTTCAAAACCTTTAGGTAGAACTTGAAGAGGAAGCTGACTACTAGAGTCCTCTTGAACTCCACCTTGCCACCCGGAGCTGAGCCTAGGAGGGAGACTTCATCCAGAACCAACCTGCAAGCCTCGTCCAGCATCAGCTCATTCCAGTGCCTGGTAGCACAGAGGCAGGAAGGAGCCAGTTAAAGGGCAGTCTTTATTGCATGGCATATGCTAGATACCAGAAGGTGGCATTTTAGAGATCCCAGAATTTCCTTTTTAGAGTTGTAAGGAAACTTAGATATCACCTTATTCAACCTCTATGGAAAATTGAGGCCTAGGGAGGCTGCTTCAATTGGCCCAACTATCATGACAGGGTGAGTAAGGGACCTGTTCCATTGCAACATAAATCAAGAAAGTTCCAGAGCTAGAAGATAGAAGAACTAAACAGACTAAACTAAACAAGTACTAAACAGACCATTTAGTCCAGTCCCATTATGAACCTAAATGGATTCAGAACTGGATACTGTCTTTGCTGAGGAAGAAATTGCGTGTGCCACATTGTAGAAGTGTGAGGTGCTGCTTGGACACTGCTGTGGCTTGCTGAGTGTTGATTTGCATAAGACAATGACAGCCAGACCGGGAATAATTGCCTGCTGGCTGAACTTGGGCCTGGGCTATTTTTGTTGTGTCCCTTACCCAAAGAGTGGCATCCAATTAATCCAAGTCAAATAAGGTTTGATTCATTCAGCAAAAATACAGAAGGAGCAAGCAGTGATTTTATAAGTAGGAGTTTCCATCTTTCCAGAGTTTTATCAACACTTGCCAATGCCAAATTTCCACTTGGTTTTTCAATGTTAAGTTTCACCCTTAAGGTGCAGGGCTCATTGCTTACCTGCCGAGGAGCTGCTGGCAGGATTTATGTGCACTGACTGTAGCAGTCCCTACACCTCCGTAGGCAATGCTCAGGTCCTCGATGGTGTCTGTGCCTTCTTTGAACAGGACTCGCATGCCAGCATTGACATCTGGCAAGGCGTTTTGCAGGCACTGAGCCTGTCGGAAGGCGAACACAAATTCCCACTGTGGAGACAAAAATCAATCTGGGTTATCAGATAAGGCAGAACGATAAGTGCCTCTACTAAATCACTTAGAGTCACTCAAAAGGGACACAGACAACACTTAGCACAATTGGAGGACAACCGGGCTGACTTCTTGTTCGAGGTGAGAATGTCCTTTCCAAGACCTATCTCCAAGTTCCCAGACACCTCAAGGATCAGGAGTCTCTGTGCACTTTCCCTTTGAGCCTGGGATGACTCTACACAGAATGCTGCAGAAACTTGCATCAGGGACATGAATTTGTGCTGGATCTGTAGGAGCTCCTCCCTCTAGGCTTCAGATGTCTTTGACTCCCAGGAGGACAGAGAAGCCCTAAGAATACAGGGGCTTGTAACATTCAAAGAGACACAACTCTTTTTTTTTTTTTTTTTGTAGGAAAAAATAATCACTTTTTCATTTGGCAAAACTCAAAGGGGAGCTGAATGGAGCTTTCCAGCTGTGGACTAGGGAACCCTATATCAGGAGCAGGGCCAGGGGATGATGGTTGCCCAGTGGACCCCTTGGTGCCATAACCACTAGTGTGCCCAGGTGAGGCCAATGAAGACAGCCTGTGCCCAGCAGGGCTTCTCCATTTGTGCTGGTCCAATGGTGATCATGTTTGAGTCTGCCTGTTTTTCTCTTCCAAAAGCTTCTAAAACTGAGCTGCCTCCTGATTTTATTTTTATTTAATTTTTTTTCTGTGCTAAGATTGAACCCAGAGTCTTGAACATGCTAGGCTCTACCACTGAGCTATATCCCCAGCCCTGTTTCCTGGTTTTAGATTGCTATGAGTCTGTGTGTGTGTGTCTTGTACCCTTCTCTCTGGAAAGACTCTCCTCTTGGATTTAGGTACAGCTTTGGGGACAGGTAAAGGAACAGAGAGTGAGGGCAGGGATCACCTTCACAGCCTCCCATGTGGTCACATCAACTCCAAGGGTCCTGTGCTAGCAAACATCTGGGGATCCTCATTCTTCTGTGAACTGTTGGGGTTGGCAAGGGTGAGGAGTGCGGAGGCTGAGCTCTGGACTCCATTTCCTTGTGGGTCAGGTAGAGAAGCTCCTTTCCACAGCCAGAGAGCTTTGACCCCCGGGGAACGCAGGGGCATGGAAGCCTGACCCAGGTTCTCAGCCAGGCTGCACCCAACAGCTGAAACAACAACCTCAAATCCACACCCTGGAGCTATTGGCTCCAGGCTGTCCGAGGGCCATGGTGCTGAACCAATCCACAGTGGGACAGGAGCCAGGTTTTCAGGGCAGAGTTATTTTCCTTCCATTTGTTTTCAGATTTCCAAAGATGACTGGAGTCCATTATGAAAAAGGAAAAACAACTTAAAGACAGCAGTGGGAATTCTTACCTTTCGAGAGTGAGGGATATACACGGATTCCAAAATCTCCTCTGGCTTAAGGTCTGCGCTTGCCAACCCAGCAAGAAAGTGTTCGTTGAGAGGAATCTGCCGCGTACCTTCTGTGGAAGAAAATGATATTTTTTGCATAGTCACAGCCAGAAAAGCAAGATTATTCTGCACTTTTAAATGTTGGCAGCGAGCACAGAGAAGGTCCCCTTTCTCTGCACAGATCGAGGCAGAGGTCTGAGTCTATGCACATCACCAGGGTCCCATTCCCTTTGAGCACTGAGGTCACCTGTGCCGCAGGCCTACCAGGCACATGGTCTGGTCTTTCAGAAGGGGCTGGCTAAATAGAACCCGCCACAGCTTAGGATAGGGGCATAGACCTAACTGAAGCAGATACAGGGCTGTTTCAATTATTAACAGACTTCAGATCATTGGTTTTGCTTTTTGTTCTTGCTGCTGTTGGCTCCAGAGACAGATACCTAAAACTCTGAAGAAAAATGAGCAGAGTGTAAAACCTCCTTCCAGCTCAGCTGTCACCTTTTGGTGATCAGAGTCATGTCCTCTGGCTTGGAAATCTGGCTTATGGCACTGAAGGATGTGCTGAGAAGGGGTCAAAATTGCAGCCCAGGAGGGACACGGGTTCCATTCCTGGCACCATTAGTGTTATGTGGGTTGGAAGGCAGGTGTATTGAGAGAGACAGGGAACACCGTGAGAGCCCCTGTTGATCTCTGCCCACCTGCCGTGCTGCTGGTTCAATGGGCTGATCTGCTACCTTCCCTGGAGCAGGGCCTACCACCCCTGAGGCAGAGACGGTTTTGGTTGAGCTAGGAAAGCAGAGGCCATAAGCTGAAGACAACAATGAACACCCAGGTAGAAGAACAGTTAGTACCACTGTAGGAGAAGGCCCTGGATGGTAACTGGGTTGCCCCAGAGTCTTGGCTTCTCTCTTGTCTTTGGGGGTTGAGCTGGGTCATCTCAGACCATAGACCTGGGGCACTCAGAAAAAAGTCTGGCTTTGGTCAACAGGGTATACCCTACCTCTCCTTCCTCATTGCAGGCCTCAAAGACAAATGGGGTGATGTGGGGATGAATGCTTGTCTTTAGTCCTCAAGCTTCTCCTCATCACATCTGAATTCCCAGCAGTGAGGGGTAGAACCATGTTGGCCAGAAGTAACCTCAGGGAGGCATGTCATGCCTGGGTGGGCATACCCTGGAAGTCCGCATGGGCAGAGGTTGTGACTGCTCCTCTATGCCTGGGGCACTGTCAGCATCAAGGAGGTGCCAGCTAGTCAGTGGCCCACTGGGTGAGTGGGAGGGGCAGAGAGAGTGAGTATTGGCAGGTTGTAGGTGAGGGAAGCAGAAGAGGAGTTCTAGAGCTGGAGGCCCTGTGGGAAAGGCAGAATGGCCTAGGGAAGAGAGGGTGCACACTCAATTGGAAATCAGACAGACTGGGAGTGACACCTACCATGGTCGGAAAGCATGTCCCCTCCAAAACTCACATAGTCCATGAAATTTAATTGTCATTATAAGGGTATTAAGAGATGTGAACCTTGAACTGTAGGTATATCAGTGACAGAGCACTTACACAGTATGCACAGACCCTATGTCTGATCCCCAGTGCCACCAAAAAAAAAAAAAAAAAAAGCAAAAAATTAAAATGAACTCCTCCCAAAAAACAGGAAATGTAACCCTTAAAAAATGATCAGGCCATGTTCTTTCTGATACACGGATGCTAACACACAATAAGTGGGGTGGGAGCATGAATAGAAATACTTTGGATTAGACAAAGGGGAATGAAGGGAAAGGAGGGGGAAAGACAGTAGAATGAATCGAACATAACTTTCCTATGTTCATGTGTGAATACATGACCAGTGTAACACTACATCATGTGCAACCACAAGAATGGGAAGTGACACTCCATGTATGTATGATATGTCAAAATGCACTCTACTGTCATGTATAACTAACAAGAACAACAGCAACAATAAAAATGATCAGGCCTGTGGGCTCCACATTCATGGGTGGGATTGCTGGTAAAATGAGCTCGGCTCCTTTTTACTCTCTCTGGCCTTTCTGTCTTCCACCATGGGAAAATGCAGCAAGAAGGCCCCTCCCAGGTGTCAGCAACTTAATGTTCTCACAGTCTTCAGAACCGTGAGAAATATGTTTCTGTTCTTTGTAAATTACTCAGTCTCATATTTTTGTTTTAGCTGCTGGGAGGTGTATGGATCAGAGATGGGCTGTGTCAAGTGTGCAACACAGCCAGGCCTGGAGCTAGCCTCCAGTCAAGGGGGTGTTGGAATCCTTGGGGCAGCCAGAGGCAGTGTGAGTGCACAGGGCACCTGGGGAACTGGGATGGGGGTTTAGCAGGGAGCTTCCCCCAGGAACTGTTCCTCTCAGCAGCAATTAGAATCAATCACTGCTTTCCCCCTCGCTCCAGGGACCCATGATGTCCTTGAAACATCTGCTGTGTTTCCTCATCAGACCCGTGGCTTCTTACACAGCACCTGAGGGGGAGGAGTGTAATGTGGGGAGCCTCAGACTGGGGGCTGGTGGAGGAGGACCATGAGGAGGAGGAAGCAAGGAGTGGTCCCCTGGGCACAGGCAGGGTGCTCACTGCAAACTTGCTCTCACCCCAGCCTTACATGCCACCCCTGGTGCTTGCTGGCCAAGCACAAATAAGTGAGCTAACACCTAGGCTAAGTGTGGGTGTGGTCCTGGACTGTGTGTGCACACATGTTGTGTGGGGGATCAGAAGAAAGCTCCAGCTGCCCCTCACATCAGTGTGCCTTCCCCCATGAGCTATTCTCCCCATGGAGAATTGACAGCAGGAACCTGGGCCTTGACTTAAAGTAATTCCCTAAAAAATTCATGAAAAATACACTAAATCTCTAGGTGGTGTGCAGAGTGTTCAGGGGTCGCTTACCTTCTGACAACAGATTGAGGGTGGCATTGCCCACAGCAAGAATTGGATTCAGGTCCGAATAGCAATGCCGGCTTATAATATGACCCCCTAAGGACTAAGAAGAGAAAGTTACAGCTGCGTCAGTCTCTCTCAATTCTTCCACCCCATGGCTCCTGCTTATGGTCCTCTCAGTGGCTCTGAAGGGGTGAAGGGGGCATCTTGGGCAGTTTGGACCTTTCCTTCCTTGCAGAGGGACTCAGCTCAGGGTGTCAGGGAGGCCCCCCCGCCCAACTCCTTTGGATGGGAAGAGGAAATGAGGATAACTGACCCTTCCTTAGCACTGGGCATGTTTCACATGTCTACTGTCATGCCTACTCATGAAATCATCCTTGTAACCCAGCAGGATGGAGGCTGTTATCCCTTCTTTACCGGTGAAGACACTAGGGCACAGAGAAATTCTGAAACTTGACCCAGGTCCCCAGCTAGGACATGGCAACCCTGAGATTCGAACCCAAGTTGGCTTGGTGGCCAACTCTGACAGTGCAGGAAGCTGAGGCACAGCCACAGAGCTGCCAGCCTGCCTCCGTACTCAGGGCCTCATCCTCATGCTCACGAGCTCTGGAATAACCAGTCTTCATGTGGACCCCATTGGGGGGCAGGGGAACACACACTGTGGCAGGATTGTCCCTTGGTTCTGCTTGGGAGACCTTACTCAGACCTGATGAAGCCTGTAGCACCTCAGAACTCGGGAGCGAAATGACTGCCCAGCCAATACAGTGCTCTCCTCCCTGCACTGTGACGGGATCCACAAGGACCTCCCAGTTGTCCCATGGTCTGAGCTAGAACATAGGCGAGGGCAGGGTCTCCCTTACCAACCTGCTCCTATATGAACATCTTCATCCTCAAGATTTTTTCCCCCCTGAGCTGAAATATGCCTTGCTGGACTCTCAACTATGGGCCGTATTTCTACCCTTTGTGATCTATGGAGTAGCACATCTGTCCCCAGTGTTTTATAAATATCGGAAGGTATCTCTCATGCTCCCTTTGTCTACCCCCCACCCCTTTTTGTTATGTTTCCACCCTCTCTTGCTACCATCTCTAGGGGGTCTAATCAGAGTTCCTGACTGGGGACAGAACTCTTTAGAATCACTTGAGAGCTTTTTCAAAGGAAACGTACCCTCCCCTGATTTCCTACACCCCAAGGATAATAATACCATCTAGGGTATGCATCTAGGGTATCCATTCTTCTGATCAATATTCTCCACTTGTGGTTTGCATAGTCCAGAGAAGCCTATCCTCCTTGGTGCTTCTGTTAATGCAACCTGAGACTAAGTTAGGCTCTTTGACAGGCTTGCCATTGAAAGTAACAAAATCGTGACATGCTTTTTCTCATCTGTGCTGCTGTTTAGGCATTCTGTTGAATTTGACTTATAGCTCATTTCTGGATATTTTATTAAATAATACTTGTTAATTTTAAATATTGATTAACTTACTCATCTGCCGAGACCTTTTGGCATACTGATTCTGCCAACACATATTCTGACATTTCAGTGAGGTTTAGAAAGAGGCGAGGTGTGCTCAGTGATTGAAAGCAGGGAACATACCGCCATATTCCGGATTTGCTGGCCTGCCAGAGTCCGCAGGTGCTTCAGAAGGGCCCGGTATGTCTGAGTTTTCTCCTCTGGGAGTTCAGAGATGCTCTCAGCCAAGATGTCCTTCATCTGGGCCAGGCTGCAGGCAGCACCAATGATTAGTCCTGGAAAATGAATTGGTTTTGTGTGACATGGAAGAAGCAATAGAATTGTAATCCTGGCACCAGGGTCTTAGCATTCAGCCATTACAACTGGCTTCGTGGAGGGTCAGCGAGAACTCAAAAAGGGCACCAACATTCACTCCCACATCAATTGAATTGGAGTCTCTGGGCATGGGGACATTTTTGGAGGGTAAGGGTTACTGGGGATTGAATTTAGGGGCACTTGACCGCTGAGCCATATCACCAGCCCTATTTTGTATTTTATTTAGAGACAGGGTCTCACTGAATTGCTTAGTGCCTCTATTTTTGCTGACGCTGGCTTTGGCGATCCTCCTGCCTCAGCTTCCTGAGCTGCTGGGATTACAGGCATGTGCTACCATGCCTGAATGGGCATGGGGATTTTTAAAAGGCTCCCTAGGTGACCTCTAGTGCAACCAGGACTGGAAAACCCTGGATCACATCCTTTTCTTGACAGATATGAGGAAATAGAGGTTAGAGAGAAGGGATGCCAGAGATGACAGTCAGCAGTAGATCCTACGAGAACTTTCCATGACTCCCTTGTAACAGATCATGGTGAAGCTGTGCAAGTTGCTGTGTGATTAAGAGATACATCTAATGGCATCAACACTGGCAAAGGTTGCAGAATGGAGGAGCCCTTGATCAATGGCCATGGCCATTTGCTGGGCATTTACCAAAAGCAGGGCTTATATTGGAGATAGGCACCTTCTGTAGCTCAGAAGCATCTCTCAAGAGCCTGAGAGTCATTCTCAGGTATGTAACCATCAAAAGGATAGGACCTCTGCCTCCAAGACTCCATGGGGGAACAGAGCCTTAATATGGATAATTACCAGCCAACAAACTCAGCTGGCTGAGTCTCTTTCATACTAACCAACCCATTGTGTGTTTTCCTCCTTTGACTCCAAGTCCCTGTGCTCCTCTCCTAGTTATTGGCTTCAGTTAGCTTTAAAACTCACACAGTGGAGTTCTGTGTTGAGCCTCCCCTTGCTTTGCTTATAGATAACACCTCTGACATATGGGTCCTGATGACAATGGGTCCTGGTGACAATGGTTGCTGGGACTCCTTTTCAGGGACCTTCAGGCTGCTTTTGTTGAAACCACAAAAGCTTCACTTGGGTCTGTGTAGGTGCCCAGTAAGTGACCTGTTGATCTCAGAAGGCTGGAAGCTCCACCCTCAGATCATGCTAATGCTGCCATTTTCTGAACACACAGCTCATGAGGAACCATGAGGTTTGACTATGCACGTGGGGACCACTGATCACTTCTCCTCCAATCACCTCTCCCCACGCCTTAAATCACCCTGCTTCTTTATCTCATGATATCCTTAAACCTGTCCTCAGGGAGGTGAATTGGAAACTTGTCTCCCGCTACATGCTTGTTCGCCTTTTGAGTAAGCTCTAAGTGTTTTGAAAAACTCATTATATAGTGATTGGCATTGTGTGTGTGTGTGGGGGGGGGGCAGGCAAAATGGGCCTGGCTCCATGACATTCAATTCCCAAGGTCATTGTCTAAAATCAGTGATGCTTTGACTTCAGATTTTGTCCCTCTACAGGTACCTGATGTTCAAAATCTTTGATAATGAGCTCTGTGAGGGGCACCAGCCAGGCCCCATGAACACAGCTTAAGCAAACAGCTGCCCTAGGCTTTAGGTTGGGTGGTGTTGGGTGTGGAGAAGGTGGGGCTCCCTGGGGAGGGGACAGGGAAGCAATGGGACAGCATCCAAGAGAACTGAATGGGCTACTTGCTAACTGTCCAGGAAGTAATTCAACATTTGATAACTGTTGCCACAGTACTTATGAGGATTGGTAGGATATTAGTTCCAAACTGCAGGGTTTCTCTTCATTTGGGATAAGGGGCTCAAATCAAGGCTCATTATATGCATATATGAATATTCAACAAAAAAATCTCCTACTATGTGTAATGATAGCATATCAATAAAAAAGAAAATCTGATATATATATATCAGATTATATATATATATATATTCACCCAAGCCTTCAGGAGATGACTTAGCCAACCTTTTTAAAATGAATCCTTCACTCTCCTGGGATTTGCAGCATGAAACACTAGACATCACTGGTGGGGTTGACATCACTGGCAGGATTGGGAAGTATTAATCTGTTTTTGTCAGGTTTCAGGTTGGGCTTGGATTTTTATCTTGATTTAATCTTTGAATTCATCTTAACCTTCCACATAGCTCTGTTTTAACAACATTAAAATGTTCTGGGCATGATCCTTCCTCCACCTCTGCCAGCATCTACCCACAGCACCCCTATTGCCTCACTAATCTGAGCTAATGCAATCAATTAGGGAGACCACCAGCTGCTCCTTAATATCCTTATTCTAAGTGATTCTTGCTTAAAAGTAACTAAATTATCCCTCCTCCCTGGAATGTCTCAGCCCGGAGTCTCTACCCTCTTCCTGCTTCTGCATCTCATGAAAGGCAGTCTCATGGATCTGTTCCCACCCAGACCCATCAGTGATGGTCTGTGCTTCCTTGACACCACAGGTTCTGCTGGGGTTGATTTTTAACTTCTGCAAAAACCCTGGCCTTATCTTTGCAGGATTTCAGGAAAACTATGTTTGCTTCCAGTCATATAATTCCTTCTCCTCAAAGAGAAGACTTGAGCTTTATTAGTATGGAAAAAAACATGCAAAGGGTTTTGTTAGTGTTATTAAGGTCCGAGGCTTCATGCAGACCAGCACCACCACCTCTATTTTGACATAAGTAGAAATTGGCAGTCCAGCCTCAAGAGGAAGTGAAAGGCCAGCTGTCTGTCCTATTTTCAGAGTTCTAAAAATATTTCAAGCTCAGTTTGAGGCCAGATCATATATTGTGGGGCTTTTTCTTGGCTGTGTCCACTGCCGACATGGCCGCCTCTCTGTGGGAGATGCTCTCCTGTTCTCTAGAATTGTGTTTATATTTGACTCCCTCTCCAGGCACAGACCCTAGTGTGCATTCCAATGGAGTTGAAAAGGGCTTAGACTTTGATTCTCAGAAAGGGGGCTTCACTTGTACTCCACCCATCTCAGAGTCCATGGGCCTGTGCAGTGGTTTCTTGGAGCACTTACTAGATGAAAGATTTTCAGGGGGAAGAAAAGGACACTGAGCCAGAGGTGTCTTGTATATAGATAAAATAAAAATGTGAATAAATATTTAAGTTAAAATAACAACAGTAACATAAATTTATTTCCTGAGGGGTGCTGGTGGGAGCACATCCGGCTCCAGTTTACTCCAGAATATCTTTCATTCTTCCTGGATCTTATCAAGATAAGTTTGAGAAGCATGGAAATGCTCCTAGACGCCACTAGAGGGCACTCATGCTCTTTGTTGTCTTAGATTTCAGACTGGCTCACCTTCAACCTGAGACCAAACTGAGTAGTCAAAATAAATGGCCATTAAACAGGTGGTGGGGTGGGCTTGGGAGAGACAATCTGGGGACCACAGACTATCTTTCTTTTTGCATCTCTTTCTACATCTATAAAATTAAGGATTTGGATTATACTGAGGATTCTGAGTTGTACTCCAGAGGCCCTCTTAGAGCAGATTTGAGGGGCTTCCAGATAGAAAGGGATGGGGGAACGTCTTCCCCTTTCTTTAAGCAGAGTGGCCTATTTCATTTACTTATATTAGTTAAGACTTGAGTATAGGGTCACAGTATTAAAGAGAAGTTTGAAAGCAGGAGAGCTAAATAATTCCTAGATGATCCAGGGCCTCCTGCCTTAACCTTCTGCTTGGACTTACTGTCTATACCCCTGGTCCACTCATTCTTTCATTCCTTTCCTTCTGCTCACACCAGCAATGTTACTGAATTGTCCAAAGACTGAAGCTGGGCAAAACCCAAGAAGGGGTCCTTTCTTTTGGAAATGGATGGGGTCAGGCCAGGGAAGAACAGGCTTGCTGGTCCAGAGACCAGAGAGACCAGAGAGAGAGGATTCCTGGACAGCAGTGGTTCAGCTGTGGTGGCCCCCTCCCCTGCTCACGACTGGTCCCCAACAACACAGGGCGAGCTAGAGTCAATCCTAATTAAAGCTTCCAGCTCTGTCAACCTTCCTGTTGTCCAGGTTAAGAAGCTCATTATTCTACTGCATTCCATTTACATTCAAGTTCCTGACCCACCCATGAATTTATATTTTCCATTAATTCATTTATCAGCTATTGACTGAGCATTTATATACATGCACAGGACTAGTAGTTCCGGAGGATGAGGAAAAGTGTAAAATAAGTTTTTTTTTTTTGTGTGTGTGTGTGTGTGCTAAAGGGTTTGTTGTGCATCTTGAATGTGAATCTTATATGCTTTCTTCCTACTTTGCAGGTCCCTCCTCCTCTGATAGAGAGTGCCACACTAGTGGCACACTTAGGGGTGTGGTAAGTGACTAGGGGCGCTTGCCTGTAGAGTTTTCTTTGTCCCACTTGGTCTTTTGCCACTGTTCCCTCAAAATGAGTAGCAAGAGAGTGCCAGACAATCGTTCTCCAATTTTCCCCCCTTTCCATCTGTTTTTTCTTACTATTTCCATCAAAGTAATTCTGTATATTTTTGTCTCTGAGACCATGGAATTTTGTAGGTAAGACTCCTGTAGTGAGCACAAAGTCTTGAATGACATTCAGATACCTCATATTCCCTTCAAAGCTTTTGACAGTCAAGTGCCACGATGGAGATGTCCTATCACAGTAGAGAAACAAAGAGGTAGAAATAGGCCAGACAATACAACCAGATGAGGAGGCTCTGAATTACTTGGCAGGTGTTAAGCTTAGTACAGGAACCGTTTCATTGACATCTACTAAGAAGAACGGGCACTTACCATCACTTGTTTTCGTCACTACACTCAGCTCAGAAATTCTAGCAGGAGAAAGGAGAATTGGGTGGAAGTGTCCTTGAGATTTCATTGCAGGTCCTGAGGGGTGAATATATTTTAGAGGCAGGAAAGAAAAAAATATATATTTTTTGCATTGAAATAGTCTCACAAAAGATATGAATTTTAAAAATTGACAATAAATATGTATAGAAGTGAAGGCAATGACCAGGTATCCATGCCAAGTAAATTTACAGATGCTCTCCCAATATATCCATTTATTTATTTAGATACTCACTACATGTATATAAAAATAGAAAATAAAAAGGGAGGGAAATTCTTATAACATTCTTGTACATAAGTACCAGGAGATATAAATGAGAATATTTGTAATAGCACAAGTTGGAAAACAGCTGGAACTATTTCAACAGATGTCCTTCAGTAATAGAATGGAGGGGCAATTGTTCCATGTTCATACAATAGAATACAGCACAGCTACATGCAACAATAGGGGTGAAGTTTAGGTCAAGAACATTGAATGAATAAAGCAAATTGCAAAAGAATAAGAGTGTTGGGCTATTGGTGTGAAGTTTGGAAATATGCAAAACTAAATGACATTGTTTACAGATTCAAATATGCATGGTAAAATCATAAAAACAAGGAAAATATTGACCAACATGCCATGTAGGCAAAGGACTGCCTTCAAGAAGGGAAGGAAAGGAAGGGAATGTGGTTTGGCACAGGGAGCCTTCAAGTTCTTGGTAAATTCAAATTCTTAACGATGGGTGTGGGTGGTCCCTGGGTGTACATGTATTGTTAATATATTCATGAATATTTTTATAAAATTGTACAATGTCTACTCAATATTTAACAAAAACAAAGCAAGATTGGATAAAGAAGAGTAAAATGGAATTTTACTCAGGCATAAAGAAGAATAAAATTATGTCATTGAATGGTCAATGGATGGAACTGGAGAACATTATGCTGAGTGAAATAAACCAGACTCAGAAAGTTGAGGGTTGAATTTTTTCTTTCCCATGCAGAAGGTAGAGAGAAGTAAGGAACAAAACAGGGGGGATCTGGAACTGGGTGGTGGCTCCGTGGTAGAGCACTTGCCAGCATGTGTGAGGCACTGGGTTCCGTTCTCAGCACCACATATAAATAAATAAAATAAAGGTCCATTGACAACTAAAAAATATTTTTAAAAAAGGGGGGATCTGAAAACAGAAGGGAGAACAGTGGAGTGGAGGAAGGGTGATGAGGGGGAGGGAGAAGGGATGGGAGAGGGGAGGAACAGAATGAAAATTAACCAGGTAACATATCACACCGATTTTACTCTTATGTATAACTGTAATGCACCCATTAAAAATAGATTGAAATTAAAAACTGAAAATACAATGCAATAATAGCACAAAGACTGGGAGGAGAGGAATTGAAAATATATAATTGTAAGGTTCTTACATTGTTATTTACACGAGGTGAAATAATATTATTTGAAGGTAGGCTTAATAAAAGATGTTTAAAAAAGGATAGATAAATTAAATGATTTTTAAAAACCCTGCTAATTCTTACACCCTCCCTCATGGAGTCACCGTGTATACTATCAGGGTATATGTACCTCCAACTTTGGAGACCACTGGTTTTATTATACAGAATGAGATTTTTTTTATTCCTAAAACATGCAGTAAGAACAGAGTAATAGACAGCAGGTTCAGCTCAGTCCTGATGGTGGGATGAGACCCACTGCAGCCACTCACCCAGTGAGGTATTGCCCAGGACCAGAGGGGCTTCTGGGTGTTTTGCTTTCAGCTCCAGGAGATCCTGGAGGGTCCCAGGGGAGATCCAGGTCACTCGCTCTCCATAGAAGGTCAGGGTTCCCTTTTCTGGGTTCTCGACCATCCTCTAAGGGCAAATGCAACTGTGTGTGCTTGTGTGCACACCAGTCCTCCTGGGTTATAACAAGGATCCAGGTGGAATAGAAAGATTTGGGGGGGTTCTGGGCTCCACGTGCCCAGAAAGATGCTCACTACACCTATTGGCTAATACTCAAATTCCTGTAATTAGATTTTTTTTTTTGCTGGGGGAGGGGAGGCAAGTGACAATATAAGCTGGTACCTGTCATTGACCACTCAGAGTGGATTAATTTAGCATAATTAAGTCTTATGGTCTTAAAAATCACAACTACACCAATGCTTCTAAGTTAACATCTTTATTTTGGACTTTGCCTCTGAAATGCAAACTCACATCTGAATGAGCACTAATGTAACAAACCTCTCAAATTTAACCTGTCTCAAGCAGAGCTCCTGCCAGCCAATCCCTTTCTAAGCACCTGATAAGAAACCCCCAAAAGAAAAATAGCCTGTTTCTCTAAAGTTTTTCCCTTGCTGTAAATTGCTGTACTCTCTCAGCTGCCCAAGGCTCTGGGGTCAGCCTTGCTATCTCTCTCTTTCATACCCACATCACATCCATCAACAAGCTGGTTAGGTTTTCTTGCAAAATGATCCCAAATCCACACATTTTTCACTGCCTCCTCTGGCAGCGTGTCCCAGCCACCACCCCTCAAGAAGACATTGGTCCCTGCCAGGCCCTTTGCAGACTACTCTCAGCACAGCAGCTGGGATGATCCCATTGCAACATCTGCAGGGCCCTGTCCCTCTTCTGTCAGGCCTTCCTAATAGCTCCTTGTCTTTTGCAGAGTAAAACCCGAGTGGCATTCAGTCCAGCAGAGGCTGCCCCTTGCTTACTTGACTCCAGCCCTGCCAGCCTCCACTCTGTCCCTTGACCAGCTGTTCTCTCACCCTTGGGGACTTTGCACTTGCTGTTCCCACAGCCTGGATGGCTCTTGCCCCACACATCTTTGTACATCTTTGAACATCTTTGGCTCCCTCACTTCCTCCCAGACTCTCTTCCTTTGGTACCTTCTCAGAGAAGTCTTCTCTGGCAACTACCTGTATCCTAGTCTTCTGTTTTATTTCATTTTTCTCCTTCACGCTTCTCACTGGTTGACACATTGTATTTCCTATCTATTGTTTTGCTTATTGTCTGTCTTTTTTACAAGACTGCAAGCTCTCTTGGGCGGGGCTTTTTGTTAGCTTGGTTTCCTGCTTCATGTCAGTACCTAGAACAGTGCTGGCTTGTTGTTAAATGGACAAACATTTTTGAATGACTGAATGAACACCTTCAGAAAAAGGTGTTTTACAGAATGAGACACAGAATGCTTGGGAATGAAGACTGTGATTCTGAAAGAGGTGAGGGTAAGGAATAGGGGTGTTTTGGGGGTCAATACACTGGAGTGGTCTGAAAAACCAAGTAGGATCTTACAATGCTTTATCACCTGGACAGTTGACAGGGACAAATTCCAGATAACAATGATGAAAGCAATGATGTAATCCTTTTTTAACAAAACCTCAGATGGTGTTTCAGGGAACATTCAGCGGGGGCAGGGGGTTGGGGGGGAGCCTCAGGGGTGGTGAGCTGGGGAGGGAACAGGCATCTCCATCCTATCAACTACTTCCACAATTTGACAGTGTCACGGGAAGGAAATGGTGGATTTATAAAACTGAGTTCATAACTGGTTATATTTAAACAAGCACATAAAACACCCAAATCATCTTACCAAGAGTTCTGGGGGAAATATGAGCTCCTGGGTTGGGTCCAATGGCTGGAACTCCTCTTTCGCAAATAACTCTGTGCAAATCTTTATAGAAGGAAGAAGCAGATGGCCCCATCAGCCCCACTCAATTGGCAACAGTGCTGTAGTTCTTTACAGGAATTAGGCAAGATTAACTAGTACTAATTCACCTACTCTCCTTATACAGGGAAATGGTTCAAACTAAATAACTTAAATAAGAATCTTGTAAGAGAGATACAGATTTTCCAGTAGCATGATATTAGAGGAAAGAGTATTCTATGAATTCTTCCAAAAAGTACTCTGGGAAATGCTAAGACATTGTATGAAAGATTATTAGACATTAAATAAGTTCTCTACATTGTGCTAACCACTGTATTTCCCCCGGCCAAGTCAGGATTCAAAATGTTACAGGCTCTGAGAAGTCCTGTATTTAGCATGCACACACACTCACTTACTCACGGAGCCTGACTTTCATAATAATAGTTAATATTTATTGAGTGCTTTTTTTCCTTCATGTACTGGGGATTGAACCCAGGGCCTCATGCATGTTGGGCAAGTGCTTTACCACTGAGCTACACCCCCAACCCAAGTGTTTTTAACATGTATAATAATTTATTCAATTCTCATGATAAATGTATAAAGAAAGTTAATAATCATCTCGATTTTATACTTAAGGAAACCAAAGCATAGTGAACCATCTCCTGAACTGTCATCCTGCCTGACTCAGAGCTGCTTTAGCTTTGGAAAACACTTGTTGCCAGAAAAAATTCCTAAAGAAGTAAGGAAAATTGGGAGAGATCCTTGGGATGCAGGGGTGGCAGCAGGTGCCATGGGGAGGGTACTTAGATGTGGGATGCATACAGGTCTAGTTGACTCTCAACTCTGCTCTCTGACCTTTCCATTGGAAGGTATTTAACCTTTCTAAAGATTAAGGGGGAAGTAATGCTTATTTTGAAGGGTAATTGTGATGATTAGATGAAACGGTCTGACATTTGTCCAAATCTGTGCCCTTTTTTATGTCTCTGAGGTCTTCCCAGCTTCCAGGAGGAAAATTTTCCTTATAAAGTTTCTTTGTAGGGCCACAGATTGATGCATTATGGGCTAACATCAGAATGACTAGTTTTTAATGTTAGATTAAATATGAGCAGTACTTGGCAGGTGATGATGGGGTGTATCTCTAAAACTTAGAAATGAGAGTATGCCTGAGAATGAAAATGTCAGATAAGCATAATGATTCAAGGCTGAGAAATGAAGAGTTCCCCTAAACAGGTTCTAGGCCAAGACTTGCCCAAACAGAAGATGTTAACAGAGCTTAAAGAGGAGTCAGAGTTGCAGGGAAGACACCTGGCCAGGTAGAATGGCCACCTCCATGGAACAGGGATCTTTCAGAACAGTACCTGTTAAGATGGTGCAACTGCTCTGTGTCCTTGCGTGGCACACAGCCTTTGCAATATAATTTGGTTTCCTATACAAGATTTCCTGTAGAAAAAGGACTTGTGTGGTGGCTCCGGCTGTGGCTCAGTGGTAGAGCGCTTGCCTAGCATGTGTGAGGCACTGGGTTTGTTCCCCAGCACCACATAAGAGAACTAAACAAAATAAAGTTATTGTGTCCATCTACAACTAAAAGTACTAAAAAAAAGAAAGAAAAAGGACTTGTGGTTAACTGATCTCAAGACCCACTTTATAATCATGTTTTTCTTTATGAACAAATATTGGAGCACTTTCCAGTTCAAATATCATATTCTTTAAAGTTTGATTAATGTAAACCAGGTGGTCTCCAGGGACCAATCATTACCCAAATTGAATTCTCAAGAAATTGAGATTGACTTTAGAAAGTATTAAGTGCACCAAGGTAATGATCCTCTGTGTAGTAGTCATGGGGGATGCAGCCCACATCCATTGGGAAACATCCTCTGTTCCACTGGACACTTTCTTTAGACCAATAAGTGACAGAGGCAAACATGGAGAAAAGGTAGGTTTGAAGGGCAGAGATGGAGGAGGGGATAATAGGCACAGTGTTGGCTAAGACTTGCTCTGACTCTCAGGTTTCCTTGTATAACAGGAGCCAGTTCTCTATTTTATTCTGCATTTCAACTTCTCCAAGTAATTCCTTTGAGAACTTGGCAGTGGCTTCTTTTTGGAAATGAGTATGTTTTGAAGCAAAGCCAGAGGCTGGAATGTTTAGGGCTGGATGTCCTAGGCTTGGGGCCATTAACTTGCCATGTGACTTTGGAGGGCTCTCAGACTTCCTGAGGTTGCTGTGCCCTCTTTGAATAGGAGGAGGCGCAGTGACAGAGTACAGACTCCATGTGAGCAGGGGCAGCTTCCAAAATCCATTCCCACCTGATGATCCACCCTCAGGAGGGGTGGATGTTTTTTTTTCTGTTGTGCAAGTAGATTTTTCTTTTAGTCTTTTAGGCTTTGAGGGGAAAATCGGAGTCTTTGCTTCAGATGGCCACTTTACCCACTTCCGAATGCCAAGTGCCATATTTGAGCATACACTTGGGACAGTTCTAAGTAAAGCAGAGAGTGACCATTGAAACTAGCAAGTCCAGTTTCAAAACTGGGCCAGGCACTACTCACAGACAGAGACCCAAACTAACAAAGACACTCACATCACTTTTCCTGTCCAGTGAGGAGGAGTGGTTTTCTCTCTGGTCCATGCAGCATTTTCCTGTTCCTTTCTGATGACAGTCAGCTGACTCCTAAGAAGGAGGATGCCTTATATTAAACACTTTTTATTTTTTTTTTAAATGGGTAAGTATATATGTGTCCTGAAGGATTTGGCAGTTTTCACTTTTTAACACTGTTGGTAGTTTCTATTAGTAAGCTGCCATCTTACTAATTCTGTTCAAGAAACTGAAATAGCTGGGCCAAGAATGTAAAAAGCTTCCTTTTCTACTGAAATCTCTGAGAGCTGCCAGGATGGACCTTGAGTCAACAATAATGGAAAGAAGCCCGTGTTCCCTTGGCCCAGGAGATATCAACCTTTTACAACCCTTCTAGGGCTGGGTTGCTGTCGCCCATTAAAGTCCCATGGGACGTGTTGGCTGTAGGGTGCAGTTTCTGACCACATTTTACCTTATCCCCAGAATCAGTTTGCCTGGAAAGGTGAATAACACCACATCCATAGGGAAAGGGCTTTCCTCTAACTTTCTTTCTTTGTATTTCACAAGAGCTTTTCCATTTACACCTGCAATTTGTTGGATTCACAGGCTATTCATTTTACTTCTTGGCTTGTTAACATTGGCTTCCCCAGTGTGGCAATAGAAGTCTGGGACACAAGGACATAGAATATCTGCCTAACTTTGTGGTTAGTTGGACATACTTGCTTGTCCACCTCTAGGCTCACCTCTATTATTTGTGGAGTTGAGGAAAGAATACAAATGGTGGCTCCAGCCTATAGCTTGCTCCCTTTCTCTTTCAGCCCTGGCTCTGTTCTGTACTATGAGGGACCTCACCCATGTGAACACTCCCACCAGAGTCTCCAAGTTCTGTCCACTCCCTTTGACCTAGGGTGCAGGGTGTAGATGCTGGCTGTCATGATCCACCCTTGAGTATATCAGGAAAGGGGCTTATATTGGCCTAAAAGTGGAGTCAAAACCATACATGGAGAATGACTTAGAAAAGGAGTGAAGATACAGGTAGGCAAGTCACTTGACCCTATTGACTCCTGAGAATGGCTAGAGAAAGATCAGAGGGGGGCCTTCTAAACTGTGGGGTCCCCTTTGCTTGGATCTAAGGACTTTGTTGCCCATATTCATTTTACCCTCAGTAGAGGGTCATCAGATGTGTCTGTCTGGTATCCCTGTCAAATACTAGTTCATAGTGTCAACAACATTGTCAACAACAGTAGTAACTTATTTCTTAAACTCTTACTTATTGCCAAGCAAGACTCACTTGATTTTCAGAACAGCCCATTGAAGTTCCCCCATTTTGTAGAGGAAGCTCCCTGTGCTGTTGCACTTGGAGTGAATTTTGGATTCCACTCTACTTATTCAACTTTTTTTTTTTTTTAATCTGTTCACACCTTCCCAGCTGGTTAGATTCTGGAATAAACCTTACCTCACCACAGCAAACTTTATTCCCTTGTGTGACTGTTTGGATTTGCTGAAGCCCTCTTGCTTGTCCTATCTAGATACTTTGCTTAACTGATAAAAATATCTGGATGTCCGGTTGGATCATTTGACTTTTGTCTGTGGTTTTGGACAACATCAAAGATGGTACAGAACTTACCCAATCCCCAGGAAATAGTTTAAACTCCAGTTTAAGTTAGTTGGAACTAACTTACTTTGTCTCCCTTATAGACTTTTGAGATGGTCTTGGAAAACTAATTCCTGTGTCCCTGTCATTTTTGCTCTGTAGAGGCACCTACTCACCATGCAGAAAGTCTTGCCACTCTCAAGAATGGACCGATACCCAGTGCAGCGGCAAAGATTACCTAATTGGAGGAGAAGCATGACTGTCAGGAGGACTTATATTTACTGGCTTTTTGTGAAATTTTAAATAGATCTAGATATTTATTTATTTATTTATTGCTGATGCTAAGGATTGAACTCAGGGCCCAGGCAAGCACTCTACCACTGAGCTCCATCTCCATCTCCATTGTGTATTTATTGACAACAACTATATTTCAGACTGTAAGATATTGATGATCCTAAAACAGAAACTATAAATAATTCCCAAGGCACAATATGAGAAAAGTATCATGCCTCGGGCAGTTTGATTGGTCTCCTCAGAGGCTTTAAGGTTAGGTAACAGAATTTCTTGAAAGTAGTTGTTAAAAATACAGATCCCTGTCTCTGTTCAGTTTCTCTAGAATCAGAATGTCTTGGAGATGGGCCCAGGAATATGCATTTAAGAGGTTTGCAGTACATTCTATTGCATGGAAAAGCTTGCAAACTTCAAGTTTCCAAGGATATAGGGAGTAGAGGTAAAAGAGGGTCAGTGTGGACTAGAGCTCATCTGGGGATACGTTGCTAAGAAGCTCAGGCTTCAGAGATGAGCAAGCTATGGATTGGTGCGGAGCAGTCTGAATCCTCAGAGCAACATGAGCAAGGTGCAGAGGAGGAAATGTGTAGAGGCAGAGAGGAGAAAGGACTAAAGGGAGTCACATAGAGGAGAAGGAAGCCTTAGGTAACGGGACCAGTTGCCAGGGTTCTCTGAATTCCAGGTGAGGGAGATTGGGCTTGGCCATGCTTTAAACTGAGAATCTGCTGAAGGACTATAGTAGGAGAGGGACCCAAGGAAGGTGGGGATTCTACATGACTTAAACTGATATTCTGCATTGGAGCAGAGAGTAAAAGAGAGGACATGAGAGAGGAGGAATTTCATCAGCAGCTGGCTGAATACAGGTGTGTGCTTGCTTGAGGGTCCTCAAGTAAGAATCTGTGTGTCTGACAGATGACTTGTTGAGGGACTGTTGACACCTGAAGATGAACTTTACTGATCCCATAAAAAAGACAGATTGATGAATTCCTCTTTAGTAACTTACACCCATTACAAATTTTAAAGGATTCTCTCAATTTGTAAGAGTTCTGTTGAGGGTTGAATTGCATCTCTCAGAAAGATGTGTTGAAATTCTAACCCGTAAAACCTGCGGCTATGACCTCATTTTGAATAGGATCTCTGTAGATGTAACTGAATTAAGATGAGGTTATACTTGATTATGGTAGGCCCTACGAACTGGTGTCCTTGTAAAAAAAAAAAGGGGGGTGGATTTGGATGTACAGACACAGGAAAAGACCATGTGAAGATGGAGTCACAGATTGAAGTGATGCATCTACAAGCCAAATAAATAAATAAATAAATAAATAAAATGCCAGGGGCTATTGTCAAACACCAGAAGCTAGGAAGAGGCAAGGAATGAATGGTCCTCCTTACAGCCAACCTGTTTGTGGTGGTTTGTTAGGGCAGCCCCAGTACTAACACAGGCCCTTAATGAAGGCAGCCACACAAATCACTGGACAGATAAGTGGTGTGGTCCATATGCTGTGCATTAGTGCTTTGCAGAACATACCATGTATATACTGTGATAAGCAGGGAACTGCTTAGCATCTTTCTCTGCTCTTGGGTGAATTGTAGCTACTTTAGAAATGACCTATGTGGAGGTCTTAGTAGGGCAGAAATAATGTGTTAGGTGGCTTATAACAGCCTGAAGAAAACTTCTCACCTGGCTGTGGGTAGCTGGTGGTTTTCCCCTGTGTCAGACCTACCTCCCAGGGCCTCCATGAGCTGCTCCTCTGAGGGGTGCAGGTGATTCCTGAGCAGTGCATACATAGACATCACCATCCCAGGAGTGCAGAATCCACACTGGGTGCCATGGCTCTTGGCAATTCTTTCCTGGAAGGACATAAGCATGGGTACAGCTGTACTTTCCTGCTGTGATCAACTCTTACCAAGGTATGAGAGGTGGAACCCTCCCTATGAGCAAATGTACCCCAGCCCTTTTGTTTTAGGGTCTGTGTGTCCCTTTTCCTAGGAGGCTTCAGGAGGAAGTGACTCAGAAACCATAGACTATCATTATAGGCACTTCTCAAAGTCAAGTGTTCAATCCTTCAAGTTGAGATACTGTGCACCTTCAACTCCCAGAGAGGAACTCTTCAGGCATTAATCATTATAATGTGTGTGCATAAATTTCAAACATAGTTTTCTTGAACACCCCATCAAGGAGGTTGACCAGGAGGCTACCTCTTCTTGATTAATTTGAATACTATCTACTGTCAATCTCATTTTCCTTTCTTCTTTGAATTCTTCTGTATTGACTCAGATGAAATTCCACTTTTAAGGATTTTTGGTCTGTGTCCAAAATCCTTGTTACTTAAAAGGTGGTTTGTGGTCCGACAGTATTGGTTTCCCCTGAGAGCTGGTAGGAAATGCAGAACTCGGGATCTCTGCTCCTAGTCTCCTGACTCAGGATCTGCATCTTGAACAACCTCCCAGGTGATGTTTAGGAACAGTAAACTTGGGAAGCCCTGTTCTAGATTTCAGGATGTAGTGTAATCCTAGGATTGGGGTTTATGGACCTGATGTGAGCATCTTGCCTAATCTAGTAGATTCTAACAGACTCTTTTGGATTCTTTGCTTATCTTGGAAATGATTCTCATGTGGTTAAACTCAGAGATCCTTGGAGCTCCTTCTGCCTCGAAGGACTCAGTTGATCTGGTCTTGTGACTCCCCAAACCTCTAGGACACCGACAGAGGAACTGACGTGTTCTCTGCCAATGCATGCCATTACTCTTGGATCCAAACTCTTTGTTCTGGCTCTAGGTTAGGATTTGGGCAAATGATTGTACTCCTAATCTAGAAAAGTTATTTTTAGACCCTACTCATTCCCATTTCTGATTGTACTCCTGAGACCTCTATGTCACATGGAACAATATTGGATTTTATCCTCTTATCTACTGAGGTATTTTATTCTACACCTAATAGCCAGTGTGTAGTATGTATTCTAGTTCATAGTCCAATAGGCATTAATTGGTATTTTGATGATCCTGCTTATCATTCAGGTAGAAAAAGTAATGAGAAGAATGACCATCTAATAGAATATAGATGTATTTCCAGCTTTCTTTTAAATCAAGGGACAGATGTTGTTACTTGATCAACGCACATCCCAATCTTCTACTTACTTGATTGTAATCTAGAATCAGTACATTTAAGAAACATTTGATAAAGCAATAAAGTTCAGGAGTGTGAAAATTGAGATGCATGTTTACTTGCACGGGGTGAAGCCTGGTTTTGATGCTTCCAATGCCTTCCACGGTGGTGACAGCGGCTCCATACAGAGAGCAGATGGGCACCAGGCATGCAGTGACGGAGAAGTGTCTTTGTATGAGAAACACAAGAAAAAGAAAAAAAAAACAGGAGGAGTAACACAGTTCTGCCTCATGGGGAACACTGGAGCCAGAAGGGCAGCAGAAGACCTCCAAAGCCCATCAATCAGCTCTGACAGGCTGGGGAACTGGAGAGGTGACAGCAAGGAGAAGTTAGAGTCAGTCCTCTCTTTGCCTCTGTGCTATCTTCAAGGATTGAGGATCCTTAAGGTGGAGATGGGCATTCTGAACTTCAGAAAAACTTCCTAGGCCTAGAATGGAATCACCTGGGAACAACAGGAATGGACTAAGGTCTCTAGGAGAGTAATTGAACTTCAACAGATATCCATTGAGACCCTGACCTCATAAAAAGCAAAGGCAAGCAAAAGATATGGGTCTTTTACCCACAGCTACACATTTCAGGTATTTTTTTGCTTGTTAATTTAAATGATACTGAATGACCTATGTTCTAAACCATCTCTTAATTTCTTGGGCCAATGGGATTTGGAAAAAGCCCAAGTTCTATAATGTTGCCCAGATGTCTATTCTACAGGGTTAGGGCATCCCAAAAGTAGAAAGAGAATTAGCTTCAGGCTTCCTGGGTTCAAGTTCTACCCTGAACAAGTCACTTTATTTTGTTTGAGTCTCAATTTCCTCATCTGTTAAATATGTTGTTGGCCTAAGGTGGGGTTTATTAACCTAGGGCACATAGATGAGCCTTGGGAGGTTTATGATCTTCCTGAAAGAATACGTAAAATGTAATTAGCTTATGCATTATCTGAGTAGATGCCTCCCAACATTTATGGGATTTCTCAGAGGGGTCTGAGATCCAGAGATAGCAAAAATCCAAAAATCTTTCTTAGTTGCGAGATTAGAACACAAGCCAGGCAGATAAACAAGGCCCTCCTCTGGCTTCTGAGTGTCTGGTGGGTACCTTATCTTCTTGGATACTGGATCGTGCTTAGACACCATCACCGTGCAGGCTCCACAGCTTCCTCTTCCACAGGCATATTTGGTTCCTGTGAGGCCTACTGGAGGTCGGGGTGGTCAAGGAAAAGTTGCCAAGGGGAACATTTTGCATCTAGCATAGCTAACTGCTTCCCTAGGGTCTTTGTGGGGTGAGCTGCAGGTCTGTGAAGTCATCCTCTTACTTCCAGGTCTTATTAAAGGCCACTCCATACCTTATTAGCTATGTGACATGGGCCATACTTAATTTTTTCTTGCCTGTTTTCTAATTTACACAGAAGGAGGCATAATATCTACTTTATTGTCACAGGTTTATAAGAATCTCATGGGATAATAATGTAAAAACTTTGAAAAATCCTATTTCATTATAGGGTATTCTTATATGTCATCCTCTGAGCTATAATCATGTAATTGGAAGAGAAGAACTTTAGTTTTAGTAAATGTATTATGAGTTTTGCTCAGTAACTTGTATTGTATTTGAAAATAAGGAATCTTCAGAGGAAACTCCTGTCTTTACTTTATGATTTTTTCCTTGAGCATCCCTGGATTGGTCCAGGTCTGATCCTGAATCTAGGCCCAGCCTCATTCATCCTTTTCCCTGTGATCTGTTTCACACAATTTATGGAACTGGATGTAATCGACTAGACTGGCCAAATACACTTCAGAATCACTGACTCTTTATTGCTATTATCTATTTTTTCCTAATGATAGGGCTTATTCATCTGAATTAAAACATAGCCTCAAATCCTTAACCAGAGATGTCACACAAATAAATACAGTGGCAAGGGTGTGACTGGAGAGCCTGAACTCAAAGGGAACAGTCCCTACTGAGCTCTAAGCAAGACTATTGACACGCAGGACTGGCCAGTTTCCCAGTCACAACGAGAAGCTGAAAAATCTTGATTTTGTTTTTTAAACATGGAATTTTCTAATTTTCAAATATTGACAACTAATTATAAACCATGTGAGCCTGTGGGCTCATAAACAATATTTTAGAGGCTAATTTCATCAATTTGAAATTTCTCTATTTTTATTTTTCTGGCAATTCCAAGAGATCCATTAGATTTACCCATTAAAATATGTTGGCCATTATGAAGATCTAGATTCCAGAATATAAAATGGGGTTGGAGGAGTCTGGTTTCAGAAAGCAGGTATAGGGAAAGAAAATCTTTTCCTCTGACACTGTCTCACTGATTCTGGAGAATTTGGTTTCATGAAGGGGCAGGTAACAGGACTTCTATTACATGACACTCTGCTGGGGACCTGCAAAGCCCTCTAGGGATTACTTCGTGAGGAAATGAAGAGCTTAGTTTCTATTTCATGCTATTAAATATAAGCACCTCTGGGAAAATTCTTCTTCTCCAAACTAGCCTCCTTCACCTGAGATCCAACTTAAAACCATGGCCAAAAACAAATAGCAAGGGCCAAGGGCCAACTGGATGGAGGAAGTGATCAGTTCCCATGGTCACATGGCTTAATTTTTAAGGAACAGACACAGCCAGGACTTAGCTAAAAAGGGTTCAGTTTTTTCGTAGGAAGGTCAGCAGAGTCACTTCTGGGTCTGCATTTCTTTCTGTCACCTGTGTTAAAACAGAAGAGATGTTATTATGGGGTTGAATCAGTGACCAGTGGAATGTCTATTACAGCCTGTTAGGGCTTGGGCTATAATATTAGACATGCACCTTTTTTTTTTTTTTTGGGTGCTCTGAGGGCAGACAACTTTCATGCACATTTAGGGGCAGGAGCCTCACAAAGCACGGCAGTTCTGATCTTCATGATAAAAACTGGAATCCACTTCTGTCTACAAATGTCCCTGGACTTGTATTCTTCACATTTGCTCCCCTATCTACCTTAGTGGAATCTTCCAATTCAACCTACTGTACTCTTGAAATATTTCAAAGCTGGGAGGTACTTGGACAGTGGGTGGGCAGTGTGGGGTCCTATAGGAGGACAACTTGGCAGAAGGAGTTCCTGGAATCTCTATGAAACGATTGATGACATCAGGGGTCTTCATGATCTGTGGCAGAAAAGGGAGTGGGGAGAGTTGCTGTCATCCTGGACAAGCCCTGGAGCCTGCCAGTCCACTCAATGCAGAGTGGCCCTACAGTGAGCCTTGACACCCTGCTCAGGGCCCAGGGTGGTTCTGGTGGGACACTAGACTTCCTCTATCCCTCCCCTTGGGAAGTGGAAGTGTTGGCACTCAGAAGTCATGAGGGCCCTTTTTGGTGCCTCTTTCCCACTGTGTATCTTGGGATATTCCTTTGACTTTGTCTTGGGGTGTCCAGAAAACGGCCGTTTTGTTTTATAGAGAAAGAGATGATCCAGTGGGTGTCAGTGTGCCGCAGTCTGGCTGGGCACAATTCAGGAGCCACTTGTCAAAAGAAACAAACTTTATTTTTAGAACACACAGGCCACACCACACAGCTCCTCAGGAAAACCCCTCAGAGCCCAACTGCCACCACCGGCTTCCCACAAGCCTCTCAACCTCCCCCAGTCCTCTTGCTCTTGAGGCCGATTGGCTGGGTGGATTGGCTGGGTCAAGTTGGTGGAGCCAAAAAAAAGCCCCCCAATGAGCAGCTCCATGGTCTGAAAGGGCAGGGAAACAGCCCAATGAGCATCACCACAGAGGAGCCAATCAGTTGGCAGCTAGAAGTTTGCTGGGGCCGCTGTGAGCCAATCATCAGCTGGCAGCTGGAAGTTTGCTGGGGCCCCTTCAGCTGTGGCTCTCAACATCAGTGTTAGATTCTTCCTTTTTCCCCAAAAGGAAGACGTATACTTTTTTAGTCCTCAAAGAATAAGGAATTATAGAAAGATGCTTCCAAGTTGAGATGTTAAAATTCAGCTGCTTTCTGGATTCCAGGGGCACCTATCCAAGGGAAGAAGTCCCCTCTGCCTGCCTCTGTACCATCCTAATTCCTTTAAAACACTTACTGAGAATGTGGTGGGATCCTATTTTTTATCACCTAACACTCTCACCCCCACCACCTCTAACCCTGGACTTATTCTCTGTTCTGACTGCAGCTACTTTACTCTGAAAGGACACAGAACAGCATGAGGAGGAAGAAGCCTCCTCTGGCTTTCTTTTGAGTCTCCAAAGCCAAGGCCAGTGGCAAAGCAGGTAGGGCTCAGCTTGTGGATTGTTCTGGAAGTACATGGTGGTTGCTGGTTGGGAAGATTTGATACAGGAGAGAGGGTTCTTAGGCAAGCGATGAGACGTTAGGAGCTCCATGGTCTATTTCCTTTCTTGGGCCAAGCCCAGAGGTGTGTGTGTGTAGGTGGGGGAGACACACCAAAGCCTAGTGAGGAATGTGGGACTGGAGGTCAGAGAGGCCCTGGAGGAGAGGGGACAAGGCCCGAGAGAAGCTGTGTGCCCTCGAGAGATACAGACTCATGACAGGGCCTGGCAGAGGGCGCTGAGGGCAGGCAGTGGTCTGTGTGGATGGATTGTGAGGACAGGAGGGGAGGACGTTAGGGAAAAGTGGCAACCAGGAGACCCTGCCCTTGTCACATAGGTTCCCCCTGGCACTCGGCTATACCCAGGGAGAGAGGGGGACACTAAACTGATGGAGATTACACTTTGATGGATTCTGTTTAAAGGGGACTCAACTGAAAAATGAAGTTGGTAAATAGAAAGATAAAGCAAGCTCCATTTCTTATCCTCCTGAGTCTGAAGATGAAGATGTTATTGGAGAAAGTCCTTTGTGTCTCAGTCCCAGTTATATAAGCACTTTGTGGGATCCTAAGCAATGAAGGGAGTGGCTCTCTTTTCATCTTTACAAAAGCCCCAAGAAACAGATTCCACAAGTGAGGACTCAGGGAGGCAAAGCTCCCTGTGTAAGGTCATGCAGTAAATGGCAGAGCCCACGGAGCTGCTAGAGCCAAGCCCTGACTGAAAGGGGAACAGGCAGTTTCAGGCCCTGTAGCAGGCTGACCTCTGCAAGCCAGGGAGTAACACCCAAGACTCACCTTCCTCCCGTTCACGAAGAAAACCAACGCATCTGATCCCGATGGGCAAGGCATGGCACCTGCCAATGCTCTGCTCACAGTTCTATGGGGAGTGCTCTCTGGTACCAGCCACAGAAGTAAGTGGAAAGGATTTAGGACCAGCAACTGGCGTCTCTCCCTGCATGGAAGCAGGCAGGCTGGAGCCTCAGAGGGGAAGGCAGGAGGTGGAGACTTCCTTGCTTTGAGGTTTTTATGTTGAGGGCTTGGCCTCTAATCCTGTTCCTTACTCCTACCAATCCTGGCTTCGAAGCTGGCTGGGCACACAGCCCACACCTTTTCTAGCTTTTTCTGAAGTTCGGAGGCATTAGTTTGAAAACCATCAATGTGAAAAACAATAATCTAGGCCCCACCTCCCTCTGCAATGTCACCTCTGGCCTGAGAACATATCCTGGATGGATTTCATTCTTCTCAGAGTGTGGGGTGGGCTTCCTGAGACCTCACACTTGCCCAACTTGTTTCTTATTCTACCCTGGGAAATGTCCCCTCAGAGGAAAACATATGAACAAGTCCAGCCTGTGCCCTAGTGGAAGGGGATATGTGGGGTGCTGCATCCACCCAGCCCCTCTGCACTCCTTCTCCCCACCCCTGTGATCATTCTGCTTGAAAACAGTGATCTAGTCAACCACTGTACATGAATAAACTAAGGCCCATGGGCCAGAGTAGTCACCTCAGGGCCACGTAGGAGTAAGAGGTAAAGCAGAAACCAAAACCAAGATCTCCTGGGTTGAAATACCTCTAAGTATACATAGAGACCCTTGATCAGAAGAACATAGCAGGCTGACCTCTCTGAACATCTCCAGTGAGCTGTCACAGATAAAATCCAGCAGTCCTTGTTCTTTCAGCTGAAGTCATGCCCAGGACTTGGCATTGCAGATTAGTAAAGCAAGTAGATGCTCAGGAGAGGTGGTAAGACCTCTCTTCCCCACACTTCCTTCATGAGGTCATGGAACCCTCATTAGAGCAATCCCTTTATGCTAAGAACACTCACTACATGGCAGCGTGTCAGGCCAGAAACCACAGACATCTGGCATCCCTCTGCCAGGGCTAATGGGGAAGATCTCTTTCTCAGTTGGTCCGAGTGGGGTTTCAGCATCTTTCCCACCACAGAGGTGTTCCAGAAAACACTTAATCAAATGAGCTGAAGCTTTCAAATTTTTTTTTACAATTCTAATGCCCAGGTCCTCAGGCATACCAGGCCTAGTGTACCTGTGGACACAAGTGTGTATGGGAGTTTCACATGTATTAAGAAGTGGCTGAATAAATTAACAATAGGTTCATGAGAAGTTGTAGATCATGGTGTGAGTGAGTAGGGACCTTTGAGTTAGCCTTTTTGATCATGTTCCTCCAGCTCAAAAACCCCCAGTAGCTCTCTGTGGCCTGGAATATAAGGTCCAAACTCATCCCTAAGTCCTCCACAGTCTGTCCTTGATTCTGGTCTCAGATGTTCTTGCTCTGCAAAACAAAGCAAAAACCAAAACAATTACACATACACACATAAAAACCAAATAAATCAAAGCAAAACACAACAACAACAAAAATCATACTCTAGCCAAACTACTTTTCTAATTGTTTTTCTACTTTAACTTGGGGCTTCTCTACTTAAAACCTTAGTCTATACAATAGCTACTTGTATCCCCCAGAGTGGCCAGGGTGAATGATAACATATTCATTGCAGGGATGAATAAATACTTGACTGATGACCCAAGATACTTTAAAAGAAGGAGCCATTAGTGATGAACTAAGTTGCTAGACATTGTGCATCTGCCTTGCACCAGATTCTGCTAAGTGGCAGAGGTACAGAGGACAGCAGATCCATCCATTTCCTTTCTCTGAAGGGTTTCACAAGACATAGCACATAATTCAACATTTACGCCTTTGGCGAACACAAAACAGAGAAACTAGCCTTATTTGGGGGACAAGGACCAGGGAATCCATCTGAGAAAGGCACATTTAGGCCTGAAACATAAACAGGAGTTAATTCCTGAAAATTGAGCCCAGAAGTGAAGCAGGATGGGGAAAGAGAGAAAGGAGCACGTGGCGACACAGGTTATGGTCATTTCCATTTAAGAGCATTAGTTTGAGGGCATTTGTCTGAATGCCCTCAACCCCCCAGAGGCTGTTTTTAAGGGTCCCCAATCTGTTCACCACTTCATGCTTCCCTCTAAAAGAGGGAAACTTGTACACACAAAGGGCCCATAGTCACCGTTGATGGGAGCTGGATGCTACCAGAGACCAGAAAGCATGAACCATGGTGTTCCCAAAGCCGCCATTGGTAAATATCGCCATTGGTAAATATTCTACTCTAAGTTCAAGCATTTAGAGTAGAAAAACAGTTTTGGAGTACTAAGGTTGGCTAATGGTATTAGATTTAGGTTATATAAAGTACTTTGGATTAGGAAACCAATTGCATTAATTGCTGGGAAACTGAAAACTGATCCTGCATTGCCTTTGAAAAAATGTTTTCAAACTTGTTTAATCCGGGAAACCTTTGTTTGAGTGAAATCTTGTGAAGTGTAAACAGATAAAACAAAAAAGTTGCTGTTCTAGGTGAGGAGTGAGGTCTCAAGTCCTCTGGCTTTCTTTCCCTTAAGAAGCCCCCAGGGCTCTGGGGAGCTTAGCTTGGAAAAAGTCCACTTCAGAGTGAACAAAGAGTGTGTGAAGTAAAGCAGGAGGGTGAGCTGCAGTTTCTGCCAAGTCCTCTGCTCTCAGATCTTACTCAAGACAATGGCAAAAAGCAATCACTTTGTTTTCTTTCTTTTTTTTTCCTTTAATGAAGAAGGAAGAACAAGTTTTTTCACTTTTAAATGGATTATTCCAGTGGGCAAGAGAAATTCCGCATATGTTAACAGGTGCTCAGATGTTTGTTATAAAAAAGGACTTATGATTTACATCAAAGATCCCTGTTAGCTAATAAAAGAATTAATATTGGAAATGACACTTACTCTCTCCTCCAATTCAAACAGGCCTTCTTCCTGGGGGGTGGGGGAAGAAGTAGCACATTCTGCTCACTGATATAAATGGAAAAGTACTGGTAGTAGGCTTTGATGTCACTGGATGCGGCCTTCTGTGTTGAGTTATTTGAAATCCAAAGATGGAACAAAGGCAAGCAGACAGTGAGCACTTTTTAGGAACTTGAGGGTTTGGGTTGATCATTAAATACCCATATTCCAGGCCTTTCCCTCTCCACTCTTCTGACCATGAGGTCCCTTCTCTGCCCTTCCAGGCTCTAACCTTTCTACCTCTGCTGAGTCTATGGGAAGCTGGGTGCCAGTGAGGCTCTGGGCTCTGTGGGAGAGGATTCTTCCCCATAGGCTGAGGGAGTGCCTGGGGATCAGCAGCCTGAGAACAGTGAATCTGGAGAGAGCTTGGTCCTTGGATGGGGGTGATACATGGAGAGAAATCTTGACATTGGTGTAAGTAGGTCAGTAGTGCCAAAAGCAATGCCTGAGCCCTTCTTGTCCCTGAGACTTGATGAGTGTGAGGAGTGGGAGAGGCCAAGGCTAGGGGCCTTCCTCTATTTGCATCACAGGGCCCTGGCAGCCTTCTTGCTTCTACCCTTCTGAGGGTGAGGATGGATTAGGAACATTTTTTGTTCTATAGCCTGTGGTTGGGGTTCTTAGGGTACTCTAATCTAAGCTGAAGCCCAGTGAGCTGACAGATGAAAAACAAATTTAATGGTGCTTTTAGGGAGCTTGGTGGAGCTTGGTGTTCCCAATGTGATCTTATTTGGGAACTGTTTTTTTAAAAATATTTTTTAGTAGTATTTGGACATAATATCTTTATTTTTATTTGTTTTTATTTTTATGTGGTGCTGAGGATTGAGCCCAGCATCTCACATGTGCTACACAAGTGCTCTACCGCTGAGCTACAACCTCTGCCCTAGGAACTGGGTCTTTATTGATATCATCAAGTTAAGATGAAGTTATATTTGATTGGGGTGACCCCTGAATTCAATGACCTGTCATGAGAGAGATGGAGATTTGGAGACAGATGGATACACAGGGAGGGAAGACGGTGCGATGGAGGCAGAGATGGAGTGATGTGTCTGCAGGCCACAATGTGGCAAGGATTGCTGGCAACTACCACAAGCCAGGAAGATGCACAAAGATTATTTCCTAGAGCCTTTAAAAGAAGGTTGATACCTTCTTTTAAAGGCTCTAGGAGAGAGAAAAGAAAAAAGAAAAAAAAAAGAAAGAAAGAAAAAAAAAGATAAATATTAAAATATTAGTAAATCAGGTCCAGAAATGTACCAAGGGATGATATACTAAGTAAGAATTATTTCTGGGACACAAGAGTAGTTCAATATCAGAACTATAAGTTAAATATCAGTGTTATTAAATCTGGCTTGGTATATTACATTAAAAAACAGAGAAGGAGAACTGTGGTCAAATAAATAGATTATGTTAAATTACTGGATAAAATTCAGAAGCTGTTCTTAAGAAAAACTCCAAATCACAGAGAAGAGGAAGAAACTAATGAAATCAGATTTCTTAGAAAAACCAATAACTAAGTAGGCATTGCTTTTGGCACTACTGACCTACTTACACTTATTTGTTTTTCATCTGTCAGCTCACTGGGCTTCTTCTAAGCCTGGGAGAGAATACATTTCTGTGGTGTTAAGTTTCTGGAGCAGCCCTGGGAAACTAATACAGGTCCAAGAACAGAGGGAGGATCAGTCAAAATAGGTGGGACACACACCTAGCACAAGAGAACTGCGGGAGGAGACAACTGTCAATCTGAATTTTAAAAAGAACATTAAACTGTAGTCCCTGAAACACTTTCTGGAGTAAAATAGACCAGCCAAAAAACAATTCAGTAGATGAGATGATCATGTTTGAAATCCAAATTACTGACGTGGAAAACAAAGTGCAGGAAATATACTTCTGTACAGAGCAAGACAACAGAATAAGAAATCATGAAGGGCAGGATGAAAGATTTAAATCCTATTGTTCAACAAAGAAGCAGGAACAAGTGATTTATAGATGAATTTTGTATAATCAATCATTAAGATAATGACAAGGGTATTTAAACTCTCCCTGGCATATATAAAGGGAAATTCTGCCTAATTCATTTTATAAACTCAAAATATTAGAAAACATTATAGAAGAATATCACTAGTGAATATAGATACAAATATTTTAAGTAAAATATTAGTAAGGGCTGAGGATGTGGCTCAAGCGGTAGCGTGCTCGCCTGGCATGTGTGCGGCCTGGGTTGGATCCTCAGCACCACGTACAAAGAAAGATGTTGTGTCCGCCTAAAACTAAAAAAAAAAAAAAAAAAAGAAAGAAAGAAAAAAAAAGATAAATATTAAAATATTAGTAAATCAGGTCCAGAAATGTACCAAGGGATAATATACTAAGTAAGAATTATTTCTGGGACACAAGAGTAGTTCAATATCAGAACTATAAGTTAAATATCAGTGTTATTAAATCTGGCTTGGTATATTACATTAAAAAACAGAGAAGGAGAACTGTGGTCAAATAAATAGATTATGTTAAATTACTGGATAAAATTCAGAAGCTGTTCTTAAGAAAAACTCCAAATCACAGAGAAGAGGAAGAAACTAATGAAATCAGATTTCTTAGAAAAACCAATAACTAATACTATCCTTAAAAGCAAACAAAAAACCAATTCTCTTCTGATTAAAATTTGAGATTATACAGGAAAAGTGAGGAGAGGAAGTCTAAATAGATAGGAGCAGGTTAATTAGGAAGGTACAAATTGTAGAAAGTTAAATGAGAATCATAAAGTTCCTTTTCTCTCTTATTGTGTACCTTATCTATGGAGGTTGCAATGGATAAAATTAATGAAAAAGTGATATAACATATAAATTCATATAAACATTGGTGGAGAAAGAAACATTCTAGTGAATGGTTATAACATAAATATTGGAAAATTTATAGCTCCAAAACATAGATCATGTAAAAACAAATTTAGCTCTTCTCTTTCAAAAAAAATATAGGATCTACTCATGAGACAAAATTTATACAAATGGAAAGACATAAAATTTTCTTTAATGCAAAGTTAATATAAAAATGCAACTCTCGGGCTGGGGATATAGCTCAGTTTGTAGAGTGCTTGCCTCACATGCACAAGGCCCTGGGTTCAATCCCCAGCAACACACACACACACACACACACACACACACACACACACACGGCTACTCTCTTAAAGTTAATATTTAAATTCAATACAATTCTAATTAGAATTCTACCTACCTAATTCTTCAAGGGGTAATTGGATAAAATGTTTTTTTGTTTTTTTCTGTGGAGGGTATGGGACCAAATAGCTAAGATGAATTTGAAAAACAAGAAGATCAAGGGAGGACTTGCTATGGTATTCATTAATACAATATTAGTATCAGGATAGATAACTAGATCAACTAAACTAAAGAAGGACCTAAAAATATAGTCTAGTGTGCATATGAATTTAATAAATGTCAAGCAGGAAGTGTCTTATTGAATATTTTTTAGCAAGTGAGTCAAATGATTGGCCTGATGATCAAACTTCTTTGACTCTAATTTTTGAGAAATATTTGATATTAAACATCTATTAGCATTAGAAGTAGCCTTTGGGTATTCCTGTGGTCTTTTAGAATACATTTTGGCTTTCTTACAATGCTGATTCCAGGCCATCTTTGTTAACTTAGGGCTTGGGTGTGTAGAGCTCTGCAGATAGTCATCATCTTTAACATTTTCACATGGTCACTTTTTTATATGGAGTTTTTGATTAGTGTCAATTTGAGATAATGAATCTCAGGAAGAACTACTTACTCTGTAGTTTTATTTGTAATAAATAACAGCGCCCTACACAGTGTGCTGTAATGAATTTAAAAGAATACTTTTGAATGAGTAAGAAAAGAATATAGTAAATTTAGGACATAGAATTTCTGGGGCAAGTACTGACCTAAAATAGAAAAATGTTACATATTCATATGTATTGTGCATTTCTTTGAATGCAAAATTAATCTTTTCTATAAAAGTACTTCATCCAATGTATAAACGTGATTTGCTACTTATACCCATGTAAGCAATAAACTGGCAAATCAGGAAGAATAACTGATAGGTCTGGGTGGTAGATGTGGAGGTGAGCCAACCAGTTCCCTGAAGGAAGCACTTGGGCCCAGCTGGGGAGTGGGGTCAGCATGGACCTCCAGCTCCTGAAGGTGGAGAGCCTCCTTCCTCAAGGTTGTGCCCTTCCTGAGGGAGCCCTGCCAGTGAGTGATGTGGAGGTACATTGCAGTCTGCAACTCAGTGGAGCACTACTTGCTCCAGCGCTCCCTGCTGGGTTCTTGGTATTTTGGGGGACTACACTGCAATTCAACCTCTTCCTCTGCCCAATTCTGCATTTTCAACTTTTCTTTACTGGGTGTCAATTTCTAGGAAAAGTCCTGCTTCCCAAATTCTGTCTCAGTGTCTGGAGAACTCAAGCTGCAATTCTATATGTACAGGTAGTGTAAGAATATCGGCCAATTTACATCACTGAACATATCAAGTGCAGAGGATTTAAGATTTTTCCTTAAAGGAAACAACAGAGATCTCTGTGGAGCCCTGCTCCAGCCTTTTTTTTTTTTAATCTTTTTCCAAATATGAGCATCTGCAGGTTCGAGGTGCTAAACTGAAATCAAATCCATCCTTACCATAATTCACTCAACTCCATTTTCTTGGTTTCCATAAGGTGATACAAAACTGTTTAATTGCGAACGTTTGGTCCAGGAGAAATAAGACATCCTTGGGCCCACGAATACGAAAAGGGAAGCACTGTACATGTAGCAAGTGCCACACAGAATTTCTCTTTTGACAAAATTTTACTGGCTCCAAAATGAAGCAGTAGGAATGATAAGTTTCTACAAGTAATAAGCACTAAGAGTTTGCCCAGAGTTATGGTTAGGGTTAGGGTTGTGTTTTCAAACCTCACAGTGGTCTAAAAATCCATCTGGCATAAGACTGCATTTCTGCAGGAAAATGCAATGTAAAATAGCTAGGAAATATTAAAAAAAAGACTCTTGAGAACTTTGTGCCTCTTTGATGGCAAAAGGAAAGTGGTTCTGATTTCACCTTTCAGACACTAATCTAAAACAAGGGACTCAAGAGTGATTTGTGTTCATTTTCTTTTACTCAGTGTGACCTTCCAGGTAGGAAGATACAGTACCATGTACATGAGTCATGGTGGGTACAGACCAGTTGGAGGCTTTGAATGGTGCCTTAGTCTTAGTATTTTGTTGCAATTAAAAAAAAAATACCCAAGGCTGGGTTCTTTATAAAGAAAAGAGGTTTTTATTTTGGCTCATATTTCTGGATGATTGCATTTTGTAAGGGTCTCCGCTGTTTCACAACATGGCAGATGGCATCACATACTGGTAGCTTGTGCAAAGGATCACATGGCCAGAAGGAATTAAGAAGTGAAGAGGGGCAAATCTCACTGTTTCTTAGGAACCTGCTCTTGTGGAAACTCAACCACTGCTATGAGACCCAATCCATTCCTTGAGGTCAGCATTAATCCCTTCACACTAGTGGTCTTTACCCAATAATCTTCTGCTAGGCCCTTTCTTTTAAAGGTTCTACCAACACCACCACACTGGGAACTAAGTTTCCAGCATATGAAACATTGGTGACAAACTGCATCCAAACCAGGGTAGCTTCTTCTTCCTAAAGCCCCTTCTAAATAGATCACACGGGACTGTGGTGGACATGCGGTATTGCAGATAGCCCTTAGCTACTTACAAGAGCTGATTATGAGCATTTCTTTCCAACTCCACATTTAGATTCCTAAAGTGGTGGCTTGGAATTTGCATTGTGGGAATATTTATACCATGGGAATTGGCAAGCACTGTAAACCAGGGTTTTACCATGTGAGCTGGCTATTTTTAGGAGACATTGGGGGAATCCAGTCTTTATAGTTTTTGGTATGGATGTTTTCAGATTTTAATCTGCTTTAAGCAGACTTCTGAAGAATAAAGCATGAGTAGTCTCTCTTGGGTTGTTCCAGGTTAATGAAAACTCTACCATGTTTTAAAATAATGTTCACATAGACATTTAGGATAATAAAAATTAAAAATAGAATTTCTATTTCTAATTTTCATTATACTTTGGGTGAAAATTTGCATCCTAAAACAATCATGCAGGTACCTAAGCCACAGATAATATTTTTTAAATGCTAAAATTATCTTTGACAATCAGGAGTGAACCTATATTTTGCTTTGATTTGAGACTTTTTTTAAAGATCAATCATGTGTTATTTCATTTTTTTGAAAACACAAGATTAAGACACATGGATGGACCAAAGTGTAAATGTTGAAGAGTCATCTCTGGGAATCTAAAAAAATCAAAAGAAGGAAGATAGTTGTTAATATAGTTTTATTACATGGAAAATGTTATAATTTAAAAGTAATATATTTTTAAAAAGGGGAAAATCAATGTCTATTTTATCCTTATCAAAATTATGTAATTTTCATATTTGTTTCAATTCTTGAATCATAAACCTCCTCATCTTCCAAGACTTATGTTTGGGACAAGATGCATGTTATTCAAAATCCCTGTAATTTCTAAAGCATGATGTTCAATCTAATTTTATATGATAGACTCATGCTGCAGTAAGCAGTTCAATAGAGAAATGCTTTCTGATGATAGTTCAAGATATATTTTTAGCAGATGGCAAATGAAACTGTGTTTCATTACTGTGTGATTATATGGCAAATTAAGTTGTCTCCAGGGACCTGATATTTTTCATTTAAATTATTTTTCTTAGTTTACTTAACAAATACTTTTGCATAATAGACCAGATCTGATATCTAGTAAATATAATTTGGTTACTGAGTTAATCAAAATGCCACACCAATTGCATTTTGATAGTGTTTAAAGATGCAACCTACCACATCCATCTTCTATTAGCACTGGCTCAGTGTGTTTATCTTTTGGGTCTGAAATAATTCAATCTTTATTTGAAGAGATTTGCTCACTTTGCAATTGTTTTGAAACGTATTGGAAGCTTATGAAGGTAAATTTTTTAAAATTTAATTTTGTCATCATTATCAAATCCAAATCAAGGACCTGAAAATCCTTGTAAGGGGCAATTCTTACAGGAACCTCCCTTACCATGTCAGTAAATTGATCCACACAAGTCATCCGAATCAATTCAGGAGTTGCTGGGCTACTTATGGCAAAGGTCTTGCCCCCTCTCTCTGCGGGTTACAGTCACTGCATCATATATGGCAAACAATACAGAGGACCCCAAGAACATTCTAGCCTCATCCATACAATCCCTGAGAGAGGTACAACTGGCACAGTATTTTTAGGACTAATTTGTGTACACACACACACAACACACACACACACACACACACACACACACACAGGCATGTGCATGCGTGCTCACCCTTCTGGCTTTATCGTCCCCTAGAGTAGAGTGCATCTGGATTATTGGGTTGAACTCTCCCACAGCAATTCTTTGTGTGTGGGTACTCTTTAGAGTAGCTGATGAAAATGTTCCAGGACACCAGGATATCTAGCTGTTAAAATCTCCTGTTCTTCTTCCCAGGTAAAGTCCTGAAGACCAAAGTCCCTGGTTGCCCTCTAGGATACTCCAATCCTTCCTCTGGGTCATCATGTTTTAACTCAAAGCCAAAACAAAATGATCACAAACTTTGTAGATGGGCTTGGGGACAGTGACACGGTTGCTCCTTTTCACGTGGGCTTTCTTGGAGTGTGTTAGATGGATGTGAATTAACATTATATTTTGAATGATTCACCAATGCTTTTTGTACTGATATTTCTTCTTTCTTTCCTTAGGGTAGTCTGGCCTGTGGTTTCTTGGCCAGGACCTTGGTGGAGGAATGGAACAAAGGCTAGGAGCAGACAAGCATGTTTCCACGCTTTGGTTTTCAAAAACCAGGTTACTCTGAGGAAAATATGGAGGGAGAAGTGGGGCTAGTGAGAGAGGGTCCTCTGAGATGAGGAGGAGGTCTGGTAGCAAGGTGGCTAGACCCTGAGCAGCAGAAAAGCCCAAAATTACATCTGGGCTGATGTAATTTGCCTGCAAGGTCAGTTTATCTTCTGGTGGCACTTAGCCTAAGGAGCCATGATGTTCAGCTCCTCCTTGACCTCTCTTATTTGATTCAGATTTCTTTCACGTCTCAAGAATGAAGAGGACTCAGGATTCTGAAGATGTTGAGCAGTACTCTGAGAGAGCTTGTTTCCTTTTGGGGAGATTTGCAATTCAAAGGAACAACCAAATCAAAACAGTTCTGGGGATTGTTTCAAAACTTCTTGTAAGAGGAGGTTTTTCAAGGGGTTGAATTTATCTTTCCTCAAATTCATATGGTGAAGTCCTTGTTATGGTTTGGATGTGAGGTGTCCTCCAAAAGCTCACACAATGCAAGAATGAAGGTTTTTAGAGGAGAAATGATTGGGTTGTAAGGGTCTTAACCTGTCCCTCGTCTGGGCCCCTTGGTCTCCCTGATTGCTTAGTTGGTCCTGCACCAGGAAACCTGACCCCTGGCAGTGGCGCTGGGCCTGGAGCCTGCCTCCCCCCTGCTGGATCCCTGCCTTCCCTCCCACTTGTCCACTGTCCTGAGCCCCCTGCCGAAGCCCTGGGCCTTGGCTCTCCATTCCCCGGCCTGGCTCCGTGTTTGAGCCTCTGGGGACCCTTCTTGCTTCGTGCATCCCTGGGCTTGGACTGTATGCCCCTCGCTTGGGCCCCTTCCCGCTCCCCTTTGCTTCCCTGCAACTCAGAACCCTAGTGCCACCTGCAGGCCTGGCTCCACCCTTCCCTGCTCTCCCCTGGCCTGAGCCCTCCCCTAGGTCCCTAGCCTGGGCTCTTTTCTGAGATCCTGGCCCATACTCCACCCTCACCCGTCCTCTGGTCCTTCCTACTGTGCCCTCCTTCTGCCCTCCTATCTTCCCTGTCCCTGCTGGGCCTCTTTTCCAGATCCCTTTCCCAGGATGCTCACCAGGGCCAGGGGCCTGGACCTGGGGGTTTGGCCTTGTGGGCTTCCTTTGGGAAAAGGTAGCCATGCCCCTTGCCTGAGCCCTGCTCCCCAATCTTGACACCCAGCAGTGAACCTGGGCCTTGAGCCCTCCCCTCCCTGCACCACCTGCTCCCCTTTCTCCCCTTTTCCCCCTCTCTAGCCCTGTCTGTTTTCATGGGACACGTGACCGGGTCCTGGCACTTGGCTCTCCATTCTTGGGCCTGGCTCCTTGCTGGAGCCCCTGGTTGCCCTTCTCCAGGACCCTATCCCTGTCCCTTGATTTCAGGCCTCCTGTTCAGGCCTCCCTGTTCCTCCCATCTGTTCCCCTTGTACTGTGGTATCCTGGCACTGCCTGGACCCTCCCCTCCCCTTGCTTCTCCCTAGCCTGGGCTCCTAGCATGGGTGCTGGCTCCTCACCAACACCTCCCCAATCCCGTAACAAAGGTACCCCTCACAGTGCCCTCCTTTGCCCCTCCTTTGGTCCAGATCCCTCTCTAAGGATCTACTTACCTGGGGCAGAGGAGTGGGATTGGCTGGCCTCTGCGCCCTGATGGCTCCCCATGGGAAACACAGCCCTCCCCTTCGCCTGGGCCCCCTTCCTCACCCAACCCTGACACCTGGCAATGGATGTGGGCCTAGCGCCAACCTTCCTTGGGCAATCCCCTCCTTTCCCTCCCCGGCCTCTCACCTTGCATGCTGCCCCTAGAGCAATCCAACCTTCCCTAACCCTGACCCTTCGCCTTCCAGTCCAGGGCCTGGCTGCCCACCAGAGGCCCTGACCGTGTTACTCATATCGTGTGGCTTTGTGTGGTATCTCTTCGTGTCGGGTGTGACCTGGTGGCCTCTTGATTTGGCCCCCTAGCACGCTCTCCTAGGTGCCCTTTGCACTGCCCTCTGTCTCCTCATCATGGCCCTGCTCCTTCCTCCCCTTCCCCTAGCACTTTTCTCCCCGGGAGTACGTGCCTGCTCCTTGGGTCCCTCATCCTGGGTCAGTCGGGTCAGTCCCGTGCCTGGACTCCTTGCTTGGCTCCTGGCTCTCACCCCTCTCCTCATCTACCAGGGCCCCGCACCGAGCCCCCCGCCCTCACCCTTCTTCTGCCCCCCTTTCCCTTGCCAGGCCAGGTCCCTGGCCCTGGATTCTCATGTGGTCCAGGGCGCCTTATGGGAAACAGAGCCCTGCCCATTGCCTGGGCCCACTGCTCTCCCTGGTTGCTTGGTCCTGCACCAGAAACCCTGACACCTGGCAGTGGCCCTGGGCCTGGAGCCTGACTGCCCCCTGCTGGATCCCCTGCCTTCCCTCCCAAGTCTTGTCCACTGTCCTGAGCCCCCTGTCTAAGCCCTGGCCCTTGACTCTTCATTCCCTGGCTTGGCTCCTCGATTGAACCTCTGGTGGCCCTTCTTGCTCCATGTTTTTCTGGGCTTTGTCTGAGGGCCCCTCGCTGGGGCCACTTCCCTGCTCTCCTTGGCTTCCCTGTGCTACAGTACCCTAGTGCAGCCCCACCTTCCCAGCCCTGCCCTTCCCTGCTCTCCCCTGGCCTGGGCCCTCCTCTAAGTCCCTTGCCTAGGCTCCTGGCTGAGGTCATGGCCCCCACCCCACCCACACCCATCCTGCGGCCCTTCAGGCTGTGCTCTCCTTCGGCCCTCCTGTCATTTCTGTCTCTGCCAGGCCTGCTTTCCTAATCCTCTTCCCAGGATGCTCACCCAGGCCAGGGGACTTGACCTGGGCTCTTGGCCTTGAGGGCTCCCTTTGGGAAAACGTAGCCCTGGCCCTTGCCTTGCCCTTTGACCTCCCTCAGACGGACCCCTGCTCCCGAACCCTGACACCCTGCAATGGACCTGGGCCTCACCCTGGACCTGGAGCCTCCCTTCTCCTGTGCCACCCGCTCCCCTTTCTCCCCTACCACCCCTCCTATCCATGTCCCTTTTCATTCACCCAGGCCCAGGTGTTAGCAGTTGGCTCTCCATTACTGGGCCAGGCTCCTTGCTTGAGCACTTGGCCGCCCTTCTCGAGTACCCTGTCCCTGTCCCTTGGTTTCAGGCCCCTTTTACTGGCCCCCTCATGTTTTTCCTTTCTGTTCCCCTCATGCTGTGGTATCCTGTCACAGCCTGGACCCTCCGCTCCCCCTGCTTCTCCCTAGACTAAGCTCCTCGAATGGGTCCTGGCAGCCCACCGACACCGGCCCACCTCCACACACCAAGTATCCCCTCTCAGTATTCCCTTTTGTCCCTCCTTTGGTACAGGCCCCTTCTTGGGATCCACTCACTTGGGACAGAGGAGCGGAATTGGCTGGCCCCTGCGCCCTGAATGCTCCATGTGGGAAACACAACCCTGTATACCCTTCTCTGCCTTAAAATTTGAGGCCTGGCAGCTAACAGGGGACTTGCTACAACCCAGCCCTGAGTGATCCCCTCCCTTCCTTCCACTGCCCTCTTGCTTTGCATGCTGCCCCTACACCAACCCAGCCCTCCCTAACCCTGACTCTTAGTGCTCTAGTCCCAGGGCCTGGGTGCTCGCCTGAGCCCGTGACCATGTTTCTCATGTCCCTTGGCATGACATGGAGTCACTCCGTGTTTGGTCTGACCTGGGGGCCCCTTGCTTGGGCCTGCCAGCGGGCTCCCCTAGGTGCCTCTTGCGCTTCCTTCAGTCTCCTGTTCCTCTCGCAGTCCCTTCCTCCCTTTTCCTTGTGCTTTCCCCTGGCGCTCACAGGTCTCCTGCTCCCTGGGTCCCTCATCCTCAGTAGGTCGGTGGGTCCCTTGTCTGGGTGCCTGGCTTGGGTCCTGGCTCTGGCCTCTCCTTGCACCCACCATGAACCCCTCCCCCAACTGTGTACTTTCATTGCCCTTCTCCTGGTCCCCTTCCCTTACCAGGCCTCCTTTGCCAGGTCCCTGGCCCTGAATTATCATCCGAGCCAGGGTGCTTTATGGGAAACAGAGCCCTGCCCCTTGCCTGGGCTCCTTGGTCTCCCTGGGTCCTTGGGTCTGTACCTGGAACACTGCCACTTGGCAGTGGCGCTGGGCCTCAAGCCTGCCTCCGCCCTGCTGGAACCTTGCTTTCCCTCCTCAGCCCTGTCCACTGTGCTGAGCCCCCTGCCCCAGTGCTAACGTTGGCTCTCCATTCCCTGGCCTGGATCCCACTTGAGCCTCTTGGGGACCTTCTTGCTCCATGCTTCCCTGTGCTTGGACTGCGTGCCTCACTGGGGCCGCTTCTTGGCTCCCCTTGTCTTCCCTGCACCTCAAAACCCTAGTGCCACCTGCCTACTTGGCCGTGCCCTTCCCTGCTTTCCCCTGGCCTGAGCCCTCCTCTAGATCCCTAGCCTGGGCTTTTTTCTGGGGTCCTGGCCCACACCCCACCAATACCCTTTCTCCAGCCCTTCACACTGTGCCTTCCATTGGCCCTCCTCTTGTCCCTGTCCCTGCTGGGCTCCATTTCCAGATCCCTTTCCCAGGATGCTCACCAGGGTGAGGGGACTAGAAATGGGTATTTGGCTCTGTAGGCTCCCTTTGGAAAAAGGTAGCTGTGCCCCTTGCCTGGGTCCTTTGGCCTCCCTCATCCCAGGCCCTGCTCCTCAATCCTGATACCCAGCAGTGAACCCTGGCCTTGAGCCCTCCTCTCCCTGCACCACCAGCTTCCCTACTCCTCTTTCTCCCCTCCCCAGCCCTGTCTGTTTTCATTGGACCTCGGATGAGGTCCTGGTACTTTGCTCTCCATTCTTAGGTCTGGCTCCTTGCTGGAGCCCCTGGCCGCCCTTCTCGAGCACCCTGCCCCTTGATTTCAGGCCCTTTGCTCGGCCCCACTCCTGTGCCTCCCCTCTGTTCCCCTTGTACTGTGGTATTTTGGCATTGCCTGGACCCTCCCCTCCCCCTGCTTCTCTCTAGCCTGGGCTCCTCCAATGGTGTGGCTCCCCACCAATAACCCCCAATCCCAGAACAAAGGTATCCCTCACAGTGCCCTCCTTTGGCTCTCCTTTAGTCCTGGTCTCTCTCTGAGGATCCACTCACCTGGGGCAGAGGAGTGCAATTGGTTGACCTCTGGGCCCTGAAGGCTCCCTATGGGAAACACAGCCCTGCCGCTCTCCTGGGTCCCCTTCGCAGGCCAAACTTGATACCTGGCAGTGGACGTGGGCCTAGTGATGACCTTGCCCTGGGTGATCCCCTGCTTTCCCTCCCCTGCCCTCTATCCTTGCAAGGTGCCCTGAAGCCAACCCAGCCCTCCTACACCCTGACCCTTCGCCCCATAATCCCCAGGCCTGGCATTCCCTACTGCATTCCTCGTGTCATGTTACTTTGGTGTCTATTTGTGTAGGGTCTGACCTGGGGTCTCCTTTCTTTGGCCCCCTAGCCCGCTCCCCTCTGTGCCCTTTGCGCTGCCCTCTGTCTCCTTATCCTAGCACCACCCCTTTCTCTCCTTCTCCTAGTGCTTTTTCCTGGAGCACGGGCCTCTTGCTCATTGGGTCCCTAATATCTTTTGGTGGGGTCAGTCCCTTGCCTGGGCTCCTTGATTGAGTCCTGGCTCTTGCCCCTCTCTGCACCCACTGTGACCCCCCACCATGCCCTCCCATCACAATCCTCCTGGCTCCTGTCCCTTGCCAGGCTCCCTTGGCCTGGTCCCTGGCCCTTGATTCTCATCTGGGCCATGGAACCTTATGGGAAACAGAGCCCTGCCCCTGGCCTGGGCCCTTTGCTCTCCCTGGACCCTTGGTCCTGCCCCTACAGTCCTGATACCTGTCAGTGGCCCTGGACTTGGAGCCTGCCTCCCTCTGCCAGATCCCCTGCCTTCCCTCCCTGGCCCTGTCCACTTTCCTGAGACCCCTGTACCAGCCCTAGCCCTTGGTTCTCCATTCCCTGGCCTGGCTCCTTACTTGAGTCTCTGGTGGCCCTTCATGCTCCGTGCTTCCTTGGGGTTTGTCTGAGGGTCCCTCACCGGGCCCGCTTGCCTGCTCCCCTTGGCTTCCCTGTACTGCAATATCCTAGTGCAGCCCCTCCTCCATGGCCCTGCCCTTCCCTGCTCTTCCCTGGCTTGGACCCTTCTCTAGGTCCCTAACTTGGGTTCCTTCCTTGGGTCCTGGGGCCGACCCCACCTTCCCCAGTCCTCTGGTCCTTCATGCTGTGACATTTTGGATCCTCCTATTGTCCCTGTGCCTGCCATGCCCCTTTTCCTAATCCCTTTCCCAGGATGCTCACCAGGGCCAGGGGACTGGACTTGGCCTTTTGGCCCTGTGGGCTCCCTTTTGTAAAATGTAGCCCTGCCCATTGCATAGGCCATTTGGCCTCCCTCAGCCTTGGCCCTGCTCCCTGACACTGGACACCCTGCAGTGGGCCTGGGCCTTGAGCCTCCCTCCTTTGTGCCACCAGCTCCCTCCCTTCCTTCTTTCCTCTCACCAGCCCTGTCCGTTTTCATGTGCCCCTGGCCCTAGCCCTTGCACTTGGCTCTCTGTTCCTGGGCCTGACTCTTTGCTTGAGCCCCTGGCCGCCCTGCTCGAGGACCCTGCTCATGTCCCTTGACTTCAGGCCCCTTACTTGGGTTGCTGATATGCCTCCCCTTTGTTTTCCTTGTGCTGTGGAATTCTGGCACTGCCTGGACCCTCCCCTCCCACAGTTCTCCCTAGACTGGACTCCTTGATTGTGTCCTTGCTCCCCACCAACAGCTCCCTCATCAGGATGAAAGGTATTTCCTCACAGTCTCTCCTTTGGCCCTCCTTTGGTTCTGGTCCCTCTCTTAGGATTTACTCACCTGGGGAAGAGGAGTGGAACTGACTGGTCTCTATGTCCTGAAATCTCCCTAAGGAAACAGAGCCTTGTTCCTCACCTGGGTCCCCCACGCCGCCAGAACTCTGACACCTGGCAGTGGAAGTGTGCTTTGCACTCCCTTCCCTCCCCTGCCCTCTGGCCTTCCATGCTGCCACAACCCCAACCCAGCCCTCCCTGACCCTGATCCTTCTCCTGAGTCCTTGATCACATTCCTGAGTCACATAGCACTGTGTGGCTTTGCCTGATGTCTTTCCATTTTCGACCCCCAAGCCAGCTCCACTTGGTTCACCCTGTGCTTTCAGCGGACTCCTCCTTCTCATGCCGCCCCTTTCTCCCCATCCCCTTGTGCTTTACCTGGGCGTGCCCGGGAGCAGTCTGCTCATTGGGTCCCTCATTTTTGGTCAGTCAGGTGGGACCCTTGACTGGGCTCCTTGCTTGGGTCCTGGCTCTCGCCCCTCTCTGCACCCACCACGACCCCTGTCCCTTGCCAGGCCCCCTTTGCCCATTCCCTGGCCCTGGATTCTCATCTGGGCCAGGGTACCTTATGGGAAACCGAGCCCTACCCCTCGACTGGGCCCCTTGCTGTCCTTTGTCCCTTGGTCCTGCACACAGAGCCCGGACACCTAGCAGTGGCCCTGGGCCTTGAGCTGCCTGTCACCTCTCGGATCCCCTGCCTTCCCTCCTCAGCCCTGTCTACTGTCCTGAGCCCCCTGCCCCAGCCATGGCCCTCAGCTCTCCATTTCCTTGCCTGGCTCCTCCTTGGAGCTTCCAGTGCCCCTCTTGCTCCCAGCATCCCTGGGCTTTGACTTTGTACCCCTCGCTTGGGCCGATTCCCTGCTTCCCTTGGCTTCCCTTCCCTGCAGAACCCTAGTGCTGCCCGCCTGCCCGGTCCTGCCCATCCCTGCTATTCCCTGGCATGGGACCTCATCTAGGTCCCTAGCCTGGTCTCCTTGCTGGGGTCCTGGCCCCCACCCCAACAATACCAGTCTTCTGGCCCTTTCCGCTGTGCCCTCCTTTGGACCTCCTGTTGTCCCTATCCCTGCGGCGCCCTTTAACTGATCCCTTTACTAGGATGCTCACTAGGGCCAGGGTACCTGACCTGGCCTCTTGGCCCTGTGGGCTCCCTTTGGGAAAACGAGGCCCCGCCCCTTTCCTGGGCCCTTTGCCCTCCCTCAACCCAGGCCCTGCTCCCGATCCCTGACACCCTGCAGTGGACCTGGGCATTGAGCCCTCCTTCCCCTGTGCCACCAGCTCCCCTTTCTCCTCTCCCGCCCCTCCTCATCCATGTCCCTTTTCATTCGCCAAGGCCCAGATGCTAACACTTGGCTCTCCATTACTGGGCCTATCTCTTTGCTTGAGCCCCTGGCGGCCCTTCTCGAGGACCCTATCCCTGTCTCTTGATTTCAGGCCCCTGCTGTGCCTCCCCTCTGTTCCCCTCATGCTGTGGTATCCTGGCACTGCCAGGGCCCTCCCCTCCCCCTGTTTCTCTCTAGCCTGGGCTCCTCGAAAGAGTCCTGGCTCCCCACTTACCCTCGCCCCCAATTCTGGATGCAAGGTATGCCCTCACAGTGCCCTCCTTTGGACCCAGTCTCTCTGTGAGGTTCTAATCACTTGGGGCTGACCTCTGGGCCCTGAAGACTCCCTATGGGAAACACAGCCCTGCCCCTTGCCTGGGCCTCTTCGCCTTCCAAACATTGACACCTGGCATGGACTTGGCCTTTCTCTGACCTTGCCCTGCACAATCTTCTCCCTTCCCTCCACTACCATCTAGCCTCGCATGCTTCCCCTACCCCAACCCAGCCCTCCCTAACCCTGACATTTTGTGCTCCAGTTTCAGGGCCTGCCTCTAGTTTCAGCTGCTTGCCTAAACTCCGGACCACATCCCTCGTGTTGCACGGCATTGTGAGGTGTACTTCGTGTAGAGTATGACCTGGGGGACCCTTGCTTGGGCCCCTTAGTGCACTCCAGTGGGTGCCATTTGCACTGCCATGTCTCCACATCCTAGTGCCAACCCTTCCTCTCCTTCCACTAGCGCTTTCCCTTGGAGTGCTGGCCTCCTGCTTCTTGGGTGTCTAATGCTCTGTTGGTGGGATCGGTCCCTTGCCTGGGATCCTGGCTTGGGTCCTAGCTCTTGCCCCTCTCTGCATCCACCGAGACCCCGCTCCATGACCTTCCGTCGCCTTCCTCCTGGCCCCCATCCCTTGCCAGGCCCCCTTGCCCTAGTCCCTGGCCCTTGATTCTCATCTGGACCAGGGCACCTCATGGGAAAGACAGTCCTGTCCCTTGCCTGGGCCCCTTGCTCTCCCTGGGCCCTTGGTCCTGCACCCGGAACCCTGAGACCTGGCAGTAGCTCTGAGTATAGAGCCTGCCTCCCCCCTACTGGATCCCTGCCTTCCCTCCTAAGCCATTTTCACTATCCTGAGGCCCTGCCGCAGCCCTGACCCTTGTATCTCCATTCCCTGGCCTGTCTCCTCACTTGAGCCTCTGGTGGTCCTTCTTGCTCTGTGCGTCTCTGGGCTTGGACTGCAGGCCCCTTGCTTGGGCCGCGTCCCTGCTCGCCTTGGCTTCCTGCATCGCAGAAGCCTAGTGCTACCTGCCTACCCAGCCCCGCCCTTCCCTGCTCTTTCAGGATGGGGCCCATGTCTAGGTCCCTAGCCTGGTATCCTTGCTGAGGTCCTGGCCACCAACCCACCAAGAGGTGTCCTCTGGCACTTCCTGCTGTGCCATCAGTGGGACCTTTGTCTCTGTCCCTGCCGTGCCACTTTTTCTGATTCCTTACCAGGATGCTCACCTGGGCCAGGGGACTGGACCTGGGCTTTTGGTCCTGCAGGTTCTCTTTGGGAAAATGTAGCCTTTCCCCTTTTTCTGGACCTTTGGCCTCCCTCAGCCCGGGCCCTGCTCCCCAAACCTTACACCCATCAGTGGACCTAGGCCTTGAGCCCTCCTCTCGCACCACCTGCTCCCCATTCTCCCCTCCCTCCTCCCCAGCCTCATCTGTTTTCATGGGACCCCTGCCAGGGCCAACTACTTGGCTCTCCAAATCGCCGTGTGTTCGGGGTCAGCGAGCAGGGGGGAAACCATGACGCCCTTTTTGTTTGATTTGGAATTGTTGGAGTTTGGGTGGTATAGAAATTTTGTTCTGACCACGTCTATGGGAAAGTGTGTGAAAGTATGTGAATGAGACGGACAAAGGGAAGGGTTCCGACCCAACCCCAGGGCCAAAGCGAGTGCAAAGTCCTGAACCTCGGTTCCATGCCACCTCATATAGTCTATGGTGAAAGCTCCAAGACCAACCCACAAGGCTAAGAGGACTTTAAGTCCCCATGAGGGAAACAGCTGGGGATGGATGAAGTGAGTCTTGTCCTAAATGTGCAGGGTGGAACATGAGAGACACACAAAGGAAGTTGAGCCTTCTGAAATGTGTGTGAGAAACCTTTAGGAAGGTTTTCCTGGTAACTGTGGGGTGAAACTCCTCCACAAAGGTAGCATACTCTCTGCATTAGAATGGCCCACCCAAGATGTGGGCTGGCCACCAGAAGGATCATTAGATGAGAGAGTCATTACTGAGGTCCTTTTGATTGTTTTTGGAACCCCTGAACCAATTCTCTTATATTGATTGCTGTCAAGAGATAGTACAGAAACAGCCCCCTTGGTTGACAGCCTGTCTAGATGGACAGTCCAGGCAGATGTTAGCCAGGAGCACAGTGGTCTCTAAGACCCAGCACAAAGCAGCTAAACAGAAAACTTAATGGAGGAAAAACAGGAACGGAAACAGTTTTGCCCATGAGCCAGAAGAGGACCCACCACCTTATGTGCCACTCTATCCAAATTTGTCAAGACCTCTGGGACACCACACTGTCCCCTCAGCCCCTTGTCCTCAGAGGCAACAAATGATGGCCCCCAATACTGGCTATTCTCTGATGTCTTCAGAGCCAAAGGTTTCCTAGAACCAAAAAATCTTTCACCTCCCAAGATTAAGGTGGGAGATTTATCCCAAGACCAGAGCCACAACCCAGATGAGAGCCTCCCTCAGCCCGGGCCCCCTGCAAGGGACTAAAGGACCTGCCCATATTGACCAGGGGGAAACATGTGAGGGAAAAAAGGCAGTTGTGTGCCAGCCTTTTACCACCATTGTGCTCATAAGCTGGAAAAATCATACTCCCTCCTACATGGAGAAACCCTGGATCATGACTGATCTAATGAAGCCCATTATCCAGACCTAGGATGGGGCCCCAACAAAGAAGAAGGTCTAAAGATAAAGAGATATCAAGAAGCCCTCATAGAAAGTCTAAGAGAAAAGAAAAAAAGAGAACAAAACACACTGTCTGTGCCCAAGAATTAGAAGGAATTGGAGCCAGCTCTGAGCCCTAGCCTAAGCCGAGCGCATCTGCAGACAGAGCGGAGATAAGCCTCCTGCTGCTCCAGCATCGACAGCCCTGAACATTTTTCTGGGCCCCACATCTGCCTAAGGCCTCTCTGCCCTATGAAACTGGCAGCAATAATCAAAAGAGGTGGGCCCAACTGACTCAGAGCTAAATGTCCAGGCCACCGCCACTGCTGCCCCTCTCCCTGCCCAGAGGTGCCTGGGGGAGAAGGGGCACCATACAAACATTGCAGCCGCAGTGCAAGTTTGTCAGTGAAGAAATGCCCAGGCGCAAGCAGCAGGTGATTAATACAGCCTTTGTGGGACAGGCTCAGAGAGTCATTTGCCAAAATTACAATCCTAGAGGACTTTACTGAGAAGTGTGCCAGTGAGCTAATTAAGGTGGCCACCACAGTTTTCATCAATCGAGATCCAGAGGCTCAAAGACAGGCAGACCAAAAAGATCTCCTTACAGCTGCCCTCACCACAAACCCAGAGGTCACTCAAAGGGGGGTCTATAGAACAAAGCCAATGGTCCAAATATTTATAAGGATAAAAAAAGCATGGCCAGACAAAAGGGGAAGCCTCCAATGGCCCCTGCAGACAAGTACCCACTGCCATGCTCAAGAGCTAAGACTTAAACAGAGAAGGAGTGAATGTTTTTCCCCCAAGACTTTGGCCCCAGCCCCTCCTTTCAGTTTCTTCCCATTTGCTCGGAAGTTGATGATTGACAAATATGGCAGGGGTCCCATAGACACACACAACTGCATCTGATGCACGGGACCCAGCGCCTCAGGAGGGCTCAGTTGCTGCAAGCCCCCAAATGAACAGGAATATATTCATGTTAATAGTTGATAATGGGCCATAGGGTGCACACTCCAAAAGGACATGCCACCCTGGCTCCAAGCCACACGCTGTGAGCCACCAGCAGGAAGGGCCACAGAGTCCCATGCACCCAGGCATACTGAACAAAAGCACAAGTGGGGCAGCTACTATATACAATTAGAGCAGGCTCCCACCTGGCAGGAGGGTAAAGCCACAAAGTCAAAGAGCAACAATGAGGTGGGCACAATGTGGCTGCCACACTGGGACCTGCATGGGCCCACACCTCTGCCCTCCAACCTTGGCAGACAGCCCACAGCGAGATTTACATAGGTGCCTTTTACCCAAATGATGTCCCCGGGTCATCAGTCTCTGCTAAGATTTACATTAGAATTAAGAGCTGGAAAATCCCAGAAGCCAAGATCCTGCACCTGGAGATAACAAAAAATTCCTGCATCTTAAAGCGCCAGACACTCTATGTACGCCTTCCTTCCCTAAATGACAGTTTCTCCTAGGGGCTTGAATACACCATCCTTGGGACAGCACTGGACTCTGACGTAAAAGCCCATATCTATCAAGAAAAAGTCCAAATACTTTGGTTACCATCTGACTCAGCAACAGAACACACAACAGCAACTGGGCCTCAAAAGAAACAGGAGATCTGCTCAAATCCAGTCCCTTCAACCTGCCATCAGACTAGAGAATTCTTGGGGTCTTCTGGGTTCAGACATATATGGATCCCCAACTTTCAGTTATGACAAAACCCCTCTATGAAGCCACAAAGGGGGGAGAATGAGATCCTCTCATGTGGGGGCTAACTAAGCAAAAGGCCTTTGAGGACATTAAACAAGCACTCACCAGTGCACCTGGATTAGGGCTCCCTGACCTCACAAAGCCCTTCTTTCTGTATGTACATGATTAGTCTGGAGTGGCTGTGAAATTTTTGACTCAGATGCTGGGGACATGGCACCGTCCAGTGGCCTATTTGTCCAAACAGATGGACTCTGTAGCCCAGGGCTTGCCATCTTGTTTATGAGCCCTTGAAGCCACAGCTCTTCTGGTATTAGAAGCTGATAAACTGACCATGGGACAAGAACTGGTTGTCAGAGTTCTTCATTCAATTTTGACATTGTTAAAATATAAAGGACACTATTGGTTAACTAATGAAAGAATGGTCAAATATCAGGGCATGTTATGTGAAAACCCACATATCCACATTGGGGTCATCAGAACTCTAAACCCAGCAACTTTGCTGCCCATTGGACCTGGAAAACATGATCACAAATATGTTGAGGTCATGGATAAAGTGTTCTCCAGCAGGCCAGACCTAACAGACCAGCCTCTCAAGGACGCTGATGCAGAGTACTTCACAGATGGAAGCAGTTTTATAAAAGATGAGCTATGTTTTGTTGGATATGCAATGGTCATTCTGGACTCTACTCTCAAGGCAGAACTTCGGCCTCAGGGAACTTCAGCATAAAAAGTAAAACTTATTGCTTTGACTGGAGCACCTCAGTTGACAGCAGGAGTCTGTGTGGATATTTGCATAGACTCAAAATATTCGTTCGCTACCCTTCATGTTCATAGGGCCTTATATAACGAAAAGGGGCTCATTACCTCAGGAGGAAAAAAAAAGGGGCATGATGGATGGGCAAGAAATTCTTAAACTTTTGGATGCACTGTGGGCTCCCAGGAAGATTGTGATTATATATTGCCAAGGTCATCAAAAGGGAAACATTGTGGTTTCTCAAGGCTGACAGAGAGCTGACAGAGAGGCCAGGTTAGTTGTTTGCAAGAAATGGGAAGAAAATCCAGTCCCAGGTTTAAATGCTGCCCTTCTGCCTGGCTGACTGTCTAACAGAAAGGGAGCCAACATACTCCCAACATGAAAGTAAGTGATATAAGACTGAACAAGAAAATTTTCTCCCAGGTGGATGGTGGAGATTTTCTGATGGCCGGCATAGCCATCCCGGAGATTCTAGCCTCAGCCTTTATCACACAGTTCCGCAGGAAAACATGTTGGACATACAGCACTTGAGACAGTTCTGAGTCAACATTTCTATGTCCCCCAGCTCTCAAGCAACACCTGGATGATCTGCAAACAATGTGAGGTTTGTGCTTACAACAATCCATGTCAGGGGCCAGAGCTCCCACCAGGAATCCAAACTATAGGAGGAGCACCTTTTGAAGGCTTGGAAGTAAACTTCACTGAACTACCAAGCTCATGGGGCTATAAGTAACTTTTGGTTTTTGTGTGTTCCCACTGTGACTGGGAAGAAGCCTAACAGAATGCACTAAAAAGGCTAGGGAGATATTAGGATGTTTCTCTGGGAAATGATTCCCAGATTTTCTGTCCCAATAATTATTGGCTCAGACAATGAGCCAGGTTTTGGGCAAAGGTGATATGATTACTGACCAAGAGTGTAAACATTAGGTGGAAGTTACATACTGTCTATAGTCTGAAGAGTTCTGGTAAAGTTCAAAGGATGAACAGGGCTTTAAGGCTCAATTAATTGGGTAAACTGTGTCAGGAGACTCACATTGTGACGAATTTCTCCCTATTACACTGCTGAGGATTAGATCCACTCCCACTAGGAGGACTGAATTCTTTTTTATTTTTTTTTTTTGAGATAATATATGGGAAGCCCCCACCCCAATTATTAGGGGACTACTGGGAGACTTAAGAGAGATAGAAAAATTAATCCTGAGATGACAGCTTTAGGCCTTAGGAAAAATGTTAAAGGTTCTCAACCAATGGGTTAGAGAAAGATTGCCAGTAAGTTTGACCCAGGTGCACATTCTTTCAAGCTTGGAGATTGAGTCTGGGTCAAAGAATGAAATATTCAACCCCTGAACTTCTTTGGAAGGGCCCTTTCACTGTATTTTATCCATCCTAACTGCAGTAAAGTTTGTAGAGATAGGTCCCTGGATTAACTACAACAGACTCACTCCTGCAGCTGAGGACTGGGGAGTGCTCTCCACTCCAAGGAGTGCCCTTGAAGCTGACCATCCTGAAGAAAAAGGAGCACTGGAGAAGCTGGAGGATCAGAAGGACAACAGCCCTGCTCCAGTCACTCCGGAAGCTGACTGGTCTATGCACGGCCGAAGCTTGAGGAGACTATGTCCCTGTTTCAGCCACACAGGAGGGACTGACTGATCAATGCCTGGTGAAAGATAAACTTCCCACCAAGACTAATGAACTCTTTCAACCTCTGAGATAGTTCTTACACTGTAATGCATTGCCACCCCTTGCTTCTAGATATATACATAATTTTCTGTTTGGTTTTTGCTACTGGTTTGATAAGAGTAACTCCTACTGACTGGACTCTGGGTAACAAAATTGCACTTATACTTTTTTTAATCTTGCTTATAAAAGTTTTCTAGGATTTGTTTGGTGTTATTAGTTTGGCGTTCTTAATTTGTGCTGTTTAACCTATGATAACCAAAATGTTAGTCTATTATTTAGTTTGGTTTTCTTTGATAACTTTAAGGGATTCTGCCCTACTCCTATTCCAACCATGGAGATCATGTGAAAAAATTCAAGACAATCCACTATAACTAAGAGGTGATAAAATATATTTAGGACCTGTCCCACCAGAGGAATGCTATAGATGGATGACTGTTTGGAAAGGAAAAAGAGGTCCATTGGAAAGAAACTTGATGTAGGAGGTGACCAATCTTGGGGTAAAGGTAACTGGCCACCCCAGAGGATTATTGCCACTCATGCTCTAGATACCTGGGCACAAAATGGCAGTTGGAGCTATAAAACTCCTACTTACATGTTAAACAGAATTATTCACTTACAAGCTGTACTGGAAATTATTATTAATCAGACTGCCACATCCCTTGACCTCCTAGCCACACAACAAACCAAATGCAAGTGGCTAACTATCAAAACCAAATGCGAGTGGCTAACTATCAAAACCACTTGGCATTAGATTACCTACTGGCTGAGGAAAAAATATATGTAGAGAGTTCAACAGCTCAGATTGTTGCATCCAAATGGATGACAATAGACAAACAGTTAAGGATATAGCCAATGACACAAGAGAACTAGCACATGTTAGTTCATACCTATAAGGGCATTAAAGTTTGGGTTCCAAACATGCTTTGGGAGATGGATTTCAACTCTTGGTAGATTTAAAACCTTCACTGGTGTAGTGAGTATTCTGCTGTTAACCTGTTCATTGCTCCCATGTTTTGCTCCACTGTGCATTAAAACTATTGGGTCCACTAAAGAAGCTGCTGTTGAAAGGATGACAACAACTAAGGTTTTGACATTGTATAAGGCTTTAAGCCAAAATAATGGTAATGATGCTCTTAAATTTAAAGGATTACATTATGAAGAGCATCATTAAAGGGGGGAATTGAAGTGGCACCCCCTTTCTCCACAGAAAAGCCCTCTTCACCATGGCTGATTTTAGGAATGTCAGCAAAAGAGTTTATTGTAGATAAACTTCCTATTTTCATGTCACCCTGTTTACTTGGCCACTAGCCAAGAAGATACCAGCACTCCAGGTGCTGGACACCCCCTTACTACTTTTTCACAAACGCATCCAGTATAGTACTTTGAAGAAATGTGCAAACAAGGCCTCTGGCCTTGAGCTGGGGCTTCACAGAGATGTCTACATTTTAAAGATAAATTACAAATGGGCTCCATGGTAACAGCTGGCAGGGGGAGGAAAGAAAGGGAAGAAGAAGCTCTCCCCTTCTCAGGTGTTATCCTTGAAGGGTTAACTAGCCCAGAACAATTAAAAAAAAAAAAAAAAAAAAGCTGCTTTTATGTGAACTTCTGCAGACTGTGAACTTCTGAGCCCCTCCCCTTACATGCTGGGTATAAAACTCTGAAACTCCATGAACTCAGGGTTCAGGGGATTAACTGATTATAGCAAAAGCTGTGCCCCCTGAACCTGGCCAAACAGCCAAATAAAACTGTTTCCTGTTATCTTGGGTGTCTTGCCTCCTTTGTCCCTACAACACTATCATATTTTTCAGTGATGTCATTTGCCCTGAGGTTAAAGCATCTAATGGTTAAAGCATCGGGTGGTTCCCCACCCTGATATTCTTGCCTCTTGCCCTTATGGGATGAGAACAACATGACACAGACCTCACTCTGAGTTTGTCAGGTTGGGTAGAAGTGACTTGTTTGTGTCAGGGCAATGCCTGATGATCATTTTGGAGGGCTCTGTAGGTGTGCCTGATGGGGCTGCAGGTTTGAAAGTGGAGTTTTAAAATGGAGTTGCTGGGGTTGGGGTTGTGGCTCAGTGGTAGAGCACTTGCCTCACATGTGTGCAGCCCTAGGTTCAATTCTCAGCACCATATAAAAATAAATAAATAAAATGAAGGTATTTTGCCCAACTACAACAAAAAAATAAATCTTTAAAAATATAAATAAATAAGATGGGGTTGCTAAGGCTAAGGCCTAAGGCCATCCTTACAATACCCAAAGCATGCAATACTACACACGTTATGAACCCCAAGTGGAGAAAATGACTATGGGTCTGGACTGGGACCCAGTGGAGCAGGAATAAGGGCTCATCCAACACCTCTAATTGGGAAAGAGTTGGTAAATGAATGCACCTTGATTCTGTAGGAGACTTCTTTTATCCTGTCTTTTTCTCCCTGAAATGGAGCAATACTTTTTGAAACATCTCTTACAACAATTAAAAATATTTACAGGGCTAGAGTTGTGGTTCAGTGATAGAGCACTCTCCTAATGTGTGTGAGGTCCTGGGTTTGATCCTCAGCACCACATAAAGATAAATAAAGGCATTAAGATAAATAAATAAATAAATAATTTACAAATATAGGAAAGGAAATGAAAATTATTTAAAACTGAGCTAGGGGTATAGTTCATTGGTAGAGTACTTGCTTAGCATGCACAAAGTGTTGGGTTCAATCTTTAGGAAATAAAAAATATTCAAAGTATTAAATCCATGACTGTATGTTTACCTTTTTGATGTTTCAAAAGCCTCATTCCGATCCTATTGTTTGTGGAAATATATGCACTTTCCCAGGTGTGATGGCACAGGCCTGCCATCCCAGTTACTCAAGAGGCTAAGGCAGGAAGATTGCAAATTTAAGATCAGTCTTAGCAACTTAGCAAAGCCTTCAGCAATTAGGAAAACTTTGTCTCAAAATAACATAAAAAGGGGATGGGGTTGTGGCTCAGTGGCAGAGCACTTGCCTAGCATGTGTGAGGCACTGGGTTTGATTCTCAGCACTACATATAAATAAATGAATAAAATAAAGATTCATCAACATCTAAAAAATATTAAAAATATAATAACATAAAAAGGTCTGTAAGGGCCAACAAGGTAGCACATGCCTCTAAGCCCAGCAGATCAGGAGGCTAAGACAGAAGGATCATCAATTCAAAGTCAGCCTCAGCAATGGTGAGTCACTAAGCAACTCAGTGAGTCCCTGTCTCCAAATAAATTACAAAATAGGGCTGGAGGTGTGGCTCAATGGTTGAGTGCCCCTGAATTCAATCCCTGATACCAAAAAAAAAAAAAAAAAAAAAAAAAAAATTCTGGGAGTGGCTGTGGATATGGTTAGTGGTTAAGCAACCTTGGGTTCAGTTCCTGGTACCTTTGGCCTTGCTGTGCTTCAGAAGGATTCAATCTGAGGTCAAACAAATAAAATATTTGGTCACCAAAGTAATTGTTCCATTAAAAATTCCAAGTAATCTCCTTATTAGAAGAGACAGAATATTTGTGAGCCTAAAACCATCTTTACTATCCTTATATGCTTATTAAAGATAGCTATGTTATTTTGTTTGGCATTAAATATATCTCTAGCCAGGCATAGTGGCACATGTCTGAAATCCCATCTACAAAGATTGCTGAGGTAGGAGGATTATAAATTTGAGGACAGCCTGGACAGCATTGGGAGAAACTGTCTCAAAAAATGTGTATACTTTGATATCAAAAAGATTAATAAATAATAATAAATAATAAATCTTAGTTTATCTGAATAGTTACAAAAAAGTTAGAAGAGAATGACAATGTTGAATATTTATGCAGCTCACTGAGGTTGTAGAGGATCCCAAATTGTACAGAATCAACTTGATCAATAGTAGAATGGCTTAAATGCAACAAGGACATGCAGTGGGTGTTAATATAACTTCTAGGTAGAGATAGGCTAACTCAGCCTCAATTCTGCTACACACTGGCTGTGCCACTTTGGACAAACTACTTAAGCACTCTGGGTTTCAGGTTTCCTCATCTGTAACCTGAATCTCTATCCTTCATATAGGATTCTGGGAGAATGAAAAGCAAAAATGTGTTCAAAGTACTAAATTTGGAAACAGGCACACAGTAAGTTTGCAGCAAATATTAATTATCATTGCTTTGTTTAATAAATAGTTACTTTGTGCATTCTATATGCTAGGCACTATTCTAATTCACCAAGAATTTGAGTGCTAGACACTATTTTAAAATGGTGCAGATATTAATTCATTTGATTCTTATAAATATCCTATGGGCTAGATATTATTTTTATCATGATCATGATCATCATGACCTCTCATAGATAACGAAATTAAAGTCCAGAGATTAAGTGACTTCCTTGAGACAACACAGTCAGTAAGAGTAAGAGCCAGGAATTCAAATTCAATTAATCCACTTCCACCAACTGTTCTTTCTCCACACCCTGCCTAGCACTGGGGATTGAAAAGAGGAACACTGTACCATTGAGCTACACCTCCAGGCTCTTTAAATTTTGAAACAGAAGCTCTCTAAGTGTCCCAGTCTGGTCTTGAACTCAGCCTCCATAGTAGTTAGGACCATAGAAAAGCACCTATGCCTGGCCACAGAGCATGCTCTTAACCAAATCAGGCTTCATCATTATCATCCTTGCCATCGCTGTCATCATCATCATCATCATCACCACCATCTTAAACCATAAACTGAGGGTGATGCACAAGGCATTAATGTGTACATATTGATTATTAAAGTTTTGTTTACATAATAAATGTTTTCATAAAATGTCTATATCACTCATGTAACCTAAATTATATTTTAAGTTAGAAATTTGACTTGTAATGAAAAAGTACATATGGAATTATTCTAGAAAGGTTAAAAAAAATTGTTAGGTCAAAAACTATAAGGGCTGGGGTTGTAGTTCAATGGTAGAGCACTTGCCTAACATGTGCGGCCCGGGTTAATCCTCAGCACCACATAAAAATAAATAAATGAATAAATAAATAGATATATAGATAGATAAATGAATAAATAAATGGTTTTGTGTCCATCTATAACTAAAAACATTTTTAAAAAATTGTAAGAAAACTGAGGGCTCATTCCTTATCTTTTCTTTCTTTTTTTTTTTAAGAGAGAGAGAGAGAAAGAGAGAGAGAGAATTTTTAATATTTATTTTTTAGTTTTCAGCGGACACAACATCTTTGTTGGTATGTGGTGCTGAGGATGGAACCCGGGCTGCACATATGCCAGGCGAGAGCGCTACCGCTTGAGCCACATCCCCAGCCCCTCCTTATCTTTTCTTGTTTATTTGTTTGTTTGTACTGAGGACTTAACCCAGGGGTATTTACAACTGAACTACATCCCATGCCTTTTTGATTTTTTTTTTTAAGAGAGAGTGAGAGATGTGTGGATATGTGTGTGTGTGTGTGTGTGTGTGTGTGTGTGTGTGTGTAGAGAGAGAGAGAGAGAGAGAGAGAGAGAGAGAGAGAGAATTTTAATATTTATTTTTTTAGTTTTCGGCGGACACAACATCCCCACATCCCCAGCCCAAGCCTTTTTGATTTTTTATTCTGAGTCAGCAACATTAAGTTGCTTAAGGCTTTGCTAAGATGCTGAGGCTGGTCTTGATCTTGTAATCCTCCTGTCTCAACTTCTCAAGTCACTGGGATTATAGGCATGTGCCACTGGGGCCACCTACTTTCTCTTCTTATAAATTTGCTACAAAAATCGTTCCATTAAAAATTCCTTGAGCTGGGGATGTGGCTCAAGTGGGTAGCACGCTCACCTGGCATGCGCCGGGCGCTGGGTTCAATCCTCAGCACCACATAAAAATAAAATAAAGATGTTGTGTCCACTGAAAACTAAAAAATAAATATTAAAAAATTCTCTCTCTTCTCTCTCTTTAAAAAAAAAATTCTCTCTCTCTGAAAAAACAACAACAAAAAATCCTACTTGTGCTAGGCCGTATGGCACATGTCTGTAATCCCAGTGGCACATGCCTGTATACCCAATGATTAGGGAGGCTGAGACAGGAGGATCACAAATTTGAGACCACCTCCAGCAATTTAGCCAGGACCTGAGCAACTTATCAAGACACTGTCTCAAAATTTAAAAATAAAAAAGGGCTGGGCAGGCTGGGGCTATAGCTCATCAGGAGAGGGCTTGCCTCATACATGTAAGGCACTGGGTTCGATCCTCAGCACCATATAAAAATAAATAAAGGGACTGGGGTGTGGCTCAGTGGTAGAGTGCTCACCTAGCACACATGAGGCACTGGGTTCAAACCTCAGCACCAAATGAAAATGAAATAAAGATATTGCATCCACCAACAACTAAAAAACATATTTAAAAAATAAATATTAAGAAAATAAATATTTTAAATAAATAAATAAAGATATTGTGTCCATCTACAACTAAAAAATAAAAATTAAAAAAAAGTGGAGGGTCTGGGAATGTGACTCCATGATTAAGTGTCCCTGGGTTTAGTCCTCACTATCAAAAAGAAGAAGAAGAAGAAGAAGAAGAAGAAGAAGAAGAAGAAGAAGAAGAAGAAGAAGAAGAAGAAGAAGAAGAAGAAGAAGAATTATTTCTACTTACTCTCAAGTTAATAGAATGACCAAATACAAAGCACTTTATAAGCCATTCTAAAATAACAAAAAACTGTAGAAATATAAACTACAACTATCTGCCATTTATGCCCCAACAGAATCAGAGCACTCTTTATTTGTATCCATTATAAATAGACACATAGATTCATACACATCCTTGGGAAAAAAAATCTTAAAGCCTGGGGCTGGGGTTGTGGCTCACTGATAGAGTGCTTGCCTCACATGTGTGAAGCACTGGGTTCAATTCTCAGCACTGCATATAAATAAATGAGTGAAATAAAGGTCTGCCAACACTAAAAAATATTTTTTAAAAATCTTAAAGCCTATATAATAATATTCAGTCTGTGTTGATTGCCACTGGGGAAATGTGATTACCACTTGGACAAGGACTTAAATTTTCTTAACTCTCTTTTTTTTTTAACTGCAATCAAATAATGATATAAATAAATAGCACCAGACATAATTTGACCAGAGGGGCAATAAAGAATTTAATTTCTGGGGCGTGGTTTTGGCTCAGTGGTAGAGTGCTCACCTAGTGTTGTAGGGACAAACGAGGCAAGGCACCCAAGATAGCAGGAAACAGTTTTATTTGGCTGCAGCCAGGTTCAGAGGGTACAGCCTCTGCTGTAATCAATCAATCCCCTGAACCCCGAGTTCAGGGAGTTTCAGAGTTTTATACCCAGTTGCTGAGAGCCATTGCCATGTAGGAATGACTCATGGCAATTTCTTTGTCAGCCTACCCCATGTTGCTTAGAGGAAGGACTCTCCATTGTGGACCCAGGTCATTTGCAGTGACTTTGCATGAAAGGTGACCTTGCTCAAGGACCAGGGCGGATCCAGGTTTAAGGTGTACCCTGCTGGGAATAGGACATATCCTGCTGCGTCAGGTGCACCCGCTCCTTGAGTTCCCTTTGAGTTCTCACAGGATTCAAAGAGTATTTGGGGATGCAGAGTCCAGTGGAAGCGTGGATTTTCCCTAGAACGTGCATGTAGGGTGCCGGTGTGAGTTCAGGAATAAAGAATTGCTGTTTGAATCTACAAGGTTGTGAGTGGCTCGTGATTTTGTGCCCAGCCAGACTGCAGCACCCAGTGTGTAAGGGGAGGGGCTCAGAAGTTCACAGTCTGCAGAAGTTCACATAAAAGCAGCTTTTTCTTTCACTGTTCTGGGCACATTAACTCTTCAAGGACAACACCTGAGAAGGGGAGAGCTTCTTTCTATCCTCCCCCTGCCAGCTGTTACCATGGAGCCCATTTGTAACTTATCTTAAAAATGTAGACATCTCTGTGAAGCCCCAGCTCAAGGCCAGAGGCCTTGTATGCACATTTCTTCCAAGTACTATACTGGATACGTTTGTGAAAAACTAGTAAGGGGGTGTCCAGCACCTGGAGTGCTGGTATCTTCTCGGCTAGTGGCCAAGTAAACAGGGTGACACGAAAATAGGAAGTTTATCTATAATAAACTCTTTTGCTGACATTCCTAAAATCAGCCATGGTGAAGAGGGCTTTTCTGTGGAGAAAGGGGGTGCCACTTCAATTCCCCCCTTTAATGATGCTCTTCATAATGTAATCCTTTAAATTTAAGAGCATCATTACCATTATCTTGGCTTAAAGCCTTATACAATGTCAAAACCTTAGTTGTTGTCATCCTTTCAATAGCAGCTTCTACAGTGGATCCAATAGTTTTAATGCACAGTGGAGCCAAACATGGGAGCAATGAACAGGTTAACAGCAGAATACCCATTATACCAGTTAAGCTTTTAAATCTACCAAGAGTTGAAAACCATCTCCCAAAAGCATGATTGGGACCCAAACTTTAATGCCCTTATAGGTATGAACTAACACGTGCTAGTTCTCTCTCAAGTTTCTTCCCAATGTTCCTCCTTTTTTTTTTTCCAAACAGTCATCCATCTATAATATTCCTCTGGAGGGACAGGTCCTAAATATATGTTTCATCACCTCTTGGTTATGATGGATTGTCTTGACACATGGTTCACATGATCTCCCTGGTTGGAATAGGAGTAGGGCAGAATCCCTTATGGTTATCAAAGGAAACCAAACTAAATAATAGACTAACATTTTGGTTAGCATAGGTTAAACATCATAAGTTAACAAAGCCAAACTAATGACACCAAACAAATCCTAGAAAACTTATATAAGCAAGATAAAAAAATATAAGTAAAATTTTGTTACTCATAGGCGTTTTTTTTTTTTTTTTAATAAAAATTTATCTGACCCTAGTTAACATAGTAAGGAAGATTTTATTGAGGACCATTGTGATAGGTGAAAGTGTTAAGACTTTTGCAGTATGGAAGATTTTTTTGTTTTTGTTTTTGACATTGAACACAAGTATAGTCAAGGAACAGGCTGGTGGTAATGGTAGATGGAAAATTACTACAACACATCAAGGGTAGGGGAGGTTCTTACTAAAAATACCAAGCAGGATTCTTGCTGAAGGCAAGCTAGGGTGATGAGACATTAAGGGTGGGGAGAGTGAAGAATTTGAGAGTGATAAAAAGCCAGGGTACCAAGATTCTGTCTAAACTAGGCTATGGAAATTGAGGCTTAGTTGAGAAAAGTGCCCACAGGGACATGGTTAAAGTCGATCACAATGAGGATCTGTTAAATTCAAATGTATAGACAGCATTGAAACAGATCCCCCTTTGAAATTAAGAGCAAGTCCTGACCAAGCTCTTGCCAAGGAAGCTGAAATTCACATTCTCTGGCTACATAGCCAAGCTACATCTGTACATATATATCTCCTGTCTTTTATTTCTTTTTTAAAAAATAATTATTTCTTAATTTTAGGTAGACAAAATATCTTTACTTCATTTTTTTTAATATGGTGCTGAGGATCAAACCCAGTGCTCTACACATGCCAGGCAAGTGCGCTACCACTTGAGCCACATCCCCAGCCCACCTGTCTTTTATTTCTATAAGTTGTAACCAGTTTCTTTAAGGCCTGTGGAGAAACAATCTAGCTGCTTCTTCCCAGTTTGGTCAACAGGCATAAAATTTGTATTTCCTTGCTTCCTTATTTCTTATGCATTGGGGCAGCTGAGTCTTGCCTACAGGGTTGCTGGCCAGGCGGGTTATTTGGCTGACTGTCAGTAACAGCATCGACACCTAAAATTAAAGCAGAATCTGGCTGGGCCCTGTTGTCTGTAATCCTTTTTAATCTAGAGGCTGAGACAGTGGGATCAGGAACTTCAAGGCTATCCTGGGCAACTTGGCAAGACCCTGGCTTGATATAGGAAATGATGGGCTGGGTAGGTATAGCTCAGTGATAGAACATTTGCCTAGCATGCAAAAGGCCCGGGTGGAATCCCCAGTACCACACACACACACACACACACACACACACACACCTAAGAAACAGAATCTGGTTCACTTAGGGCATCAGTTTGAATTGAATTCTTGCCTGTCTTGGAGAATGGAAGGCAATAATCAAAATTTGTAAGTGCAACATGCACTCCTTTTCCCAAAAGTTTTCAGCTGGTGTGTCACCAGCCACCCCCACGCTTGGGTAGAACTCAGGGCATCGCCCATGCTAGGCAAGCACTCTACCACCGAGTTACGCCCCCAGTCCTAGTTTTCACCAGCATCAGGGGTCCACTGAACTGTCCTTGAGTCTTAGGGTCTCAGAAGCTCCTCTACATTGTTGAACTCCTTGTGAGTCTCCTGTTGGTTCTGTACCATCAAGAAGCATAAGGCCCCATGTCCATAGACTGCCACACCTATTTATCCTCCTGACCTTTAGGACTACTCACATGAACATTACTCTCCTAAACTTCTCAACTTCTTATTTAATGGGCTTGACTTTCCCCCTGAGTACATGGATTTCTGAAGACATAGTAGGCAGTTCTGAAAGGGTGAATAAACAAGAAACTAATCAGAAATCTAACTAAGGAAACTCTGGAAAGGAAGTTTCCAGAGCTATTTCTACCTCTACCCTGCTGACTTTGGTATCTCTGGCAGTGCTATCCCCCCTCCCCTCCAAAAAAGCCTTTATACTCTCCAAAGAAGTAGCCTAAGAGATGAGATGGCTCTGGATTACTAAGAATCTTTTCTATCTGGTTTTGGGATACCCTGAATGTACCCTCTTCCTCTTCCCCAACACACATGCAGTTTGAGTAGAAGGCAGGGATTATCATGCTTAAGCAATCTCTGGAGTTTTGCACTTCCAAAGAGCTTTGAGGTCCTGGTTTGTAGACATGGGTTAGCGGAGCTCTTCCAGATCTCTGGGAGGGTACCTTAATGTAATGATTTCTTCAGGCAGTTTTAACTTTAACAGATGGAAAAGTGACCCCCTTTGGAGCTACATTTGAGGGAGTGGTGGAAAGGGATAAGTAATGGTTAGTGTGAAGATGATCATTTTGACATGAAGGCAGACACCAGTCTGCCTTCATTCATCTTCAGTGTTTAGCATTATTGTAATTCCAGCCACTCCAGAGGCTGAGGCAGGAGGATTGCACATTCAAAGATGAAAACTATCCTTATGCCTCAAGGTCTGAGCTGTGGTCTTATTAGAAAACGTGTGGGTGTTCTGGCTGTTCTGGGAACATCCCCTCTCCCCCTAGATTGTGACCTGTGCTTCAACTCCTGTATGACTGGGTGGCACCTTTGGAAATTTACATTTTTGCATAGTATACTATGCTGAGCAGTCTCTTTAGGTCCTCCAGGTCTTGTTGCTAAATTTAGATGCAGCCTGCTCTTTCTTTCCTTTGTCTTTTTTGTCCTGCAAAGGAGAATCAGAATTCATTGGTTACCCACTCAGCCCCTCCCTACCTCTCCTGACTCTGATTGGTCTGTGGTTCTCTGAACTGTCCTGCTCTGCCCACTGTCTGTGTAAGGATTCTGCTTCTATTGCCCCTTGCTGTTTCTGGATTTTTCTGTGGGTGACCCTCAACTGACCTTAGGTCTGCAGCTTTAATCTCCTCCTTGTTGGCCCCTTGCTTTTTGGTATTGGGGATCAAATATGCCTCATACTCCTAGGCAAGCACCCTACCACTGAGCTATGCCCCTAGCACCTTAGTAGATCTTCTTAATGTTTGTGCCTCTGTGTCTTTTAGAAAATGAAATAATTTTATTTTACTAAATTGTGGAAACAAAGGGTTTATTTTAAAATTCAAGTGATGTAGAAAGGTCTCATTAGGAAGTAGTTGTGAAAATCATAGTCTAATGTGACTCCAGTATTAATATTTTCATAGTTAATTTGAGGATATTACCCTGGATTTGTGTTTAACATGTACATATGATACATAAATTTACCTAGATGAACTCACATTTTGTTCCCTGGTATTTTAAAATTTTGATTCTTATTTATTTATTTATTGGCACCAGAAAGTAAACCCAGGGTCACTTAACCACTGAGCCATATTCCTGGCCCATTTTTTATTTTTTAATTAGAGACAGTGTCTCACCAAGTTGCTAAGGGCCTCATAAGTTGCTGAGACTGGCATTGAATTCTCAGTCCTCCTCCCTCTGTTCCCCTATTGATTGACTTCGAAACTTGAGCCTCTATTCTTGGCCTGTGGGTGACCTTCTAAGAAGGGCTTTAAAGTCCAGTGTGGAGAGAGATGCTGAATCTAGCCCAAACTCCTGGCCTTTCATTTCCTTGTGAACACAAGGGTGATGGTACCTGCATCATGCACTTCTTCAGTGGAGTGGAATGGAGGGTTTATAATTTTAAAATTTTAGCATCAGGTTGATCTTTTGGTGCAAAGGGATGGAAACTATCCTTATGCCTCAGGGTCTGCACTGTGGTCTTATTAGAAAACGTGTGAGTGTTCTGGCTGTTCTGGGAACATCCCCTCTCCCCCTAGATTGTGACCTGTGCTTCAACTCCTGTACAACTGGGTGGCACCTTTGGAAATTTACATTTTTGCATAGTATACTATGCTGAGTAGTCTCTTTAGGTCCTCCAGGTCTTGTTGCTAAATTTAGATGCAGCCTGCTCTTTCTTTCCTTTGTCTTTTTTGTCCTGCAAAGGAGAATCAGAATTCTTTGGTTGCCCACTCAGCCCCTCCCTACCTCTCTTGACTCTGATTGGTCTGTGGTTCTCTGAACTGTCCTGCTCTGCCCACTGTCTGTGCAAGGATTCTGCTTCTATTGCCCCTTGCTGTTTCTGGATTTTTCTGTGGGTGACCCTCAACTGACCTTAGGTCTGCAGCTTTAATCTCCTCTTTGTTGGCCCCTTACTTTTTGGTATTGGGGATCAAAATGCCTCATACTCCTAGGCAAGCACCCTACCATTGAGCTTAGTACATCTTCTTAATGTTTGTTCTCTGTATCACTTAGAAAATGAAATAATTTTATTTAAATTGTGAAAACAAAGGGTTTATTTTAAAATTCAAGTGATGTAGAAAGGTCTCATTAGGAAGTAGTTGTGAAAATCATAGTCTACTATAACTCCAGTATTAATATTTTCATAGTTAATTTGAGGATATCACCCTGGATTTGTGTTAAACATGTACATATAATACATAAATTTACCTAAATGAACTCACATTGTGTTCCCTGGTATTTTAAATTTTTGATTCTTATTTATTTATTTATTGGCACCAGGAACTAAACCCAGGGGCACTTAACCACTGAGCCACAACCCCAACTCATTTTTTTAAAAAATATTTATTTGTTAATTTTAGGTGGACACAATATCTTTATTTTGTTTTTATGTGGTGCTGAGAATCGAACCCAGTGCCTCACACATGCTAGGCAAGCATGCTACCACTTGAGCCACATCTCCAGCCCCCCAGCCCATTTTTAAAATTTTTATTTAGAGACAGGTCCTTGCAAATTGCTTAGGGCCTCACTATGTTGCTGAGGCTAGCTTTGAATTTGCACTCCTCCAGCCTCAGCCTCCTGAGCCACTGGGATTACAGGTGGCTCTTTCCCTGGTACTGTATGTGATGGTTTGTCTTAAGGTTTTTCATGTCATTAAGTGGAAACACGAATAACTTAAAAAATATTGGTGGAGCATCTCCTTCCTTCCTTCCTTCCTTCCTTCCTTCCTTCCTTCCTTCCTTCCTTCCTTCCTTCCTTCCTTCCTTTTCTTTCTTTTTCAGTTTTGATGGACATAGTACCTTTATTTTATTTATTCATTTCTATATGGTGCTGAGGATGGAACCCAGTGCCCTATACGCGCAAACGGGAGCGCTCCTCCACTGAGCCACAGTCTAGCCCTGGAGCATTTTTGATATTCACAAAAGTTGAAAGATTGTGCTTTTGCCACTTTGCCCCTCTTCAATAGTTCTCCATGCATGGCTAGCAAAACCATTGCATTAAATGTTCTATTGTGTATCTCTCAAAGCTAGGTTTTCATAAATACTGAAGTCTATCAATAGCAATTCATTATTATTGTCACACTGGTGGTGTTTGGGTTTCCTTTGCTGTCTCAAAACATGAAAAGTTTGTTTGCCTCATGGTCTAAATAATTTCCCAAAGGCTGAGTGATACTTTGTTTGGATGCACTCTAATTTACTCCACCCTATTGAGGGAGTGGTGGCGCCAGAATTGTACCATTAGGGTGCTGAAACTTATCTCTTAGGGGGAGGATCCTTCGACCATGAGGGTGGAGTCCACCCCCCCACCCCCACTCCCACCCCTGCCCATATTGATGTAGCTATATAAAGAAGGTCCCAAAGTGATTCCCTTTTTTATGAGGATCCTACAGCAAGGTGTCTTAAGCAATTTGGAAGCAGTCTTCAAACTCCACCTTCTACCCCTGCAAAACAGTAAGAAATAAATGGTTGTTTGTAAGACAGAGATGCAATGGGGTCTGTTTTAGAAGCCTGAATGAGCCAATGCATGGATATTTCCTCATAGTACTCTGTCGTTGTTTGTTTAAACTATTTTTGCTAATGGGGATTGAGCCTAGGACTACTTTATCGCGGAGCTACATCTCCAGCCTATTTTTTAAAAAATATATTTTTTGTTGTCAGTGAACCTTATTTTATTTGTTTGTATATGGTGCTGAGAATTGAACTCCGTGTCTCACACATGGTAGGAAAGTGGTCTACCACTGAGCCACATCCCCAGCCCCTTAGTCCACTTTTGTTATTTATTTTACTTTTTATTCTGAGTCAACTGGGTCTCACTAACTTGCTTGAGATTGGCTTAAAATTGGTATCCTCTAGGCTCACGCTCCTGAATACTTGGGATCATTGTCGTGCGCTAGTTCGCCCACCTTATTTGCCCTTATTTAATCGAGTTTGTGGAATATACTTGTTGAATTGGCCCCAACTCTTCAAAATGAGTTTGTGGAAGTGGAATCACTGGGTCAGTCCCCAAGGTCCAGCAACAGGGTTGTGAGTCCTTGCATTTCTGCCGGTTCGGTAGGTAGAGTTCCTTTGCATTTTGTTCAGCACCTGCGTGGTGGAACATTTTGGTCTTTTTCTATTTTATATTTTTGGGAGGCCCCGGGATTGAACCTCAGGGAGATTAACAACTGAACCGACTTTTCCAGCCAGTTTTTTTTAATATTTTATTTAGAAGGGTCTGGCTAAGGTACTTAGGGCCTTGCTAAATTGCTGAGACTGGATTTGAATTTGCACTCCTGCCTCAACCTCCTGAGCTCTGCTGAGATTACCAGAGTGGGTGCCACCTTGCCCAGCTTGTCCTTTCTTTGTTAATTGCGTTATTGCTTTTTTTTTTTTTTTCTCGGTACCAGGAATTAGACCTAGAGGTGTTCTACCACTGAGCTTTGTCCCTGGCCTTTTAAAATTTTTTATTTAGAGGCAGGCTAGTTTGGAACTTTTCATCCTACTGCCTCACATCCGAGTAGAGTTATTTCATATTTGTTGTTACTGTTTGTTAGTTTGTTTTTTTCTGGAAGAGGGACTTCCTATGTTGTCCAGGCCTGCCTTAAAGCTTGGGGTGCAAGTTATCCTCCTGTCTCAGCTTTCTGAGAAGCTGGGACTACAGGCTCCTACCTTCCGCATCCAGGTTTAGGTGTTTGTCTTTTGGTTTTCTTATGATTTTTATCCAAATAGAAGTTTGACTCCAGTTGGGTGAAGTTTTTCATCATTTCAGGAATGTTTTGCAGTTTTATAAGTGTAGAGCTTACATGAGAGTTTATTCTTAGGTGTTATATATTTTTAAAAATTGCTCTTTTCTGTGCTGAGGGTGTAAGGTGAAAGTTGAGCACGTGTGGAGGCCCTGGGTTTAATGTCTAGAGTTCAAGCCAGGCGCCAACCCCTCATTTACTTCTAATGAGTTTTTCCCCATTGTGTTCTAACTGGTTATTCTTGTTTATAAAGATATTTGTTTTCCAGCATTCTTATGACTTAAACAATTTAATGAATGATAATGTACATGCTCTGATTTTGGTGGAACTGGGGATTAAATTCAGAGCTGCACTCACGGGCTAGTGTTTTTTTTTTTTTTTTTCTGGTGTGGATTTACGGGTTGAACCCAGATATTTTTTTGCTACTGAGATACATCCCAAGCCCTTTTAACTTTTTTTTTTTTTTAGTTGTACACACTGCATTTATTTTATTTTACTTTTATGTGGTGCTGAGGTTGGAACTCAGTGCCTGGCACATGCTAGGCAAGCGTGATACTGCGGAGCTACATCCCCAGTCCCCTTTTTACTTTTTAAGACAGTGTCTCCCTCAGTTGCTGGCCTCAAACTGGGAGTTCTCCTTCCTCAGTTTGCAGAGTTATTGAGATTAAAGGAGTATACCTCTGTAACTGGCTGGACATTCATTCTGTTGTGGGTGGGCATGCCTTGCTTGTGTGTGTGTGTGTGTGTGTGTGTGTGTGTGTGTGTGTGTTTGATACTGTGGATTCAACCAAGGGGAGTTTCACCATTAAGCCACAGCTTTGCGAGTTTTTCTCCTTGTTGATGTTGTTGTGTTGCTTTTTTACTAGGGATTGAATCCAGGGCGCTTAAGCACTGAGCCTTTTAAAATATTTTATTTAGAGACAGGGTCTCACTGAGTTGCTGAGTTGCTAAATTGCTGAGGCTGGCTTTGAACTCATAATCCTCCTGCCTCCCCTCCTGAGCCACTGGGATTACGGGTGTGCACCACCTTGCCTGCTTTAGCCATGACAATTTTTATTGCTTATTTTGGCAGAAGGTTTGAATTCCCAGGCTGCTCTCCAACTTTATTCCTCCTGCCATAGTTCCTTAGTTCCCTCTCAGCCCCTGAGAGGGGGATTACAGAGGTCACCACTGTGCCTGGCTCTCACATTTTTTAAATGAAGACTTTTCCTTTTAAGCGTTTATGATAATCAATGGTAATCTTATGTATAGTAAGTTGTATTGGTGATTGGTGCTGGTAATAATGTTTCCACAGGAGTGTCACTACTGTACATATATGTTTTGTTTGTTTGTTTTGAGGCCTATCCTGTTGTTTGTGCACTGCATTGTGGTTCTTTTATATATATATATATAAATTTTTTTTTTTCTGTAACTAGGAATTTGACCCAGGGGTGATCTACCACTGAGCTTTACTCCTAGCCCTTTTTATTTTTTACTCAGAGGCAGGCTAGCCTGGAAATTTTCAACCTCCTGCCTCACCTCTGGAGTAGAGTTATTTCATATTTGTTGTTGTTGTTGTTTTTCTTTTTCTGGAAGAGGGTTTTCTTATGTTGTCCAGATTAGCCACAAAGTTCAGGGCGCAAGTTGTCCTCCTGTCTCGGCTTTCTGAGAAGCTAGAACTACTGGATGGTACCTTCTGTGTCCAGGTTTAGGTGTTTGTCTTTTTTTTTTTTCCTTATGATTTTCATCCAAATAGAGGTTTGACTCCAGTTGGGTGAAGTTTTTCATCATTTCAAGAATGTTTTGCAGTTTTATAAGTGTAGAGCTTGCATGAGAGTTTATTCCTAGGTGTTACATATTTTTAACAATTGCTGTTTTCTGTGCTGAGGGTCTAGGGTGAAAGTTGAGCACGCGTGGAGGCCCTGGGTTTATTGTCCAGTTTTCACGTGCAGTGCCACGCCAGCCACCCCCCAGCCCCTCACCCCCCTCCTCTATTCCTAATGAATTTTTCCCCATTGTTCTAACTGGTTATTTTGTTTATAAAGGTATTTGTTTTCTAGCTTTCTTATGACTTAATTTAACAATTCATAATATTATATGCTCTATTTTTGGTGGTACTGGGGATTAAATTCTGAGCTGCTCTCATCAGCCAACTTTTTTTTTTTTCTGGTGTGGATTTAGGGGTTGAACCCAGAGTTTCTCTGCCACTGTGCTAAATCCCAAGCCTTTTTTACTTTTCATTTTAAAATGGTGTCTCCCTCAGTTGCCAAGGATGGCTTCAAACTTTGGTTCCTCCTTCCTCATTTTGCTGAGTTGCTGGGATTAAAGGAGTGTACCTCTTTAACCAGCTGGACATTCATTGTGTTGTGTTTGTGTGTGTGTGTTTGATACTGGGGATTGAACCCAGGGGAGTTTTACTACTGAGCCACATCCTCAGCCAGTTTTTTCATTTTTATTTAGAGACAGGGTCTCGCTGAGTTTCTTAAGGCTTCACTAAATTTCTGAGGGTGTTTTTGAATTTGTGCTCCTCTCTGCCTCAGCCCCCCAAGCTCTGCTGGGATTACACATGTGTGTCACTATGCCAGCCTGTCCTGTTCTTTGTGAACTGCTTTATGGTTCTTTTCTTTCTTTCTTTTTTTTTTTTGAACTAGGGATTGGACCCAGCAGGGATCTACCACTGAGCTTTAACCCTGGCCCTTTGTATTTTTATTTAGAAGCAGGCTATCCTGGAAATTTTCATCCCTGTTCTTACCTCCTGATGAGAGTTATTTCATACGTGTTGCTGTTTGTTTTCTTGCTCTTTCTTTCTTTTTTTTTTTTTTGTTAGAGTACATTCCTATGTTGTTCAGGCTAGGCTTAAAGTTGGGGGCACAAGTTGTCCTCCTGTCTCAGCTTTCTGAGCAGCTGGGAGTATAGGCTGGTACCTTCTGTGTCCAGGTTTAGGAGATTGTCTTTCGTTTTCTTAGGATTTTCATCCAAATAGAGGTTTGATTCCAGTTGGGTGAAGTTTTTCATCATTTCAGGAAGGTTTTGCAGTTTTATTATTGTAAAGCTTGCATGAGAGTTTATTCCTAGGTGTTATATATTTTTAACAATTGCTGTTTTCTGTGCTGAGGGTCTAGGGTGAAACTTGAGCACGTGTGGAGGCCCTGGGTTTAATGTCTCGGGTTCATGAGCAGCGCTACACCAACCACCCCCCAAACCTCCAACCCCTCATTTATTCCTAATGAGTTTTTCTCCATTGTGTTCTTCTTGTTTATAAAAGTATTTGTTTTCTAGCATTCTTATGATTCAAACAATTTAAAGAATGATAATGTAAATGCTCTGTTTTTGGCGGAACTGGGGATTAAATTCTGAGTTACTCTCATAGGCCAACTTTTTTTTTTTCTGGTGGAGATTTAGGGGTTGAACCCAGAGTTTCTTTGCCACTGTGCTAAATGCCAAGACCTTTTTACTTTTTATTTTAAGATGGTGTATCCCTCAGTTGCCAAGGCTAGCTTCAAACTTCAAAATAAGTCTCCGGCCTTATTTTGATGAGTTGCTGGTATTAAAGGAGTGTACCTCTTTAACCCGCTGGACATTCATTGTGTTGTGTTTGTGTGTGTGTGTTTGATAGTGAGGTACCCAGGGGAGTTTTACCACTGAGCCACATCCTCAGCCATTTTTTTATTTTTATTTAGAGACAGGGTCTCGCTGAGTTTCTTAAGGCTTCACTAAATTTCTGAGGCTGTTTTTGAATTTGTGCTCCTTCTGCCTCAGCCCCCCAAGCTCTGCTGGGATTACACATGTGTGTCACTTTGCCAGCCTGTCCTGTTCTTTGTGAACTGCTTTATGGTTCCTTTTTTCTTTTAATTTTTTTTTTTCTGGAAGTAGGGATTTGACCCAGGAGTGATCTAGCACTGACTGAGCTTCATCCCTGGCCTAAAGGGATGAAGCAAGCTAGATTGCAACTTTTCATCCTTCTGTCTCACCTCCTGAGTAGAGTTATTTCATATTTGTTGTTTTTTGTTTTCATTCTTTCTTCCTTTTTCTGGAAGAGGGTCTTCCTATGTTGTCTATACTAGCTTTAAAGTTCAGGGTCAAGTTGTCCTTTCTGGAAGAGGGTCTTCCTATGTTGTCTAGACTAGCTTTAAAGTTCAGGGTCAAGTTGTCCTCCTGTCTCAGCTTTCTAAGCAGCTCGGAGTACAGGCTGGTATCTTCTGTGTCCAGGTTTAGGCTTTTGTCTTTTAATTATTTTCCTTATGATTTTCATTCAAATAGAGGTGTGACTCCAGTTGGGTGAAGTTTTTCATCATTTAAAAAAAAAGGTATCAGGAAAGTTTTGCAGTTTTATAACTGTAGAGCTTGCATGAGAATTTATTCTTACATGTTATATATTTTTAACAGTTGTGAGGGTATAGGGTGAATCTTGAGCATGTGTGGAGGCCCTGGGTTTAATGTCTAGTGTTTATGTGCAGGGCAGTGCCAACCATCTCTGCGTCTATTCTTAATAAGTTTTTCCCCATTGTGCTCCAAGTGGTTATTATTGTTTATAAAGATATGTGTTTTCTAGTATTCTTATAACTTAAACAATGCCTTTAATTTTTTTTTACATTAAAGATGGACACATCTTTGTTTGTGTATTTTTTTTTATGTGGTCCTGAGGATCGAACCCAGTGCCTCAAGCATGCTAGTCAAGCACTCTACCACTGAGCTACAACCCCAGCCCACTTAAAACAATTTAATGAATGATAATATATGTCCTCTATTTTGGGCAAGATTGGGGAGTTGAATTCAGAGCTTCACTCATGGGCCAACATCCTTCCCCCCCACCTCCGTGGGGATTTGGGGTTGAACCCAGATATTCTCTGTGAGATACATTGAGATACATTCAAGTCCTTTTTGCTTTCAATTTTAAGACAGTGTCTCCCTCAGTTGCTGAGACTGGCTTCAAACTTTGGTTCCTCCTTCCTCAGTTTGCAGAGTTGTTAGAAAAGTGTTTACCTCATTAACAGGTTGGACATTCATTCGTGTGTGTGTGTGTGTGTGTGTGTGTGTGTGTGTTTGATACTGGGGATTGAATCCAGGGGAGTTTTACCACTGAGCTACAGCCTTTGAGTTTTTGTTGTTGTTGTTTGTTTGTTTGTTTTGTACTGGGATTGAACCCCTGGGTGCTTAAGCATTGAACACATGCCTAGCCCTTTTTAAATATTTTTTTTACAGACAGGGTCTCACTGATTTGCTTATTGACTCATTAAATTGGTGAAACTGGCTTTGAACTGTCAGTCCTCCTGCCTCAGCTTCCAGAGCCACCGAGACTATAGGTTTCCACTATCTTGCCTAAATTGGCCATGGCAGTTTTTATTACTTATTTTGGCACAAAGCCTAAATTGCCCAGGCTGTTAACTAGGTTTCTTTCTTCTCTCCTTATCCCCCCAGTGACTGAGAGGGAATTACATATGGTTACCACTGTGCCTGGCTTTCATGTTTTTTGTTTGTTTTTTTAATATTTTTTTAATTTGTCAATGGAACTTTATTTTATTTATTTATTTATTTATTTATTTATTTATATGTGGTGTTGAGAATCCAACCCAGTGCCCCACACCTGCCAGGCAAGCTCACTTATCACTGAGCCACAACCCCAGCCTTCTCATGTTTTTTTTAATTAAAACCTTTCAAGTGTTTATGATAATCAGTAGTAATCTTATGTATAATAAGATGTATTGGTGATCGTTGCTGGTAATAATGTTTTCAAAGATATTGTATCTATTTGTTTGTTTGTTTTTGGTACTGGAGATTGAACCAGAGGCACCTAACTACTGTATCATATCCCCAGCCAGATTTTATATTTTATTTAGAGGCAGGGCATTGATGAATTGCTTAGGGCCTTGCTAAGTTGCTGAAGCTGGGTTTGAACATGCATTCCACTTGCCTCCGCTTTCCATGTTGTTGGGATTACAAGGCTCTGCTGGCTCTCTATTTTTTTTAATGATTTTATAGCCTGCTATAGATGTGGGTGAGGCCTCTGTGTTAAGGGTTTATTAAGCAATTGAAGCTTTTATTTAAGCAAGGCATTAAAGCATACAATAGAGACAGTGGCAGTAGGATTATAAAGAAGGTGCAAATTTCATCATTAAACCATGGGTATGTAAATTTTTCCCATGAGAGGATTGCCTTCACAGCACTCAATTGTTTGGGTTTTCATAAAAGGCAGTGGGTATTCTTGGTATCTTAAACCCAAAAAGAGACTTCTAAAGTGCATACATAAGCCTTGTTCTGAGATGTAGACAGGTTCTTGTTGAACCATCTGTATGGTCTGAAATTGTCTGTCTTTAATTTACTAGATGTAGATAGTAGAGACCTCCATACCTTAATTTGCTGGACTGGGGATATATGGGTGCCCTACCTTGGAACTATAGCCTCAGTTATTTTAAATTTAATTTCGAGGTAGGATCTCACTAAATTTCCTAGCTGGCCTCAAACTTGTGATCCTCCTGCCTCAGACTCCCAAGTCACTGGGATTCCATGTGCATACCACCATACCTGGCTTCTAACCTATTGTTTTATGTATACCATTCATTTAAATTTTGGTAGTTTTGCTGGGTGTGGGGGTGCATGCCAATAATCTCAACAGCTCAGGAGGCTGAAGCAGGAGGATGACGACTTCAAAGCTATCCTCTGCAACTTAGAGAGATCCTAAACAATTCGTTGAAACCCTATCTCTAAATAAAACACAAAGTAGGGCTGAGAATGTGGCTCAGTGATTGAGTTTGTGTCACTTTCAGAAGTTCTTCCCAGGATATCAAAGGTGAAAACACCGTAGAATATTGAGAATGAAGAAGAATGCTATGCAATTTCCATTCTCTGTTCTTTCATTAAAATTAAAAAAATTTGAACTTTTTTCAACCCTCCACCTCTATGCATTGTGAAATCCTGCTGACTGCCAGTTGTTGTATATGACAAAAGTGAGGAGATGATTTACTGAGTCAGAGTTTATTGAAATACAATGAGAATTGTTGTGTAGGTTTACAATGCTCAGAGGGGAGAAAATAATGTGAAAAAAACCTTATAGAATATACCATGCAGATGAAGTACTTTGACCACATAGTAGGGTTTCCAAAATTCTTAAAGCCCACTTGTTCAATTAATACGGAAACAGGCCTTGTGAAAAGTAAAGTCTCATTGAAGCTGAGGTTTTCCTGTACAGGAGCAGTTCTTGGAGAAGCCAGCTTGACCACTCGGTGGACAGTCAGGATAACAGGTAAGGTCTCTAATTGCTAGTTGGTAGCAGGTGGTATTAGTGGGTGAGGCTTCTGAGATTAATGCACAGCTGATGAGGCCTTGCCTTGTCACTGATTGGCTCTAGGCTTCCAGAGAAGTGTCATGAGCTTTCACATGACAGAGTGTAGTCCTACCTTAACCTGAGCTCTCTAGGAGTGTTTCAAACTCTTGAATTGGGGTCTTTTCTGAAGCTCAGTAGTTTAGATCAGTAGCTGAGACGTGGGGAGTCTGAAGGGACATATGAGGTCTGGCAACACATGCTCTAGTGAGGAGGGAACACGCTCCCAAAACATCAAACTTTAGAAGTATTTAGAATCATTTCATAGTTATATAACACACAGCCCAGCATCCTCTGCCCTGGTTCCATGTTCAACCCATGGACAGGTGGACACAAAGTGCCATCATTCCAAGCCTTTATACATTCTGGAGTCTGAAAAGGCTACCCAGGAACTATAAGGAAAAAGTGGGTAGAGAGAATGAGTTCTTAGATGTAGAACCCCACTGGCCTGGTGGACCCTGCCTATAATTCTAGTGACTGGGAAGGCTTAAGCAGCAGGGCCACAAGTTGGAAGCCAGCCTCAGCAACTTATAAAATGCTGTTTCAAAATAAAAATGGCCAACGGTGTTGCTCTATGATACAGTGACCCTGGGTTCCATCCCCAGCACTGCCCTCACCACTCTCCCCTCCACCCCCCCCCACAAAAAAGCCTGTTTGCTATGGCCAGCAGGACTGTGAGGTCCAGAAATAGACAGAGCATTCCCACCGGGTTCCCACTGATCACAGCTACTCTTTACAAGGTTGCCCTCCTTCTCCACGTCTCTTCAAAAATCTTTTCCAACAAGTTTATCTTACCCACAGTTTGTGATGTTACTTAAAATTACATTCATTATGACATCTTGTTTTCAAAATTAATGGTTTTTTGACGCATGCAAGGCATGTGTTCACTCCAGTCACCACATGTGTCCCTTATTGAAGTTTGACTTCGTGTATTTGTTGTGTTATTTGTTCCTGAGGACTTCAACTTTTTATATGTTGTGAAAGGGACTTTTTTTGGTGGTGGTAGTGCTGGGCATTGAACCCAAGGCAGTGTGCATGCTAGGCAAACACTCTATCAACTGAGCTATATTCCCAGCCCTGAAAGGGACTTTTATATGAGGTTATTGGTGATTCATTGATTTTTCTAATGATTTTCATGAGAATGAGGAATGATGAATTTTCATTTTTTTGCTACTTTGTGTAATAGGTGCAGGTATCATCAGGTAGCAGAAATGTTCTTCAGCACTCCTGTCTGGACTCTGAGTGCTTTTGACCTTTAGCTTGTAGTGATGAGGCTGGTTATAGAATTCAGTTGTACATGTGTTAAACTCTTATTCAGGTCAAGTGGGTGTTGACCTTATAAAATATATTCCTGAGGCTGTGAGGTTCGATTCAGGTTCCTAATGTTTACAGTTGTGTTCTTGTCTCTAGCTGGAAATGTAGCCTCTATTAATTTTTTTCTTTTTTTTTTAGGTAATGAGGATTTGAACCCAGTGATTCTTAACTACCGAGTCATGTACCCCACACTTTTTAATATTTTACTTAGAGATGAGGGTCTCATTAAATTGCTTAGGACCTCTATAAGTTGCTGAGGCTGGCATTGAACTCATAATCCTCGTGCCTTAACTCCCTGAGCTGCTGGAATTACAGGTAGGAGCCACCATTCCCAGCCTGGGGCATTATTTTCTGTTTTTTTGTCACTGTTATAAAACCTCTGCTGTTGTTGGTGTTGCTGTTTGATAGATCCACACAACACAATCTTGGCATTTTTGTCTGTACTTGAACTTTATTTCATTTAGGAAATGACTACCTGTGAGTCAAATTTGGCCTGCCACCATATTTTTTAAGTAAGGTTTTATAGGAACAGTCATGATTGCTTTCTTGGCACAGGAGCACAGTTGTGTAGTGGTGCAGACTGGATGACCCACCAGGCAGAGTTATTCACTGTACTTAAGGAGACATTTTCCTGTCTGCATTCCTGTATCCTTCATCTCCTCTAGACAAGGCTTGTGGCATGTGTTAGTCAGGTTTTTGTCACTAACAACCAAGTACATGACAAGAACAACTTAAAGGACTAAAACTTTATTTTGGCTCATAGTTTTAGAGGTTCAGTCCATGGTGAACTTACTGCATTGCTCTGGGCCCCAAATAAGGCAGAATGTCATGGTGGAAGGGCATGATGGAGGAGTGCTGCCCCATTGTTTTTGGCCAAGAGACAGAAAGAAGGGAAGGGGAAGAGGCCACATGGAATATGGACCCATTTAGGATAGGTACCCAGTGACCCACTTCCTTCAATCATATCCCACCTGCTTATGATTCCCACCCAATTACTCTATTCAAAATAAGGTGAACTGATTTAGGTCACAGCTCTAAGTCTAATCATCTCACCTTTGAATAGTTCTGCATTAACAGTTTTTCAGGACATTTATGTCCAAATCATAACATGATCCTTTTCAGTCTAGACTGCAAGGCCCTTGCTTCAGTAGTTTCCTTACCAGGCAAAATGCTGCCCTTATCTGGGTATATGCTCTAGTGGGGGAGAGATGGGCAATAGGAAATAAATTAGTAGATAGTGCAGTAAGTTGCAAAGTGGTTGAGTGGAGGGTTGAGAGGAAGCAGTGGGATAGTACAGTGGACACTGAGGTTCTTCCCAGGCCTGGCATCCATGAGCTCTTCCATTTGTTCTTCAGCTTTGATCCTTCTAGTGAAACTGGACTGTTTTCACACCTCCTTCCTTCACCTCCCCAGCTGCAGCCAGTGCCCTTCTTGGTCTCTACAAACTGTGAGTACTCAGGATAACAACCCACTGGAAAAAGTCCTAGGGTGAGTGCAACTGAAATGCTCACAGGGGTCTGTGGTTTGGAGTGAGGAGCTTCTGGAAGAGGGAATTGGAAGGGAAGTGGTAATGGGGGGCATGGCTCACGCAGATGCAACAAGGTGGGCTCTCTTTCTTGTGACACACCCCTTGGTGGGTCTCTTGGTAGTCTGTCTTACTTTGGAGTTTGGACTTGACCTGTGGTCATTGAGCACATGATAATGACATGGGAGTTATAAGAGTTTTGGTCAATTGTGTGTTTTCAAAAATGATAGAAACAATGGACCCACATTAGGACTGTAATGGAAATTCAGTAGAAGTTATTTGTAATGTCTGGCACATGGTTAAGTTCCAGAAACATTTGCCAAATGAAGTAAAATAGTTGTATTCCATATAGTGCTCAGGAACTTTGGTTTTTATGCTTAACTGATAGTAATAATTGAGTTTTTTTCTTCTATAAGATGGAAGGGAATGATCAACTTTAATTTCCATTGACTATTAACTCAAATGGTTGAATATAGGTTTTCTAAGAAAAATGAATATTAGATGTACTTAAGGAATACATTTGTTATTGGTTCATGTTAATGTTTTTTTGCCACTGGATGGGTGTTTCCTTCCTGGGAGGTACATTTATATTTTCAATATAAAGATTTCATAGAAAAATAAGCCAAGTGTCTTTATCTTAAAATTAACAACAATTTCAGGTAAGTATTAAAAAAAAATTATAATAGTTTTCTATTGGTACTTGTCATCAAGTTCTTATAGGTTAAAGCCTTGAGGGTATTATTTGTGAGAAGCAGAGACTCAGGCAAGTGGTATATTTCTGGTGGTGTAATTGATAATTTTATTAAGTCAATATTTGTGGTTATATGATTGATGTTTTATATATTTGCTACATATTTTTTTAAGAATAAGTTCAGGGCTGGGGTTGTGGCTCAGTGGCAGAGCACTATCATGTGTGAGGCACTGTGTTTGATTCTCAGCACCACATATCAATAAATAAAATAAAGGTCCATTGACAATGAAAAATAAAAGTAAATAAAAAAGAATAACCTAACATGAAAAAAATATAAAGATGCCATGTTAGCTTTTCATGGCTGTGATCAAAATACCTGAACAAGAGCAACTTAAAGAAAGAAGAGTTTATTTTGGCTAATGGTTTCCGAGGATTCAGTCCATGGTCAGTTAGCACCATTGATCTGGGACCCAAATGAGGCAGAATATCGTGGAAGAAAGGTATGGTGAGGGAAAGCTGCTCAGCTCTTGGCAGCAGGGAAGCAGGGTAGAGGAGGAAGGGGCCAAGGACAAATACTGTCCTCAAGGGCAAACCCATAATGACCTACTTCCTCCATTCATGCCCCATATGCCTATACTCTTCACCACATCTCTGTGGTATGTTCAAATTATTAAGCCAACTAATAAATTAACCCACTGTTAAAATCAGAACCTTCATGAACATTCACCTTTGAATATGGTGGCATTACCTTCAACATGGGCTTTCCAGATTAAAGAAAAGTAACAGATTCTATTATTGCTTCTATTTTAGGGAAATTTAGGTGTTATAACTGAGATTCATGATGTAATTTGTTTCATGACTTTGTATTGTCCAAATGTCTGGAGTATCAGAAGAGACACAGACTCATAAAGGGCAGGACATGAAGAAGGTTATTAGTGGCAGGGTTATAACAGGGGCAGTGATCCTATCACGTTAACACAGGATTGACATGTTCACCATAGAGCAGTACATAGAGCAAGAGCAGGTTCACTTGAATTTGATATGGTTTGGTGGGTCCATGTTGTTGGTGGAATTAGCAGACTAAGGCTCTGAGTCTTCTTTTGTTCTTGCCATTCTGGTGATTAAAACCAGGGCCTGGTACAAGCTAGGCAAGCAATCACTGACACTCCTAGCTTTAGGCAGCAGGCTGTAAAATTTTGGCAGCTTTTCTACCTTAGTTTCTTTTTGGAGCACAACAATTTTAATTTTCAGGCGTCTAAGTAAGATAATTTATATAAATGATTGTCCTAGAACAAAATAATGCTTCTTCACAGGCATACACTTATGGTAGTGTTCTATGATGGAATGTTTTCTGACAAATGCATCCTGAGATGGTGTTGTCCATATGCAAACATCAGAGTATGCCTACATCATGAGATGATCTATTCTGATGGGACCAACAACTTATAAACTGATATTCATTGGCTGAAGTGTTATGTCATATATGACTGTAACTGGGACCACAGAGATAAAATTTTGTCAACAGTTCAGCATTTTTTTATGGGTTTGTATCATTCTCACATGAAAAACTGAAGTTTGAGGAGAAAACTGGCTCCTGGAAGTCTCTCATGTCAGACTTCCAGCAAGGACCAGTTTGACCCATTCCTAGCCAGTGAGATCTCTAGGTACCTGACATGTGAGAATCATGTGACTGAAAAGAAAGAGGAAGAAGACCTTTCCAGACCTAGGAGCTCTATTGGTGGCCATGCCGGGATGCTTAAGATGGTAAGTCCACTTTCGTCATATAGTGGTGGGGTGAGATGGGAGTAGGGGGTTGACTAGGAATTTGGATACTGGGATTGGATTATCATGGGATTCCAGGCTTCCTGTCACACCTGGTGCTGGACACTGATAAAAAGAACAGGAGCTGAAACCATGACAAGAATCAGGCCTCTCATATCTACCATGCAAGAGTGAGAAATAGGGTTATGAGGAAAGGCCATAGGTGCACAGTAGGAATGAGTACAGGAAATAAGATAAGGCTAAAAAGCACAAGTGTGGTCATTGGAAAGGGGATGTGGCTGGGAAGAGCAAGATAGGTGATCTTTTGGGGGAAGGTGAATATACAAACTCCATAAAGCCTCCCTTCCTTATGTGTGTTACTGGCTCCTTACACCAATCCCTAAATTTCTTGCTTTGGACCCTTGATACATTGCTTTGCAGCATTCTCTGCACCAGTCATGGGAAATGATCCCATTCCTATCTTTAGCTCCCCATGTTAACAACTTCCCTTCCTTACCAGGCCTTCTCCATTAACTTGAGTCCAGCTGGACCCTGACACGTGCTCTCCCTTTCCAGGGCCTGGCTCCTTGCTTGAGCCCAGGCTGCTGTTCTGGAGGACCTTGTCCCTGTCCCAGGATGTCAGGCCCCTCGCTTGGGCCCCCTCCTGCGCCTCCCCTCTGTTCCCCTGATGCTCTGTGGATCCTTGCGCTGCCCGCAACCACCCCCTCCCCTGATGGCCCCTCGCCTGGGCTCCTCCATTGGGTCCGGGCTCTCCCCACACCCAGGCTTGGGACCCAGTGTCTCCGCACACCCGTGCCCTCCTTTGGCTCTCAAGTTGGTTCCCGGTCCCTTTCCGAGGAACTACTCCCCGCGGGCAGCGGAGTGGCCTTGGCTGGCCTGTGCGCCCCACAGGCTCCCCGTAGGAAACACAGCCCTGGCCCTCGCCCCGGCCCCCTTGCTGCCCGAAGCCTGACACCTGGCAGTGGACTTGGGCCTTGCGCCGATTTCCCCGGCTCCGTGCCCTTCCCATCCCCGCCCCCTACCCTAACCCAGCCCTCGCCGAGCCCGACCCTTCGCGCTCCAGTCCCCTGAGCCCCTGAGGGGGTTCCTCCTGTCGCGTGGCCTGGCGTGGCGTGGCGTGGCGTCGTGTCCCAGCCGGGGGCCCCTTGCTAGGGCCCCCTAGCGCGCTCCCCTCGGTGTCCCTCGCGCCTCCCACTGTCTCCTCATCCTCGCGCCGCCCCTTTCCTCCCCTTCCCTGCCTTCCCTGCCTTCCCCTAGCGCGCGGCGGTCGGTCGGTCGGTCCGTCGGTGGGTGGGTGGCTTGGGCTCATCGTCCTCCTTCGGGTCCGTCCCCTGCCTGGGCTCCTTGCTTGGGTCCTGGCTCTCACCCCCTCGCCGCACGCACCCGTGACCCCGCGCCGAGCCCTCCCGTCGCCCTCCTCCAGGCCCCCGTCCCTTGCCAGGCCCCCTGTGCCAGGTCCCTGTCCCGTGATTCTCATCTGGGCCAGGGCGCCTTAAGGGAAACAGGCCCGCCCCTCGCCTGGGCCCCGGGTCCCACAGCCTGAACCTTGACACCTGGCCATAGACCTGGGCCTCGAGCCCCCCTCCCCCTGTTGGCACCACCTCCCTCCCCTCCCAGGCCCTGTCCACACCCCTGAGCCAACCTGCTCCAGCCCTTAGCCCCCTGCTCTGCCGTCCCCAGGCTGCCTCCTGGCTTGAGCCTGTGCTGTCCCTTGTGGCTCAGCGGGACCTGGGGCTTTGAAAACGGGGCCCTTGCTTGGCCCCTCTCCCTGCACTTCTTGGCTCGCGTGCACTGCCCGGTCCTGGTGCCGCCCGCCTGCCCGCCCTGGGCCTTCTCTGCTTTGCCCTTGCCGGGGGTCCCCATCTAGATCCCCAGCCTGGGCTCCTTGCTTGAGTCCCGGCCCCCCCGCCCCTCCGCCCCACGCCCCTCAGCCCCCACCGCGTCCCCCACTGTCCCTGCCCCTGCCAGACCCCTTGGCCAGGATGCTCCCCTGCTCCCAGGCAGTGGGCCGGGCCTCCTGGCCCCTCCAGGCTCCCTAGGGGACAAGGTCGCCCTGCCGCATGCTTGGCCCCATTGCCCTCCCTTGGCCCAGTGCCCTGCTCCCGAAGCCCGGCCCACCCCCGCCCCCCCAACTTACCCCCCCCCCCCCCCCCCCCCCCCCCCCCGGCAGTGGACCTGTGCCTTGAGCCTACCTCCCCCGGTGCCATGGCCTCCGCGTCCTTCCCTCCCAGGCCCCGTCCGTGTCCTTGAGTCCGGCCGGGCCCTCACACGTGCTCTCCCTTTCCAGGGCCTGGCTCCTTGCTTGAGCCCAGGCTGCTGTTCTGGAGGACCTTGTCCCTGTCCCAGGATGTCAGGCCCCTCGCTTGGGCCCCCTCCTGCGCCTCCCCTCTGTTCCCCTGATGCTCTGTGGATCCTTGCGCTGCCCGCAACCACCCCCTCCCCTGATGGCCCCTCGCCTGGGCTCCTCCATTGGGTCCGGGCTCTCCCCACACCCAGGCTTGGGACCCAGTGTCTCCGCACACCGTGCCCTCCTTTGGCTCTCAAGTTGGTTCCCGGTCCCTTTCCGAGGAACTACTCCCCGCGGGCAGCGGAGTGGCCTTGGCTGGCCTGTGCGCCCCACAGGCTCCCCGTAGGAAACACAGCCCTGGCCCTCGCCCCGGCCCCCTTGCTGCCCGAAGCCTGACACCTGGCAGTGGACGTGGGCCTTGCGCCGATTTCCCCGGCTCCGTGCCCTTCCCATCCCCGCCCCCTACCCCAACCCAGCCCTCGCCGAGCCCGACCCTTCGCGCTCCAGTCCCCTGAGCCCCTGAGGGGGTTCCTCCTGTCGCGTGGCGTGGCGTGGCGTGGCGTCGTGTCCCAGCCGGGGGCCCCTTGCTAGGGCCCCCTAGCGCGCTCCCCTCGGTGTCCCTCGCGCCTCCCACTGTCTCCTCATCCTCGCGCCGCCCCCTTCCTCCCCTTCCCTGCCTTCCCTGCCTTCCCCTAGCGCGCGGCGGTCGGTCGGTCGGTCGGTCCGTTGGTCGGTCCGTCGGTGGGTGGGTGGCTTGGGCTCGTCGTCCTCCTTCGGGTCCGTCCCCTGCCTGGGCTCCTTGCTTGGGTCCTGGCTCTCACCCCCTCTCCGCACGCACCCGTGACCCCGCGCCGAGCCCTCCCGTCGCCCTCCTCCAGGCCCCCGTCCCTTGCCAGGCCCCCTGTGCCAGGTCCCTGTCCCGTGATTCTCATCTGGGCCAGGGCGCCTTAAGGGAAACAGGCCCGCCCCTCGCCTGGGCCCCGGGTCCCACAGCCTGAACCTTGACACCTGGCCGTAGACCTGGGCCTCGAGCCCCCCTCCCCCTGTTGGCACCACCTCCCTCCCCTCCCAGGCCCTGTCCACACCCCTGAGCCAACCTGCTCCAGCCCTTAGCCCCCTGCTCTGCCGTCCCCAGGCTGCCTCCTGGCTTGAGCCTGTGCTGTCCCTTGTGGCTCAGCGGGACCTGGGGCTTTGAAAACGGGGCCCTTGCTTGGCCCCTCTCCCTGCACTTCTTGGCTCGCGTGCACTGCCCGGTCCTGGTGCCGCCCGCCTGCCCGCCCTGGGCCTTCTCTGCTTTGCCCTTGCCGGGGGTCCCCATCTAGATCCCCAGCCTGGGCTCCTTGCTTGAGTCCCGGCCCCCCCGCCCCTCCGCCCCACGCCCCTCAGCCCCCACCGCGTCCCCCACTGTCCCTGCCCCTGCCAGACCCCTTGGCCAGGATGCTCCCCTGCTCCCAGGCAGTGGGCCGGGCCTCCTGGCCCCTCCAGGCTCCCTAGGGGACAAGGTCGCCCTGCCGCATGCTTGGTCCCATTGCCCTCCCTTGGCCCAGTGCCCTGCTCCCGAAGCCCGGCCCACCCCCGCCCTCCCAACTTACCCCACCCCCCCGCCCCCGGCAGTGGACCTGTGCCTTGAGCCTACCTCCCCCGGTGCCATGGCCTCCGCGCCCTTCCCTCCCAGGCCCCGTCCATTCCCTTGAGTCCTTGAGTCCGGCCGGGCCCTCACACGTGCTCTCCCTTTCCAGGGCCTGGCTCCTTGCTTGAGCCCAGGCTGCTGTTCTGGAGGACCTTGTCCCTGTCCCAGGATGTCAGGCCCCTCGCTTGGGCCCCCTCCTGCGCCTCCCCTCTGTTCCCCTGATGCTCTGTGGATCCTTGCGCTGCCCGCAACCACCCCCTCCCCTGATGGCCCCTCGCCTGGGCTCCTCCATTGGGTCCGGGCTCTCCCCACACCCAGGCTTGGGACCCAGTGTCTCCGCACACCGTGCCCTCCTTTGGCTCTCAAGTTGGTTCCCGGTCCCTTTCCGAGGAACTACTCCCCGCGGGCAGCGGAGTGGCCTTGGCTGGCCTGTGCGCCCACAGGCTCCCGTAGGAAACACAGCCCTGGCCCTCGCCCCGGCCCCCTTGCTGCCCGAAGCCTGACACCTGGCAGTGGACGTGGGCCTTGCGCCGATTTCCCCGGCTCCGTGCCCTTCCCATCCGCCTCTGCCCTACCCAACCCAGCCCTCGCCGAGCCCGACGATTCCTCCTTTCGCTGGGCGTGGCGTGGCGTGCGTCGTGTCCCAGCCGGGGGCCCCTTGCTAGGGCCCCCTAGCGCGCTCCCCTCGGTGTCCCTCGTGCCTCTCACTGTCTCCTCATCCTCGCGCCGCCCCCTTCCTCCCCTTCCCTGCCTTCCCTGCCTTCCCCTAGCGCGCGGCGGTCGGTCGGTCGGTCGGTCCGTTGGTCGGTCCGTCGGTGGGTGGGTGGCTTGGGCTCGTCGTCCTCCTTCGGGTCCGTCCCCTGCCTGGGCTCCTTGCTTGGGTCCTGGCTCTCACCCCCGCTCCGCACGCACCCGTGACCCCGCGCCGAGCCCTCCCGTCGCCCTCCTCCAGGCCCCCGTCCCTTGCCAGGCCCCCTGTGCCAGGTCCCTGTCCCGTGATTCTCATCTGGGCCAGGGCGCCTTAAGGGAAACAGGCCCGCCCCTCGCCTGGGCCCCGGGTCCCACAGCCTGAACCTTGACACCTGGCCATAGACCTGGGCCTCGAGCCCCCCTCCCCCTGTTGGCACCACCTCCCTCCCCTCCCAGGCCCTGTCCACACCCCTGAGCCAACCTGCTCCAGCCCTTAGCCCCCTGCTCTGCCTTCCCCAGGCTGCCTCCTGGCTTGAGCCTGTGCTGTCCCTTGTGGCTCAGCGGGACCTGGGGCTTTGAAAACGGGGCCCTTGCTTGGCCCCTCTCCCTGCACTTCTTGGCTCGCGTGCACTGCCCGGTCCTGGTGCCGCCCGCCTGCCCGCCCTGGGCCTTCTCTGCTTTGCCCTTGCCGGGGGTCCCCATCTAGATCCCCAGCCTGGGCTCCTTGCTTGAGTCCCGGCCCCCCCGCCCCTCCGCCCCACGCCCCTCAGCCCCCACCGCGTCCCCCACTGTCCCTGCCCCTGCCAGACCCCTTGGCCAGGATGCTCCCCTGCTCCCAGGCAGTGGGCCGGGCCTCCTGGCCCCTCCAGGCTCCCTAGGGGACAAGGTCGCCCTGCCGCATGCTTGGTCCCATTGCCCTCCCTTGGCCCAGTGCCCTGCTCCCGAAGCCCGGCCCACCCCCGCCCCCCCAACTTACCCCACCCCCCCGCCCCCGGCAGTGGACCTGTGCCTTGAGCCTACCTCCCCCGGTGCCATGGCCTCCGCGCCCTTCCCTCCCAGGCCCCGTCCATTCCCTTGAGTCCTTGAGTCCGGCCGGGCCCTCACACGTGCTCTCCCTTTCCAGGGCCTGGCTCCTTGCTTGAGCCCAGGCTGCTGTTCTGGAGGACCTTGTCCCTGTCCCAGGATGTCAGGCCCCTCGCTTGGGCCCCCTCCTGCGCCTCCCCTCTGTTCCCCTGATGCTCTGTGGATCCTTGCGCTGCCCGCAACCACCCCCTCCCCTGATGGCCCCTCGCCTGGGCTCCTCCATTGGGTCCGGGCTCTCCCCACACCCAGGCTTGGGACCCAGTGTCTCCGCACACCGTGCCCTCCTTTGGCTCTCAAGTTGGTTCCCGGTCCCTTTCCGAGGAACTACTCCCCGCGGGCAGCGGAGTGGCCTTGGCTGGCCTGTGCGCCCCACAGGCTCCCCGTAGGAAACACAGCCCTGGCCCTCGCCCCGGCCCCCTTGCTGCCCGAAGCCTGACACCTGGCAGTGGACGTGGGCCTTGCGCCGATTTCCCCGGCTCCGTGCCCTTCCCATCCCCGCCCCCTACCCCAACCCAGCCCTCGCCGAGCCCGACCCTTCGCGCTCCAGTCCCCTGAGCCCCTGAGGGGGTTCCTCCTGTCGCGTGGCGTGGCGTGGCGTGGCGTCGTGTCCCAGCCGGGGGCCCCTTGCTAGGGCCCCCTAGCGCGCTCCCCTCGGTGTCCCTCGTGCCTCTCACTGTCTCCTCATCCTCGCGCCGCCCCCTTCCTCCCCTTCCCTGCCTTCCCTGCCTTCCCCTAGCGCGCGGCGGTCGGTCGGTCGGTCGGTCCGTTGGTCGGTCCGTCGGTGGGTGGGTGGCTTGGGCTCGTCGTCCTCCTTCGGGTCCGTCCCCTGCCTGGGCTCCTTGCTTGGGTCCTGGCTCTCACCCCCGCTCCGCACGCACCCGTGACCCCGCGCCGAGCCCTCCCGTCGCCCTCCTCCAGGCCCCCGTCCCTTGCCAGGCCCCCTGTGCCAGGTCCCTGTCCCGTGATTCTCATCTGGGCCAGGGCGCCTTAAGGGAAACAGGCCCGCCCCTCGCCTGGGCCCCGGGTCCCACAGCCTGAAACTTGACACCTGGCCGTAGACCTGGGCCTCGAGCCCCCCTCCCCCTGTTGGCACCACCTCCCTCCCCTCCCAGGCCCTGTCCACACCCCTGAGCCAACCTGCTCCAGCCCTTAGCCCCCTGCTCTGCCGTCCCCAGGCTGCCTCCTGGCTTGAGCCTGTGCTGTCCCTTGTGGCTCAGCGGGACCTGGGGCTTTGAAAACGGGGCCCTTGCTTGGCCCCTCTCCCTGCACTTCTTGGCTCGCGTGCACTGCCCGGTCCTGGTGCCGCCCGCCTGCCCGCCCTGGGCCTTCTCTGCTTTGCCCTTGCCGGGGGTCCCCATCTAGATCCCCAGCCTGGGCTCCTTGCTTGAGTCCCGGCCCCCCCGCCCCTCCGCCCCACGCCCCTCAGCCCCCACCGCGTCCCCCACTGTCCCTGCCCCTGCCAGACCCCTTGGCCAGGATGCTCCCCTGGTCCCAGGCAGTGGGCCGGGCCTCCTGGCCCCTCCAGGCTCCCTAGGGATACAAGGTCGCCCTGCCCCATGCTTGGTCCCATTGCCCTCCCTTGGCCCAGTGCCCTGCTCCCGAAGCCCGGCCCACACCCGCCCCCCCACCTTACCCCCCCCACCCCCCCCCAGTGGACCTGTGCCTTGAGCCTACCTCCCCCGATGCCATGGCCTCCCGGCCCTTCCCTCCCAGGCCCTGTCCATTCCCTTGAGTCCTTGAGTCCTGCCGGGCCCTCACACGTGCTCTCCCTTTCCAGGGCCTGGCTCCTTGCTTGAGCCCAGGCTGCTGTTCTGGAGGACCTTGTCCCTGTCCCAGGATGTCAGGCCCCTCGCTTGGGCCCCCTCCTGCGCCTCCCCTCTGTTCCCCTGATGCTCTGTGGATCCTTGCGCTGCCTGCAACCACCCCCTCCCCTGATGGCCCCTCGCCTGGGCTCCTCCATTGGGTCCGGGCTCTCCCCACACCCAGGCTTGGGACCCAGTGTCTCCGCACACCGTGCCCTCCTTTGGCTCTCAAGTTGGTTCCCGGTCCCTTTCCGAGGAACTACTCCCCGCGGGCAGCGGAGTGGCCTTGGCTGGCCTGTGCGCCCCACAGGCTCCCCGTAGGAAACACAGCCCTGGCCCTCGCCCCGGCCCCCTTGCTGCCCGCGAAGCCTGACACCTGGCAGTGGACGTGGGCCTTGCGCCGATTTCCCCGGCTCCGTGCCCTTCCCATCCCCGCACCCTACCCCAACCCAGCCCTCGCCGAGCCCGACCCTTCGCGCTCCAGTCCCCTGAGCCCCTGAGGGGGTTCCTCCTGTCGCGTGGCGTGGCGTGGCGTGGCGTCGTGTCCCAGCCGGGGGCCCCTTGCTAGGGCCCCCTAGCGCGCTCCCCTCGGTGTCCCTCGTGCCTCTCACTGTCTCCTCATCCTCGCGCCGCCCCCTTCCTCCCCTTCCCTGCCTTCCCTGCCTTCCCCTAGCGCGCGGCGGTCGGTCGGTCGGTCGGTCCGTTGGTCGGTCCGTCGGTGGGTGGGTGGCTTGGGCTCGTCGTCCTCCTTCGGGTCCGTCCCCTGCCTGGGCTCCTTGCTTGGGTCCTGGCTCTCACCCCCTCTCCGCACGCACCTGTGACCCCGCGCCGAGCCCTCCCGTCGCCCTCCTCCAGGCCCCCGTCCCTTGCCAGGCCCCCTGTGCCAGGTCCCTGTCCCGTGATTCTCATCTGGGCCAGGGCGCCTTAAGGGAAACTGGCCCGCCCCTCGCCTGGGACCCGGGTCCCACAGCCTTGACACCTGGCCTTAGACCTGGGCCTCGAGCCCCCCTCCCCCCGTTGGCACCACCTCCCTCCCCTCCCAGGCCCTGTCCACACCCCTGAGCCAACCTGCTCCAGCCCTTAGCCCCCTGCTCTGCCGTCCCCAGGCTGCCTCCTGGCTTGAGCCTGTGCTGTCCCTTGTGGCTCAGCGGGACCTGGGGCTTTGAAAACGGGGCCCTTGCTTGGCCCCTCTCCCTGCACTTCTTGGCTCGCGTGCACTGCCCGGTCCTGGTGCCGCCCGCCTGCCCGCCCTGGGCCTTCTCTGCTTTGCCCTTGCCGGGGGTCCCCATCTAGATCCCCAGCCTGGGCTCCTTGCTTGAGTCCCGGCCCCCCCGCCCCTCCGCCCCACGCCCCTCAGCCCCCACCGCGTCCCCCACTGTCCCTGCCCCTGCCAGACCCCTTGGCCAGGATGCTCCCCTGGTCCCAGGCAGTGGGCCGGGCCTCCTGGCCCCTCCAGGCTCCCTAGGGGACAAGGTCGCCCTGCCGCATGCTTGGTCCCATTGCCCTCCCTTGGCCCAGTGCCCTGCTCCCGAAGCCCGGCCCACCCCCGCCCTCCCAACTTACCCCACCCCCCCGCCCCCGGCAGTGGACCTGTGCCTTGAGCCTACCTCCCCCGGTGCCATGGCCTCCGCGCCCTTCCCTCCCAGGCCCCGTCCATTCCCTTGAGTCCTTGAGTCCGGCCGGGCCCTCACACGTGCTCTCCCTTTCCAGGGCCTGGCTCCTTGCTTGAGCCCAGGCTGCTGTTCTGGAGGACCTTGTCCCTGTCCCAGGATGTCAGGCCCCTCGCTTGGGCCCCCTCCTGCGCCTCCCCTCTGTTCCCCTGATGCTCTGTGGATCCTTGCGCTGCCCGCAACCACCCCCTCCCCTGATGGCCCCTCGCCTGGGCTCCTCCATTGGGTCCGGGCTCTCCCCACACCCAGGCTTGGGACCCAGTGTCTCCGCACACCGTGCCCTCCTTTGGCTCTCAAGTTGGTTCCCGGTCCCTTTCCGAGGAACTACTCCCCGCGGGCAGCGGAGTGGCCTTGGCTGGCCTGTGCGCCCCACAGGCTCCCCGTAGGAAACACAGCCCTGGCCCTCGCCCCGGCCCCCTTGCTGCCCGAAGCCTGACACCTGGCAGTGGACGTGGGCCTTGCGCCGATTTCCCCGGCTCCGTGCCCTTCCCATCCCCGCCCCCTACCCCAACCCAGCCCTCGCCGAGCCCGACCCTTCGCGCTCCAGTCCCCTGAGCCCCTGAGGGGGTTCCTCCTGTCGCGTGGCCTGGCGTGGCGTGGCGTGGCGTCGTGTCCCAGCCGGGGGCCCCTTGCTAGGGCCCCCTAGCGCGCTCCCCTCGGTGTCCCTCGCGCCTCCCACTGTCTCCTCATCCTCGCGCCGCCCCCTTCCTCCCCTTCCCTGCCTTCCCTGCCTTCCCCTAGCGCGCGGCGGTCGGTCGGTCGGTCTGTCCGTTGGTCGGTCCGTCGGTGGGTGGGTGGCTTGGGCTCGTCGTCCTCCTTCGGGTCCGTCCCCTGCCTGGGCTCCTTGCTTGGGTCCTGGCTCTCACCCCCTCTCCGCACGCACCCGTGACCCCGCGCCGAGCCCTCCCGTCGCCCTCCTCCAGGCCCCCGTCCCTTGCCAGGCCCCCTGTGCCAGGTCCCTGTCCCGTGATTCTCATCTGGGCCAGGGCGCCTTAAGGGAAACAGGCCCGCCCCTCGCCTGGGCCCCCGGTCCCACAGCCTTGACACCTGGCCTTAGACCTGGGCCTCGAGCCCCCCTCCCCCCGTTGGCACCACCTCCCTCCCCTCCCAGGCCCTGTCCACACCCCTGAGCCAACCTGCTCCAGCCCTTAGCCCCCTGCTCTGCCGTCCCCAGGCTGCCTCCTGGCTTGAGCCTGTGCTGTCCCTTGTGGCTCAGCGGGACCTGGGGCTTTGAAAAACGGGGCCCTTGCTTGGCCCCTCTCCCTGCACTTCTTGGCTGGCGTGCACTGCCCGGTCCTGGTGCCGCCCTCCTGCCCGCCCTGGGCCTTTTCTGCTTTGCCCTTGCCGGGGGTCCCCATCTAGATGCCCAGCCTGGGCTCCTTGCTTGAGTCCCGGCCCCCCGCCCCTCCGCCCCACGCCCCTCAGCCCCCACCGCGTCCCCCACTGTCCCTGCCCCTGCCAGACCCCTTGGCCAGGATGCTCCCCTGCTCCCAGGCAGTGGGCCGGGCCTCCTGGCCCCTCCAGGCTCCCTAGGGGACAAGGTCGCCCTGCCGCATGCTTGGTCCCATTGCCCTCCCTTGGCCCAGTGCCCTGCTCCCGAAGCCCGGCCCACCCCCGCCCCCCCACCTTACCCCCCCCCCCCCCCCCCCCCGGCCCCTGGCAGTGGACCTGTGCCTTGAGCCTACCTCCCCCGGTGCCATGGCCTCCGCGTCCTTCCCTCCCAGGCCCCGTCCATTCCCTTGAGTCCTTGAGTCCGGCCGGGCCCTCACACGTGCTCTCCCTTTCCAGGGCCTGGCTCCTTGCTTGAGCCCAGGCTGCTGTTCTGGAGGACCTTGTCCCTGTCCCAGGATGTCAGGCCCCTCGCTTGGGCCCCCTCCTGCGCCTCCCCTCTGTTCCCCTGATGCTCTGTGGATCCTTGCGCTGCCCGCAACCACCCCCTCCCCTGATGGCCCCTCGCCTGGGCTCCTCCATTGGGTCCGGGCTCTCCCCACACCCAGGCTTGGGACCCAGTGTCTCCGCACACCGTGCCCTCCTTTGGCTCTCAAGTTGGTTCCCGGTCCCTTTCCGAGGAACTACTCCCCGCGGGCAGCGGAGTGGCCTTGGCTGGCCTGTGCGCCCCACAGGCTCCCCGTAGGAAACACAGCCCTGGCCCTCGCCCCGGCCCCCTTGCTGCCCGAAGCCTGACACCTGGCAGTGGACGTGGGCCTTGCGCCGATTTCCCCGGCTCCGTGCCCTTCCCATCCCCCCCCCCTACCCCAACCCAGCCCTCGCCGAGCCCGACCCTTCGCGCTCCAGTCCCCTGAGCCCCTGAGGGGGTTCCTCCTGTCGCGTGGCGTGGCGTGGCGTGGCGTCGTGTCCCAGCCGGGGGCCCCTTGCTAGGGCCCCCTAGCGCGCTCCCCTCGGTGTCCCTCGTGCCTCTCACTGTCTCCTCATCCTCGCGCCGCCCCCTTCCTCCCCTTCCCTGCCTTCCCTGCCTTCCCCTAGCGCGCGGCGGTCGGTCGGTCGGTCGGTCCGTTGGTCGGTCCGTCGGTGGGTGGGTGGCTTGGGCTCGTCGTCCTCCTTCGGGTCCGTCCCCTGCCTGGGCTCCTTGCTTGGGTCCTGGCTCTCACCCCCTCTCCGCACGCACCCGTGACCCCGCGCCGAGCCCTCCCGTCGCCCTCCTCCAGGCCCCCGTCCCTTGCCAGGCCCCCTGTGCCAGGTCCCTGTCCCGTGATTCTCATCTGGGCCAGGGCGCCTTAAGGGAAACAGGCCCGCCCCTCGCCTGGGACCCGGGTCCCACAGCCTTGACACCTGGCCTTAGACCTGGGCCTCGAGCCCCCCTCCCCCCGTTGGCACCACCTCCCTCCCCTCCCAGGCCCTGTCCACACCCCTGAGCCAACCTGCTCCAGCCCTTAGCCCCCTGCTCTGCCGTCCCCAGGCTGCCTCCTGGCTTGAGCCTGTGCTGTCCCTTGTGGCTCAGCGGGACCTGGGGCTTTGAAAACGGGGCCCTTGCTTGGCCCCTCTCCCTGCACTTCTTGGCTCGCGTGCACTGCCCGGTCCTGGTGCCGCCCGCCTGCCCGCCCTGGGCCTTCTCTGCTTTGCCCTTGCCGGGGGTCCCCATCTAGATCCCCAGCCTGGGCTCCTTGCTTGAGTCCCGGCCCCCCCGCCCCTCCGCCCCACGCCCCTCAGCCCCCACCGCGTCCCCCACTGTCCCTGCCCCTGCCAGACCCCTTGGCCAGGATGCTCCCCTGCTCCCAGGCAGTGGGCCGGGCCTCCTGGCCCCTCCAGGCTCCCTAGGGGACAAGGTCGCCCTGCCGCATGCTTGGTCCCATTGCCCTCCCTTGGCCCAGTGCCCTGCTCCGGAAACCCGGCCCACCCCCGCCCTCCCAACTTACCCCACCCCCCCGCCCCCGGCAGTGGACCTGTGCCTTGAGCCTACCTCCCCCGGTGCCATGGCCTCCGCGCCCTTCCCTCCCAGGCCCCGTCCATTCCCTTGAGTCCTTGAGTCCGGCCGGGCCCTCACACGTGCTCTCCCTTTCCAGGGCCTGGCTCCTTGCTTGAGCCCAGGCTGCTGTTCTGGAGGACCTTGTCCCTGTCCCAGGATGTCAGGCCCCTCGCTTGGGCCCCCTCCTGCGCCTCCCCTCTGTTCCCCTGATGCTCTGTGGATCCTTGCGCTGCCCGCAACCACCCCCTCCCCTGATGGCCCCTCGCCTGGGCTCCTCCATTGGGTCCGGGCTCTCCCCACACCCAGGCTTGGGACCCAGTGTCTCCGCACACCGTGCCCTCCTTTGGCTCTCAAGTTGGTTCCCGGTCCCTTTCCGAGGAACTACTCCCCGCGGGCAGCGGAGTGGCCTTGGCTGGCCTGTGCGCCCCACAGGCTCCCCGTAGGAAACACAGCCCTGGCCCTCGCCCCGGCCCCCTTGCTGCCCGAAGCCTGACACCTGGCAGTGGACGTGAGCCTTGCGCCGATTTCCCCGGCTCCGTGCCCTTCCCATCCCCGCCCCCTACCCCAACCCAGCCCTCGCCGAGCCCGACCCTTCGCGCTCCAGTCCCCTGAGCCCCTGAGGGGGTTCCTCCTGTCGCGTGGCCTGGCGTGGCGTGGCGTGGCGTCGTGTCCCAGCCGGGGGCCCCTTGCTAGGGCCCCCTAGCGCGCTCCCCTCGGTGTCCCTAGCGCCTCCCACTGTCTCCTCATCCTCGCGCCGCCCCCTTCCTCCCCTTCCCTGCCTTCCCTGCCTTCCCCTAGCGCGCGGCGGTCGGTCGGTCGGTCGGTCCGTTGGTCGGTCCGTCGGTGGGTGGGTGGCTTGGGCTCGTCGTCCTCCTTCGGGTCCGTCCCCTGCCTGGGCTCCTTGCTTGTGTCCTGGCTCTCACCCCCTCGCCGCACGCACCCGTGACCCCGCGCCGAGCCCTCCCGTCGCCCTCCTCCAGGCCCCCGTCCCTTGCCAGGCCCCCTGTGCCAGGTCCCTGTCCCGTGATTCTCATCTGGGCCAGGGCGCCTTAAGGGAAACAGGCCCGCCCCTCGCCTGGGCCCCGGGTCCCACAGCCTGAACCTTGACACCTGGCCATAGACCTGGGCCTCGAGCCCCCCTCCCCCTGTTGGCACCACCTCCCTCCCCTCCCAGGCCCTGTCCACACCCCTGAGCCAACCTGCTCCAGCCCTTAGCCCCCTGCTCTGCCGTCCCCAGGCTGCCTCCTGGCTTGAGCCTGTGCTGTCCCTTGTGGCTCAGCGGGACCTGGGGCTTTGAAAACGGGGCCCTTGCTTGGCCCCTCTCCCTGCACTTCTTGGCTCGCGTGCACTGCCCGGTCCTGGTGCCGCCCGCCTGCCCGCCCTGGGCCTTCTCTGCTTTGCCCTCCGGGGGTCCCCATCTAGATCCCCAGCCTGGGCTCCTTGCTTGAGTCCCGGCCCCCCGCCCCTCCGCCCCACGCCCCTCAGCCCCCACCGCGTCCCCCACTGTCCCTGCCCCTGCCAGACCCCTTGGCCAGGATGCTCCCCTGCTCCCAGGCAGTGGGCCGGGCCTCCTGGCCCCTCCAGGCTCCCTAGGGATACAAGGTCGCCCTGCCGCATGCTTGGTCCCATTGCCCTCCCTTGGCCCAGTGCCCTGCTCCCGAAGCCCGGCCCACCCCCGCCCCCCCACCTTACCCCCCCCACCCCCCCCCAGTGGACCTGTGCCTTGAGCCTACCTCCCCCGATGCCATGGCCTCCCCGCCCTTCCCTCCCAGGCCCCGTCCATTCCCTTGAGTCCTGCCGGGCCCTCACACGTGCTCTCCCTTTCCAGGGCCTGGCTCCTTGCTTGAGCCCAGGCTGCTGTTCTGGAGGACCTTGTCCCTGTCCCAGGATGTCAGGCCCCTCGCTTGGGCCCCCTCCTGCGCCTCCCCTCTGTTCCCCTGATGCTCTGTGGATCCTTGCGCTGCCTGCAACCACCCCCTCCCCTGATGGCCCCTCGCCTGGGCTCCTCCATTGGGTCCGGGCTCTCCCCACACCCAGGCTTGGGACCCAGTGTCTCCGCACACCGTGCCCTCCTTTGGCTCTCAAGTTGGTTCCCGGTCCCTTTCCGAGGAACTACTCCCCGCGGGCAGCGGAGTGGCCTTGGCTGGCCTGTGCGCCCCACAGGCTCCCCGTAGGAAACACAGCCCTGGCCCTCGCCCCGGCCCCCTTGCTGCCCGAAGCCTGACACCTGGCAGTGGACGTGGGCCTTGCGCCGATTTCCCCGGCTCCGTGCCCTTCCCATCCCCGCCCCCTACCCCAACCCAGCCCTCGCCGAGCCCGACCCTTCGCGCTCCAGTCCCCTGAGCCCCTGAGGGGGTTCCTCCTGTCGCGTGGCGTTGCGTGGCGTCGTGTCCCAGCCGGGGGCCCCTTGCTAGGGCCCCCTAGCGCGCTCCCCTCGGTGTCCCTAGCGCCTCCCACTGTCTCCTCATCCTGGCGCCGCCCCCTTCCTCCCCTTCCCTGCCTTCCCTGCCTTCCCCTAGCGCGCGGCGGTCGGTCGGTCGGTCGGTCCGTTGGTCGGTCCGTCGGTGGGTGGGTGGCTTGGGCTCGTCGTCCTCCTTCGGGTCCGTCCCCTGCCTGGGCTCCTTGCTTGGGTCCTGGCTCTCACCCCCTCGCCGCACGCACCCGTGACCCCGCGCCGAGCCCTCCCGTCGCCCTCCTCCAGGCCCCCGTCCCTTGCCAGGCCCCCTGTGCCAGGTCCCTGTCCCGTGATTCTCATCTGGGCCAGGGCGCCTTAAGGGAAACAGGCCCGCCCCTCGCCTGGGACCCGGGTCCCACAGCCTTGACACCTGGCCTTAGACCTGGGCCTCGAGCCCCCCTCCCCCTGTTGGCACCACCTCCCTCCCCTCCCAGGCCCTGTCCACACCCCTGAGCCAACCTGCTCCAGCCCTTAGCCCCCTGCTCTGCCGTCCCCAGGCTGCCTCCTGGCTTGAGACTGTGCTGTCCCTTGTGGCTCAGCGGGACCTGGGGCTTTGAAAACGGGGCCCTTGCTTGGCCCCTCTCCCTGCACTTCTTGGCTCGCGTGCACTGCCCGGTCCTGGTGCCGCCCGCCTGCCCGCCCTGGGCCTTCTCTGCTTTGCCCTTGCCGGGGGTCCCCATCTAGATCCCCAGCCTGGGCTCCTTGCTTGAGTCCCGGCCCCCCCGCCCCTCCGCCCCACGCCCCTCAGCCCCCACCGCGTCCCCCACTGTCCCTGCCCCTGCCAGACCCCTTGGCCAGGATGCTCCCCTGCTCCCAGGCAGTGGGCCGGGCCTCCTGGCCCCTCCAGGCTCCCTAGGGGACAAGGTCGCCCTGCCGCATGCTTGGTCCCATTGCCCTCCCTTGGCCCAGTGCCCTGCTCCCGAAGCCCGGCCCACCCCCGCCCTCCCAACTTACCCCACCCCCCCCGCCCCCGGCAGTGGACCTGTGCCTTGAGCCTACCTCCCCCGGTGCCATGGCCTCCGCGCCCTTCCCTCCCAGGCCCCGTCCATTCCCTTGAGTCCTTGAGTCCGGCCGGGCCCTCACACGTGCTCTCCCTTTCCAGGGCCTGGCTCCTTGCTTGAGCCCAGGCTGCTGTTCTGGAGGACCTTGTCCCTGTCCCAGGATGTCAGGCCCCTCGCTTGGGCCCCCTCCTGCGCCTCCCCTCTGTTCCCCTGATGCTCTGTGGATCCTTGCGCTGCCCGCAACCACCCCCTCCCCTGATGGCCCCTCGCCTGGGCTCCTCCATTGGGTCCGGGCTCTCCCCACACCCAGGCTTGGGACCCAGTGTCTCCGCACACCGTGCCCTCCTTTGGCTCTCAAGTTGGTTCCCGGTCCCTTTCCGAGGAACTACTCCCCGCGGGCAGCGGAGTGGCCTTGGCTGGCCTGTGCGCCCCACAGGCTCCCCGTAGGAAACACAGCCCTGGCCCTCGCCCCGGCCCCCTTGCTGCCCGAAGCCTGACACCTGGCAGTGGACGTGGGCCTTGCGCCGATTTCCCCGGCTCCGTGCCCTTCCCATCCCCGCCCCCTACCCCAACCCAGCCCTCGCCGAGCCCGACCCTTCGCGCTCCAGTCCCCTGAGCCCCTGAGGGGGTTCCTCCTGTCGCGTGGCCTGGCGTGGCGTGGCGTGGCGTCGTGTCCCAGCCGGGGGCCCCTTGCTAGGGCCCCCTAGCGCGCTCCCCTCGGTGTCCCTAGCGCCTCCCACTGTCTCCTCATCCTCGCGCCGCCCCCTTCCTCCCCTTCCCTGCCTTCCCTGCCTTCCCCTAGCGCGCGGCGGTCGGTCGGTCGGTCGGTCCGTTGGTCGGTCCGTCGGTGGGTGGGTGGCTTGGGCTCGTCGTCCTCCTTCGGGTCCGTCCCCTGCCTGGGCTCCTTGCTTGGGTCCTGGCTCTCACCCCCTCGCCGCACGCACCCGTGACCCCGCGCCGAGCCCTCCCGTCGCCCTCCTCCAGGCCCCCGTCCCTTGCCAGGCCCCCTGTGCCAGGTCCCTGTCCCGTGATTCTCATCTGGGCCAGGGCGCCTTAAGGGAAACAGGCCCGCCCCTCGCCTGGGACCCGGGTCCCACAGCCTGAACCTTGACACCTGGCCATAGACCTGGGCCTCGAGCCCCCCTCCCCCTGTTGGCACCACCTCCCTCCCCTCCCAGGCCCTGTCCACACCCCTGAGCCAACCTGCTCCAGCCCTTAGCCCCCTGCTCTGCCGTCCCCAGGCTGCCTCCTGGCTTGAGCCTGTGCTGTCCCTTGTGGCTCAGCGGGACCTGGGGCTTTGAAAACGGGGCCCTTGCTTGGCCCCTCTCCCTGCACTTCTTGGCTCGCGTGCACTGCCCGGTCCTGGTGCCGCCCGCCTGCCCGCCCTGGGCCTTCTCTGCTTTGCCCTCCGGGGGTCCCCATCTAGATCCCCAGCCTGGGCTCCTTGCTTGAGTCCCGGCCCCCCGCCCCTCCGCCCCACGCCCCTCAGCCCCCACCGCGTCCCCCACTGTCCCTGCCCCTGCCAGACCCCTTGGCCAGGATGCTCCCCTGCTCCCAGGCAGTGGGCCGGGCCTCCTGGCCCCTCCAGGCTCCCTAGGGATACAAGGTCGCCCTGCCGCATGCTTGGTCCCATTGCCCTCCCTTGGCCCAGTGCCCTGCTCCCGAAGCCCGGCCCACCCCCGCCCCCCCACCTTACCCCCCCCACCCCCCCCCCAGTGGACCTGTGCCTTGAGCCTACCTCCCCCGATGCCATGGCCTCCCCGCCCTTCCCTCCCAGGCCCCGTCCATTCCCTTGAGTCCTGCCGGGCCCTCACACGTGCTCTCCCTTTCCAGGGCCTGGCTCCTTGCTTGAGCCCAGGCTGCTGTTCTGGAGGACCTTGTCCCTGTCCCAGGATGTCAGGCCCCTCGCTTGGGCCCCCTCCTGCGCCTCCCCTCTGTTCCCCTGATGCTCTGTGGATCCTTGCGCTGCCCGCAACCACCCCCTCCCCTGATGGCCCCTCGCCTGGGCTCCTCCATTGGGTCCGGGCTCTCCCCACACCCAGGCTTGGGACCCAGTGTCTCCGCACACCGTGCCCTCCTTTGGCTCTCAAGTTGGTTCCCGGTCCCTTTCCGAGGAACTACTCCCCGCGGGCAGCGGAGTGGCCTTGGCTGGCCTGTGCGCCCCACAGGCTCCCCGTAGGAAACACAGCCCTGGCCCTCGCCCCGGCCCCCTTGCTGCCCGAAGCCTGACACCTGGCAGTGGACGTGGGCCTTGCGCCGATTTCCCCGGCTCCGTGCCCTTCCCATCCCCGCCCCCTACCCCAACCCAGCCCTCGCCGAGCCCGACCCTTCGCGCTCCAGTCCCCTGAGCCCCTGAGGGGGTTCCTCCTGTCGCGTGGCCTGGCGTGGCGTGGCGTGGCGTCGTGTCCCAGCCGGGGGCCCCTTGCTAGGGCCCCCTAGCGCGCTCCCCTCGGTGTCCCTCGCGCCTCCCACTGTCTCCTCATCCTCGCGCCGCCCCCTTCCTCCCCTTCCCTGCCTTCCCTGCCTTCCCCTAGCGCGCGGCGGTCGGTCGGTCGGTCGGTCCGTTGGTCGGTCCGTCGGTGGGTGGGTGGCTTGGGCTCGTCGTCCTCCTTCGGGTCCGTCCCCTGCCTGGGCTCCTTGCTTGGGTCCTGGCTCTCACCCCCTCTCCGCACGCACCCGTGACCCCGCGCCGAGCCCTCCCGTCGCCCTCCTCCAGGCCCCCGTCCCTTGCCAGGCCCCCTGTGCCAGGTCCCTGTCCCGTGATTCTCATCTGGGCCAGGGCGCCTTAAGGGAAACAGGCCCGCCCCTCGCCTGGGACCCGGGTCCCACAGCCTTGACACCTGGCCTTAGACCTGGGCCTCGAGCCCCCCTCCCCCCGTTGGCACCACCTCCCTCCCCTCCCAGGCCCTGTCCACACCCCTGAGCCAACCTGCTCCAGCCCTTAGCCCCCTGCTCTGCCGTCCCCAGGCTGCCTCCTGGCTTGAGCCTGTGCTGTCCCTTGTGGCTCAGCGGGACCTGGGGCTTTGAAAAACGGGGCCCTTGCTTGGCCCCTCTCCCTGCACTTCTTGGCTGGCGTGCACTGCCCGGTCCTGGTGCCGCCCTCCTGCCCGCCCTGGGCCTTTTCTGCTTTGCCCTTGCCGGGGGTCCCCATCTAGATGCCCAGCCTGGGCTCCTTGCTTGAGTCCCGGCCCCCCGCCCCTCCGCCCCACGCCCCTCAGCCCCCACCGCGTCCCCCACTGTCCCTGCCCCTGCCAGACCCCTTGGCCAGGATGCTCCCCTGCTCCCAGGCAGTGGGCCGGGCCTCCTGGCCCCTCCAGGCTCCCTAGGGGACAAGGTCGCCCTGCCGCATGCTTGGTCCCATTGCCCTCCCTTGGCCCAGTGCCCTGCTCCCGAAGCCCGGCCCACCCCCGCCCCCCCACCTTACCCCCCCCCCCCCCCCGCCCCGGCCCCTGGCAGTGGACCTGTGCCTTGAGCCTACCTCCCCCGGTGCCATGGCCTCCGCGTCCTTCCCTCCCAGGCCCCGTCCATTCCCTTGAGTCCTTGAGTCCGGCCGGGCCCTCACACGTGCTCTCCCTTTCCAGGGCCTGGCTCCTTGCTTGAGCCCAGGCTGCTGTTCTGGAGGACCTTGTCCCTGTCCCAGGATGTCAGGCCCCTCGCTTGGGCCCCCTCCTGCGCCTCCCCTCTGTTCCCCTGATGCTCTGTGGATCCTTGCGCTGCCCGCAACCACCCCCTCCCCTGATGGCCCCTCGCCTGGGCTCCTCCATTGGGTCCGGGCTCTCCCCACACCCAGGCTTGGGACCCAGTGTCTCCGCACACCGTGCCCTCCTTTGGCTCTCAAGTTGGTTCCCGGTCCCTTTCCGAGGAACTACTCCCCGCGGGCAGCGGAGTGGCCTTGGCTGGCCTGTGCGCCCCACAGGCTCCCCGTAGGAAACACAGCCCTGGCCCTCGCCCCGGCCCCCTTGCTGCCCGAAGCCTGACACCTGGCAGTGGACGTGAGCCTTGCGCCGATTTCCCCGGCTCCGTGCCCTTCCCATCCCCGCCCCCTACCCCAACCCAGCCCTCGCCGAGCCCGACCCTTCGCGCTCCAGTCCCCTGAGCCCCTGAGGGGGTTCCTCCTGTCGCGTGGCGTGGCGTGGCGTGGCGTCGTGTCCCAGCCGGGGGCCCCTTGCTAGGGCCCCCTAGCGCGCTCCCCTCGGTGTCCCTCGTGCCTCTCACTGTCTCCTCATCCTCGCGCCGCCCCCTTCCTCCCCTTCCCTGCCTTCCCTGCCTTCCCCTAGCGCGCGGCGGTCGGTCGGTCGGTCGGTCGGTCCGTTGGTCGGTCCGTCGGTGGGTGGGTGGCTTGGGCTCGTCGTCCTCCTTCGGGTCCGTCCCCTGCCTGGGCTCCTTGCTTGGGTCCTGGCTCTCACCCCCTCTCCGCACGCACCCGTGACCCCGCGCCGAGCCCTCCCGTCGCCCTCCTCCAGGCCCCCGTCCCTTGCCAGGCCCCCTGTGCCAGGTCCCTGTCCCGTGATTCTCATCTGGGCCAGGGCGCCTTAAGGGAAACAGGCCCGCCCCTCGCCTGGGACCCGGGTCCCACAGCCTTGACACCTGGCCTTAGACCTGGGCCTCGAGCCCCCCTCCCCCTGTTGGCACCACCTCCCTCCCCTCCCAGGCCCTGTCCACACCCCTGAGCCAACCTGCTCCAGCCCTTAGCCCCCTGCTCTGCCGTCCCCAGGCTGCCTCCTGGCTTGAGCCTGTGCTGTCCCTTGTGGCTCAGCGGGACCTGGGGCTTTGAAAACGGGGCCCTTGCTTGGCCCCTCTCCCTGCACTTCTTGGCTCGCGTGCACTGCCCGGTCCTGGTGCCGCCCGCCTGCCCGCCCTGGGCCTTCTCTGCTTTGCCCTTGCCGGGGGTCCCCATCTAGATCCCCAGCCTGGGCTCCTTGCTTGAGTCCCGGCCCCCCGCCCCTCCGCCCCACGCCCCTCAGACCCCACCGCGTCCCCCACTGTCCCTGCCCCTGCCAGACCCCTTGGCCAGGATGCTCCCCTGCTCCCAGGCAGTGGGCCGGGCCTCCTGGCCCCTCCAGGCTCCCTAGGGGACAAGGTCGCCCTGCTGCATGCTTGGTCCCATTGCCCTCCCTTGGCCCAGTGCCCTGCTCCCGAAGCCCGGCCCACCCCCGCCCCCCCAACTTACCCCACCCCCCCCCGCCCCTGGCAGTGGACCTGTGCCTTGAGCCTACCTCCCCCGGTGCCATGGCCTCCGCGCCCTTCCCTCCCAGGCCCCGTCCATTCCCTTGAGTCCTTGAGTCCTGCCGGGCCCTCACACGTGCTCTCCCTTTCCAGGGCCTGGCTCCTTGCTTGAGCCCAGGCTGCTGTTCTGGAGGACCTTGTCCCTGTCCCAGGATGTCAGGCCCCTCGCTTGGGCCCCCTCCTGCGCCTCCCCTCTGTTCCCCTGATGCTCTGTGGATCCTTGCGCTGCCTGCAACCACCCCCTCCCCTGATGGCCCCTCGCCTGGGCTCCTCCATTGGGTCCGGGCTCTCCCCACACCCAGGCTTGGGACCCAGTGTCTCCGCACACCGTGCCCTCCTTTGGCTCTCAAGTTGGTTCCCGGTCCCTTTCCGAGGAACTACTCCCCGCGGGCAGCGGAGTGGCCTTGGCTGGCCTGTGCGCCCCACAGGCTCCCCGTAGGAAACACAGCCCTGGCCCTCGCCCCGGCCCCCTTGCTGCCCGAAGCCTGACACCTGGCAGTGGACGTGGGCCTTGCGCCGATTTCCCCGGCTCCGTGCCCTTCCCATCCCCGCCCCCTACCCCAACCCAGCCCTTGCCGAGCCCGACCCTTCGCGCTCCAGTCCCCTGAGCCCCTGAGGAGGTTCCTCCTGTCGCGTGGCCTGGCGTGGGGTGGCGTGGCGTCGTGTCCCAGCCGGGGGCCCCTTGCTAGGGCCCCCTAGCGCGCTCCCCTCGGTGTCCCTCGCGCCTCCCACTGTCTCCTCATCCTCGCGCCGCCCCCTTCCTCCCCTTCCCTGCCTTCCCTGCCTTCCCCTAGCGCGCGGCGGTCGGTCGGTCCGTCGGTCGGTCCGTCGGTGGGTGGGTGGCTTGGGCTCGTCGTCCTCCTTCGGGTCCGTCCCCTGCCTGGGCTCCTTGCTTGGGTCCTGGCTCTCACCCCCTCTCCGCACGCACCCGTGACCCCGCGCCGAGCCCTCCCGTCGCCCTCCTCCAGGCCCCGTCCCTTGCCAGGCCCCCTGTGCCAGGTCCCTGTCCCGTGATTCTCATCTGGGCCAGGGCGCCTTAAGGGAAACAGGCTCACCCCTCGCCTGGGCCTCTTCCTTTCCCTGGCCCCCGGGTAGTTCACCCTTAACCCTGACACCTCCCCATAGACCTGTGCCTGGAGCCCCTCTCCCCTTTTTGGTACAATCCCCTTCCCTTCTTCATCGATGTTTACACCCCTGTGCCCCCTTCTCAAGCCCTTAACCTTTTTTGAGACTCTCTGTCTTGGCTCCTGGCTTGAGCCTCTGCTGGCCCTTGAGACTCAGTGTGTCCATTGGCTTTTAAAGCAGGGCTCTTGGTTGTCTGCCTCTTTTGTCCCCTTGTTTTGTGTATTCTTTCTGTCCTTGTGCTGCCCTCCTGCTCTACCTGGCCCTTCCTTCCCTGCTCTGCTCTTGCCCGGGCCCTTCTCTAGTTCCCTATGGTGTTTCCTTTCCTGTGTTCCATCCCCACATTTTTTTCTTCTGCACTCACTGCATCCACACACTGTGCCTGCCCTTCTTCCCAGTCCTAGACCTTCTCTCTTCAGGACCCCTTTGTCTGACCCCTCTTCGATGATGCTTGTCTGGACAGGTGAGTGGGCTTGACCTCTTGACCCCTTTGGGCTTTCTTGGGGACAAGTACCTCTTCCCCTTTCCCTCCTTCAGCAGAGACCCCTAATCCTCCCATGATCTCAATCTTTTGGTTTGGCCCCACTTCAGTGCCTCTTCTTTTTTCTCCTTCTCTCCTTGGATTCTTGGTTGCACACACTGAAGACTTATATTTCATATTTGTCCTGGGCCTGGAGCCTTTGTTTCATGGCTTACATTACCTGCTTTCTTCCCTTGCCTTGTCTACTTTACTGAGCTCCATTCCCCACCTCTTAGTCCTTGACTTTACCTTCCCTGTAGTGGCTCCTGGCTTGAGCCTCTAGTGGCTCTTGTGCCTCTTTGCTGTTTTCCTGGGCTCTAGTCTATTAGTGTGCCTTGCCTATCATCTCTGACTTCTCCCTTTTTCTTGCTTTTTTATTTTTTCTCATCCTTCTTGACCCAGGAGACATGTGCATTTTATCAGTGATATGTTAGTTTGAAATGGCTCATCAAGATACACTGAGATTTTATGGGAGATATGTCATTTGATTGATCTTGAAGCCCATGCTTGAAAGTATTTAGAATTTAGTGTATGCTTAATAAACAGTTTGTGAATTATTAAAACAGTGAGTATATCCTATTAGTCTAAGGAGACCAGTGTCAGATATTGTCATTTGTTTCTTAAGAAATTTTATTCTACCATTCATTTTTTTAATGCAATGCAGTTTTTTGAAAATTAATACAAGGATGCCTTTCAGGATATCATTGGAATTAATCAGGAGAAATGCAATGAAGGCTGAGAAGAGGGACACATTCCCTTTCTAATGGAAGCAGATCTCATATCAACTCCTTCCCTCCTTGCTTTAAATACACACACTCCCACTGTGGGATTTTGGTAGAGCTGCCACTCACAGTGGGTATCATCTCAACACAGTTATTTGTCCACGTTGTAGTACAATGAACATATTGTTTCTCCTCCCTCCAATTATCAGTGTTGGTGAACTCCATAGGACCCAATCATGCCAAAATTTGTGAGATGAACCAAATAATAATTCTAAGCTGAAACATCAGCAATTTCATAGCAGAAGAATGATCTACAAGGGCAGAAACTCACAGTAATTTTAGACATGTATTACAAAATACAACATAGGCTGCAATTGAAATGATGGCCAAATGAAGACAATTCCATCAATGTTCATTTTCCTTACTTCTTTCTTTCCTTCTTTTCTTCCTTCCTTCTCCCTGCTCTCAATATTTTGCTCCTTTCTTGACATTGGCCAGTACCAGGGACAATGTCCTGTCCATGGATGGTGGTGGCAATTGCAGGTCAAGGAAGTGTAGTAAGGTGGGACATTGGCAACATAAAGGGATTGCGCACAGAAGCAAATATATTGAAGATGTTAGGCTAGGGTCTTACTGATAGAGAAGTCAATGCAAGTATGGCAGAAAGGAAGGCCTGAGTGGACATGAACTTGAGTGAAATGCAATAAGACATTTAATCAAAGATGCAGATAAAAGGCAAAAACTAAATAGCAACACCCCAGCATAGTGAAAATACCCTAGTATCCAGACTTTGATTTCTAAACATTATTCTCACTACAAACATTCAAGTCTTCATAGAGAAATGGCTAACCTAGAGCTAAGCACACACACAAAAAAGAATATAAAATATGAAAGAGTAATTATAGCATCTTTCTTTGTCATAAATGAAGGAAGTAATATAAGATAGGTGAAAATGTCAAAAACCTGATGGGTTCCTGTTGTCCACATATGCAATAATTTGTGCATCAAAAGAAGTATTCATGTGAATATATTCACATTAAAATAAACCATTGAACTAATAGGAATAACCAAATGGAAATAGAAAGTATTTTATAGTTGGATGTATAATAAAGATAGAAGAATTGAAGCAATTGAAAAATCACCATTCCTTATCCATGATAGCAATAATAGTTAAGTAGTGCTGAATAGAATGTGGGATGAGGAATGGGAGATTTGAATGGCCCTGAATTTTGTCCACACAATCAAATTATTAATTATAGAGTAAAGCATTAAAAAGAACAACTTTGGCAGTAGCCATTTTTGTCAAGTGGTCAAAAGTAATGTCATCAATATTGAGACCAATTTGCTCATGTACTATCTGATAGGAGGCAGCGAGAAGAATAGCAGCTCTCTTCTGTGATAATCTCATCCAAAATGCATAATGAGGTTCTCATCAGAAAAAATATAAAACAAAAGCAGAGTGAGAAACATTCTACAAAATGAATGTCCTGAAATTTTTCATCTTAAAATCAGTAAGGTCAAGGAGAGAAAGATATTGCTCCAGATTGAGGGAAATTGAAGAGAATTGACAACCGGGTACAAAGTGAGATCCTAGCATGGGTGCATTCATTAAGAAGGATGTGATTGGAAAATTGGCAAAAACTTGAGAGGTCCCTTGGTGAAATTTACTTTAAATTTTCAAGAGAAAAAGACCAGTTTTTTTAAAAAGTTTCTTTTTTAGTTTGCAGTTTTCTCTAATATCTCGTGTGTGTACCTGTAGAAGGACCAGGGCAGTAGAGTGCTTCCTCTAATTGGCTAGTTATATCTCACTCCAAATAATCATTGATATTGGAATTGGATATTTAGTTAGACATACTGTTATGGTGTCAGACATCCTTGGAAAGATCCTATGTTAATGCATTAATATTTAGAAGTGAAACAGATTATAAGAGCTGTATGGTAATCAGTCCATCCTGTTTGATGGACTGACTGGGTGGTAACTATAGTCAGGTGGGGCATGGCTGGAGGACAGGGGACACTGGGGATGTTCCCTGGGAGGTTGCTTCTTCACTGAGGACCCCGTTTGTTTTGGATGTTTGGTGTCCCCCAAAAGCTCATGTGTGGGTCTATGCAAGAAGGTTTAGAGGAGAAATTATTGGGTTCTGAGGGTCTTAAATCAATAAGTGATGGTATTAACTGAGTGATTACTGAAAGCAGATAGGGTGTAGCTAGAGGGGATGGGCCATTGGGGGCATGTCTTTGGGATATATATTTTATATCCGGCACAGTGGAATCTCTCTCAGCTTCCTGATCATCGTGTGATCCACCTCCCCCCACCACACTCTTCCACCATGATGTTAAGCCTCATCGTGAGTCTGCAAGAATGGAGCCTGCTGTCTATGGACTAAGACCTCTGAAATGGTGAGCCCCCCATCAACAAAATTTTTCTCCTAAAATTGTTTTGTCAGGTACTTTTAGTCATAGCAGTGAAAAAGCCGAATAAAACAGACCTTTTCCTGGTCATGCAGAATTAGGGCAGGACACAGGAGGACAAGTCAAACTGGTTGGAAGCAGAGGACTTTCATTTTCCCAAGGAGCCAGAGCACCATGACAGATGGCTGGGCAATCTACATAGTAGAACTCAAGGCAATAGCCTAGACAGATTCCCTACCAAAGAGACGTTAGGAACACTACCTGGGCAGTCCCCATGTGGCCCAGATCTTTGCTCTAATTGGGATGCATCCATGTAAACTTAGCCTTAGGAGCCCAAAACTTGTGCTGGGACCCATAGATTTTGACATTGGTGACTATGAGTGAGTTCCACATCCAATGGCCAGGGACAATAGAAGTTTCCCCTGCATGACTTGCTCCTCTACGATTCCCAAGAATGGGGAGGCCTGAGGCTAGAATCAGGGTTTGTCTGTTACAGAGAGTTATGGAAGGCAGGGATTAGATGATTAAAACTGACTCTCAAAATGACTTACTGCCATTATAATATTACTCCCCAAGTGAGCATAGGTGGGTCCCCCAGTTTTCTCACTTTTTAAAATCATGATCCTTCTTATAGCTTCCCTGCTTTTTGGACCACCAGGGATATAGGAATAAAACCTAAGAGATTTTGGTTATTTGGGCTTATGCAATTGTCGAATCTCTCTTGACTGTCTCATTTTCCTTTTTTCCCAGAAAGAGGAGTTTATACAGATAGCAGCATTTGGAGATGTCCTTTCAACTTTGTCACTCTTCTAAGTAGATAACATGTTAATCTGGTATTGATAGTGTTGGCCATTGACAAACTGACCAGTCCTAATGGAGGCCTGTGTGGGCCTCTGTGGCAGCCACTACTCACACAAACCTTTCAATATCCACAAAGTTCCTCCCCTTTCTGGCTTTCAAATGCAAAGTCAAATCAAACTTAAAATCTGAAGGGAAAATTTCCTAGTGCTCAACAGCTTGGAAATTGTACTCATTGTTTGTTCAAATTTTCCCTGGTATAGTTTAAATAAAAGATATAGACAACATATATCATACAGACAACATATATCACTTCAGTAGGTAAAGGTGTAAATCTGAATGAAAAAACTTACTGTTAAGGCTGGGGTTTTTTTCTTCTTTTTTTTCAGATATCTGTAATTAGTAAAGTCTGGACAGATAGGTTTTATTGGAAATTGAAAAGATATCTGTTGAGATCTGTTTAGATTTGAGGTGTAATGGCCAATAGCATAAAACAAGAAATACATATTGACCTAAAACACAAATTTATAGTGCCTGGAATATTTTTCAAGAGAAAACTAAATTAAAGTATAAAGAAGTATGAAATAAAATAAATAGACCAAAATCTTATTAATGAGGCTTCTCTTTCAATATTCTTGACAGCTATGGCTCAAATAATACTCTTCCATGGCACCAATGTTATCAGGTAGAGGGAGGGAATACCTTTATGAAGTTCCACCTTTTCTGCCTATGTTCTCAAACTAACTTTTTGTTCAGAAAAATATAATCTTACAAAACTCTTTGCAGTGTCTCCCCTGGAAATACCAGGAACTGCCAAACCCAATATCTTTAGAAAAATGTGTTAAACCAGATCGATTGACTTTAAGGGGGTAATCTTCCCCTCATTCATTTAGATGACTTTGCTCATGGTTGTGATATTATAACCAGAGGGGCACAAGCATTTTTAATTAAAAAATAGCTGTGAATTAAAGGATTCATTTTACCATGTGGAACTAAGAGACCAGAATATATTTATTTCAAGCAAAATAACAAGTTCTAAATTTTAAGGTCTGGGTAAACCAAGGATCATTTTATGTAATAATGTAATAGGATTATGTTTCACAAGTAATATCTAGGTTGTTAGCCACCTTATTCTCACAATCTCAATAAAATTCAGTTGAATTTCTTGTACACAGCATGCTGCAACTGACAACGCTGGAGTCTGGCCTAACGGATGCTTTTCTAAAGAGTCAAGTTCACTTGAAACTCATAAGAGGTAAAGAGTTTTACTTCCTAAATTCTGTATCTACCACTAGTTATGTGACCATAAACAACCCATACAAAGGTTTCTAATTTCTATGATCATTATCTGTAAATGAGATGGTGTGCTTTGCCCGGAGGAAGCAACTTGCTTACTTCCTGGGAGGATCTCTCCCATGTTGCCCAGGTCTGTAAGTTCACATGGTGTGCACACACACACTGTGATCACACACTGAGGAGGAGCTGTCTGGAGTGTTCAGGGAGCAATTGGTCCCTAAACACTTGGTAAGAATCTGTGTGTTGAGCGGCTTTCAAACTTCAAGAGTCTACCGGTAAGTAAAACTCAAAGAAAATGAAAGATGAAAGATGTAAAGTTAGCAATTTTTGTGATTATAAACACAATCAAAAACACCAAGAAATGGACAGGAGTGTTAGCTTAGTGAGAGGTTGGTTCACTGATGAAATTTCCCTTTGGTAAATTAAATTTAATTATAAATAAATTTTTGAAGTTTTTTTTTATATACCTCCTATATTATGTGATCTTGATGTAGGTCATTTATGACCCATAGTGATATATTTGTCCTCTAAAAGACTAGAAATTCAGGTTAAGCTAGCTTCCACATTTATGTTGTGTCCAGAAATGCAAATGAGTAAATATAGACTAAAACAGAATGTATGTGAAATGATGTGATTGTTTTTTTAGTGATAGAAAATCTATGAAGTTTCAGTCAGTTTTCACAATATTAGCTTGTCATAACCTCATGCAACATCCTAGACATCCCAGTATGTTTATCTAGGCAGTGTTTCATGAGGAGTAGGTGAACACTAGCAGAAACAATTTGCTTCATTAATGTTTTTGATGCCATATCATTTACTGTTGTCTTCTTGTTATACAATTGTTATGCCAGTGGATATACTTCTAATTAGATTCAAAGCATGAATACCCCTCTATGACTGTATCAGTGAAGAACAAAAAGAAAGAGATAAAGGATTGAGATACAGAACTTTTACAAAACCTCTGATAAAAAGATTTCCACTAGAATGTACAAAGCTGTAAAGAGACAGACCAATCTTAATCACATAATATCAATGGCAGGAGAGCTAATCTGAACTCTTCAAAAGGTAAGATGGAGATCCACAGGTATCCCAAATGAAGGTATGTATAGCATTATGATAATTTTAACATCTTCTATGAACCACAAATTTTGATACATTATTTTTATCATAAGATGCAAGATCATTATATGTATACAATAAATTGGAAGAATGGGTCTGATGAAATTTATGTATTTAGTATTATACTTGAATAGAGCTTAAGGAAAATAACTCAAAATTCTGTTTTCAGTACTTGACTTCCCTCTATTTTCCTTGTATATCTTCATATATGTACTTCAGTATACAAAATTATTTATTAGTGAACACTCTGAAATCAGGGTAATTAATTTTTAATGACAAGTCTTAAATGCATAATGTATAACAAATTCATTTATTACCTACTAGTCGTGTCCAGTTTCACATGAATAATTGCAATTTAATGCTGCTGAAGAACAGCTGCTGCTTTTCGTCTTTCCTCTGACTTCTCTTCTTGTGCCAGTGGTCTATCTACAGTGCAGCCTATCCAGGTGAAGGGTTTATTACTATACAACATCACATGTGACGGTTCAATAGAATGTAAATCTTAACCATTAATGGGAAAGACAACACAGAATGTCAAATTCAGAATTTTTCCATATTCAAGATTAACTGTTTTCTGATTTGACCTTTTTAAAAAATTAATAAGTTATACTGTGTTATGAAATAAGTAGGCATTATTAATAGTTTTCTCTATTAGCTAAGAATCCCACAAGAAAGGCACATTGACTTGATGCCACAATATTTTAAAAGTTAAAATTTATAGAATCAAACTTGTTTTTTTGTGAAAAAAAGTAAAAATTGCTAATGCAAAATCAATTCTACCATGTTTTGTTTGTTTGTTTGTTGTTGTTGTTTCCAATTTGGAGCCAGGGATTGAACTGAGGGGCCCTTAGCCACTGAGCTACATCCCTAGCCTCCTGTTTTATTTTTTATTTTGAGACAGGTTTTTGCCAAGTTGCTTTCATTTCCCTGCACACTGCCCTGTTTAGAGGAAAGCATTTTATTTGAATGATCAAGAACTGAATATGGGTAGTATAACACAAGCCACCCTGAAAGAAGGTGGTGGAATCTGTTTTGGTTTTTTGTTTTAATATTTATTTATTTATTTAGGTGTAGATGGACAGAACACAATGCCTTTGATTTATTTCATTTTTTATGTGGTGCTGAGGATCGAACCCAGGTCCTTCCGGTGCTAGGGGAGCGCTCTACCGCTGAGCTACAATCCCAGCCCTGCAATCTGTTGTTTTGATAGTTTCTACGTGCTGACAGATATCTTGACTTCAGCTTCAAAACTGTCACAAGTGTGTCTTCCACCTCCCTTATTTTCTTGGGCTTCAGTTCCACGTACCAATTTCCTGTTTAAACGTTGTCATATCATAATCTTAAAATCAACATATCTGAGGTCTGAGATTAATTTTATTATCTTCTATTCAGATCAAATATTCTCATAATCTTCTTTTTGAAGGACCCATGCCAGCCCCGAAGTTAACAATAAACTCCATATAGTCGCATTTAGGAACTTCCATACTGTGACCCAGTCTACTCCTATTTAAGGAAATTTTCTATGTTCTTACTCTTATTTTTACTTAGTTCTTGGAATTTTTTTTTTTTCCAATTTGGCACGGGGATTGAACTGAGGGACCCTTGGCCTCTGAGCTACATCCTTAGCCCCTTGTTTTATTTTTTATTTTGAGACAGGTTTTTGCCAAGTTGTTCAAGGCCATACAAAGTTGCAGGGGCTGAATTTGAACTTGTGATCCTCCTGCCTTAGCCTCCCTAGCCTTTGGATTGTTCTATTCTTTTTCTCAACCCCTTCCTCAGGTAGTCTACACCCCTCTTTCATAACATCTCTTCAATAATTTAAACCAAAAAACACATTTGATACTTTGGGCCATAGAGATTGATTGATGAACAGGCAAATGACTAAGATGCTAGTAAATATTTTTTAGAAATGTTTCTCAGAAAAGCAGCTTCATTATCCAACATAATCCTTCTATAGTTGCTACTGCTTTCTTATATCTGAAAAGGATGTAAATTTAGGCTTAAGCAGAAAGCAAGGGGAAATTAAGAGAAACTAGACTCTGAATGACATTGTTGAACCACTAGATCATGACTGACCAGAAACCTATTCTTTCTTGGATTTTACATTTGTTAGTAAAAATATTGCCTGTGTCATTTGAGCTAGTTTAAGTTATGTATTTTTTTTCTTGCAATCTAAACATTCCGAAAAAGTACATCTTTCAGTTTGTGATTTCCCTTTTATGTGGATCTTACCATTCATTGGATTATTAGGTGTTTTATTCCAATCTATGTTATAATGGTATGTATTTCTTACTTTCTATCAGGCCAGAAATTTGGAACTTTCAAAGCTGTACACCAAGTGTGTTTATGACATCCATTTCACAATGCAGGTGACCTTGCTTATCTGTCATTCCTTTACACAAGTAAATCTCATATTATTGCACTTTGCTTTACTGCATTTTTGAGATATTTTATTTTATTTTTTATAGATTGAAGGTTTATAGCAGCCGTGCATTAAGAAGTTGATTAGCTGGGATGATGATTAGGCTTTTTACCAATAAAGAATTTAAATTAAGGTACGTGTACTGGCTTTTAGACATAATGCTATCACACACATAACAGACTCATAACTTTTATATGCACTGTGAAAGAAAACTTTAATGTGCACTGGGAAACCAAAGAATTGTGTGTGTTAATTTATTGCACTATATGCTTCATTGTAGTGATCTGGAGCAACCCACAATACCTCTGAAGTATGCCTATATATTAAATTCTTATTAGTCTGATTTGAGACTGAGTTCTAATAAGTCATTCATGGAAAGGTAAAGAAATAAATGCATTCCAGGAAAAAGGCATAGCTTGTGAAAAGGCATAGAATTATGAATGGCACATGCCATTTTATTTATTTTTTTAATGAGTTTTAAAATCTTTATTTTATTTATTTATATGTGGTGCTGAGGATCGAACCCAGGGCCTGACCCACTATAGGAGAGTGTTCTACCGCTGAGCCACAACCCCAGCAACACACATGCCATTTTCAAGAAACTTCGGGCTGTTCTCTAAGGTGAGAGCAGAAGAGACACATTTGCACAATCAATACTTGAGAACCAAATGGAGTGACCTGTTTCCAAATTTGTTATTATCTTTCTCAAGTTTTGTTTAAAACCAACCAACAAAATTAACAAGCATAAAACCAACCTTTGTTGTGATCCCAACTTCCCTCTTATTCTTATCTTCATGCTGAGTTGGGGTTCAAATTTTATCATTTATTTCTTTCTAATATCTAGCACTTTAAATTGTGTTGATTTCTATTCCCACCAGTACATTTCCCTATACAGGGAGAATACAAACTCTTAAGTAGCCTGCAGTTAATCCTTCTTTAGTTCTGACCCATATTCAAAGAATGTAATTGGCTTCATTGAGTATTATAAAAAAATATTTTGGCAATTAGACAGATTATTGTTGATATTTAAGTGGATGGATCACAATGAAAATCCATTTACAAGGTCTTGAATGTGAAGTGAATTGTTAAGCAGAAGAGGGTTTAAGTGCCTACATATTTTTTAAAATTTATTTTTTAGTTGTAGTTGGACACAATACCTTTGTTTTATTTATTTTTAGGTGGTGCCGAGGATCGAACCCAGGGCCTGTCACGTGGTAGGCGAGCGCTCTGTAGCTGAGCTACAACTCCAACACCCTAAGTACCTACTTTTTAAAAAAGAAGGAGTTTAATTCTATCTAGTAAAATAGGAAACTCACGAAATGGTAAGCTACAGAAATATCCAATTGTATGCTTTTTGTTGTTTTTTTCACTTTGGGAAGCTATTTTGCTAAAAGTATATGTTCTGAGAAATACAGAACTCTGTTCCAATAATTAAGTTCTTCTCTTCAGTGGGAAATCAGGCCGTCTATATTCTGAACTATCTTCCTGTTTTGAGACAGGAATTCTGCACTTTATTGTTGCCATCTGCATTGTTTTTTTAGGGTCCAATACTGAGAGCACTAGAAGGAAATCGGAAGCCTGTAGGAGACAGTGCAGCTATCCCCCTTTGAGCTTCCTACCTGTCCGCCTGTCCTTCACATGAGCATCATCTGTCCCAGCTTCTTCACTCCAGTCAGCAGCAACTAACGGCAATTCAGTTTTTTTCATTTCCTGTGAGTTAGTATCACAGTGTATACTCAGAAACACTGGAATCAGTCAACTAGTCCTCTAGTCAACTAGTCCTCTAGTAAAGCCATTACTATGTCCTTGGGATCTCTCTTTGGTTTTAATAATTATTATTACAACTTAACTTCTTCTAATTTTAATAAGTATTAAAACAATTTTTAACTGTGTGATAGCTCTGAGTTCTGTTTTTCACTGTCAGTTACCTAGCTAATAATTTTGCACTTAGTTAACAATTATTTTGAATTCTCATTGTTCAAATAATTAGTATACAGAATTCAAGTAATGAAGCAGAACCAGGAGGGTCATATATATATATGCATATTTATGTATATATGATTTATAGATAACATATATACATATGCATACACACATATTTGTACATATTCATTTACATATAGTTTGTTCCTTGGTATCTGCAGGGGATTGCCTCTAGTCCCCCACCCCAATGAATACCAAAATTTATGGATGCACAAGTCTCTAATATCAAACATTGTAGATATTTCCATATTACCTATATACATCCCCATATATACTCTAAAAAACATCTTAAAAACCTCTAGATTACTCATAATACCTAACACAATGTATCTGCTATGTAACACTGGATTTGGGGAGGAATAATGACAAGAGAAATGCCAATATGTGTTTAGTAAAGACAATTTTTTTTCCTATTTTTAAACTGTGGTTATTTGAATCCTTAGGTGCCGAATACACAGACATGGATAACCAATTGTGTATATGAATTGGCTGAGAGTGTTGTGGATGCCTGGTCATCATTTCTGAAATCAACACAATAGCCCATCCAGAAGGGTAGGCTGCAACTTTTTTCAGGCACGCAAGCTGCTGTCCACAGGTGAGATTTCTTCCTCAGGGTAGTCAGTTCCGCTCTTTCAGTTACTGAATCAGGTCCACCCAGTTCATCTAGAATAATCTCCTAAACTTAAAGTCAATTGATCATGGGTTTTAATCAACCCTACAAAATACCTCCACAGCAAAAGTAGATTGATGTGTGATGCTATAACTGGTGAATACAGCCTATCCAAATTGACATAGACCATGACCATCACAGTTAGGGTGGTTTCCTACCTTGATATGTACCTCCAACTCAGATAGACCTTCTACTATCTGTAGATTGCTGGACTTTTTTTTTTTTTTCCCCTGGCTGATTAAATAATGGGAAAGAATTGCTTGGTGAATTTCTCATTCTAATTCCCTGAAGAGATCACACACACACACACACAAAAAAGCTAAATCACCTGTGAATCTAAAGTGTGGACTCCAGCTCTTTGTCTTTGCATATTCTCGAGAGTGACCTATCTTTAGTAAATTTGCTTCTGTTCCTGCCTTTGGCTTCTTGTATTTGATTATTGTTAATAAATTTTGAGGAATCCAACTTAAGGTTTTACTGAACAACGAGCTATATTTTTGTTAAAATAGTGAATTAAATATGGTGTTCTTGATTGTTGCAATGTTATCAACCAGAATCTAATTTGCCTTTTAGCTTTCTGAATATTTTCATTAGATGCGTACATGTAAGAACTGCTCTAAATCTTTCTATGCTTTTCTGTTCTATTCATTTATTATTTTGGTCCAAGGCAAGATACCTAGTGAGTTCTCTGACCTTCAGTTACTTTCCATGTTTACTTCCCATGTTTCTGTGAGGTTGTAATAGAGAAGGTGAAGTACTCTGTACTTCAGGGACATTTACAAGGATTTCAAAAAGAGATGCACATAGCCATTCAGTTTCCTCTGTTCTAATATTTTAACTCAGTTTTCTATTTCTATTTAGAAAAGTTTTATTTGGCCTCTGGATTTATTTGTTGAACTTACTATTCGAATAAAAATCATCAAAGAAATTGTTTCCTTTGGAAGGCAGTTATAAAGAGATGTATGACGTTGATTTTCTAGATTTATTTTTCAGAATGATAAACATGAAAGAGATTGTTTGGCTTTTGTTTACTTAGCATTCCTAAGTAGCACTTATAGAACTTGCCTCCAACCCAGCCTTTACTAATGCTCTGAAAATAAATGCACTTGGATCCTAGTTTTAGTGCATCTGGTCATCATGCTGATATGACTATGGTCTCAATGCTATAGACTTGAGAATAATTTCCTGACTGCTGAGAACATAGTACCAGGGAATGTGGAATGAAAGCCTATTTAATGTTTCCTCCTGGACAAACTATACCATTCCATTCTGGAGTTTGTATCTGAAATGTCTAACTCAGTAAGCACAAAACACTGAGCAGAGGACAGATTGTTATTCTGCTAGATAGTCATCTCCTCATATAGACCCAGGAATGGATATTGGAATGAGAAACTAAGGACATAATAGTTTGGATAGACATGTGTATTAGTTTGTTAGGGATGATATAACAAAATACTACAGAATTTGTGGCTTATATAAAGGAAACATTTTTTTACTGTGTGGAATCTAAGAAGTCTAAGGAATATTTGATTCCTCCTGAGACCTCTCTGCTATGGTCCCTGAAATTAAAGAAAATGTGAGAAAATCACAGACTTGAGGAAGTTTCTGTCAATGGAAAATAAAGATATAGAAACAAACTGTACTTCAGTTTTACATCATCTATTGATATGCTTTTGACTTTCAGGATTTTGGTCAAGAAAAGATGATTATGCCGAAATGTATCCAGGAACGACCCCTTTAGTTGGACTACCTTCCTGTAGTAGACTGTCAAGGCTTTGCTTCCAGAGGACTCTTGTTGGATTACTCGTGCTGTTTCATCTCCAGGACTTGTGAAGAGCAGATAGATACTGGAACATAGATTCCCTCCACCCAGGATTGTCCACTAGTTAGTGGCTGACTGGTCCATAACCAGGAAGCCCAACATTCCATGTGGAAGCAGGACAAATTGCAGTAGTAAGAAACGAACACCCCCAAATAACCTTTCGCGTCAGATTAAAGTTGGAACTTCACTGAAAATTTCACCTTTGCTTGCTTTCTTCTCTGTTCATGTTCTATTCCCCCAACTCCTGTCCATTACTCTAGCAATGTGTCTTTCATAAAGTATTTGCATATAAATCTTTGACTCAATGTCTGATTCTGAGGAACTTACCTAATGCAACTTCTGTGATTAGATTTTATTCTAGTTTGTTTAAGTTCTTTAGAAGTAATTAAATATTAAATCCAGACACTGTGAAGTAAGAGGTTTAACAACTTCTCTGTCTTGTATCAGCTTAGGGTCTGGGCCATTCATTCTACTGAAAAAAGGCAAAAAAAATCTAATCAATCAGTCTTTAAATTAGAAAAATAAATAAATCCTGCCATGTGGGTAAGGACAGTACAGGCTTATAATCTCAGTGACCTAGAAGGCTGACATAAGAGGATTACAAATTCAAGATAAGGCGGGTAGGGTGACACACACCTGTAACTCCAGTGGCTGGGAAGGCTGAGAAAGGAGGATTGGGAGTTCTAAGCCAGCAACAGCAAAGGTGAGGTGCTACACAACTAAGTGAGACCCTGCCTCTAAATAAAATATGAAAAAGGGCTGGATATATGGCTCAGTGGTTGAGTACTCCTAAGTTCAATCCTGGTATGAAAAAAAAATTAAAGAGATGATTTAGCAACTTCATTAGATCAAGTCTCAAAACAAGAACTAAAAAGTACTGGAGATACATCTTGTAATGTTGTCAAAAACCAAAGTCCCATGATTTCAAGTTCAAATTTTAAAAACGCTAGGAAAAGTAGGGTCCAAGAAGGCCTCCCTTGGGGAAGTTCCTTGGAGGCCTCCTGGAAGCAGGACCCTCTGGGTGGAGTCTTCTGGAAGATCTATGCCAATGGATGAATACCAAGGTCCAGAGTTTGGAGTTGTAGCTGCTGGTGTCTGTTGTAAGGCCTTGCAGTGAGTGCAGTCAGGTGTGTAGTGGCAGCTGTGACCCAGTCTGGGAAGCTTGCCTGCCCTCCCCTGGCTGGACTTGATCTTCTACTTTGGCTTCTTGACTCTTTTGAATTCTAACTCCATGGGCAGACTCTGGGTCCCAAGAAGAAGAAGGTTGTAGGTGGGTTTGAAAGGAAGACAGGCAGAGGTGGGATTTAGTCAACTGCAAGGTGGTGCCAGGGCACCCCGGAAATAGCCTTGGGGAAATAGATAGCAGGGTACCACAGGAAGATCATTTCCCATCTGGGTACTCAAGGCTGATGTGTATCTGCTTAGAGATGCCCTGCTTGTAGAACACCCAATCCACCAGTGCCCTGGCTACCCACTTCTATTGAGAAGATGCTGCCAGTCCACCCTGCTGATAAGCAGAGCAAGAACAATCAGGGAGGGCACCCTTAGATCCAGACTTGACCCCCTTAGATCTGGACATGGTATCTCACCACCCAGCATCCCCAAACAGGAGTACACTACATGTAAAAATTTCACATTTTGGCAAAAATTTATTGAGAAAACAGAATAAAACACCAGCTCTGAAGTCTCCATGGTGGGGTAGGAAATCCAAGCTTTACTTCTAGGTATTCCTAACAAAACACTCCTCCAAAAATGGTTGCAGCAGAAATCTCAGCACTCCTGGGTCCCAAAGGTTGCAGACTCAAGCAGCCTCAGGGAATCTTGCACAGAAGGGCCGAGATCCACTCCCAGCAGCCTTGGCTGGTCTCCTGGCCTCTTGCGGGGGCAGGGAGAAGAGCACTCTTACAAGGGTCACCACCACCAGAGGTCTTGTGCTCAAGACCTCCCTCACACTTGCAGCTGGAACACAAGGAGCCCCAGAGGGTGGTCGATGGCGGGGCACCTTTGAGACCCTGACTTTCCTGGGGGAGCCTATGGCTTCTTCTGGGTTGCAGAAGCCCGGTCCAGTACAGGAATTTCTGTGACCTAGTGCAAGGTGCCATGTGCTTTTGGAAAGTCATCTTTCCATGACCAATTCCAGAGAAGAAGCCCTTGGGGTGTAGAATGCAGATTGCAGTGCAAGTCTTGGCTGTCATGGGTGATAACTTGTGGCTGGAGGTAGAAGGGCAGCAACTGGGCCCCAGGAAATATTGAGCTCAGGATCAGAGGCCTCTGGAGCCCTGGTGCCTGGTCTATATAGAGTTCCAAGCCTGTGACACACAGAAGAGAAAGTGCTGTTCCACGGTGTTTGGGGCCTTACACAAGGTACCACCAAGTATGTGGGACTCAGCAGGCAGCAGATTTGGTGTTCTGAAACTTCTCTGGCCTCCAGGGAGTTTCTATCCACAGACTGGGAATCTGGGTGGTGTTTGCTTTAATCCTGCAATGAAATTTCATCAGAAAGCCCAATTAATGAGATCAACAACAACAATTAGTTGTTAGTCTCTGTAATAGGAAGACTTGCTCCACGCAACACACTGAAAAATAGACATTTTACTTCTGGCTTTAGCAGGGTTTTCAGCACAATGTTTAGATAATCACAAAATGATTTGTTTGTAACCCTTTTCATTCCTGAACTCTGCCTGTGTGGTAGAGTACTTGTGAGTAAGCAATTTAAAACTGGGAAATGAATCTTGTTTTTCAGAGTTGGTACTATAATCTTGATTGACCTATCACTTCATACCCTACTCCATCTAATTCATAACTTGATAAATGAATTCCTAATATGAGAATAGGAGGACTTGGGGCTCTTTGAAGTAAATGAGGCCATAATCCCTCATTAAGTGTATTTATGGCCCATACTGGAGATTTTTTAAAACTATTTTGCCGTCAGTATCTTCTAAACACCCAATAGGATGATGCTAGAAATTCATAATAAAAACGGGAAGTAAAAATTCATAAAATTGAGGAAAGCAAAAAAACATTTAAAATAATATTCTGATCAAGGAAAAAAAGCACAAGGAATAGAAGAAAATACATAGATAACTAATAACAATGGAAACACAGTATACCAAAATTGATGGGATGAAGCAGAAACAGTGACCAGGAAGGTGTATTAGACAGGGTTCTCAAGAGGAAGAGATTCAACAGGACGTCTGATTATAAAAAGGGCATGATTAGATTGCCTTACTTGACCAGAAGCTGGATAGTTCCCAATGGCCATTTGCAGGCTGTAGAGCTGGAGGAACCAGTAGCTGCACAAGTGGCTGAAACCCTGGAAAGAAAAGAGATCAACAGTGTTCTCCTAGTCTGAACAGGCTTCTGGAAACTCCCTGGACAATCCCTGCCAGAGTCCACTTTGGAGGAGTGAAGAAGCAAGAAACAGATATCCTCAAGTGATGGCATCAGCAATCAAGAAGATGAGCACTTGTATCTGCTGCTGCTGCCTTGTTCTTCCACCTTTTATTCTATCCAAGCTACCATCTTTTTGGAGGATGCTGCCCAACTTTAGGGAGGGTCTCTATTTCAATTGCTATCCCACATGCCAATCACACCTTCATTGACACACCCAGAAACCTCTTAATCATTGGCATGTCTTAATCCTATCAGCTTGAATGAATGCTGACATTAACAAAGACTAGCAAGACTGAATCAACAAGAACACCAGAACAGGGCTGGGGATGTGGCTCAAGGGGTAGTACGCATGCCTGGCATGCGTGAGGCCCAGGTTCGATCCTCAGCACCACATATAAACAAAGATGTTGTGTCCGCCGAAAACTGAAAAATAAATATTAAAAAAAATTCTCTCTCTCTTTCTTTAAAAAAAAAGAACACCAGAACAAATCTACAACTTGAATAGGTAATCAAACACAAGGTGAGGCTGGGGATGTAGCTGAATGGTATAGAGCATATGCTAGAGGCCCTGCCTGGATTCAGTGTATATTGAAAAAGAACAGGAAAAAACTGTAGACCTCTACTCCTAATTCTATTAGTGACTATTTGAAAGTTGGATTATAGAGAACTGCCAGTGTGTGAATTCAAGATATATTTCAATTGCATCAATATTTCATATTTCAATAATGTATTTTGCAATTGATGCTGAAAAACTTGTGCATGAAATAAAGTATTAAATTAGGGACTGTCCTTTATTTCTGATTCTTCCTGATTGTGTTTATATTGTTCAACACTTAAAAAAATAAAAATAGATTGGGCTGGGGATGTGGCTCAAGTGGTATCCTGCTCGCCTGGCATGCACAGGGCACTGGGTTCAATCCTCAGCATCACATAAAAATAAAATAAAGATGTTGTGTCCACTGAAAACTAAAAAATAAATATTAAAAAATTCTCTCTCTTAAAAAATAAAATACATAAAAATAGATAAAAATTGTGTCAGGATGGCCAAGTGGTCTAAGGTGCCAGACTCAAGTGTATACGGGGTAAAAATGGGAGTTCATAACCCAATTGAATCAAAGTGTGAAATATGATATATCAAGAACTATGTAATATTTTGAACAACCAACAATTAAAAAAATAAGTAAAAAGAAAAAAAAGGAAAAAATGCCAGATTAATGAGAAAAAAAATAGATAAAAATTTTTAAAAACCTATATGCTGAAAATTGAGGTACTTCCTTGAAGACCCATGAACATCTCTACAACTGATCTGGGTCATCAGTTTCTCTGGGAATATACTTTGCTTAGCTGTTTTGCCTTTCCTTGAAATATTCTTTTTGAATCTGACAAAGTAGAACATCTCCCTGTGGTGTATCAAAAGTGTAAAAGTAAGACTTTTGCAATTCACTATAGAAGTCCAAATGTTCAGACAACTCTGGGATTAAGCCCTGTGAATGTTTGGCCCCAGAACAATTACAGAGGTGGAATGAGTTTAAGAATACTTGTAATTAATATTGATCATACAGGATCAACAGGCAATGGAGAACCCTGTCTGCCCCCTGTGCAAGGGAACCCCAGCATCCATCCCTTGTCCAGCAAAGAAAAGATACCTGTGCAGGGCCCATACTGGCATCCAGCCAACCTGCCTTTCATTTCCCAATCTCCAAATCAAACACAAGTGAAAAACAATTGTTTCTATAATTTTATTATTCAAGGGACAGAAAATTTTATGAAATTTCAAGAAGGCATAAACTTCTCACTTGATTACTAATCTGAGAATTGTTTAACATCGTTTCTTCTCAGAGGATCACCCATTGCAGCATGTTAGCAGAGTTGCCAGTGCTCTCAAGCCAAAGGCAGGCAGCCAGGAGTCCAGAGCCTTAAAATCTAAAATCTCTGCATGGGAGTGGAAACCTCAGGCAGTGGTTCTTGACATCTGCACAGCAGGATGCTGGAAAGAGCATGGGCACTGGTCTGCCTAGTTTCTTAGAGATATCCAATTCTCCTAGTGGGGCTTGCTGCTCCTGCTGGGTCAGAGGCTTTGGGCTTGGGCAGACAGGCAGCTCTGTGCCTCTTCTCAAAGTGCTGTGCAATCCGGATCCATGGAGGGGGCAGTCAGAGCCAAGAAACTCACAGGGTTTTAAAAATGTTTCACGGTTAAAGTCCTGGTGATTCCAAGAAAGGAAGCCCAGCTTAGGATAAAAAGGCAGAGGCCAGGGCCTAGGATCTGCTTCCATGAGGGCCAGCAGTGCCTGTGGCCCTGGAGCATCATCTCCACAATCCCAGGTCTCCCTCACACAGCTGGAGAAATGCTTCTCCATAGCTGCAGACTCTCAGAGGATGAAAAGTCCTCAGAGTCCCCTTGCCTGATGATTTCTACTCTTCTGGGCTCCTCTTGACCTGAAGCACATGGTGTGGAAGTTAGTGGAGATAGGATCTCATGAGTACATTTCTGCTGAAGGGGAAATTCGATCATCTTGGATGTCAGTGTTTGATTGAATTGATTTTGTTGATAGACAGGTTTAAAACAATTTTTAAAAATCCCAGGATACCCATCACTGGTTGCCATGGCCTACACCTTACTACCTAGTCTCCAAGGAGAGAAAGAGAGAGAAGAGGGAGAAAGAGAGGGAGAGGGAGAGAGAGAGAGAGAAAGGGAGAGTGGGCGTGTTAGCCTTGGAGGCGGTTGAGGCTGGAGGATTTGCAAGTTCAAAGCCAGCCTCAGCAATTTAGCTAGACCCTAAGCAATTTAGGAGACTTTGGAAAAAAAAATGCTGAGGATGTGGCTCAGTGATTAAGCAGTTTGGGCTCAATCCCTGTGCATTATGGTTCCCGAGAGGAATAGAATCAACAGGAAGTATGGTTATAAGAAGGGAACTTATCAGGTTGACTTTCACACCACAAGCTGCATCATCCACAATGGCAGTCTGTAGGCTGGAGAACTGGAAAAACAAAGTATCTGCACAGTCCAAGAGGCTGAATCCCCAGAACAAGAGAAATCAGGGTGCTCCCCTAGTAGTAGACCAAAGGCTTCTGGAGAATAACTGGCACAGCCTGCTTTGGAAGAAGGAAGAAGCAAGAGTCTGACATTCAATCACAGCAGCCATCAGGAACTGTTCAAGAGGAATCAGCTTGCATCTGCTGCTGCTTTTCTTGTTCTTCCAACTTTCATTCTATCCAAGCCATCATCTTATTGGATGGTGCTGACCATGCTTAAGGAGGTGTCCGTTTCTGTTGACTATTCCACATGCCAATCCTGTCTAGACACATCCTCATTGACACACCCATAAGCCTCTTAATCCTCTGCATCTCTAATCTAATCAATTTGGTAATTCAAAATAACCATTACACCCTGGTACAGTAAATAAATAAATAAATAAATAAAGTAATTAATTAATATCCAGGGTCCTTTCACAAACAAACACACACAAAAGGAGAGAGAAGATAAGAAGTTAGGTCTGCCGCTCGACCAGCACGCTAGCTTCATATTAGAGGTTTGAAAATAAAGACACATAAACTCAATTTACCTTTTTCTTACCCAGCTCAGAGACGGCCCTTCCCGGCTCCTGCCTTGAGCCACCTGGCAGTAGTGAGGTTTACACAAGAGACCAGCAGGAAAGAGGGAAGAGCACACCAGAGAGTGGGCTTTTATTGGGAAACAAAAAATTCAGGGGAAAAATCCATCTAATGAAGGTCGAGGGAGACAGCATTCCAAAGTCAGAGTCAGTGATTGGTTTCCAGGTCAGTGGTCAGCCACACCCCGACATGGACAAGCCCTTGCACCTGGAAAGGGTGGGGAAAGCTCTGACTCAGTGAGGGTCTGAGTGCCTCACACCCAGTCAGGGAGGTATCTGAGTTATGTGCGAGAATGGCTTCCCACATTTAGGGATGGATAGTCCAGGGGAAAGGATTTTCTGGAGGCCAAGGGTTGGGTTACCATGAGCACAGCCAAAATAGTAACCAAGGAAATTCATGTGGCAAACTATACATAAAGGGGATTCGACTTGAGCAGTTTAGAACATTGTTCCCAGGCTGGGTGTGGTTTTGCTTGACTGTTACTCTAGGACTCAGGAGGCTGAGGTAGGATGATCTTAAGTTCAAAGCCAGCCTCAAGCAAATTAAGGAGGCCCTAAACAACTTAGTGAGACCATGTCTCAAATATAATATAAGAAGGCCTGTGGATGTATTTTGGTGAGTAAGCAAATCTTCAGAACTCCCTACCACCATCCAAAAATGACTAATAAATACTTCATAACTTCTGTAGGTTTATCTCCTTTGATTCTCAGGACAATTCTGATTGAGTCTGAGAGGTTGGCCATCTGTGCACTACATTCCTGCTCGGTGCTTGTGAATACTCTGGTCTCTAAGGAGAGAGAGGCATGCAGAGAGAATTGAAAGAGTATTCAGATGTGGTGGGTTCAGGTGTAATTGTTGAATTACAAATTGTAATTGTAATTGTTGACTCCAAATTTTATTTTGTTTTTATTTTTATATTTTTAATGAATAACTACACTAAAGAACTTTCTAAAATTGTGGTAAATACTTCTGATAGGGAGGGAGCAATGCAAAGGTCCTGAATTTCACAAGTTTAAGTTCTATTCCTACACCTTTATAGATATGACACTCAGCAGGTGATTTAATATCTATAGTCTTCATGTTTCCATCTGTGAACTGAAAACAAAACCTTTCATAGGTAGTATGATACAATTCATTCATCAATGATAAGTAGACAGCTCAAAGCAGAAAATAAGTTGTTAAATTATGATTATTGTATTATCATAATTGATGAAATAATAAATACAACCTAAATGATTAATAAATTATAAAGGTTTCCAATGTGTGTTTCTGCTGTGAACTTATTGCTTTTTCTCATGTCATGTGCTTGGAGCAGTTACATTCTAGTGGATGTTTCCTTCAGTTTATCAGACATTCTAGTCCCAAAAATGGGAGTGCATGAAAGCAGAGCTTTCCTTGACCAGACATTTATCTTCAATAGAACCAAGTCAGTTTAATTCAGATATTTAGGGAGCATGAGTGGTAACCTGTCATGAGTGAAATTCTATGGTGGATGCCGCATATAGAGACTTGAAGAGCTGCTTCTTGCTTTTGAAGAGCTTATGTTTGTGAGAGAAAATCAAGCTAAAGGCAAGAGACAATGCAGGACACAGCCAACTCTCATAGCCCGTGATGGCTGGTTAAATGCAAAGTAACCTAATGTTCATGATGACTATAAGAAACAGCGTTTTATATGAGCTGTGGTGGGGTTAAGAGACAATGGTAGGAATAATCATGAGAAATAAGGGAATAATGAGGAGAGAGTCATAACAAAAATTAAAAGGGAAAGAGGAGAAAGTAAAAATAAAAAGTGAAGTAAAGGAGGGACAGGGACAAAGGAAGGAAGGAAGGAAGGAAGGAAACAATGGACATCAGAAGAGGCAGATGATTCTAAGCTGTGGCCAGTAGTGGCAGGTTGTAGAGTTCAGTGGAGAGAATGGACTCTCCACACCTGGGTCATGGAAAAAAACTTCTCAAAGATAAGCTTTTAAGAATGAGACAGGCACAGGTTCAAAAAATGTATGTATGTATAGAAATATCACATTGTAGTTCATAAATATGTTCATTTGTTGTGTATCAATTGACAACATTAAAAAAAGAGAGAGAATTGAGGGCATTGGCAATACTGCTGACTTCATCCAGTGAACTCATCCAGTGATGGGGCTCACGTGTGTGCTTGGCTCAGCCTCCATGGAATAGGGAGCTCTGGACATGCCTGATACCAAGGGAGCTCTTTCAAGTTTGTTGGATGGAGGACACTCACTCCTTCAGGGGAGTAACTCCTACCAAACTCCTCTTTAGATTCCTAAACTAGAGTTGGTAACCCTTAACACTAGGGGTGCTAATTCCAATATTTCTGCTAAGATGCAAGGCTAGGGTGGAGGGGAAGTGTTGGGGGTTTAGCTCAGTGCTATAGTGCTTGCCCAGCATGCCTCAAGTACCTAGGTTCAATCTGCAGTACTGCAAAGTGTGAGTGAATGGAGTAAGCAAGGGGTGGGTGAGTGAGTAATTGGACTGATGGGCCAGCAGTTTTGCTTTAAACAGCTCTCTGCCCTGGCCTCTTGGTCCTGATAAGGTGGCTGTAACTTTTCCTGTGAGGACAAGGCACTTCTTCCTCCATTCTCCAGATCCACAGCAAAGGAGGCGATTAGAGATGCTTCAAGTACCAGAGAGGGTTTTGGCTAGGGGAGGAAATGGTAGGATAGTGGGGGAAGACTGTAGCCAGCTTGAGAGTAGGTGAAATAAGAGTCCAAAAGGGGCCCCCTTACCTCTCTGGGACACCTGTCCCCTCCTGCAAACACCCCAGGCTCATTTAGGAAGAGGATGGAATTGATTTGATGGGACCAGAGGAGTGTGGGAGATCTTAAGGGCTGCTGGAGAATCACATGGTGGAGTCTGCATTCTCTGTGGGGCATCCCTTCCAGTAGTGCAGATCTTTGGGGGAAGCATAAAAAGTCGTGGGACAGAGCCTCAGCTAAGTAATTCCGGAGCCCTAGTTTGAAGGTTTAAGGGCAGAGTTTCCTTGGGGGGGGGGAAATGGGTTTCTCTGACTCGCCTTAAAAGCGCTGAGGTGTCTACAAAAGGAGAGGGTCCCCAGACCAAGACGGAGGGGTGGCATACAAGGAGGGCCCAGCACTGCTTCCTGCTAGCAAAGCTGTTAGTGTCCAGGATACCTTACTTTTCCATTAGACCAGCCTGATCCGTTCCCACTTCGGGGGAGACTCAGCCTGCTCTCACCAGGTGCAGCCCTCTGAGTTAGTTGCTGGAGACTTTAGTAATTGGGGGCCCGGACTTCCGCAAGAAAAAGAAAGTTTTTGTTATGTCGGAAGAGTGGGTTTGGGGACAGCCAGTAGGAGTGGAAATCTCACTAGACTAATTGACTCACGGACATTGCTGCTACCAACTGCTGTAGATTTACTTGCTGCACCGCTGATGGAACCAGAAGCAATGCTTTTGGCCTCTGCAAAGCCATAAACTGGGTTTGGCTTTTGCAGGCAGCGTCCAGTGAAGCCAGCAATTGGAATCCAGTTCACTTGTGCCACACCCTAAAGAGAAAGAGCCTACTTTTTCTCCTTAGCACTGCCTTTAGTTGGGCGGTCCCTTTCTCCTTCCTAGACCAGTTGGTGCAGCCTTTCCAGGTCACCTTTCTCCGTGTTCCCATTTGCCCCCGACAGTTTTCCTGACACAGCACGTATTTGCACCAAGCCTGGGTGGCAGTAAGGCTCCTTTCTTTGCGTCGCCAGATTCTAGGTAACAGCACCGTGGTTGGCGCCAAAGTGGAAGTTTGTCCCTGGCAGCAAGGCTAGTTGAGGTCCTTTGCGGAATCCCAGCACACCATTGTCTACCGCCCACTTTCTCTTGGTCTCAGTTCAGCTAGTTGTTCTGTGCGTGCGTTTTCTCGGTGGCATAGGCGAATACACAGCTCTGATGGGTTCTAACATGCAGTTTCCGCGGTTGTCCAGTACAGAGTTCCTTAGTGGCAGCCAGGCTGGCAGGGCCGCGGCGCCTCTGTTCCCGAGTCCTTCTGCTGTAGGGGCGCCTGAGCTTTTTCTTTCCCAGCACAGTCTTCCCGACGCCCTACTCTCCTTTGCCACCAAAGAACCGAATTTTGTTTCAGTGACCGCCGCGCCTCTGTCGCAGGATCCCTGGCCTCCCTGCCTTGTGCGTTTACTGGTTTAGCAAGTTTCCATTTAGAGGCGCCTGTGATTACCATTCCTTGTCTGCCCAAGTACCAGAAGTGCCCTGATTGGAGGCGAAGCTAGAAGCGGAATCGCGTCCTGGGGTTCCGAGTTGGGTTTCCTGGTCTTGGAGACCCCCTTTGTCCATGGCCAGTTAAGACTTAACACCGGAGGGCGATCGCTTCCTCCGAGCAAGTCCGGGATTGGCCATTTCTTAGTGTTTATTCCAGCCTCCGATTTTTAGTCCTAAGAACTCGGTTTTAGCAGCAGCGCCTGACATTTAAGTGGAAGCAAGTTCCGGATTCGTGAGAGCAAACTCCATTTCAGCTTTGTGGGTCATGGTTATGTCGGGTACAAACGTGGGTACTGGCGAATGCCATTTTTCTGAAAGGCCAGTTCAACAATTGCCACTTTAGCACGATCCGCAGTTTCTTTTACCTAACAAGTTTTGTTTTGCTGTGGAGAGTCCCGCTTTGACTATGTTTGGGGTTTGCACCTCCCAGGGAAATGCGGTGTGGCCGCCAAAGCCATTTCTTGGTCGTGCCAGTTCCATTACCTCCTTATCCAACCGCGGCCTGCAGCTGCCTGTGGTTTTTCACTCACGTAGAACTCAGGGAACATTGGCTATTGGGACTTGTAGATGTCACCAATACCGGTGTCTTTTGAATCTTGGAAATTTTAGGTTTAGGTGGAAAAGATCTCCCTCACATCCCACGGGGATATCGCAATCCAAGATCATACCCTGCAACAAACACCGTTTGCAGTTTCCTTGTAGGGCTCTGTTTTGTTTATTTTAAAGAAATTCTTCCTTTGGTAGATTTTGCTGTGCGTTTTGTATTGTTTTCGTGTAAACCTTTAATAATATTATTACTTGTTTGTACTTAGGTAAATGTATGTTTTTCCTAGTGATTCCCTCGGTGTTGCTCCCCCCCCCCCAGCTTTCTGCCTCCTGATTTGTTCCTCCAGGAGCCCCTGTTACGTTTAGGTGTGCTGTGGCCCAAAGGCACACGGTTTGGAGGAGCAATGATTCGGCTTACTTAGCCTTAATTTAATGGGTGAGAGGATTGACTGAGTGGTAACTGGAGGCCCTGGGGGTGTGGCCAAGGAAGCCTTCCTTGGGGCCACGGCTGTGGGGAATAGCTGTGGGTGGAGCCAATAGGCGGGTGGAGTCTCTCAGTCAGCTTTCTGACACCAAGTGAGCTGCTCCCCTCTGCTTCTAGGAAGTTCTGCCTCACCCCAACCCCAGAGGAATGGAGCCCACCTTCTATGGAATAAAACATCTGAAACTGTGCTCCCTTAAATAAACTTCCCCTCCTCTATAATTGTGCTGGTTGAGTCCTTTTAGTCACAGTAGGGAAGAAAGGTGACTAAAACAGCCTGGTAGCAGGGCTCCGCCTCAGCAAGGCTGGAGGAAGGTCGAGTTCTGGCTGCTGCCACCTCTCTTAGCCCTACAGGGATTGGGGTTTCTCACCAGCCCTTGGGGCAGCAGTGCCCAGCGGATTTCCAGGTTGCTTCTCCGCTCCCAGAGGCCTGAGACTCTCCCTCAGGAGACCTGGTGGGTCCCTGTGCAGGGCTTTCTTGATCCTAGCTATTTTCCCAGGGCAATTTTTCATCCAGTAGGTGTTCACTGAGAGGGCTGGGCCTCGGTTTTTCTGTCACAGGTTGTATTTTCACGGCCTGTGAGTTTTCACCGAGGAAGGGTACCCGAACCCCACGAGATCGCCCCTGAGTGACTGCAAAGCCAATCTGCACAGGCAGAAGGCTGAGGAAAGGTCTACTACTTGTAGTAAGCAAGGGGCGCACTGGGCGTGGTCCCAAACTGGTTACCGATGTCCCCCAAACAAGGAAGGCAGGGGGAACCCTTACTGGGAAGACCTCACCCCTATTCATTCAGGTAAGACTTGTGACAAGTAGGTGTTGGGCTCCTTCCTGTGAATGCTCAGTTGAAATGCTTAAGAAGGCCAGTTCAAAGATCTGGGCTGTAAGGCGCTGGGAACCCTCCTAGCCTGAAGAGGAGAAATGATTTGGCTTACTTAGCCTTAATTTAATAGGTGAATGATTTGACTTAATTAGCCTTAATTCAATCAAAACTGTGTGCAATTGAGTAAAGCCATGTGGGTGCTAAAATGAGGTAAGGATCATCATGGACTGTAAGCTATAACACCATAAATTTGAGCTCCTTTTGAAAGTGTTTTATAACAGCAGATTGAAGTACATTTCATTATGGCATAAATCATAAATCAGATGGGTAAAGTGGACATTCCTCATTTAAGTAGCCAAGAAAATGAAGACGTAATGCACTAGGGGAGCCAGGAGAATAATCTGGTGGATCAGTCATTTATTCCCAGGTAAATATTTATAAAAGCCTAGATGCCTGTTTTGAATCTTTTCAAGGTGCTCATGGATTTCACAAGTGTTAATATTCATGCAGTGGGTAGTATATTGGCAGTAGAAAAATATCCTTCTTGCTTGGCTGGAATATAATCTAAAGGAATTTTGTTATGGAGTTTAATTTCCCTAAGAATTTTATACCTTCTTGCTGGGCGCAAGTTGGCCCAGGATTTTTCATTAGTTGTACTTTTTTTTCAGGATGAAAGACTTGTCATCACATGTAAAAAACACAGGCACAAGCTGGCACATTCCTGAGCATATTCAGTACCAGATCATGCTTCTTCATACCTGTGTTCACAGGTGGCAGAGGGAATCCCTGCTGGGTGGAAAATTTGGCATTATGATGAATTTGAAGCCAGTGGCCTCCAGATTCCTGATGAAGGGGTATTTCCAGGAAGCTTGGACAATGGTAAACAGCTAGGTGTAGCTGAGCCCTCCTCCTGCATTGCTTGGAACTGCCAGTTCTAGTCTCAGGAGTCCTCATTCATCCCAAGAACCAAAACATGTGAGGTGCCACCTCAGGTGAACTGGGGTCAAATCATGTGTATGGGTCTCCCCTCTCTTTGGACAGTCTCTTTTGCTTCCTTAACAACCAGAGAGGAGCCAGCCAACAAGGACTTGTAGCAGATCAGTGGTATCCCAAGTTTCTAGCTCAGGGACTCCAGGCTGAGAGAGTACAAAACACTCTTGCCCAGGGTCCATCCCACACAGTCCTCACCACCTCTCAGGTTCAGCCTTCTAGCTGAACAAGGACTCCCCCTCCAATACTCTAGCAAATCTTCTTCAAATTCTCTGTGTTGAGAGTGATGAAGCAATAATGGATACTTGCTCAGCTTTAAGTGGCCGATCCACTGCAGCTCCATGGGATACAAATCATAACGGTTCTGTACTTGTATACGTGTACTTCTGCTGAATAAAACAGGACAGTGTCCAGTAAACAATCATTCTTATGCATGTACACATAAGCTGGGATTTTAAAAACAATAGCTTCCACTTAACCCCATCAGATTTGGCTGCCAAAGGAGCTTCACAAATATATGCTCCAAACATTAGGTAAAAACGTTTTTGGATTATTGTGTTGCTGATAAACAATTGTTGAACTGTACTCCCAATTCTTCCTTGCAAGAGAGCCTATGGGAGCTGGGTGCAGTGGTACATGCCTGTAATTTCGGAGAGGCTCAGGAAGCTGAGGCAGGAGGATTGCAAGTTCAAAGCCAGTCTCAGCAACTTAGCCAGGAACTAAGCAACTCAGTGAGATCCTGTCTCTAAATAAAATACAAAAAGGTGGGGGTGGGGGAGGGGCTCCTGGGGATGTGGCTAAGTGCCCCTGAGTTCAATCCCCAGAACCAAACAAAAAGAGAGAGCCTATGGGGCCTGCCATTCTCTTGGTGAAAGCAAAAAAAAAATATGACATGAATATGACCTTCCAGTGAGAGGTCTTATTGATGTCAACAGCAGAAATAGTTGAGGAGGAAAGCAAGAAATAATTTTGAGGAAATAATTCTTTTCCATTGCTTACTGATAGTCTTTCCTGTTTGTACCTTCTAAGAAATAAAGGGCAAAAAAGGAAATTAAAGTCTTTAAATAATAGCATTTCAATGTCTGCAACCTACATCTGTATCATCACTTTCTAGGCTAGATCATCTACGGACAAACTCACTAAAATATTCTCTGGAATACCGAAAACGCAAAGTTATCCTTCAATGGAGTGCAACACATGGAGAAAAGTAGTACTTTGCAGTTCACAACAGGGATGTATATGGTTCTTCAATAATGGAATCCACATCAACAGAGGCAACACAGAGGAGTGTGACTGCAAATGTTGAAGAGGATGTGCGGGAGATGGGGTCTATCTAAATGCCCTGACATTTTGCAGCAGTTCCAAAGGAAGGAACATCATCTCTGTAATTTTCACTTCTTGGTATCGTTGATATTTTGCTGATCATCTATTTTATGTCAGTGTTCTTCTTGTTTCTCAGAATGCAGTGGGTGCTCTCAATTCCATTCCCTATTGACCCTATTGAGAGGTTCTGGCACCTTAGCCAATTAATGGATTTAGGGATTCCAAACAAGACCCTGTCTCAAAAAAATAAAAAGGGCTGGGACCAGTAGTAGCTACTACTGGACAGTGTCATAGTGCCCCTGATTTCAATCCCCACTACCAGGAGGGGGTGGGGGAAACTGCACTCTTATGATCTGATGGCAGGTTGTCCTGCTTTCAGGCTTGCTATGGTTTAGATATTAGTTGTGCCCACCCTAAAGCTCATGGGTGAAACAATGCAAGAAAGTTTGGAGGTGAAATGACTGGGTTATGCAGATCTTAACCTAATCAATGCATCAACCCTCTGATAGGTATTAACTGGGGGTGACTATAGGCAGGTAGGGTGTGGATGGAGGAGGTGGGTCCCTGGGAGCTGCCTTTGGTCCTTGTTAAGTGATGCTAATTTGTGCTCTTCCTCCCCACACCCATCCTTGCTGTCATTCCTTTCTGGTTCAATGACCTGAGCTGCTTTTCTCCACCACACATGGTGTTCTGCTCCACCTTGGGCCCAGAACATCAGAACAATGGAGTTGATCACCTGTGGACTGACATCTTTGAAACCAAGAGCCCCTAAATAAATGTTTTCTCCTCTAATTGTTCTTCTCAGATCTTTTTATCACAGAAGTGGAAAAGCTGACAAAACAAAGCCAGGGCCTGGCACAGTGGTGGCACATGCTCAGCTCAGCTCAGGGGGTTGAGGCAAGAGGATCAAGAGTTCAAAGCTAACTTCAGCAAATTAGCCAGGCACTAAGCAACTCAGTGAGACCCTGTCTCTAAATAAAATACAAAATGTGGCTCAGTGGTAGAGTGCCTCTGAGTAAATCTCTGGTACAAAAAAAAAAAAAAAAAAGAAAAGAAAAATCAGGGAGCCAGACTGCCACAACTGTCCACCTCAGTCCTGTTTTCACAGTTGAGCTGGATTGGTAGAGCAGGATTCCCAGACTGGGAACTCAGAATAGAAAGGACATTTTGTTGTGGAAATTTGTCTGCACCCAGGGGGGAAGGGACTATATGTCTCTAGAACCCAATGTTTGGAGGTGTATTTGGAGAGGAGAGATGCTGGAGGCCTCAGAGCAACTTGAGGCTCACATGAGGCCCCCTGAGACAGACTCAGAGGGAAGAAGTCCCAGGAAGATCCAGCAGGATTATTCCCAGGCTAACTTCTCTGGGTAACCGCCTGTCTGCTGGATAAGCCAAATGAGTGTAAATAACAGGATGTCTATGGCCCCTGGCCACCTTCTTCTAAGAAGGCACAAGGCACTATGCTTAGTAGAGCAGAGCGAGAGAGGGTCCTTCACCCGTTAGATCACAGTATAAGACATCATTTTTTAAGTGCTATCAAATAGCATAAAATTAAATAAATGTAAAGATGTAAGTACTGTGATCAGTCAGGCTTTATTAAGTCAATAGTGATCTATATGTAAATCCATTGGTGCCTTTACAGTAGTAGGCTTGACTCAGATGAAGCTGTATTACACTTCCAACATGGAAATGATATGAAACAGGAAAGAAAGAAAGAAAGAAAGAAAGGAAGGAAGGAAGGAAGGAAGGAAGGAAGGAAGATCCACAGGGAAAAAACTGCCAAAGAAGGGTCCATTTTACTTTCGTTCCCATTAGGTATTTTTTTCAATTCATGATGCAGTCAGTCAGTTATTACAATATTGGTGAAATTGGAACAAAAGTCACTTCCAGAATGGGTTGGTCTTCTGCTCATCATTCACTTTACCACCAAAGAGTACTCAAGGAACCTCCTTGAAAAAGTGAGAGCTGACTTGACCTCCATTTCAGAGATGGTTAAAATAAACGCTGCAGCAGTTTGAGAACTTGGTGAGGGTCCCTCATCTAGAAATGCAACTAGTCTGTAACTCAGTCTGAGACTTTAGCTTATTGCAGTTGCACACATGTACACAAATTCTGAAATCCTTTTAATTTAGCAATCTGGCAGTAGACTAAACTGTGAAAGTGGAAAGACCACAGCAAAACTGAATAAGTGCCCCTGTCTTGCTCCTCAACATCCTAAGTCACCATTCACACATTTCCCTTCCAGACTTTCTCTGTTCAGAGAACAAGGTTTCTAGACTGTGCTCCAAAACTAGCAATGTGATTTGGTACAATAGTGAACCAGCTGTCCCCAATAGCTTTCTTCACAAATCTTTCAAAACCTTATGACAATCTCTTCTCAATTTCATCCAGGAGGAAAAGATTCTGTGTGAATATCATTAATTCTGTTTTAGGTGGTAATTTGCTCTGAAGACTACACTCCACACCCAGCTTTCCAGAATCTAGATAGGACTGCCCAGGGAATCAGAAGCGAATACTCAGGTGCTGGTGATTTCTGAAACACGACCCCCACCATAATCTGTGTAAACTGGTGTGAAATGGACAGGTCAGAGAGTGGTAGGGGTTGTAGGCAGTGGTCCTTGGGGTTCAATAGACCAGGAGGCAGAACTTCTGGGCTCAATGTACTGTGGAACGTGGCCACTCACTTTCTAACTGGACATGGGTGATCCTGCTCTGGGTCGGCCAGGAGATCCACTGGAACCTGATTTCAAACACCACTGTCCCCCCGCCCTCCCCTCAGCTCCACACCCCCAGCCAGTCGCCTAGAGCGTCTTCCCTGGAACCACTGTGGAAACCTCTACTTTCCTCCCAAGTACTTCCTGGCTTGGTTGTTGCAGAATGTTACTAAGGAAACGTGAAGCCCTTTGCCTGGCACTCAAACCAGCAGGAGAAATACATGGCGGGAAGGAAAGAAGGAAGGAAGGAAGGAAGGAAGGAAGGAAGGAAGGAAGGAAGGAAGGAAGGAAGGAAGGAAGGAAGGGAGGGAGGGAGGGAGGAAATAAGTTGTGAAAAACTTTTCTGCAGTGCAATTAGGAAACAATACAAACCGAATACATTATTCCAGGGATAAACTCTCCAAAAGAAAATTTAAAAAGCAAAACATCCGGGCAAGCTTCTTCGTAAAGTGAATCTGCAAACTTGAGACAAGGGCTGCGGGTGGAACTCAGGGCTGCAAGCCCTGGATTCAATACCCAGGTCACGGGGGTAGGGTGGGGGACGCCCAGTGTAGCATACTAAGCCAGTGCTGTTTCTAACTGGGGCTGCTGGATAGCCTAAATTAAAAGGATTTCAGAATTTGTGTACACTTGTGCAACTTGACTGTTCAAACTGACACTTTATGCCACCCAGAAGTCCTTTGCGCAGATAAGAGGAAGCGGGCCACGCCTACAGTTATCCACCAATCAGGTATTCAGTGCGACTGCTTGGCTAGTACTGGTTTCCTTCCACTAAGTTCTGACCTGAAAACGCAGCCTTGGGAGACGCTTCAAATCTCAAGAATACCTAGCTGGATTTGACTTCTTAAAAACAAAACAAAACAAAACAAAACAAAACAAAAACCAAAAAGGGCTGGGGATGTGGCTCAAGCGGTAGCGCGCTCGCCTGGCATGCGTGCGGCCCGGGTTCGATCCTCAGCACCACATACCAACAAAGATGTTGTGTCCGCCGAGAACTAAAAAATAAATATTAAAATTCTCTCTCTCTCTCTCACTCTCTCTTAAAAAAAAATTTTCACCAGGACTTGTCAGAAAAAGAAAATTTCAAAACACGACTAAGAAATCACAGGCAGGAATAAACGGGACCGTGTTCCGCTTAATTCGTTCACATTCAAGGCTACACCCGACCTGTACGAGGTGGAAAATTTTGATACAAGGCTAAGTCTGACCTCCTAGGCCTACCCGCACTTGCCTGGGAGAAGAAATCTCAGAAAACTGAGTTCTGATACACTTAAGTAATGGTAGCACTCACCTTCGGTGCTAAACCCTGCCTTCCACAGCAAACCTAGGTGGAAAGACTGCTAGACGTGCAAATCAGTAAAGAATCTTTCCAAACTGGTGATCTGTGCACTTTTCCCGTGTGCACAACCGCCTGGTCCTACCACCAGAAATAGTAAGATTGATACCTCCCTCGCGGGATTTTTGACAGGATCAAAATTACTGAGTGTGAAATGCAATGAAATGTCATCCTTAAAAAAAAAAAAAAAAAGGAAGAGGTGAGAATAGAAATAAAACGAACTGGGACTCAAAAAAATAAAAGACAAAAATATACAAATTCTTAAATATGTAAACCATATCAGCATTTAAAAACGCCTTAGAGCCGGGCATGGTGGCACATACCTACTGTAATCTCAGCAACTGGGAAGCCTGGCGCAGGAGATCACAAGTTCGAGGCCAGCCTCAGCCAGTAACTTAGTGAGCCTGGTCTCTCAAGCAACTGAGAGAGACAATGTCTCAATCAATCAATCAATCAATAAATAAATATTTTAAAACCATGTTGTAAAAATGAAAGGGATATGAAATTAAATGAGCAAAGCCACGGCGTATTTATATTTCAAATTGCGCTAAATAACAAAACTTCATGAGTATTAAAGATTAAGGAATAAAATCGAGAAACCCATTCATTCTTTAGATCCATAAAATTCTGAGAGTGATTCTAAAATCGTACACGTTGTTTCTCAAAGTTGAAATGGATAAAAGTCTAAAGGTATGGAAGGGAATGTGAAACAAGACGAATACAGATGTTTGAAAGAGAAGAAAACGGCAAGTAAAAGGCGACCTGAAACCGCTACAGAGAATCGTCAGGAGAAAAAGAATTAAAAAAAAAAATGACAAGGAACAACTAAAGGCAAATCTCAGTGCGTTTTAATTTCCTACTTGAAGCCGTTTTGTAACTGAGAGTCTTTTCACAGAGTAAGATCTGAGGGGCTCCTTCTCTGATCTAAGGCTGCCTCCCTGCCAGGGAAGGGTGGGCAGCACCCCCAGGGCGTTGAGAACACGGGGCGTATCCATGCCAGGAGGCCTGAGGAGACCAGGTGGCGGTTCCACCAGTTGGAGGAGACAGATCGGGGGCACTTGGGGAGACACTGGCCTGCAGAGGTCTCAGTGTCCCGCGGCTTGTCACCGGGGTAGGGGGCTGGGGGGCTGCGACCTTCACAGTGAAATCTGCTACAGCGTGACGGCCTCGGGCTCTCCCGCAGACTCCACCCCATCTGCCCGAGCCTCCAGTTTCTCGCGTCCCAGCTTCCCGGCTTTGGTAGGTTCCCAGGGTTAGAAAGGAATATGAAATTAAATGAGCAAACGGATTCCGCATCCGTTTTGCAGGTGGACCCGGTGCCGCAGCCAACAGGACAGGAGAGGCGCTCGCAGTTGTCAACAGAGCACTCTCCTAGGACAGGGTAGAAAGGAAGAGGCCAAGGCCCACCGCTTCTAAGCTCAGCACCGGAGGAGGCCGCTGCTCTAGGGCCACCTCCACGGAATCCCGAGCCTGCTTCACAGGGCCCAGGAAATGCTGCTCCACCGCGCGAGCCTCATACCAGCAGGACCGAAGCCTCTGCGCCGATGAGAGTTGAGGCAGAGCCTCCGCACCGCCCCGAGTATTTGCGGTCTTCCAGGCGGAGGGCGGAGACAAGCCAGAGAGGCTAAAGCGCAGTGATCGCAAACTCCAGGAACTCAGGAGGCGAAAACAATAGGATAGAAATTTGGATCCTACAAAAACCGAAACAATTAAACGCTACGGGAAAACTTATAACAGCCGAATACAAACCGAAATAAACGGAGCTGGAGGGGAACTGAACCTAAGAAATCCAGAGCCGGCTCTGCGGGCGGCATCGCTGTGGTGGTTGCACAAATCGCCTTCTCCCTGTTCATGCGGTATTGCGCCGGCGTTTGCACCCGGCTGCGGTGCGGGCTCTGGCTCTTAGTACCGCAAGAGTGCCCTGTTGCTGGCACTAGTTTCCCATGAGCCGTGGCATTTCACCCAGCTGGGCCTGGATCGAGCTGCCGCACCCTCTCCCCAAGCTCTTGCTTCTCTGTGACGCCCGACTAAAGGACTAAACGCAGCCCAAAGTGGCGTTCTTTTGACAACAGCAACGCCCTTCGTGGAGCCGGGCGTCTCCCGCGCTCTGTTGTCCTAGTTCCCTGGCTGATAGGCACAGCGCCTTAGACACTGTTTCTCCAGGCGGCAAAGCTCATTGCCAGGAGACTAGGGGCCAGGCTGCGCTCGCCGCCCCTTATAGGTTCAGTTCCCCTTCAGCTCCGTTTATTTCGGTTTGTTATTAGGCTACGTTTACCTGTGGTATTTAATTGTTTCGGTTTTAGGTAGGAGATTCCACCCGTCAGAGAGCAAAGTATACCCCATAGCTAGGGCCCCAGGGAATCCCTTCCTCTGGCCACACCCCACCTCGTCCAGTTACCACTCAGTCAATCCCCTCAAAGATTCATTCACCCATTAAATCAAGGCTAATTAAGCCCAACCATTTCTCCTCTAAACTTTGCATTGTCTTCCAGGTGAGCTTTTGGGACACATCACAACCATAACGCAGGATCCTAGAGGACCAAGTCAGGAGGCAGAAAGATTTCCAGACTGCAGATGGCCATTGTGGACTATCCAGTTTCTGGTCAAGTAAGCCAATTTAATCAACCCCCTTTTTATAATCATACTTCCTGTTAATTCTGTTCCTCTAGAGAGCCCCTAATTAATACACTACCCTTGTCACTGTTCCTGCTTCATTCCATAAATTCTGGTATAGTGTGTTGTCATTGTTATTTATATCAATGTATTTTCTGCTCTACTTTGAGCTTTTCTTTTTGATCAGAAACTTGTTTGCATTGTTTTTTGCTTTCTACAAATTTGTGGATTTTCACTAGCTTTTTTTTTGAGAGAGAGAGAGAGAGAGAGAATTTTTAATATTTATTTTTTAGTTCTCGGCGGACACAACATCTTTGTTGGTATGTGGTGCTGAGGATCGAACCCGGGCCACACGCATGCCAGGCGATTGCGCTACCGCTTGAGCCACATCCCCAGCCCTTCACTAGCTTCTTCCTATTGGTGTTTCCAACACACTGACAGCTATCTTTAAAATATTTTAAAAAAAATCTCCACTATGGGCCATAAATACCAATCATAAGAAACTTGACCTAATGTACTCCAAAGAGCCTCAAATCTTCCTATTATATTGGAGAGTCATTTTTCAAGATATGAATTGGATGGAGTCAGGTATGAGGTCATAGATCCATGAGATTTTAGCACGAGATCTGAACTCAAAACTCATTTTCCATTTTTAAATTGCTTTTTGAAAGTATTCTTAGTCACAATTCTACCACTCAGGCAGAGTTCATGCAGGAAAAGGGTTACAACCCAATCATGTTGTGAGAATCTGGGTATTGTGCTGACAACCTTGCTAAAGCCAAACAAAAACATAACTTATATGCAGCAAAATGGCCTCCCAATTACAGAGACTAACAGATGATAGGTTTTTGTGGTTGTTGATATCATTGAGTTTTGTGATGGGATTTTCTTTTAGGATTAATTTGAGCACCACCCAGTTTCCCAGTCTGTTGTTTGGAACACCCAAGAGGCCAGTGGAGTATAAAAATGCAAAAGGTGCTCCCTGCTAAGTCCCACATACTTGTGGTACCTTGTGTGAGTCCCACAGTGCCATGGAGCAGCACTTTCCCTGATATGTGCCAATGGCCTGGAATTCTGCATACCAGACACCTGGGCCCTGGCCACTGTCATTCTATATTCACCAAGAGGTTAGCTCCTATGACAGCCAAGACTTTGATTGCAACCTGCTTTCCACACTGCTAGGGTGTCTTCGCTGGGAACAGTCAGAACAAAGTGACTTTCCCAGTGCACAGGGTACCTTGTTCCAGGACAGAGTTTCTTGTCCTGGACAGGGCATCCATCTCCAGGTGCCCCACCATCAACTGCACGCTGAGGTTCCCTTTTCTTGTTCCAGGTGCACCTGTGATGAAAGTCTGGAGCCCCAAAACCTCTGGTTTCTAAGAGTCCTCATTCTCCTGCCCCTGCAAGCCACCATGGGACCAGCCAAGGCTGGGAGTGGATCCAGGCCTCTCTGCACAACACTTCCTGAGGCTGCTTGAGTCTGCAACCTTTGGGGCCCAGCAGTGCTGAGATTTCCCTTGTTTGGAGGAGCATTTTGGAACAGATCCTGTAACAGTAATGCTTGTGAGTCTGCTTCTACACCATGGAGGCTTCAGAGCTATTATGCATGTTTCTTTTGTTTTTCTCAATAAAAATTGTGCTAAAATGTGAAATTCTTGGGTGTACTGTACTCCTGCTGGAGATTGGGCAAAGGGGAAGCTCAGAACACTGGATTGTAAGAGACAATGTTCAGATCTAAGAGGGCCCATCTTTATTGCTGTTGCCTTGCTTATTGGCATGGTGGGTTGGTGGCATCTTCTGGTTACAGGTCGGGTAGTCAGGACACTTGTGTATTGGGTGTTCTACAAGCACTATATCTCCAAGCAGATACAGAGCAGCCTTGAAAACCCACTTGAGAAATTATATTATGTGCAACTCTGTCATTTGTTTTCCCCAAGGCTATTTCAGGTATGCCCTGACACCTTGCAGGTGACTAACTGCCACCTCTGCCTGTCTTCCTTTCAAACCCACCTACAACTTTCTGCTTCTTGGGACTCAGATTCTGCCCAGGCAGTTAGGATTCAAAAGAGACAAGAAGCTAGAGTAGAAAATCAAGTCCAGCCAGGGGAGGGCAGGCAAGCTCCCAGTTTGAACCTCAGCTGCCACTACACACTTGACTGCACTCACTTGGAGGCCTCTCAACAGACCACAGTAGCTAGACCTCCAAACTCTGGGCCTAGGTACTCACCCATTGGCATAGATCTTCCAGAAAGTGAACACAAAGATTTGAACCTCTTGATTTGTAAAATTTTGTGGGGTTTTGTGTATCAAGACAATGGTGAACCATTTTCACCTTGGACAAATCATAGGAAGAGGAGTGATTCATTCTTCAGGTGATTATATTTTCACTTGATGTAAAAAGTTTCAGGGGACATATCTAATTTTATTAAGAAGGAATTTCAACATTTTTTTGTTTATTTATCTTTTGTGGTAGCATTGGGAAGTGAACCCAGGGCCTCATGCATGCCAGGCAAGAATTCTACTACTAATCTGCAATCAAAGCCCTTCTTTTTATGTACATTTCATCTGCAGCTTTGAACTGACATAGTAGCCTCTGATGTGCCTCAGCACACCCTACATCTCCATTGTCCTGCAGTGGACATTCATATTGCTGCTATCCCCTATTGAAGCCAGATTTAAAGATAGTGTAGTTGGGTAAATTGGGTCTAATATCAAGTAAAATCGAAAATGAAGGCCCTGTTGAGAATGGTGCCCCAGAAGGCAGAGCAGCACTTGGGAGATTGAAATGTTAAGGCCCAGAGCCCATCCCAAAGAAATGTTAATGAAACAGCTGGAAGCAAAGAGGGAGATGCTAATCAAAAGCAGCCCCAGGCCCTTCCTGACCAGATTACTCCTCAGGCCCATCTGCCCCTCACCTTTTGGGTCTCCCCACCTACATTCTATCACTGCAAGATAACAGAACAAAGGACAAGAAAGTGGACAGACACACGGGAAAGCTGAATGAAGACCTTAGCTATAAAAGAGGGAAGACCTCCCCTCTTGCACAGATTCCACCTCTTGGGTCCCATTCTTCCTCAGGGAGAAGTCTTTTCTGCTGTCCCTCTACTTTCCACCCTGACCTTGCCTCAGCATGCTTCTCTGATGTTATACTTCAGCATTGGGGAAGCAAGGACTCCTCACCAGTAAAACAGCGGTAACACTATCACCACACATAATTGTCCCTATGCACCAGTGGGAGAATTTATCTAGGGCAGGTGCCCATAAACATATCCGTTCCCTCAAAAGAGTATTTCCTGAATTTTGCTGAGCATTGCCAGATCGTTTTTTAGGGTGAACGCAGCATTTACTTTCCAACAATAGTGTTGTGCATTACTGCATGCACACATTCCCCACAAACACTTGGAGTGACCCAGTATTATGACATTTACTGTGGCCTTTGTGGCTCTGAAGAGGTTTGCTTTGGGGCTTGATGGCCTCCTGATGCAGTTTTTTCTAATTTCTTAAATTCTCTCTTTGAGATATTCTCTGATGTTCAGTTTTAAATATGTTTTTATTTTTTGATAATATGTTTTTGTTTTTTGATCAGATTATGAGTTATCTTCATCCCTTGTGCTCAAACTGAGTATATTCAGTTTCTGTTCCTAAAGGCAAAAGGAACACAACTGTGCCTTAACATCCCACTTCCTGCCTTTCAGACTGTTGCAATTCCTTTTTATTTTTAACAACTGCAGAAGAATGGACTTAGGGGGCTGGGGATGTGGCTTAAGAGGTAGAGTGCTCCCCTGGCATGCATGCGGCCTGGGTTGGATCCTCAGCACCACATACAAACAAAGATGTTGTGTCCACCTATAACTAAAAAATAAATATTAAAAAAAAGAATGGACTTAGGTTTCATTCATAAAATATACATTTTCTCCATAAAAAGTATTAAAATCTTTCTGCTTTCAGGATGTTCTTATCAGGTTAGTTTTACATTTTGATTTGAGCAAAAATACGGGTAAAAAATGCCTTTCAAATTTTTATTTTAATATTTTACAGTTTTCCTTTCATATAAGCTTTTCGATCAAGAAATAAATCGTCTAAACAGACATTTTTACATTTTCTATATTTATTAACTGCATTAACACAGGGATCCAAAAACCAGAGACAGAAATTCTGCCTTCTAAGACCTCCTCTTTCTGGTGGGTATTAAACCATATCTGAGTCTTAATGACATTAGTCTGAATGGGGCCAATGTCTGGGAGAGGCTGTGCTGGGGAGGGGCAGCTGTGTGAAGGCATTAGAAACTGGAGACTTCTAGGCCCTTCCTTAAGAAGATGCAGAATTGGGCTGGGGATATGGCTCAAGCGGTAGCGCGCTTGCCTGGCATGTGTGCGGCCCGGGTTCGATCCTCAGCACCACATACCAACAAAGATGTTGTGTCCGCCGAGAACTAAAAAATAAATATTAAAAATTCTCTCTCTCTCTCTCTCTCTCTCTCTCTCTCTCTCTCTCTCTCTCTCTCTCTCTCTCCCCTCTCTCACTCTCTAAAAAAAAAAAGAAGATGCAGAATAAAAATTGTGTTCAAAGAGACACACTTCCCACCTAACAAACTCCTGCCATCCCACACATTCTTTCCTATACCTGGATAGATTTGTTCAGGGCCAACACCTGGGCTCCTTTGCATTGCTCTCCCTGGATCTCCCCACACTCTGCCCACCAATCAGACCTTCTCTAAGGCTCTGATGTCAAGTCCACAGCACAGCTCAGAATCAGAGCTCTGTCTCCCACCCCATGCAGCACTCCTCCATCCTCTCTTCTCTCTTCATTCTGTCTACTGTTGAGCAAGGGAACCAAATATTTATGAGGTCCTGTAAAAACAACATCTCTTGCCTATTAGTAAGTGAACAGAGAAACATGTGCAAGAGAGAAATCTTAACATTTGTCTGAAAGAGGAGAATAAATAGAATCTCTCAGATTGAACACTCAGTACTCCCAGGACTCAGTGGTCATGGGCCAGTGTTAAAGATCAGCATGTTTCTGGGAGCCTCTTTCCAGGACTACATGGATGTGACCAAGAGAAGCTGCCAGGGTAGATGACTTCATGGTTGCTTTGCAGCATGGCACTCTCCTGAGGCTGAATTTGAGTTCTTCTGTGTCATGGGCATAAGGTTGCAGGGAGGCAGGCAGGAGGAATTAGGCATGTTTCTTAGTATCTGGGCTGCAGGCAACTGACTATGTCAAGGGCAGGCCCAATATAGCAGTCCCCATGGCCTAGAGATCAGTTCCCAGTAGAAATGCAGGCTGTCCCACCAGGGTCCTTCCTAGCTTAGGATAGAAGGGGAGTAGCCATGGCCTAGAATCTTCTGAGCTCAGAGTCAAAAGCAACTGGGATTTCAGTGTCATCTCTACAGAATCCAGAGCCTGCTTCACACAGGAGTAAATGGTCCATGATTTTGGCCTCTAGATCAGGAGAAACAGTGTTAGGGCTGAGAGAAGTGGCAAAGGATTGAGTGGCTGCTAAGCATTCAGATGCTTATATATGGCTCTCTTGCACAGTCTTAATGTAGAGTTCATTATATTGGGTGATGATGGTACTTGTTGAGAGCCACAGCCAAAGGGGCCCCAGCAAACTTCCAGCTGCCGGCTGATGATCCAGCTGCCAGCAAACTTCCAGTTGCCGGCTGATGATTGGCTCACAGTGGCCCCAGCAACATCTAGCTGATTGGCTCCTCTGCGGTGATGTTCATTGGGCTGTTTCCCTGCCCTTCAGACTGCCAGCTGATGATTGGCTCATAGCGGCCCCAGCAACATCTAGCTGATTGGCTCCTCCACGGAGCTGCTCATTGAGTGACTTCTTTGGCTCTGCCCACGCAACCCAGCCAATCGGCCTCAGGAGCAGGAGGATTGTGGGAGGTTGAGAGGCTGGGGTGTGGGAGAGAGGCTTGTGGAAGCCGGTGGTGGCAGTTGGGCTCTGAGGGTTTTTCCCTGGAGCTGTTTTGTTTGGCGTTTGTAGTTCTAAAAATAAAGTTAGTTTCTTTTTGACAAGTGGCTCCTGATTTGTGCCAAGCCAGACTTCGGCAGGTACTCTTGGAGGCAATTTGCATCAGAAGTCTGGATCTGATGAACTTCAGTGGAAAAGCAATCATCTTCACTCGACTATCCTGTATATCTAAGAAGAATGAATCAAAAAAGCATAACAAAAAGAAAGGAAAGAAATCATCTTGAATGCACTTATAATAAATCAAAATGGTATCAGCTATTAATTAGAGTAAGGTTAAAATATTTTACAAAGACATACTTATTATGAAATGCCAGTCTGTTTCCTTTACATATGTGATAATATCCTATGTCACGTAGCATTTGTTCAGGGCATGTAACTTCATCTTCTACAAAGGCTTAATTCACTATTCCAAATCAAACCACAGGCTATGCTGTAGCTGAGAATGAAATTTAGGACCTCTTGGGGAGGACTGTTTGAAAGAAGAGGGAGATCAATTCTCCAGTCTTCCCTGGAATTCTCAGCTGCCTGTGTTGTTTCTGTACAGATGAATTTCTACATTAAAAGGACTAAGGGGAAGAGAGAGGTGTGGGAGGGAAGAAAAGGGAGGGAGGGCAAGCTATAGACTTAAATATCAAATAACCAAATACAGTTCAGATTCAAATACTTGTCTCAACTTATAATAGATTTAAGTGTCATTTAAATTTTCTAAGCCACAGGTGGTGGTGATTGATTAACCTCTGAGTGAGAACAAAATTGTTGATTTCAAAAAGCAGATTTTAGATATTAAGAAATCAATAGGTCAGTCAGGCAAAGTTGTCTCATACACCTGTAATCCCAGAGAAACTGAGGCAGAGTGAAAGTTTGAGGCCTGGCTGGGTAACTGAAGGAGATCCTGTCTCAGAATGATAACAAAGGCTGGGGATGTGTCTCTGTTCTAAAGTGATCTGGCTTCAATTCCCAGTACTGAAGAAGGTAAAAGGAAATTTAAATAAAGTGACAGTTCCTGAGACATAATGCAACTAATAACCCTTTTAAAGTTATATTTATTCTTACGTGATTGGTACTATTATGCTAAAAACATAACCCCAATGAAGGACAAATGCATAACTGTGGCCCCTTAAACATCTCCCTAATGTAAGAAGATTTTTAACATTCTTGTACCAGATCCACTTTATATTTATTTTCTTTTTGAAATAGGATCTTAACTAAATTTCTTGGGTTGTCCTAAAACTTGAAATTCTTCCATCTCAGTCTCCTGAGTAGATGGGATTACATGCATGGCCCACTGCTGCCTGGCTATCCGATTCACTTTAAAATTGTCAGAAGTACATATATTTAGTATCTGACAGGACTATAGTCTACTGTGTTTAATAATCCTTTTTTTTTTTAAAGAGAGTGAGAGAGAGGGAGAGAGAATTTTTTAATATTTATTTTTTAGTTATTGGCGGACACAGCATCTTTGTTTGTATGTGGTGCTGAGGATCGCCTCGCATGCATGCCAGGCGAGCGCACTACCACTTGAGCCACAATCCCAGCCCCTCCTTTTACTTTCAATGTAATAAACTCTGCATTAGTATTAACTTAAGCATATACAGAGTGCTTACCTTTTGCTAGGTATTATGAAAATAGCTGTAAGCATGGCATGTTCCCTCTCAAATGTGGAAACTTTTTTTAAAAAATTACTTTAATGTAGAATAGGGCTATTAGGGACTGGGAAGGGGTCAAGAGAAGATGGAAGAAGAGTGGATGGATGTGACCAATACACTCCATATCTCTATATGGAAATATAACATTAATCCCTCCCCAATATGTACAGTTTAATATGTGCCAATAAGTAAATCAATTTTAAAAGCATTACATATGCAAAGATGAATAAAATCCATTTTTTTTTCTCTCCTTTAGGAGCACGCACAGAATTCTGCAACCCTAGAGCTCCACGTAGAAAGAGAACAAGGTTGGGGAATAATTCCCCAGGTTGGAAAGCCTCGAAGAGATCAGAACCCAATCTAGTTTACTAGGGCTGCTGAGCAGAATTCTTTTTTTTTTTTTTTTTTTTAAAGAAAGAGTGAGAGGGGAGAGAGAGAGAGAGGAAGAGAATTTTTTTTAATATTTATTTTTTAGTTCTCGGCAGACACAACATCTTTGTTGGTATGTGGTGCTGAGGATCGAACCCGGGTCGCACGCATGCCAGGCGAGTGCACTACCGCTTGAGCCACATCCCCAGCCCCTGAGCAGAATTCTTAAAGGCTAGAAATGACTTCCACATGGATAGGATTGGAGACTTCTGTCTAAGCACCTGTCTGGTCTTGGCAGCCTCAAGCTGCTGCAGATGAGGTCCTTGTCCCAGTAGATTAGTAGATACAAAGGAACAGAAGGGAAGAAGAACCTGTGGGAGGCCATATGTGGCCCTCAGGGACATTCCCACAGCCTGCTCCTGCCTTCTTGGTCTCTGAAACCCATTTCTGTTTCTGATCCACTGTCCTGTGCTGCCATCCCCACTCAGGAGCCCTGCAGATTCACACCTTCCTCGTTTGAGTTGGAAAGGCACAAGGTGGAGTGGTGCCCAGATCTTGAGCCTGGACTATGCCTTGGTGTAGGGACACTGTGCTTCTCCTTTTCTAGACATTTAAGATGTTTTTCAAATTAAATCAACATTATTTGGTCTATAATTACATAATGATATTTATCTTAATTGGTTTTATGGATTGTGAGGGAATATTTTTCAATGACATTTTATCTCCTCTTCAAAAAAAGAAAAAAAAATCAGTAGTCATTTCATGAATTTATTCAGTTAAGTAGGAGAGCAAAACACTCAATGAATGGGAAAACATAAGCCCCTTTTTTGTCCATTTGCCTTTAGGTTAAGCCCTGACTTTTGCCTTCACATTCTCAACTTACCTGTTACCAGCACTAGCTTCTTCTTTGGGCCCTGGCTACAATCCTATCCCTATCTTTCAGAATCCCTTAAGTGAGTTCATGCCACATCTATCATTGAAAGTACATAATTTGTTATGGAGAATTGAGTTTTCCCCATTTATCTTGTTTTATTTAGAGTGAGAAAACTAGAGGGCCATCATGAAAGGCAGAGGGTGGAACATGACAAAAGAGCCCCTCTCAAGAATGGACTTACTTCCATGCTGAGGATCCAAGGTGGCTGCATCCCTGCTCTATGTATGCCCTGTCCAGTCACCTGTCCTTTGCCACTGTGGAGCTCTGGACTGTTCTGATGCTGAATGCCCTTAACTGTCTGTGCCCCACCAAATAGAGGACAAGGACTTTGGGTTACTTCTCCCAACTTTGCCCCCTTTCAGCAGAAAGTAGCTTGGAGATGTCATTGCCCAGTTTCCATAGAAATGGAGGCTAGAAATTGATAGTGGGGAAATGTAACAGGGGTTCATTTGATGCTTTGACTATATCCCTTGGGGCTTTGAAACTTACATGCTTTTTTTTTTCTTTTGCCCAATCTTTTTCTCCCTGATCTTCTCCCTAACCTTCTTTTCCCTGATTTTCTCCTTCCTGATCTCTCCTCCCTAATCTCATTTTCTCTGAATCACCTCTATAAAACCTCCTGTTCCTGCTGATGGGCAGGATCACAGCCTTTGGGACAGGAGTCCCCTATGTTTCTCCTTTGCTAGCAAAGCAATAAACCTTTTCCTTTTTTCTTGAATGCATTTGGATAAATGGACTCTACTCTTTTCCTGCCATTAGATGTGAAAAGACAAAGACTCTTGATCTCCCATTGCTAATTACTGTTCTAGTTTTATGAAAAGGTGTTTTAGAAAATAGAGAAAAATATTTAAAGCCATAAAGTAGGAGACTGTGATGAATCATAAAAGGTATCTTAATCACTAAAGTCCACTGAAATTAAAATGATGTTACTGAGATGTAAGTTTTCACTGCCTAAAATAAAACTTTATTTCCCAACACCATCAAAACCCCCAAGTATATCCAAACATTTGAAAGGACGATGTTGGAGCACCAGGGTACTGATAACAAGCGTTTCTGACTGATCCAAAGGATAATCAAGAGCGCAGAGATTTGTTTATACTCCCCTGCCTAATGGCACATAGAAATCACAGCTCTTCATATCTCACCATGCAGAGATGGACTCTTCTCTTTTCTACAGTGGTGGCTGGTGTGCTGCAGCAGCCAACAGCAGGATCTGGTTTGTGAAAAGAAAACAGAAAAGGCTCTGCCCTGTAGGCGCAGGTCGTGTTGGCTGTGGTTTTTAGTCTACTAGTACTGGTGGTGTGGTCCCTTTCTGTGGGCTTCACCCGAGGAGGGCTGGTTAGAATTGATGGTTAGAACTTCACTTCCACCCACTGAATCAGAATCTCTTTTTAAAGTATAGGTTGGTGATTCCTTTTCGCATTAGAGTTTGAAGAGCACTCTGCAAATTGGGTCCTGGGAGTTCGGAAACGATTTTCCAAGGGTGAGAGGTGAGGGGAACCTCACTCAGTACCTCTAAAGCAGATGGCATCTTTGCTGCTCCGCCCAGAAGGATTCTGCAAGCCACAGTGCAGCCCCCTGCTCAGTAGCTACCCAACTTCCCTTTAGACTGGGACCAAGTGAAGACAGCGTTGCCTCTCCTGGAGACACAGTAATCTCAGGCGACTGTGCCTGAAGTACAAAGAGGCGACCATGTTCGCAGTTCCGGAGGCTGCGGAAGACCAGGATCGCATCTAAGATCTAGGAAAGCTGTGCTCCTCCTGCCCCAGCCCAGAGGCAGTCGGGGAAATCTGTGGTCCCAGCTCAACCACCACAACTATGTGGCTTGGGCAGAGCCCTAGGACCATCTCCTGCAACCACGTTGCACAGGGCCTGCCTTCGACCTGAGAGCAGGCTTCCTCCCTGCCTCTAGGCACACAGCCAACTGGAAGTTTCTGCACAGGACCCTCTTCCTTTTTCTCCCTGTTGGCCCTGTCTCTCCTTTCTCCATATGAGAACAGTTACCTTTTTGTCATTGGGAATTATTAGGGGACCAACTGTCCATGATATTCATACTTAAATTGGAATCCTTTGCTTCTTGGTCAGATTTAAAATTTGAATCTGGAGGCAGATAGATCCTTGTGTGAAAATAAAAATTTTTAATATGAACGAATGTCAGGTTTTTGTTTGTTTGTTGTGGTACTTGTCCTAACAGGGAATGTGGTGCTCTACCACTGAGCTACACATCTTGTTCCCTACTCCTTTTTAATATTGAGGCAAGGCCTATGTCTCCCAGGCTGACCTAGAACTTGCCATCCTCCTGCTTCACTACTTCTAGCAGCTGGGATTACAGGCCTGTGTGCCACTGTAATAAATGTCTTTTACATAATTCACATGTTATTTTCACTTCAGACCAAGGAATTTCTATAACTCTCAGCTTTATTTATATCTGCAAGTTTATGACACAAACAAACCAAAACCAAAATGTTCAGCATGGATTTTCTACCATGTGCTTTTCAAATAGCTGAGGGGCAGCGATTAGACGATTAGTTCTCTTATCAGGATTGTCTGTATTCATCCATTCATACACACCAACAAATCACTTAACAGCACTGTGATAATTACTAAGGAAAAAGTGGAACACTCCACACCTAGAGTTCTGCCCTCAGGTTGCTTACTCTCTCACCTACCACCATCTCTTGAAATTTTTATTTCTTGTAAGGGATCAGAATCTCCTTTGGAGTCCTTTTTTCTGTTGGCTACATTGGCATCAGAAGATGATGTTATATCCACAGGTTCTTGTTATATATTATCCTATCTGGCTCCCCATTCATTACCTCATTTCTAACATAAAAATCAAGGTATGGAAGGAAGCTGGGAATGAGGTGAGGCACTGGAGTTAAATGAGGTCATTAGGGCTGCGGTCCTAGTGATGGAACTCAGCTGCAGCAGTTTTTTATTCTTTATCAAAAAGCAGAGAGGGGAGTGAGCTGAGATGCAAGAGCAAGTTGGGAGCTGTGATCAGCACCATTCTCCCAGTCCTTGGCCATCTTAACAGTGTGTGTATTGGGGCGAGGGGAACTTAATTAAGCCTAATGAGGATGTGTGGGGCTGGGGTGGGGGAGGCAGCCAGGGACTGTATTGACTCCAGGCTTGTCTCCAACCTGGATGGTTTGAGAACATAGGGAGAGAAGCTAACCTTGTAGGAGAGTTGTGGGAACTTCTGGGAAAAGGAACACAGGAAACAATAGTAGAAAAATAGAAATCTGGAAAACATGGTGGGAGTAAAGAGATTCAGAACACATTACATTTCCCTAGAGCAGTGTTCTCAACCCTTCCTAGCATCAGAATCATTTGGGAAACTGAAGAACAAGAAAAAACAACCCCAAAGCCCCAGAAAGTTCAAAACTTAAGACATTAGTTGGGGTGAGAGTTGTAGTATTTTGGATAAATTTTAATTAACTCCTGTGAGCACATTTTCTCACTTGATACACTAGGGTTGCAGATTTCTTCCTACTGAGGGTTAAATGACAGCATATGCAAGAAAGTTCCCGCATTCAATTATGACTCAGTGAAAAACTGAATGCTAGCACAGCAGCCTGAATCCAACACTTACTACAGGGTTGTGTTATTATATAGATTTACTACTGGCTCATATACCAGTGACTTGAACTCTGCCATTTATTTTCATATGCTGGAGAGAAGCAGACCCTGCACCCTGGCATCTGCTTCTTGGCCCCAATGGTGATGATGCTGTCACCTTGTTTTTCAAGGGTTAATCCAAAGGCTTCCACAGATTCCATGAGTTCTAGAAGCTTCAGCTGAGAAACTGCTATTGGTATCTTGGAACCTGGTGGAGTTCATTTCCTCTGGCCCATGCGACAGAGGCTCCTCCTGGCAGTACAGGTGTTTCGTAAGCAGGTGGGCGGCCTTAGTAAAGGAGCAGAAGGCCTCAGGTAAGTGGGGAGTGGACCACAGCCACAGGTGCACCATCCCAGAGAAGATGAAACCCGCCTTTCGGATACAGTGGCCCCAGGAGATGAAGGGACTGTGTTCAGTGTGGGTGCCTGTGCTAACAGCCTCAGGGCCCTGGGTCTTCAGGTGCAAACCTGGGCAGCAGCGCGGGCTTTGCCCCTGCACCCGCCTCCTTTCTAAGAGCAGCTCTTTAAGCTGTTTTCTCCACTCTGATGCCTGGTGCAACCGGGTTTTTCCCCCACAGGGGCCCAAGGAGGCTTCAGCAGCGCCCTTCAGTAGCTAAAGGAAAAGAGAAAGGACTCCTTTGGGCGTGCTTAGCGCTTTCCTGGCAAAAGCAGTGCGGGGTTTCCGACCTTCTGATGCCACCTAGTGGGAAGCTAACGTCAAAGCACCGGGAGGCCAGAGGCAGTGTGAAGCAGGTGAAGCCCACCAGGAATGTGGATTTTCTAAGTGGGGTGATTGTCGCTCAGCCTGATGACAATTTCCAACTGAAACAAAGTTCTGAGGGATCTTAAAATAGTTGCTTTATTCTCACTATCATTTCCTTCATCCTTCCAATGCAAGCATGTAGGGCTCTGACCATGGATGGGAAATAAACATTCAGGTAGTGTAATAGAGGATGCACTAGGAGGAAAGTTCACTGTAAAACTAATCAGTCTAATAAAGTTAATGAACCCTCAGAACTTCTGAGAAAGCCCCTAGCCATGTGTTCTTGTAACTTGCACACTTAATGTTTTTCAGTCTTTTAAAAATAGATTTCTTCTCTAACCTTCCCCCAATTACATGAACTTCCTCCTCCACAAAATCTGGATACACCCCTAGCTGGACTGGTGAAGTGTACCTGGGAATTTCAAAGGATATGGCTGTCAAAGAGGTGCTAGGGAGAGAAGAAATAGCAAGAAGAAACTGGAAAAACCTGATGGGAAGGAGGAGGACTGGGTTGGCTTTGGGCTAAAACTCAGAGCTTAGTAAGACCTGAGAAATTGCCCTGTGCCTCAGGGTCTCCTTTCTCTCTCTTCCTGTTTCTGGATTTGCCCACTTGATCTCCTTATGCCTATCCAGGGCCACCACAATGGCGCCCTCATGGGTAATGTTGAGTTGCAAGAGATTTGGCTGGTGGCCCAGAGAAAGTAACCTGGTGACAAGGTTATTGTTTTCATTTCTTATTTGTTTATTTATTTATTTTTGATACTAGGAATTGAACTCAGGGGCACTCCACCATTGAGCCACATCCCAGCCTTGTTTTGCATTTTATTTAGAGATAAGGACTCACTGAATTGCTTAGCACCTCACTTTTCTGAGGCTGGCTTTGAGCTCATGGCCTCCTGCCTCAGCCTCCTGAGCTGCTGGGATTATAGATGTGCACCACTGTGCCTGGCTAATTTCCTCTTTTTTGACTTAAAATATTTATTACAAACATTTAGTAACCTTTAATAAATTAAGCTCAACAAAGTCGAAATCTTTCTTCTCAAATCTGCAAACTTTAGAATTTAAATATATATATATATATACTTTATTATATATCGTGTTATTTGTCTTTTGTTACTTACTATGCTTTCTCCAAGAATAATGCCAGTTTTAACTTATCTCTTGTATTTGATCAACAGATGTAGACAGTTCAATAAGGTTAAATGCATCAATTTTTTCAATGACATTTACTTTATAATGTCTGAATTTGTTTAGGAAATTTTGTCTGCTTGGGCGTGGTGGTGCATGCCTGTAATCCCATCAGCTCAAGAGGCTGAGGCAGGGGAATAGAGAGTTCAAAGCTAGCCTCAGCAATTTAACAAGGCCCTGTTCAACTTAGTGAGACCCTGTCTCTAAATAAAATACAAAAAAAGGCTCGGGATGTGGCTCAGTGGTTGAGGGCTCTGGATTCACTCCCCAGTACAAAAAAAGAAAAAAAGAAAAAAAAAAGAAATTCTCTCTGATTGCAATGTCATAGATATTCTGTATTGTATTAAAATTTAAATTTTCATATTTAGGTCCTTATTTATGGATTATATTACTTTGGGGTATGAAGTAGAGATGTTCACAATTTCATCTCTATATGAAAATTACAGATCCTACTATTATTTCACTTATTGATATGAAATGTCTCCATTGTTCTATAATTGATAAACTCTTTTGAAACCAAATTATATCAGGATCAATCTATATTTTTATGTTTAAAGGGGGGGGTATTGAGATGAATTCTAGCTGGTGTTTGCCAATGATGTAAACTGAACTCTGATTCTCTGGATTTTGGAATGGGAGCCCTGAGATGACTCAGATGTATGAAAAGGTTCTCTTTGTGTCTTAACATGTAATACTATATGTACATGCATCATAAATGCTGATATTTAAAAATATCATTATTTTTCAAGTATGAAGAGAACTATGGAATGTTGCCAGAATCTTATGGTCTGGTGGAGGTATTTTGGCTTTGAGTTGAAACTGAGTTCATTCTTCAGGATGCCCAGCTGCTTATTAGTTGTGGGACTTTGATCACAGGAAGAAACAGACATCATAGCCTGGCCTAAGGTCTAAGGCCAAACTGCCAATGCAAAGTTTGCTTTAAATGCAGTAGAGTTAAGGCTGTGGACATATTGAAGGGTGTGTGTCCCCCACATTTGGGACCTTATTTGCCTTTGTTTGCTCTCTAACATCTGCTTGGGAAAGAACCATGACTAATATCTAGTGGACTTATGCCCTCTATGGCTCTGCCCCTACGTAGTCCTGGCTGGGTGCCCAAGTGCCTCTACAGGCTTCTGCCCCCTATGTTTACAGCAGGATCAACTCCCTGAGCATAACCATCCTCTGGACTGGGTGATACTAGAGACTGGGGGATGCCCCACCTCTATCCTCACCTTCTACACCTCACCATGGGTGGATCCTTATTCATTCCCTCTCATCCTCTAGGCTTCCTCCTGGCTAACTGGGTTTCTCTCATATCCTGGACCTAACCCCCCGCGCCAAACTTATCCATTTGTGCAATGAGACCTGGCCTCAATATCCTTTGGCTAACAACTGTGAATGGCTGTTCAACGACACTCTAGATCCCAGTGTTATCAGGGATCTTTTCAACTATTGTGAGCATTCGGGAAAATGGAAAGAGATGTCATATGTTCAGATCTTCTCCTCTCTTCTAAGTCCTCTTCTGCAACTCTTGCTCTCCCACACAAGTCCTCTTAGCTCTCACTTCCCCTTTCTTTCTAATGAAGCTGCCACAGCCCTGTCCCCTTGGCCCTCTGCCCTTCTCTTCTCCTGCCCCATGCTCACAGGCTGCCGCTGTCCCACCCATATCTCTGTGTCCCTCTCAAGGTGGCTGGAATCAATGTGTAATCTGGGTTCATGTTCCTTTCTCTTTGTCAGATCTTCCACAGTTAGAAGAGTGGCTCAGGTCCTATACTTCAAGTTCCACCACATATATGCCTTATGATCTTGTCTAACACCCTCCTGCCCGAGGAGCAAGCTAGAAATTATGCTGATGGGGAACATGAGACCTTCCTGAAGCCATGCCTGATTGAAACCCCAACTGGGATTATAATTTGCCTGGAGAAGTAACTAGTAAAAAACCAATTCATTACTTGCCTCATGGCAGGACTTAGAAAGGCAGCCCATAAGGCTATCAATTATGAAAAGCTCCAGGAAGTCATCCAAGATAAAAATGAAAACACTTCAGCATTTTTAGGTCGCCTGATGAAGGCTTTATTTCAAGATACTAATCTGGCCTCTGAGACTCCAGATGGGAGACAACTACTAATGACCTACTTTTTCTCCCAAAGTGTCCCCAATATTAAGGCCAAACAAAGGTGCCTCAAAATGGGGGCCCTTAAACTCCCCAAGATAAGGTTCTCAGAGTGGCCTTTAATGTGTATAACAGGAGAGATGAGAAGGCCTGGAAGCAAAAATATCAGGTGCTCCCTCAAGCCATCCATCCGACCTCAGCATGTGTCTCTGGTTCCTCTGGCCCATGGAAGGGTCTCTCGGGATGGCCCAGACCCTGTTTTAAATGTGATCAGACAGGTCACTGGGCACATACATGTCCTAAGCCTTGCAAGCCTCCGGGCCTTTGTCCTAAATGCCATCAAAAGGGACACTGGGCCATTGACTGTCCCCAGGCCCATAGAGGCCCCCCGGCCATCCAGCCCTACTGGTTCCCCTTTCCAACTCTTAGGACTGGCTACAGAGGACTGACAAGACCCAAGTCCTCATCACCTGACCACTACCATCACTCTGTGGGAACCCAGAGTAACTCTGCATATTTCAGGTAGGCCTGTCTCCTTTCTCTTCGACACAGGGCTACATATTCAGTTTTCAAGGAGTTGTGAGGGCCTACCACTCATTCTACGACCTCTATTGTTCAGGTAGAGGGCAAACCATACCAGTCCTTGCAAACATCTAGCTTTGTCTGGGCCTTTGGCTCTCTAGTTTTCACCCATGCCTTTTGGTCATTCCATAGTGCCCTGTTCCCCTTATGGATAGGGACATCCTTACAAAGTTGAGAGCTACGCTTTCCTTCTCCCCTCATATTTACTTCCATCCAGATTTGCCTGCCGCTCCCCTGATCCTCACCCTTACCTTAGGACCATCTCCTGTTCCATCTGCCAGTGCCTTCCCATTACCCCCTTCTGAGGTGGCCCTTTCTGTCTGGGATGTTTCAAGACCTTCTATTGCCTCACACCATGAGCCTGTTCACATTCATCTCAAAACTTTTTGCAGAGTAGCCTTGATCACATCCTCCCATCAGTCTTGCTCTCCCCTCTGGGAATTTGAGCTGCTTTGGAATCCTGGCGTGAGGGCCCAGGACAATTACCACACACCTTCTTCCATTCACCTAGCACTGTTTTTCTTCACCCACACTTGGCCTCATTTGGGTACAAGTCTCCTCTCTAGAACTTAGCTCTTGGCCCAGCACCAAGGTTCTAGCCCATTCTTCTGTTGTGTATGTGGGAGACTCCCCACTGAAGTAAAGTTTCTGTCTCATGAGAACATCACAGAACATGACGGAATCCCTTACCCCGCCCTCTCCTCTCTGAAGGGTGCCAAGCTGAAAAGCGCCAAATTCAAAAGTTTTCTTGACCAATCCCTGCAGGACCCAGTGTCAGCTCACGGTTCCTGAGTCACCCTGCCAATCAGCACCCACCACGTCGCCTGCGCAACCCTTCTTAAGCCGAAGTTTGCAAGCTCACCCTCTGCCTTCTTCCTTTGCTCTCTGTTCTCTTCCTCTTCTTTCTATCTTCTCTTTACTCTTTTTCTCTTTCTCTCAGCTCTCTTTCTCTCTGCCTCTCCTTTTCTTCCCCTTCAGGCAGCCCCCCAATAAAATCTCTTGGTTGAATCTCCACCTCAGGTGAGTCCCTCGCCTTTCACCTTCCCCTTGGTGAGTTCACTCTTTGGTCTTGGTTCTCAGCTCCTCAGCAGAGCTCATGAAAGCCCTGGCCAGGCAACCAAGACTCTCTACAGGCAAAGCCCAGGACTAGGGAAGTAGCAGGTGACTCCCTCTCTCAGTCCCAGACTCCAGCTTGCCGTGGGGAACTCCCAAATCCCATCTGATTCATGGCTACTTTCTTGCCCACCTAGCCCCACTCCATTTGGCTCCTGACCAATTCAACCTTCCAATCTTCACAACTTTTGCTACCATTCAGAAAAATGCAAGAAAATCCCTTATGTGCAGGCTTTCTCCTTTCTCCATTCAGAGCCTTCCCTTTGCGCCTCTTGCTCCCCTCCTCAGCTTCTACCTGCCACTAAAACTCTAGATTCCTCCAGGGACCCTATTTCTAGACAAACAAAGGACCTAGAATTCTCTTACATTGTAAAGCCCTAGGCAACAATATCCCTGGCCAAGGCTGCACTGAAGCTAACACTGAAATACAAGGGACAGACTCAGTAGGCTCAATAGGAGGCCTGAGGGGGAAAAAAAAAACTGTTTTACTTAACTGTTGCCTATCAACCTTGGCCACAGCCTCTCTACTCATTAACAAGTCAAAGAAACTCACCTTTGGGCCTCACTCACCATCATAGTTCCCCATCACCTAAAGGAACTGCTCATCTACAAAGGCTTACATTCCTCACCCCCCAGTTGCCTTTTATCTCTACAGGTTCCCCTAGTGGAAGATCCTAGTCTTACTTTCCACAGTGTGTGTTCACCTTTAAACCCTGCTACTCTCCTCCCCGCTCCTCAGGGCTCTTCCACCTCTTCTCCTCTTACCCATTCATGCATTGAAACTCTGGAGGAGTTTCTTGCACATTTCTCCCACATACAGGAAGACCTCGTGCTCCAGGCAACACACACAGGGTTCCCAGATGGCTCCTCCTTCCTTCAGGAGGGAGTTCACTTGGCAGGCTGTGCAACAGTCTCTCTAACCTTGGTTTGTTGTGGAAGCAGCTCTCCTCCCAAAAAACACATCCAATCAGCAGGCTGAACTTGTTGCCCTTGTCAGAGCCTTCACTTTGGCAAAGGGAGCCTCCCTCATTGTTTACACTCACTCTAAGTCCGCTTTCCACATACTTCTCTCCCAAGTTGCTATATGGAAGGAGCACAGATTCCTTACCACCAAGGGAACTTCAATTACTAATGCCCCCTTTATCTCCGATCTCCTTCAGGCCTCAAAGCTTCCCACTGCTATTGGAACTGAAGGATGGCAGCTAAGTAACCCCCTTCTCCAGTGGGCTCTTCCTTCCTGACCTCTCTCCTTGTCATAGGTCTTTTACTAATGATTGGCCCCTGTGTCATTAGATTTATTCAAGACCATATTCAAAGGGTCTCTAACCAAACCATGAACCAGCTTCTGTTACAGGACTTTTAACCTCTCTCCAAAATTAGGCTGTCTTTACAATCAATCAACAAGTACATGAAAAAATGCCCACCGTCTCTAGCAGTCAGAGAAATGCAAATCAAAACCACCCTAAGATACCATCTCACTCCAGTAAGATTGGCAGCCATTCTGAAGTCAAACAACAAGTGCTGGCAAGGATGTGGGGAAAAGGGTACTCTTGTACATTGCTGGTGGGACTGCAAATTGATGCGGCCAATTTGGAAAGCAATATGGAGATTCCTGGGAAAGCTGGGAATAGAACCACCATTTGACTCAGCTATTGCCCTTCTCGGACTATTCCCTGAAGACCTTAAAAGAGCATACTACAGGGATACTGCCACATCTATGTTCATAGCAGCACAATTCACAATAGCTAGATTGTGGAACCAACCCAGATGCCCTTCAATAGATGAATGGATAAAAAAAAAAAGTGGCAGTTATACACCCTGGAGTATTATGCAGCACTAAAAAATGACAAAATCATGGAATTTGCAGGGAAATGGATGGCACTAGAGCAGATTATGTTAAGTGAAGCTAACCAATCCCTAAAAAACAAATACCAAATGTCTTCTTTGATATAATGAGAGCAACCAAGAACAGAGCAGGGAGGAAGAGCAGGAGGAAAAGATTAACATTAACAGAGACATGAGGTGGGAGGGAAAGGGAGAGAAAAGGGATATTGCATGGAAATGGAAGGAGACCCTCATTGTTATACAAAATTACATATAAGAGGTTGTGAGAGTAATGGAAAAATAAACAAGGAGAGAAATGAATTACAGTAGATGGGGTAGAGAGAGAAGATGGGAGGGGAGGGGAGGGGGGATAGTAGAGGATAGGAAAGGTAGCAGAATACAACAGTCACTAATATGGCATTATGTAAAAATGTGGATGTGTAACAGATGTGATTCTGCAATCTTTATTTGGGGTAAAATGGGAGTTCATAACCCACTTGAATCTAATGTATGAAATATGATATGTCAAGAGCTTTGTAATGTTTTGAACAACCAATAAAAAAAAAGAGAAAAAAAAATTGGGCTGTCCAGAGTCAGCATCGTCCGGCACCTCCTGACCATCACCATTGCCTCAATGAAACCCTTCACCCCTAACAAGGGTCCAGATGCCACCCCTTCTAGCCAGGAAGAAGCTACAAAAGGTTGATCTATGACCCTCTTTCTTAAGGGGCCCAATAACAAACAAAAATGGGGGGAATGTAAGGTCCTTGCTTAGCATCTATATGGTCATTTTAAGTGACAGCTGCCATCTTAAGAAACATTTTCACCTTCGACCCAAAGGCCTTTTGAGAAAGGCTGAGCACTCCCTCATTCCAATCCCATCCTTAACTGTCCACATTAGAACCCACCTGGCTCTAACCCCTAAGCCACCCCCATAAAAGTCTCTAACCCCAAGCCTGCGTTGCCTCTCACCCTCGGTGGAGAGATGGACTTTGACAGCTCTGACAAATAAACTCTGTGTGTATCTCTGCCTGATCTCGGTCTTTCATTTCTCACTCACCTGTCGCCCGGTTCCTTGCTTTCCTTTCAGTGTCAATGTATGCTCAGATGATTTTATTAGCACAATATGTCATTTGTGAATGGAACAGAGACTGCCAGATATGTCTTTCATCCTGGGCATACTACTCTCTTATATTTATCAAGCTGCCTTGGAGTTAGTTCTGATCATATGATTAAGCTTTCTTACACCGAAAATGAGTGGAAGTAACATGTGCCACTGCCAGGAATATGCATACCAAAATTCCATTGTTTTCATGCTATTTTTTTCTAGCTTTCTGGTATATTTTAACTCAAGGTATCCAACAGAGCTCAATGCTCATGATGATAAAGTTTCCTTCCATTCCAGTCTATGAATTGTAAATTAAACCATGGAAAAAGATATATCATTTCTACCTGCTTCTATATTCTAAATTTTGACTTCAGAGATTCCTCATGATAGTGACTATTGTCTCCGTTGCTGCTATGAAGTCATTGTGTACATTTCTAGATACAAATAATCTCACTAGGTGTATAATAGGTAGTCAATTATGGTAGATATAAATATTTATCTTTTTCCTGGCCTACTTACGTGTTTTATGTGTTCATATCCACATGGATGTGAATAGGTATATGTTCTTGGCATGTCTCAGTTTATACTCAGTAGCATCTTGGGCATCTTGAATACATATTAATTTTACTGAAGGTGCCAAAGACAGATTTGCTCTCCATTTCTCTCCAAATGACCATTAGGAAACACACAAGTCCAAAATATCATTGAAAATATCAGATCATCCTCAGAAGTTTTTGCAGGAAATATCAGATTGTGTTCAGAAATATGAGCTACAATTTTGTATTCTGGGGTTGGCTCCAATATGTCTCCTACCACCACTGAAGGATACTGTTACAAAAGTGTGATCTGTTTAAACTTAATCTGTATATTTACCACCATTATCTCATTTCCCTTAAAAAGCCAAATCTTATCTCAATTTATCCATCATAGCTAAACAATGTTTGTGTGTTTTTCCCTTTTTTTCTTTACATTTCACATAGGTTCTCCAGGTTTCTATCTTAGAGTCTGTAACAAAACAGTTTTTACTCCTGAGTATATAAAGTTTATAGAATTTCATAGACATCCCTGCATGGCCAGTTTTAAATTGTTTAAATTTCTCTCAGGATTTTCCTCATCCATATGAGCCACTTTCATCTTCACTAAAAGGAAAAATTTCTATTAAAATATATATGATATTATTTTCCCTCAGTTTAATTAGAGTCTTACGAAAGATCATTGACAGATAAACTCTGACTTGTGTAGGTGACCAGGATCCAAAGCCCCAAATACAAAACTGGATCATTGAATGTTTTCTTTACTATCAAAAAACATTTGCCTTCAGGATAATCTCATACACCCCCAGATCCATAGGCAGTAGAATAATACTGCTTTCTCCTTTTTTTTTCCTCTTTCTGTCACTTTTCTTGCTTTTTTAATCCCTCATCTCCTCCTTTTCTACTGACTAAAAAAAAAGTTATTTCTCCTTTTTTGAAGGAAGTTCCTGATTACCTTAGGTCTGGAGAATATGCCAACACATAACGCTTGACTTATTAGCAGATTGGGGAATGAGTATCTTTCCAGATATTACCTCTTTTGCCTTCTTTTCATGGTTCAACTCTTTGGAGGTTTATTCAGATAAGGTAAATTTCTCTCAGAAGCTCAATTCTCCAAAATTTAGCTGATGATGACTAAGAATGAAATCCACACCTGAAGGAAAAAAAATGGAGTGATGCTATGTGTTCACTAAATCTCTGTACTGAGCAGAGCCCAACAAAATATCACGGTTGTTATGAGATCAACTATCACTAAGGCCTCAACAATGTATTGTGACCTATTGATGACATCACACAGTCCAAGAACCCAGCCAGTATTCATAGGGCTACAGCGTTGATAAAGCTCATCAGCTAATGTGATACATTTTATATAGTGGTGTAAGGGTCCGGCGAAACGTCGGAGTAGAGACCACAAGAGACTCTCTTATGCAACAGCAGAAGGGTGGGTTTATTTGGAGACCAGCATGCTGGGGCTCCCTCTATAGCAAAGAGAGATAGAGCCCTGAGAACCGCTTGAGCAGAGCTTATATACTTTTCTTGGAGAGGGCATGGAGGGAAGTTCATTGATGGGTCAGGGTGAGTGGGCAGTTTGCCTGCAACCGAGTGAGGGAGTGCATCCTGCAGTTTGGCAGTTGGGGACAGCACATTCTGGGAACAAGATTAGCAAAGAGTTCACAGTTGGGGACAACACATCCTGGGAACAAGATTTCAACAGTGTTTTGTTAAGCATATAGAAAAACAGAGTGACAAGTACTTATTTTATTAACCTTTCAGTGGAAACCCTATCATTAACTTGAACTTTCATACTTTGCACTTGATAACAAAAATAAAAGTGACATGAATTAAACAAAGTAAAACCTTTGTCTCTCTGGGACACTGAATTGCTCAATCTCCCCAGTGGTGTGAATATGGCAGTACACAAGAGGGTCAGGCTAAACACCATGTTAGAAAAGTAAAGGCTGTATCTCATAAGTACAATCTTTAGAAACCTAGGTGACAGGCATGCTGAAATGTGGGTGTGAGTCAGGATATCTCATCTGTCCATACACCCCCAAATCCATAAGAAATGGTTATTCTAATTGTATCAGTTTCCTACTGCTTTCATAGAAATTTACCAAAATTTTATCACTTAAAATATAAACATATCATCTTCTAGTCCTGAGGTCAAAAGTCCAGTATGGGACTTGAGGCCTAAAATCAAGGTTTGAGGAGGGCTGCTCCTATCTGGTGTCTCAACTTGAAAAGCTTTCATCCCCCCTCCCACAACAGGTTTCAAAGCTGCTGCAATACTTAGCTGTTGTTCCTGTTCTTCAACAGGCATTAGTCTAATATCTGCTTCCATGGTTACAGGTCCACTCTGATTGTACCTCCTTAGCTGCCTTTCATAAAGGACATTGTGATGGCCTTGGCTGTACCCAGATGATCTAGGAAAATCTTCACTTTTAAAATTCATGACTTCATCTCATCTGTAAAGTCTCTTTTACCATTCAAGGTCACATAAGTTTCATGGATTAGGAGGTGAAAATTTCCAGGGGAACAGTTGAAAGAGAGGGTTCTTTCTTTATCCTGCTATACCAAAATAAAAATCACAGGGTTTCAGAAAGAATTTACCTATATTCAAAATATAGTAGTACGAAAATGGAAACTGGAAATTTAATAAAAGTTTGTAATGAGTGACACAGCAATGATATAAACATGTTGAATAAAACAAAGCAGAATAAAAAGAAACAAACTGCATTTGAAAATCAAAAATTAACAAGAGGAAAAAATGACAATTATAAAATTATTTTTTTCATGCTATAAACTTAGGCAAACATATTTAATAAAAAATTCCAAGACAGATAACACGTCAATGTGAATAAAAGAATATAGAGATTTTTGAGCTCTGGAAAATAGAGATGCTAAACAAGTCCCTAACTGAATATAAAACCTAATTAGAATCTGAAAGAAAGAAAGGAGCATAAAATCTAATATTTGGTAAATAAACTTACATAAAGTAAAGTGAGAAAAAGAAACAAAAATATAATTAATTTAAAGAAAACTTTCTCTCTTTTTTTGTATTAAGAATTGAACCCAAGGGAACTTAAACACTGAGCCACATCCTCAATACTTTTTATATTTTATTTAGAGATAGAGTCTTGATAAATTGCTTAGGGCCTTGCTAAATTGCTGAGTCTGGATTTGAACTTGTGATTCTCCTCTCTTTGCCTTCTGGACTCCTGGGATTATCGACATGCACTATTTTGTCTGACCAAGAAAAATAAATAAATAAAAATAAAAATAAAAAAAAATAAAAACACAAGTCAAAGGATGGAACAAAGTAATAATTATTGTTTCTGAAAAACTTAACTGTGTATTATAACCAGCTCAAAAATAAATGGAAATGTCAAGAAAGAACATGAGTTCAACTTTCAGTGCTAGAAGAGAACTTGCACTAGAATTATCATGGAATGCAGGTAGAAGTGGGACAGGGTGGGAATTGATGGATCCAATTGCATTATAAGTTTTCTAGGAATAGTGTCCCAACTTCAGGTCCTTTAAGCCCTGGTCAGAAATGACCCCTGCAGACTCTTCTTCCAGGTCCTTTAAGCCCTGGTTGCCTAGCACGTGTGAGGAACTGGGTTCGATCCTCAGCACCCCATAAAAATGAATAAATAAAATAAAGGTATTGTGTCCATGTACAGCTAAAAAAAAGTATTAAAAAATAAATAAGTACATTGTTATTGGTTCATGGATATAGATTCATTGAAGTAGATGCATTGATATTGATTCATCAATATTGATTGGTATTGATTTATCAAGATATATTCTTTGAGATCTATTATTCAATATAGTTTCATTGATATCAATTTATCATATAATATTTTATATAGATTCATCAGCATAATATAATTTCTTAATATTGTTTCATCAATATAGACAAATTAATGTAGATTCAATGAGATCTATTCATTGATTTTGATTCATCAATAAGATTTCATCATATCAATTCATCAATGTAGATTGATTGATATCAATTGGTGTATATAGATTCATTGATATAAATTAATATATTTTAGAGATATAAATACACCGATATTGATGTATTAGTTTAGATTCATCAATATATTGATTGATATAGATACATTGATGTCGATTTATCAATACTCTTTTTTAAAAATATTTTTTGTTTAGGTGTTGATGAACCTTTATTTTTTTTATTTGTATATGGTGCTGAGAGTCGAACCCAGTGCTTGACACATGCTAGGCAAGTGCTCTTCCTCTGAGCTACAACCCCAGCCCAATACTCTTTGAGATCAATGAATTGATAATAATTCATTCATAACAATTCATCATATAACATTTGATATTGATGTTTTAATACCAATATCATTGACACAGATTCATCAGTATTGATTCAGTGATATAGATTCCCTGATGGAGATTCATTGATATCATTTCATTGATATAGATTCATTCATGGATATTGATAAATCAATATAAATTCATTAATATTGATTCATTGATATGATACTTCATTACACCTTCAGTGATATTGATTCATTGATATATACTCATTGGTGTAGATTAATTGATATCAATTCTTCAATATCTCATTTCATTGATATGGATTTATTGATAACCATGCATTGATATAAATTCATCAAAGTCAAATCTTCAATTTAGATTCATCAATATAGAATCATGGATGTAGATGCCACATGGTCTGCATGGTGACTGCTATGAAGAGATGTTCCACCAATGGCAGCTCACCATAATCTTGGGAGTGCTGTATGAATGCAATGAATAAATCTTTGAAAAGCAGCAAAGAAGGGGGCCTGGCACTTAGGTGGCACTCTCAAGGTGGCTGTTATACCAGTATTGAGTTCCAACTTCTTTCTGATAAACTCATTTGTTTAACCCTCTGCAGCCATGTTGATTCCATTTGATGGACTGTGACCCTGCACCTCCATTTGAGTAAGTGACCATGCACTGAGCAGTGAGATGCTCTTTGGAAAGCAAACAGATGTCCTCTCTGACAAGGGTAGGTCATAGAGCCAGGCCCCTTACTTTCCTGGCTTTCATTCATGGCCAAGCACCACCTGCTCTCATGGAGCAGGCTTGGGGGTTAGATATTATGTCTCTTGGGTTAGACTGTATTTTTGCTCATGATGTTCTTTTATGGTGCATTAGGATCAATACCTTGTGTGCCCTCCTCACCCAGGCATTACAGAGCCACTAGCATGTCTATTGCTGACAGGCATCAGGCTTTGAGCCCACCCAGTTTCCCCATGGTAACAGGTCTCTCAAGTAGCCCTGGCTCCATACCAAGACTGTTTTGCCCCAGTGTTGAAAAAGCTACATTTGTGAGAATAAAGTTTCCCAGGATGTGGAGCTGGCTTCTTTTCCGTTTCCCCAAACCTAGGTTCCCACCCTAAGATTGACATACCCCATCGGTGAGCCTGCTAATCAGTGAAGACCAGATCCCCTGGCGCTCTTTCCAGGAAATGCTTCCTGCAGATTTTCATCCAACAAATAATTTGCTTGCTCTTGCTGAAAGCAAGGCTGGATGTTGGATGCTCATTTGGGGTATATTCATGTTTACCTGTTGGGAATCAGTGTGGCCAGCACAGGCCAGCTGTGAAAACCCACAGTCCTTGGCACTTTCCATTCTGGACATGTTTTTCAATTGCAGCTCCCCATCTCAGAGAAAAACCTTTACCTGAAAGATTTTCTGGCCACCAGGCTCCTTCTTCCCATCAGTGAGGCATGTTGGAAGTGTCAGGAAATCAGCATCTCCCTGGAGCATGGCTGACAGTGTTGGTGTATAAATACCCAGCTCCCTTGCACCTCAGGTGAGCTAGGTCTGAAATGTGCATGCTTTGCACAGCCCCTCAGGGGTCCCCAAGAAGATTAGGCACAGTTTCCCCTCATGGAAACATGCTTGACAATATCCCTCTATTTTTGATCTTTACTACCCTGTCTCACTTGACCTCCCTGATACCCATGCTTCTTAGAAGCACTCCTAAATTATCAACTTACACTGGGGCCCTTATCTGAGGAAATCCTGATGAAGCAGTGTATTTAGAACAGGGCTTCTCCACCTTAGCATTGCTGTTGTGATGGCTGGAAGCATCTTTCATAGGATGGGGTTGTCCTGTGCATGGAAGGATGCCTGAGCAGTGTATCAGGGCTCTACCCGTTGTGGCCAAGTAGCAAAGCTTTCATGTTCCTCCAAGTTGTGACAACCAGAAATGTCTTCAAACATTGCCATGAGTCCTTTTGGTGGACAGAGGGTTTGCAAAATTCCACCTACTTGAGGACAAGTGGTTTAAAAATAAAACCATCACTATATTCTGTTCTGCCACTGCAGGGCACCCCCATGATACTTCCTGTTCAGGTCTCCTTTCCTAGTCTGGAGAACAGGGTTACAACACTCCACACTCATGTCAAATTCTGAGGGGCTGAGCAATGATTTGTGAAACACCTTTCACCAGGTGTAGGCCCTATCTTTGGAAGATGCTCAGGTCACAGTCGCAGGTTCCCTGTACCAAGTACCACATGTGCCAGGCCCACTTCTGCATTCTCTGTCTTAATTCATTTAATCCCCACCACAGCCTCCAAGGTAGGATGTCATCACCATCCCCTGTTGTGCACAGGAGAAGACTGAGGCATGGAAATGTAAAGCAACTGATCCAAGGTCACACAGCTGGTTTTTGTCATGGCTGGGCTTTGAACACAGGTGGTCTCCTTTCTCCTGTGCCTCTAACCACCAGTCCAATGCACAATGGTTTGATGGTGAGGGAGATGACAAAGTGGTTTCACCCACTTCATCCTCAAGTCAGAGGCAGCCCCCCAAAATGGCGACCCCATCCCCATCCTTGTTTGAAATTTTCAGGGGCATGAGCCATACAGAATTTCCCAATAAAGATGGTGATGGGGATGATAATAATAATAATAATTTTAAAAGGAGAAGAAGAAAAAGAAAAAAAAAGCTAGAAGTCAACAAACCTCTTCTCATGGGCCACATTTTGCAAATCAAAATTTATTGGATCCCAGCCACATCCATTCATTTACATATTGACTGTGGCTACTTTCATGCCTTAATAGCAGAATTCAATAATTGTGACAGAGATCATATGGCCCACAAAGCCAACAATATTTATTATCTGCCCCTCTGTTGAGAAAACATGTAGATGCTTGCCTTAAATGAGAAGATGATTATTTTACTGTGAACCACGGCCCTGAAAAGTTATCCTTTACAGGGAAATTAAGCCCCTTGTTATTCTACCCATAATATCACTTTAAATATTACTGCAACCATAATTTTAAAACAATGAACTCATGGATGGATTCCAGGTCATCTTACCTGTCCTTAGCATGATGTCATATCTATACCCAATGATGAAGAATATTACATAGTCACAAATGTTTTCTTGCTACTCTCATAGCCACTGTTATTGCTATCACTATTGCAGAAGCAATTGCTCCTGCAGCTGCCAGTGTGTTAGCCACTTCCTTGCAAGAGCTTATAAATTGAATACTAATTTGCCATTCAATACATCAATCACAATTACGAGAACAGATGCATACTGATCAAAAAATATTAAAAAGATTATTAGCAAGGCAAGATAAAGAAAGCAAGGAAAAAATGTAGGATGGAAGAAATAGTTTTATTTTGAAAAATATGGCAACAATATGAGGGAGTAAAATCTTCAATATTTGTAGCAAATACTTGGTATCATTAATGTATAAAGAGTTCTTAAAGACCTTTGAAAAAGAAGACAAATACCACAATAAAACCTCAGGTAAAGAAAATAAACAGGCAATTTAAAAAGGGGGAAAATTCAAGTGACTGATTATCAGCTAACCCTGAGCCTTTGGGCTCCAGTCCCCAGGCCTGGCCGCTATCCTGAGCCCCTGACTGGGTTCCTTGTGTCTCGTGGCAAGGTGTGGAGTCTCTTCCTGTCGGGTCTGACCTGGGGACCTCTTGCTTGGGCCCCCTAGTGCGCTCCCCTCGGTGCCCCTTGCGCCTCTGTCTCCTGGTCCTCCCGAAGCCCCTTTCTCCCCTTCCCCTCGCCCTTTCCCCTGGTGCTCTCGGGTCTCCTGCTCCTTGGGTCCCTCATCCTCGGTTGGTCACTGGACAGTACCTTGCCTGAGCTCCTGACTTGGCTCCTGGCTCTAGCTCCTCTTGGGACCACAGCAACCCCCAGCCGTGCTTTCCCGTGGCCCTCCTGCTGGTCCCCTTCCCTTTCCAGGCCCCATTTGCCAGGTCCCTGGTTCTGGATTCTCATTGGGGCCAGGGCATCTTATAGGAAACAGAGTCATGCCCCTCATCTGGGTCCCTTGCTCTCCCTTGTCCCTTGTTGCTGCACCCAGAACCCTGACACCTGGCAGTGGCCCTGGGCCTGGAGCCTAGCTCCACCCTGCCAAATCCCCTACCTTCCCTCCCTAGCCTTGTCCACCTTCATGAGCCCCCTGCCCCAATCCTGGCCTTCGGCTCTTTATTCCCTGGCCTGGCTCCTCAGTTGAGCCTCTGGTAGCCCTTATTGCTCAGTGAGTCCCTGGGCTTGACTGTGGGCCCCTCTTCAGGCTGCTTCCCTACTCCCCTTGGATTCCCTGTACTGCAGTACCCTGGTGCTGCCCGCCTTCCCTGCCTTCCCTTACTCATTTAGGTCCCTAACCTGGGCTCCTTTCTGAGATCCTGGCCCCCCCCCCACCCACACCCATTTTCCTGCCCTTCAGGCTGTGCCTTCCTTAGGCCCTACTATTATTTCTGTCCCTGCCAGGCCCATTTTCCCATCTCCTTCCCGGGATGCTCACTGGGGCCAGGAAACTGGACCTGTTCTTTTGGCCCCTGTGGGCTCCCCTGGGAAAATGTAGCCCTACCCCTTGTCTGGGCCCTTTGGCCTCCCTCAGCCCGGGACATGCTCCTGAACCCTGACATCCCACAGTGGACCTGGGCCTTAAGCCCTCCTCCCCCTGTGCGACCCACTCCCCTTTCTCTCCTCCCTCTTCTCCCAAGACCTGTCCCTTTACAAGCACCATGCCCCAGCACTCACAGATGGCTCTCCATTCCTGGCCCTGGCTCCTTGCTAGAGCCCCTGACAGCACTTCTCATGGACCCTGTCCCTGTCTCTTGATTTTAGGCTTCTTTTCCCGGCCCCCTCCTTTGCCTCCCCTTTGTTCCCCTTGTGCTGTGGTATTCTGGCACTGCTGAGACCCTCCGCTTTCCCTGCTTCTCTCTAGCCTGGGCTCATCAAATGGGTCCTGGCTTTCCACCGAGCACCCCTCCCCCAACTCCTCACTCCAGGTATCCCCTCACAGTGCCCTCTTTTGGCCCTTCTTTGATTCAGGTCCCTTTCTGAGGATCTACTCACCTGAGACAGAGGAGTGTAATGGGCTGGCCTCTGTGCCCTGAATGCTCCCTATAGGAAACAGCCCTGCCCCTCCTCTGGGTCCCCATCTATGCCCGAACCTTGACACATGGCAGTGGACTTGAAATATGTGCTGACTTAGCCCTGAGCAATCCCCTCCCTTGCCTCCCCTGCCCTCTCACCTTGCGTGCTGTTGTAACCCCATTCTAGCCCTCCCTAACCCTGCGCCTTTGTGCTCCAGTCCCCAGGCCTGGCCTCTAGCCTGAGCCCCTGACTGGGTACCTCGTGAGGCTTGGCGTGGTGTGGAGTCGCTTTGTGTTGGGTCTGACCAGGAGGGCCTCTTGCTTGGGCTCCCTAGTGAGCGCCCCTCAGGGCCCCTTGTGTCTCCCTCTGTCTCCTGGTCCTTGTGCAGCCCCTCTCTCCCTTTCCCCTTGCGCTTTCTACTGGCGCTCTCGGATCTCTGCTCCTTGGGTCCCTCATCACAATGAGTCCAGTGGGTCCCTTGCCTGGGCGCCTGGCCTGGGTCCTGACTCTATCTAGCCCCTCTGCGCACCCACCCGAGCCCCCGCCGTGCCCTCCCGTTGCCCTCCTCCTGGCCCCTTACCTTGCCAGGCCTCCTTTGCCAGGTCCCTGGCCCTGGATTCTCAATCTGAGCCAGAGCGCCTTATGGGAAACAGAGCCCTGTCCCTCCCTTGGGCCCCTTGCTCTCCCTGGGTGCTTCCTCCTGCACCAGGAACACAGAAACCTGGAGGTGGCTCTGGGCCTGGAGCCTGACTGCCCCCTGCTGGATCCCCTGCCTTCCCTCTCAAGTCTTGTCCACTGTTCCTAGCCCCCTGTCTAAGCCCTGGCCTTTGGCTCTCCGTTCCCTGGCCTGGCTCCTTGCTTGAGCCTCTGGTGACCCTTCTTGCTCCCTGCTTTTCTGGGTTGTGTCTGAGGCCTCTTGCTAGGGTCCCATCCATGCTCCCCTTGGCTTCCCCGTATTGCAGTACCCTAGTGCAGCCCCGCCTTCCTGGCCCCACCCTTCCCTGCTCTCCCCTTGCCTGGGCCTTCCTCTAGGTCCATAACCTGGGCTCCTTGCTGGGGTTCTGGCCCCCACCCCACCCACACCTGTCCACAGGTCCCTCAGGCTGTGCCCTCATCCCTGACCCTGCCAGACCCACTTTCCTGATCCCCTTCCCAGGATGGTCACCCAGGCCAGGGGACAGGACCTGGCCTCTTGGCCCTGTGGGCTTCCTTCAGGAAAACAAGGCCCTGCCCCTTGCCTGGGCCCTTTGGCCTCCCTCAGCCTGGGCCTTGCTCCTGAACCCTGACACCCTGCAGTGGACCTGGGCCTTGAGCCTTCCTCCCCCTGTGCCACCTGCTCCCCATTCCCCCTCCCTCCCCTTGCCATCCCTGTCTGTTTTCATGCACCCAGGCCCAGGTGCTTGCACTTGGCTCTCCATTCCTGGGCCTGGCTTCTTGCCTGAGTCCCTTCTCGAGGACCCTATCCAGGTCCCTTGATTTCAGGCCCCTTTTTCTGGCCCCCTCCTGTGCCTCCCCTCTGTTCTCCTTGTGCTGTGGTATCCTGGCACTTCCCAGACCCCCACCCCCTTTATTCTTCTTAGCCTGGGCTCCTCGAATGGGTCCTGGTTCACCACTGACCCTCCCCCACCTCTGGATGCCAGGTATCCCCTCGCAGTGCCCTCCTTTGTCCCTTGTTTGGTCCAGGTCCTTCAGTCTGCTTTTGTTGAAAGCACAAAAGCTTCACATGGGTCTGTGTAGGTGCCCAGTGAGTGACCTGTTGATCTCAGAAGGCTGGAAGCTCCACCCTCAGATCATGCTAATGCTGCCATTTTCTGAACACACAGCTCACGAGGAACCATGAGGTTTGACTATGCACGTGGGGACCACTGATCACTTCACCTCCAATCACCTCTCCCCACGCCTTAAATCACCCTGCTTCTTTATCTCATGATATCCTTAAACCTGTCCTCAGGGAGGTGAATTGGAAACTTCAGAAATCTTCGTGCTTGTTCGCCTTGTGAGTAAGCTCTAAGTGTTTTGAAAAACTCATTATATAGTGATTGGCATTGTGTGTGTGTGTGTGTGGGGGGCAGGCAAAATGGGCCTGGCTCCATGACATTCAATTCCCAAGGTCATTGTCTAAAATCAGTGATGCTTTGACTTCAGATTTTGTCCCTCTACAGGTACCTGATGCTCAAAATCTTTGATAATGAGCTCTGTGAGGGGCACCAGCCAGGCCCCATGAACACAGCTTAAGCAAACAGCTGCCCTAGGCTTTAGGTTGGGTGGTGTTGGGTGTGGAGAAGGTGGGGCTCCCTGGGGAGGGGACAGGGAAGCAATGGGACAGCATCCAAGAGAACTGAATGGGCTACTTGCTAACTGTCCAGGAAATAATTCAACATTTGATAACTGTTGCCACAGTACTTATGAGGATTGGTAGGATATTAGTTCCAAACTGCAGGATTTCTCTTCATTTGGAATAAGGGGCTCAAATCAAGGCTCATTATATGCATATATGAATATTCAACAAAAAATCTCCTACTATATATAACGATAGCATACCAATATTAAGGAAATAAGGAAAATCTGGTATATACAATGACAACAACAAAAAGTGAAGTGGTCACTTCAGGAGATGACTTAGCCAACCTTTTAAAAATGAATCCTTCATTCCCCTGAGATTTGCAGCATGAAACACTCACATCTAGACATCACTGGTGGGGTTGACATCACTGGTGGGCTTGATATCACTGGCAGGATTGGGAAGTATTAATCTTTTTTTGTCAGGTTTCAGGTTGGGCTTAGATTTTTTTTTCTTGGTTAATCTTTGAGTGCATCTCAACCTTCCACATAGCTCTGTTTACCAATATTAAAAATGTCCTGGGCATGATCCTTCCTCCACCTCTGCCAACATCTACCCACAACACCCCCATTGCCTCACTAATCTGAGCTAATTCAATCAATTAGGGAGACCACCAGCTGCTTATTAATATCCTTATTCTAAGTGATTCTTGCTTAAAAGTAGCTAAATTATCCCTCCTCCCTGGAATGTCTCAGCCTGGAGTCTCTGCCCTCTTCCTGCTTCTGCATCTCATGAAAGGCAGTCTCATGGATCTGTTCCCACCCAGACCCATCAGTGATGGTCTGTGCCTCCTTGTCACCACAGTTCTGTGGGGGTTGATTTTTAACTTCTGCAAAAACTCTGGCCTTCTCTTTGCAGGATCTCAGAAAACTGTGTTTGCTCCCAGTCATATAATTCCTTCTCCCCAAAGAGAAGACTTGAGCTTTACTAGTAAGGAAAAAACATGCAAAAAGTTTTGTTAGTGGTCCTTAGGGTCCGAGGCTTCATGCAGACCAGCATCACCACCTCTATTTTGACATAAGTAAAAATTGGCAGTCCAGCCTCAGGAGGAAGTGAAAGGCCAGCTGTCTGTCCTATCTTCAGAATCCTAAAAAGATTTCAAGCTCAGTTTGAGGCCAGATCATCCATTTTGGGGCTTTTTCTTGGCTGTCTCCACTGCCGACATGGCTGCCTCTCTGTGGGAGATGCTCTCCTGTTCTCTATAATTGTGTTTATAGTTGACTCTCTCCAGGCACAGACCCTAGCTTGCATTCCAATGGAGTTGAAAAGGGCTTAGACTTTGATTCTCAGAAAGGGGGCTTCACTTGAACTCCACCCATCTCAGAGTCCATGGGCCTGTGCAGTGGTTTCTTGGAGCACTTACTAGATGAAAGATTTTCAGGGGGAAGAAAAGGACACTGAGCCAGAGGTGTCTTGTATATAGATAAAAATAAAAAAATTGAATAAATATTTAAGTTAAAATTACAACAGTAACATAAATTTATTTCCTGAGGGGTGCTGGTGGGAGCACATCCAGCTCCAGTTTACTCCAGAATATCTTTCATTCTTCCTGGGTCATAAGAAAAGTTTGAGAAGCATGGAAATGTTCTTCGACGCCACTAGAGGGCACTCATGCTCTTTGTTGGCTTAGATTTCAGACAGGCTCAACTTCAACCTGAGACCAAACTGAGCAGTCAAAATAAATGGCCATTAAACAGGTTGTGGGGTGGGCTTGGGAGAGATAGTCTGGGGACCACAGACAATCTGGGGACCTTGGGCAAGTCCACTTTCTTTTTTGCATCTCTTTCTCCATCTATAAAATTAAGGATTTGGATTATACTGAGGATTTTGAGTTGTACTCCAGAGGCCCTCTTAGAACAGATTTGAGGGACTTTGAGATAGGAAGGGATGGGGGAAAGTCTTCCCCTTTCTTTAAGCAGAGTGGCCTATTTCATTTACTTATATTATTTAAGACTTGAGTATAGGGTCACAGTGTTAAAGAGAAGATTGAAAGCAGTAGAACTAAATAATTCCTAAATAATTCCTAGATGATTCAGGGCCTCCTGCCTTAACCTTCTGCTTGGACTTACTGTCTATACCCCCGGTCCACTCATTCTTTCATTCCTTTCCTTCTGCTCACACCAGCAATATTACTGAATTGTCCAAAGACTGAAGCTGGGCAAAACCCAAGAAGGGGTCCTTTTTTTTGGAAATGGATGGGGTCAGGCCAAGGAAGAACAGACTTTCTGGTCCAGAGACCAGAGAGACCAGAGAGAGAGGATTCCTGGACAGCAGTGATTCAGCTGTGGTGGCCCCCTCCCCTGCTCACGACTGGTCCCCACCAACACAGGGCGAGCTAGAGTCAATCCTAATTAAAGCTTCCAGCTCCATCAACCTTCCTGTTGCCCAGGTTAAGAAGGTCACCATTCTACTGCATTCCATTTACATTCAAGTTCCTGACCCACTCATGCATTTATATTTTCCATTAATTCATTTATCAGCTATTGACTGAGCATTTATGTACATGCACAGGACTAGGAGTTCCGGAGGATGAAGAAAAGTGTAAAATAATGTTTTTTTTTTTTTGTGCTAAAGGCTTTGTTGTGCATCTTGAATGTGAATCTTGTATGCTTTCTTCCTACTTCCTCCCCTAATAGAGCGTGCCACACTAGTGTGCCCTTAGGGGTGTAGTAAGTGACTAGGGGTCCTTGCCTATAGAATTTTCTTTGTCCCACTTGGTCTTTTGCCACTGTTCTCTCAAAATGGGTAGCATGAGAGTGTCAGACAATCTTTTTCCGATTTTCCCCCTGCATTCCATCTGTTGTTTCTTATTACCTCCATCAAAGTGACCTGTAAATTTTTCGTCTCTGAGACACCATGGAATTTTGTAGGTAAGACTCCTGTAGTGAGAGCAAGGTCTTGAATGACATTCAGATACCTCATATTCCCTGCAAAGCTTTTGACAGTCAAGTGCCACGATGGAGATGTCCTATCACAGTACAAAAACAAAGAGGTAGAAATAGGCCAGACAATACAACCGGATGAGAAGGCTCTGAATTACTTGGCAGTTGTAAGCTTAGTAAGCTTAGGAACTGTTTCATTGACATCTACTAAGAACAACGTGACTTGTTTTTGTCACTACACTCAGCTCAGAAATTCTAGCAGGAGAAAGGAGAATTGGGTGGAAGTGGCCTTGAGATTTAATTGCAGGTCCTGAGAGGTGAATGTATTTTAGAGGCAGGAAAGAAAAACTATCTTTTCCTTTGCATTGAAATAGTTTCACAAAAGATATGAATTTTAAAAATTGACAATAAATGAGCATAGAAGTGAAGGCAATGACCATGCTTCCTTGCCAAGTAAATTTATAGATGCTCTCCCAATATATGCATTTGTTTATCTAGATACTCACTACATTTATATCAAAATAGGACATAACACTCTTGTACATAGGTATCAGGAGACATAAATGAGAATATTTGTAATAGCACAAATTGGAAAACAGCTGGAACTATTTCAACAGATGTCCTTCAGTAATAGAATGGAGGGGCAATTGTTCCATGTTCATACAATAGAATACAGCACAGCTACATGCAACAATAGGGGTGAATTTTAGGTCAAGAACATTGAATGAATAAAGCAAATTGCAAAAGAATAAGAGTGCTGGACTATTGGTATGAAGTTTGGAAATATGCAAAACTAAATGACATTGTTTACAGATTCAAATATGCATGGTAAAATCATAAAAACAAGGAAAATATTGACCAACATGTAATGTAGACAAAGGATTGTCTTCAAGAAGGGAAGGAAAGGAAGGGAATGTGGTTTGGCACAGGGAGCCTTCAAGTTCTTGGTAAATTCAAAATCTTAAAGATGGGTGTGGGTGGTCCCTGGGTGTGCATTGTATTGTTAATATTTATGAATATTTTTATAAAATTGTATGATGTCTACTCAATATTTTAAAAAACAAAGCAAGATTGGATAAAGAAGAGGTGGTATATATACACAATGGAGTTTTACTCAGGCATAAAGAAGAATGAAATTATGTCATTGGCTGGTCAACGGATGGAACTGGAGAACATCATGCTGAGTGAAATAAACCAGACTCAGAAAGTCAAGGTTGAATGTCTTCTTTCACACACAGAAGGTAGAGAGAAGTAAGGAACAAAAAAGGGGGGGATCTGGGGCTGGGTGGTGGCTCCGTGGTAGAGCACTTTCCCAGCATGTGTGAGGCACTGGGTTCCATTCTTAGCACCACATATAAATAAATAAAATAAAGGTCCATTGACAACTAAAAAAAAATTGTTTTTAAAAAGGGGGATCTGAAAACAGAAGGGAGAACAGTGGAATGGAGGAAGGGGGATGAGGGGGAGGGAGAAGGGATGGGAGAGGGGAGGAACCGCAGAATGGAAATTAACCAAACTATGTCATGTGCAGGTAAGAACATATCACATTGGGTTTCAATTTTAGGTATAACTGTATTGCACCCATTAAAAATAGATTAAAATTAAAAAACTAAAAATATAATGCAATAATAGCACAAAGGTTGATGGGGGAGGAATTGAAAATATATTGCTGTAAGGTTCTTATATTGTAAATGAAATGAAATAATATTATTTGAAGGTAGGCTTAATAAAAGGTGTTACCAAAAAGGATAGATAAATTAAATGATTTTTTAAAAGCCCTGCTAATTCTTACACCCTCCCTCATGGAGTCACTGTACATACTATCAGGGTATATGTACCTCCAACTTTGGAGACCACTGGTTTTATTATACAGAATGAGATTTTTTTATTCCTAAAACATGCAGTAAAAACAGAGTAATAGACAGCAGGTTCAGCTCAGTCCTGATGGTGGGATGAGACCCACTGCAGCCACTCACCCAGTGAGGTATTGCCCAGGACCAGAGGGGCTTCTGGGTGTTTCGCTTTCAGCTCCAGGAGATCCTGGAGGGTCCCAGGGGAGATCCAGGTCACTCGCTCTCCATAGAAGGTCAGGGTTCCCTTTCCTGAGTTCTCGACCATCCTCTAAGGGCAAATGCAACTGTGTGTGCTTGTGTGCACACCAGTCCTCCTGGGTTATAACAAGTATCCAGGTGGAATAGAAAGATTTTGGGGGTTCTGGGCTCCACTTGCCCAGAAAGATGCTCACTACACCTATTGGCTAATACCCAAATTCCTGAAATTAGATTTTTTTTTTTTGCGGGGGGAGGGGAGACAAGTGACAAAATAAGCTGGTACCTGTCATCCATTCAGAGTGGATTAATTTAGCATAATTTAGTCTCATGTTCTTAAAAATCACAACTACACCAATGCTCCTAAATTAACATCTTCATCCTGGACTTTTCCTCTGAAATGCAAACTCAATCTGAATGAGCACTAATGTTGCCTCTTAGGTATGTAACAGACCTCTCAAATTTAACCTGTCTGAAAGAGAGCTCCTGCCAGCCAATCCCTTTCCAAGCCCCTGATAAGGAACCCCAAAAGGAAAAATGACCCCTTTCTCTAAAGTTTTTCCCCTGTGCTCTAAATTGCTGTGCTCTCTCAGTAAATTGCTGTATTCTCTCAGCTGTCCAAAGCTCTTGGCCTTGCCACCTCTGTCTCCTACACCCACATCACATCCATCAATAAGCTTTTCTTGCAAAATGATCCCGAATCCACTCATTTTTCACTGCCTACTCTGGCAGCCTGTCCCAGCCACCACCCCTCAGAAAGATATTCGGGGTGGGCCCTTTGTAGACTACTCTCAGTACAGCAGCTGGGATGATCCCATTGCTACATCTGCAGGGGTATATCCCTCCTCTGTCAGGCCTTCCTAATGGCTCCTTGTCTTTTGCAGAGTAAAAGCTGAGTGGCATTCAGTCCAGCAGAGGCTGCCTCTTACTTGGCTCAGCCCTGCCAGCCTCTACTCTGTCCCTTGACCAGCTGTTCTCTCACCCTTGGGAACTTTGCACTTGCTGTTCCCACAGCCTGGATGGCTCTTGCCCCACACATCTTTGTACATCTTTGCACATCTTTGGCTCCCTCACTTCCTCCCAGACTTTCTTCCCATGGTACCTTCTCAGAGAAGTCTTCTCTGGCAACTACCTGCATCCTATTCTTCTCTTCTGTTTTATTTAATTTTTCTCCTTCAACTTTCTCACTGGTTGACACATTGTATTTCTTATCTATTTGTGGGCAGCCAACCTTAAGGGTGACTGAGTTACACTCCCCAGCTGGATGCTGAAGCGCTCAGTCACAGAAATGGGTGTGTCTTGCTACAGCCCCATGGGTGAAGCTATGCTCACGTGTTCCTTTGTAATATAACTCCTTGCCCTGTTTAGGACAGAATCTTCCATGGAAGTGCCTTGTGTGTGTCCCCTCCTCTTACTATGCCCTTGGGTGTGGCCTATCCAGGTGTCAGTCACCCTGCTGACAGTGGACATCATGAGGATAGACTCAGCCCCCTGAAACCTGACCCCTTGCCTCATTTGAATAACTTCTCCTCAATAAAAGGGGTCAGCACGCGTGTGTGTGTGTGTGTGTGTGTGTGTGTGTGTGTGTGTGCGCGCCCGCTCTCTCTCTCTCTCTCTCTCTCTCTCTCTCTGCGGACCCTTAAGGTCAGAGGAGCCATCACAGAACCCCAAAGAAAAAGGTATTTGTGTCTCTTGTGTGGTTATTTCATGCAGCCCAGTTAGCCCAGTTTAACTAGAGTGACCCCTGAGCCTTTTAGTGGAGAGAACAGAAACCGGGCATCTATTGTTTTGCTTATTTCTTACCAGACTGCAAGCTCTCTTGGGCAGGGCTTTTTGTTAGCTTGGTTTCCTGCTTCATGTCAGTACCTAGAACAGTGCTGGCTTGTTGGACAAACATTTTTGAATGAATGAATGAACATCTTCAGAAAAAGGTGTTTTACAGAACGAGACACAAAATACTTGGGAATAAAGACTGTGATTCTGACAAAGGGGAGGGTAAGGAATAGGGGTGCTTTTGGGAGCCAATTCACTGGAGTGGCCAGAAAAACCAAGCAGGATCTTACAATGCTTTATCACCTGGATGGTTGACAGGGGCAAATTCCAGATAATAATGATGAAAGCAATGGTGTAATCTTTTTTTAAAAACCTCAGATGGGGCTTCAGGGTACATTCAGGGGGTGGCTCAGGGGTGGTGAGCTGGGGAGGGAACAGGCATCTCCATCTTATCAACCACTTCCACAATTTGACAGTGTCACAGGAAGGAAATGGGTGGATTTATAAAACTGAGTTCATAACCGGTTATATTTAAACAAGCACATAAAACACTCAACTCATCTTACCAAGAGTTCTGGGGGAAATATGAGCTCCTGGGTTGGATCCAATGGCTGGAACTCCTCTTTCGCAAATAACTCTGTGCAAATCTTTTTAGAAGGAAGAAGCAGATGGCCCTGTCAGCCCCACTCAATTGGCAACAGTGCTGTAGTTCTTTATAGGAATTAGGCAAGATTAACTAATACTAATTCACCTACTCTCCTTATATAGGGAAATGGTTCAAACTAAATAACTTAAATACGAATCTTGTAAGAGAGATACAGATTTTCCAGTAGCATGATATTAGAGGAAAGAGTAGTCTATGAACTGCTCCAAAAAGTACTCTGGGAAATGCTAAGACATTGTATGAAGAATTATTAGACATTAAATAAGCCCTCTACATTGTGTTAACCACTGTCTTTCCCCCGGCCAAGTCAGGATTCAAAATGCTAAAAGCTCTGAGAAGTCCTGTATTTAGCATGCACATACACTCACTCATGGAGCCTGACTTTCATAATAATAGTTAATATTTACTGAGTGCTTTTTTTCCTCCCTGTTCTGCATGCTAGGCAAGTGCTTTACCACTGAGCTACACCCCCAACCAAGTGTTTTTACATGTATAATAATTTATTCAATTCTCATGATAATTGTATAAAGGAAGTTAATGGTCATCTCGATTTTATACTTAAGGAAACCAAAGCATAGTGAACCATCTCCTGAACCGTCATCCTGCCTGATTCAGAGCTGTTTTAGCTTTGGAAAACACTTGTTGCCAGAAAACATTCCTAAAGAAGTAAGGAAAATTGGGAGAGATCCTTGGGATGCAGGGGTGGCAGCAGGTGCCATGGGAGGGTACTTAGATGTGGGATGCATACAGGTCTAGTTGACTCTCAGCTCGGCTCTCTGACCTTTCCATTGGAAGGTACTTAACCTTTCTAAAGATTAAGGGGGAAGTAATGCTTATTTTGAAGGGTAATTGTGATGATTAGGTGAAACGGTCTGACATTTGTCCAACCCCCATGCCCTTTTTTTTATGTCTCTGGGGTCTTCCCAGCTTCCAGGAGGAAAATTCTCCTTTTAAAGGTTCTTTTTAGGGCCACAGATTGAGGCATTAAGGGCCAATATCAGAATGACTAGTTTTTATGTTAGATTAAATATGGGCAGTACTTGGCAGGTGATGATGGGGTGTATCTCTAAAACTTAGAAATGAGAGTAGGCCTGAGAATGAAAATGTCAGATAAGCATAATGATTCAAGGCTGAGAAATGAAGAGTTCCCCTAAACAGGTTCTAGGCCAAGACTTGCCCAAACAGAAGATATTAACAGAGCTTAAAGAGGAGTCAGATTTGCAAGGCAGACACCTGGCCAGGTAGAATGGCCACCTCCATGGAACAGGGGTCTTTCAGAACAGTACCTGTTGAGATGGTGCAACTGCTCTGTGTCCTTGCTAGGCACACAGCCTTTGCAATATAATTTGATTTCCTATACAAGATTTCCTGTAGAAAAAGGACTTGTGGTTCGCTGATCCCAAGACCCACTTAATAATCGTGTGTTTCTTTATGAACATATTGGAGCACATTCTAGATTAAATATCATATTCTTTTAAGTTTGGTTAATGTAAATCAGGTGGCCCCTAGAGACCAATCATTGCCCAAATTGAATTCTCAAGAAATTGAGATTGACTTTAGAAAGTATTAACTGCACCAAGGTAATGATCCTCTGTGTAGTAGTCATGGGGGATGCAGCCCACATCCATTGGGAAACATTCTCTGTTCCACTGGACACTTTCTTTAGACCAATAAGTGACAGGGGCAAACATGGAGAAAAGGTAGGTTTGAAGGGCAAAAGAAAAGGGTAGGTTTGAAGAGATGGAGGAGGGGATAATAGGCACAGTGTTGGCTAAGACTTGCTCTGACTCTCAGGTTTTCTTGTATAACAGGAGCCAGTTCTCTATTTTATCCTGCATTTTAACTTCTCCAAGTAATTTCTTTGAGAACTTGGCAGTGGCTCCTTTTTGGAAATGAGTATCTCTTGATACTCAGAGGCTGGAATGTTTAGGGCTGGATGTCCTAGGGATGGGGGCCATTAACTTGACATGTGACTTTGGAGGGCTCTCAGACTTCCTGAGGTTGCTGTGCCCTCTTTGAAGAGAAGGAGGCGCAGTGACAGAGTACGGACTCTGTGTGAGCTGGGGCAGCTTCCAAAATCCATTCCCACCTCATGATCCACCCTCAGGAGGGGTGGATGTTTTTTCTGTTGTGCAAGTAGATTTTGTTCTAGTCCTTTAGGCTTTGAGGGGAAAATAGGGGTCTTTGCTTCAGATAGCCATTTTACCCACTTCCAAATGCCAAGTGCCATATTTGAGCATACACTTAGGACAGTTCTAAGTAAAGCAGAGAGTGACCATTGAAACTAGCAAGTCCAGTTTCAAAACTGGGCCACTCACAGCCAGAGACCCAAACTAACAAAGACATTCACGTCACTTTTCCTGTCCAGTGAGGAGGAATGGTTTTCTCTCTGATTCACGCAGCATTTTCCTGTTCCTTTCTGCTGACAGTCAGCTGACCCCTAAGAGGAAGGATGCCTTATATTAAACACTTTTTAAAAAATAGGTAAGTATATATGTGTCCTGAAGGATTTGTCGATTTTCACTTTTTAACACTGCTGGTAGTTTCTGTTGGAACATGGATAATCATAAGGCCTTTCTTCTTTTGCTGTATTTCTCTATTTATATAAGATGATATACATAGAATATATATATATATATAATATAAAATAATTATGCTAATATAAAATGACACAGAATGTACCAAAGTATAAAAGAGACTATCATCACCCTATTCTATTAATGATATTTGACATAATATATATATATATATATATATATATATATACTACATTTATATATTACATGTTTATATACTACATAGTATATGAAAATTTTTGTACATATTGTATAATATCTATGAATTTTTAAGATTAATACTTAGTATAATTAATTTACAAAATGTTTTTTGGGACAATAGCAATATACTCTATACAATATTCAACAACATTATTCATTATAATCATATTTCATATAAGGTACTTGAGAAAAATTTGAAAGAAGCAAAAGAAGAAATCAGATCTCCCAGACATTTGGGATATGCATAGGTTGACAGAGAATGAGTTGATAATGAATTTTAAAGCAGGTTTTCATTTGAATCTCTTTCATTTCTGTTTCCTCCAAACTTACCTCTACTATATTCTTCCTCAGATAATTTCTCCTAAGTGTCTATTAAAATACCTTTTCTCAGACACCTCAACAGTTCTCTAACTCTTCCCAAGTGTCTGACACTGCCATCTTACTAATTCTGTTCAAGAAACTGAAATAGCTGGGCCAAGAAAGTAGAAAGCTTCCTTTTCTACTGAAATCTCTGAGAGCTGCCAGGATGGACCTTGAGTCAACAATAATGGAAAGAAGCCCATGTTCCCTTGGCCCAGGAGATATCAACCTTTTACAACCCTTCTAGGGCTGGGTTGCTGTCGCCCATTAAAGTCCCATGGGACGTGTTGGCTGTAGCGTGCAGTTTCTGACCACATTTTACCTTATCCCCAGAATCAGTTTGCCTGGAAAGGTGAATAGCACCACATCCATAGGGAAAGGGCTTTCCTCTAACTTTCTTTGTATTTCACAAGAGCTTTTCCATTTATACCTGCAATTTGTTGGGTTCACAGTCTATTCATTTTACTTCTTGGCTTGTTAACTTTGGCTTCCCCAATGTGGCAATAGAAGTCTGGGACACAAGGACATGGAACATCTGCCTGACTTTGTGGTTAGCTGGACATACTTGCTTGTCCACCTCTAGGCTTACCTCTATTATTTGTGGAATTGGGGAAAGAATATAAATGGTGGCCCCAGCCTATAGCCTGCTCCCTTTCTCTTTCAGCCCTGGCTCTGTTCTCCACTATGAGGGGCCTCACCCACGTGAACACTCCCACCAGAGTCTCCAAGTTCTGTCCATTCCCTTTGACCTAGGGTGCAGGGTGTAGATGAGCATATCAGGAAAGGGGCTTATATTGGTCTAAAAGTGGAGTCAAAAACCATACTTGGAGAATGACCTAGAAAAGGGGTGAAGACTCCAGGTAGGCAAGTCACTTTTCCCCATTGACTCCTGAGAATAGCTGGAGAAAGATCAGAGGGGGGCCTTCTAAACTGTGGGGTCATCTTTGCTTGGATCTAAGGACTTTGTTGCCCATCACCATCTTACCCTCAGTAGAGGGTCATCAGATGCACCTGTCTGGTACCCCCGTCAAATGCTAGTTCATAGTGTCAACAACATTATCAACAACAGTAGTAGCTATTTCTTAAACTCTTACTCAGTGCCAAGAAAGACTCACCTGATTTTCACAACAGCCCATTGAAGTTCCCCCATTTTGTAGAGGAAGCTCCCTGTGCTGTTGCACTTGGAGTGAATTTTGGATTCCACTCTACTTATTCAACTTTTTTTTTTTAAATCTGTTCATATCTTCCCAGCTGGTTAGATTCTGGAATAAACCTTACCTCACCACAGCAAACTTTATCCCCTTGTGTGTCTACTTGGGTTTCCTGAGGCCCTCTTGCTTGTCCTATCTAGATACTTTACTTAACTGATAAAAAAAAAATATCTGGATGTCTGGTTAGATCATTTGACTTCTGTCTGTGATTTTGGACAACATCAAAGGTGGTACAGAACTCACCCAATCCCCAGGAAATAGCTTAAACTTCAGTGAGTCAGTTGGAGCTCACTTACTTTATCTCCCTTATTGATTTTTGAGATGGTCTGGGAAAACTAATTCCTGCATCCCTGTCATTCTTGCTCTGTAGGGTGTCCCTAGATTCACCTACTCATCATGCAGAAAGTCTTGCCACTCTCAAGAATTGACCGATACCCAGTGCAGCGGCAGAGATTACCTAATTGGAGGAGAAGCATGACAGTCAGGAGGACTTATATTTACTGGCTTCTTGTGAAATTTTAAATAGCTCTAGATACTTATTTATTTATTTATTTTTGCTGATGCTGAGGATTGAACCCAGGGCCCAGGTGAGCACTCTACCACTGAGCTCCACCTTCATCCCCATTGTGTATTTATTGACAACAACTATATTTCAGATCGTAAGATATTCGTGATCCTATAACAGAAACTATAAAAAATTCCCAAGGCACAAGGTGAGAAAAGTATCATGCCTCGGGCAGTTTGTCATTGGTCTCCTCTGGGATTTTAAGGTCATGAAGCAGAATTTCCTGAAGGCTGTTTTTTGTTAAAAATACAGATCCCTGGCTCTGCTCAGATTCTCTAGAATCAGAATGTCTTGGGGGTGGGCCCAGGAATATGCATTTAAGAGGTTTGTAGTTTATTCTATTGCATGGTAAAGCTTGCAAACCTCAGGTTTCCAAGGATATAGGGAGTGGGAGGGTCAGTGTGGACTAGAGCTCATCTGGGGATACCTTTCTAAGAAGCTCAGGCTTGAAAGATGAGCAAGCTCTGGACTGGTATGGAGCAGTTTGAGTTCTTAGAGCAACACAAGCAAGGTGCAGAGGAGGAAATGTGCAGAGGCAGAGAGGAGAAAGGCCTAAAGGGAGTCACATGGAGGAGGAGGAAGCCTTAGGTAATGGGACCAGTTACCAGTCTTCTCTGAATGCCTAATGAGGGAGATTGGGCTTGGCCATGCTTTAAACTGAGAATCTGCTGAAGGACTAGAGTAGGAGAGGGACCCAAAGAAGGTAGGGAGTCTACATGACTTAAACTGATATTCTGCATTGGAGCAGAGAGAAAAGAGAGGACAGGAGAGAGGAGGAATTTTATCAGCAGCTGGCTGAATACAGGCATGTGCTTGCTTGAGGGTCAATTTAAGAATCTGTGTGTCTAGGGGCTGTGGCTGGGACTCAGTGGTGCATGAGAACCTGAGTTCAATCCTCAGCACTACATAAAAATAAAGATATTATGTCCACCTAAAAGTAAAAAAAAATATTTAAAAAAATCTCAATATAAAAGATGACTTGTTTAAAGAGTGTTGACACCTGAAGATGAAGTTAACTGATCCCATAAAAAGGACATATTGATGAACTCCTTTTTATTAAGTTACACCCATTGAAAATTTTAAAGAATTCTCTCAATTTGTAAGAGTTCTGTTGAGGTTGAATTGTGTCTCTAAAAAGATGTGTTGAAGATATAACCCCTAAAATCTGTGGCTAAGACCTCATTTTGAATAGGATCTCTGTAGATGTAATTGAGTTAAAATGAGGTTATACTTGATTGTGATAGGTCCTATGGACTGGTGTCCTTTTAAAAAAAAAAAAAGCAGTGGGGGTGGTGGTATGGATTTGGATGTACCGGCACAGGAAAAGGCCATGTGAAGATGGAGTCACAGATTGAAGTGATTCATCTATAAGCCAAAAAAATGCCAGGGGCTATTGTCAAAGACAAGAAGCTAGGAAGAGGCAAGGAATGAATGGTCCTCCTTACAGCCAACCTGATTGTGGTGGTTTGTTAGGGCAGCCCCAGTACTAACACAGGCCCTTAATGAAGGCAGCCACACAAATCACTGGACAGATAAGTGGTGTGGTCCATATGCTGTGCATCAGTGCTTTGCAGAACATACCATGTATATACTGTGATAAGAAGGGAACTGCTTAGCATCTTTCTCTGCTCTTGGGTGGATTGTAGCTACTTTAGAAATGACCTATGTGGAGATATTAGTAAGGCAGGAATAATGTGGAGGGTGACATATAGTAGCCTGAAGAAAATTATCCACCTGGCTGGGGTAGCTAGTGCATACATAGACATCACCATCCCAGGAGTGCAGAATCCACACTGGGTGCCATGGCTCTTGGCAATTCTTTCCTGGAAGGACATAGCATGGGTACAGCCATACTTTCCTGCTGCAATTAACTCAATTAATTAAGGTAGGAGAGGTGGAACCCTCCCTCTGAGCAAATGTACCCTAGCCTCTTTGTCAGGGTCTCTGTGTCCCTTTTAGTAGGATGCTCTAGGAGGAAGTGATTCAGAAGCCATAGACTATCATTATAGGCACTTCTCAAGGTCAGGTGCTCAATCCTTCAAGTTGAGATACTGTGCACCTTCAACTCCCAGAGAGGAACTCTTCAGGCGTTAATAATTATAATGCGTGTGCATAAATTTCAAAAATAGTTTTCTTGAACACCCCATCAAGGAGGGTGACCAGGAGGCTACCTCTTCTTGATTAATTTGAATACTATCTACTGTCAATCTCATTTTCCTTTCTTCTTTGAATTCTTTTGTGTTGGCCCAGATGAAATTCTACTTTTAAGTATTTTGGTCTGTGTCTAAGATCCTTGTTAATTAAAGGGTGGTTTGTGGTCCGACAGTATTGGTTTCCCCTGGGAGCTGGTAGGAAATGCAGAACTCAGGGTCCCTGCTCCCAACCTCTTGACCCAGGATCTGCATCTTGAACAACCTCCCTGGTGATGTTTAGGAACAGAAATAGGAAGCCCTGTTCTAGATTTCAGGATAGAGTGTAATCCTAGCATTGGGGTTTATGGACCTGATGTGAGCATCTTGCCTAATCTAGTAGATTCTAACAGACTCTTTTGGATTCTTTACCTTTGCTTGTCTTGGAAATGATTCTCATGTGGTTAAACTCAGAGATTCTTGGGGCTCCTTCTGCCTCGAAGGACTCAGTTGATCTGGTCTTGTGACTCCCCAAACCTCTAGGACACTAAAGAGGAACTGATGCGTTCTCTGCCAGTGCATGCCATTACTCTTGGATCCAAACTCTTTGTTCTGGTTTCAGGTTAGGATTTGGAAAAATGATTGTACTCCTAATCTAGCAAAGCTATTTTTAGACCCTACTCATCCCCAATTCTTTTTTTTCTTTTTTTTTAATTGGTTGTTTAAAACATTACAAAGCTATTGACATATCATGTTTCATACATTAGATTCAAGTTGGTTATGAACTCCCAATTTTACCCCAAATACAGATTGCAGAATCACATCTGTTACATATCCACATTTTTACCTAATGCCCTATTAGTATCTGTTGTATTCTGCTCCCTTTCCTATCCTCTACTATCCCCCCTCCCCTCCCCTCCCATCTTGTCTCTCTACCCCGTCTACTGTATTTCACTTCTCTCCTTGTTTATTTACCCATTCCCCTCGCAACCTCTTATGAGTGCTTTAGTATAACAATGAGCGTCTCCCTCCATTACCATGCAATTTCTCTTTTCTCTCCCTTTCCCTCCCACCTATTGTAACTGTTTAATGTTGATCTTTCCTTCCTGCTCTTCCTCCCTGCTCTGATCCTGGTTATTCTCATTATATCAAAGAAGACATTTGGTATTTGTTTTTTAGGGATTGGCTAGCTTCACTAAGCATAATCTGCTCTAGTGCCATCCATTTCCCTGCAAATTCCATGATTTTGTCATTTTTTAGTGCTGCGTAATATTCCATGGTGTATAAATGCCACATTTTTTTTATCCATTCATCTATTGAAGGGCATCTGGGTTGGTTCCACAGTCTAGCAATTGTGAATTGTGCCGCTATGAACATCGATGTGGCAGTATCCCTGTAATAAGCTCTTTTAAAGTCTTCAGGGAATAGTCCGAGAAGGGCAATAGCTGGGTCAAATGGTGGTTCCATTCCCAGCTTTCCCAGGAGTCTCCATACTGCTTTCCAAATTGGCTGCACTAGTTTGCAGTCCCACCAGCAATGTACAAGAGTACCCTTTTCCCCACATCCTCGCCAGCACTTGTTGTTTGAGTTCATAATGGCTGCCAATCTTACTGGAGTGAGATGGTATCTTAGGGTGGTTTTGATTTGCATTTCTCTGACTGCTAGAGAAGGTGAGCATTTTTTCATATATTTGTTGATTGATTGTATGTCCTCCTCTGAGAAGTGTCTGTTTAGGTCTTTGGCCCATTTGTTGATTGGGTTATTTGTTTTCTTATTGTTTAATTTTTTGAGTTCTTTGTATACTCTGGATATTAGGGCTCTATCTGAAGTGTGAGGAGTAAAAATTTGTTCCCATGATGTAGGCTCCCTATTTACCTCTCTTATTGTTTCTCTTGCTGAGAAAAAACTTTTCAGTTTAAGTAAGTCCCATTTATTGATTCTTGTTATTAACTCTTGTGCTATAGGTGTCCTGTTAAGGAATTTGGAACCCGACCCCACAATATGTAGATAGGAGCCAACTTTTTCCTCTATCAGGCGCAGAGTCTCTGTTTTGATATCTAGCTCCTTGATCCACTTTGAGTTAACTTTTGTGCATGGCGAGAGGAGGGGATTCAGATTCATTTTGTTGCAAATGGATTTCCAGTTTTCCCAGCACCATTTGTTGAAGATGCTATCCTTCCTCCATTGCATGCTTTTAGCTCCTTTATCAAATATAAGATAGTTGTAACTTTGTGGATTAGTCTCTGTGTCCTCTATTCTGTACCATTGGTCCACCCGTCTGTTTTGGTACCAGTACCATGCTGTCTTTGTTACTATTGCTCTGTAATATAGTTTGAAATCTGGTATCGCTATACCGCCTGATTCACGCTTCCTGCTTAGAATTGCTTTTGCTATTCTGGGCCTTTTATTTTTCCATATGAATTTCATGGTTGCTTTATCTATTTCTACAAGAAATGCCGTTGGGATTTTGATTGGGATTGCATTAAACCTATAGAGAACTTTTGGTAATATCGCCATTTTGATGATGTTAGTTCTGCCTATCCATGAACAGGGTATATTTTTCCATCTTCTAAGATCTTCTTCTACTTCTCTCTTTAGGGTTTTGTAGTTTTCATTGTATAGATCTTTCACCTCTTTTGTTAGGTTGATTCCCAAGTATTTTATTTTCTTTGAGGATATTGTGAATGGAGTGTTTTTCCTCATTTCCATTTCAGAAGTTTTGTCGCTGATATACAGAAATGCCTTTGATTTATGCGTGTTAATTTTATATCCTGCTACTTTGCTGAATTCATTTATTAGTTCTAGTAGTTTTTTTGTGGACCCTTTTGGTTCTTCTAGGTATAGAATCATGTCGTCTGCAAAAAGTGATAATTTAAGTTCTTCTTTTCCTATTTTTATGCCTTTAATTTCTTTCGTCTGTCTAATTGCTCTGGCCAGTGTTTCGAGAACTATATTGAATAGAAGTGGTGATAGAGGGCATCCCTGTCTTGTTCCAGATTTTAGGGGGAATGCCTCTAATTTTTCTCCATTGAGAATGATGCTAGCCTGAGGCTTGGCATAAATAGCTTTTACAATGTCGAGGTAAGATCCTGTTATCCCTAGTTTTTCTAGTGTTTTGAACATAAAGGGATGCTGTACTTTGTCGAAAGCTTTTTCTGTGTCTATTGAGATGATCATATGATTCTTATCTTTAAGTCGATTAATGTGGTGAATAACATTTATTGATTTCCGTATATTGAACCATCCTTGCATCCCAGGGATGAATCCTACTTGATCATGGTGTACAATTTTTTTGATGTGCCTTTGTATCCGATTCGCCAGAATTTTATTGAGGATTTTTGCATCTAGGTTCATCAGAGATATTGGTCTGTAGTTTTCTTTCTTTGAGGTGTCTTTGTCTGGTTTCGGAATCAGGGTGATGTTGGCCTCATAGAATGAATTTGGCAGAGCTCCCTCTTTTTCTATTTCCTGAAATAACTTGAAAAGTATTGGTATTAATTCTTCTTTAAAGGTTTTGTAAAATTCCGCTGTATACCCATCCGGTCCTGGGCTTTTCTTGGTTGGAAGTCTTTTGATTGCTTCTTCTATTTCATCTATTGATATTGGTCTGTTTAAGTTGTGGGTATCCTCCTGACTCAGTCTGGGCAAATCATATGACTTAAGGAATTTATCGATGCCTTCACTATCCTCTATTTTATTGGAATATAGGTTTTCAAAATAATTTCTAATTGTCTTCTGTATTTCTGTTGTGTCTGTTGTAATATTCCTTTTTCATCCCGTATGTTAGTAATTTGAGTTCTCTCTCTTCTTCTCTTCGTTAGCATGGCTAGGGGTCTGTCAATCTTATTTATTTTTTCAAAGAACCAACTTTTAGTTTTGTTAATTTTTTCAATAGTTTCTTTTGTTTCAATTTCGTTGATTTCCGCTCTGATTTTAATTATTTCTTGCCTTCTGCTACATTTGCTGTTGTTTTGCTCTTCCTTTTCTAGGGCTTTGAGATGGAGTGTGAGCTCATTTATTTGTTGGTTTTTCCTTTTTTTGAGGTATGACCTCCAGGCGATGAATTTCCCTCTTAAAACTGCTTTCATTGTGTCCCATAGATTCCGATATGTTGTGTCTGTGTTTTCATTTATCTCTAAGAATTTTTTGATTTCCTCCTTTATATCTTCTGTAACCCATTGATCATTCAGTAACATATTGTTCATTTTCCATGTGATGTAGGATTTTTCCTTCCTTCTTTTATCATTGATTTCCATTTTCATTGCATTATGATCAGATAAAATGCATGGTATTATCTCCACCCCTGTATATTTACTGAGGGATGCCCTATGACATAATATATGGTCTATTTTTGAGAAGGATCCATGTGCTGTTGAAAAAAAAGTATAGCCACTTGATGTTGGATGATATATTCTATATATGTCAGTTAAGTCTAGGTTGTTGATTGTGATATTGAGTTCTATAGTTTCTTTATTCAACTTTTGTTTGGAAGATCTGTCCAATGGTGAGAGAGGTGTGTTGAAGTCACCCATAATTATTGTATTGTGGTCTATTTGATTCTTGAACTTGATGAGAATTTCTTTCATGAATGTCACAGCCCCATTATTTGGTGCATAATATTGATGATTGTTATGTCTTGTTGGTGAATGGTTCCTTTTAACAGTATATAATGACCTTCCTTATCCCTTTTGATTAATTTAGTCTTGAAGTCGATTTTATTCGATATGAGGATGGCCACACCTGCCTGCTTGCGAGGTCCGTGTTCGTGGTATATTTTTTCCCAACCTTTCACCTTCAGCCTGTGTATGTCTTTTCCAATCAGATGCGTCTCCTGGAGGCAGCATATTGTTGGGTTTGTTTTTTTAATCCATGTTACCAGCCTATGTCGCTTTATTGGAGAGTTTAAGCCATTAACGTTTAGAGTTACTATTGATGTATGGTTTGTACTTCCAGCCATGTTTGATTATTTATCTTCTTTTAGTTTGTTTCTCCTAGCTTAGCTTTCCCCCCGCCCTCTGGCTTTATAGAGGCACTTCCCACTGATGGTTTTGGTTATTGTTTTTCATTTCTTCCTCATGTAATGTTTTGCTCAAGACGCTTTGCAATGCTGGTTTTCTGGCTACGAATTCTTTTAGTTTTTGTTTATCCTGAAAGATTTTTATTTCGTTGTCGTACCTGAAGCTTAATTTTGCTGGATACAAAATTCTTGGTTGACAACCAATGTCTTTCAGTGTTTGAAATACGTTGTTCCAGGATCTTCTCGCTTTTAGCGTCTGTGATGAAAAATCCGTTGTTAACCTTATTGGTTTACCCCTAAATGTAATCTGCCTCTTTTCTCTTGTAGCTTTTAATATTTTCTCTTTGTTCTGTATGTTGGATATCTTCATAACAATGTGTCTTGGCGTTGGTCTACTGTGATTTTGTGTGCTCGGTGTCCTGTATGCATCTACAATTTGTATATCTGTTTCCTTTTTTATTTCTGGAAAGTTTTCTGTAATTATTTCATTCAGCAGGTTACTCATTCCCTTGGTATTAATCTCTGTGCCTTCTTCTATCCCGATGACTCGTAAATTTGGTTTTTTTATATTATCCCAAATCTCTTGGATGTTTTTCTCGTGATTTTTTACCAGCCTATCTGAGTTGGCTAGACTCCTTTCAAGATGATATATTTTGTCTTCATTATCTGACGTTCTGGCTTCTACTTGTTCCACTCTGTTGGTGATACTCTCGATTGAGTTTTTAATTTGGTTTACCGTTTCCTTCATTTCCAGAATTATATTTTGATTTTTTTTAATAATCTCTATTTCCTGATAAAGATGCTTAACTTCTTCTTTTATCTGTTTCTGTAATTCACTTTCAATGTGATCTTTAAGATTCTTTTCCATCTGTCTAAGGTGTTCCTTGAGTTCTTTATATGGCCATTTTTCTGATGACTCTAAGTCCTCCTGAATATTTAGGCTGTCCTTCATTGTTTGTACTCCTTTTCTTCCTTGCTTTTTTATGCTCATGTTACTTCTTGTTCTGTTTGACTGCTGAGTTACTGTTTATTCTTATAAATTTATTGGATGCTTGGGAGGAGAGATAATAGAAGGGAAGGGAAGAAGTCACTAAAGAGAATGAGTGTAGGCAGGTAGAGTTCAGGAAAGGGGAAGTAAGAAAATTGAAAAGAAATGAAAAGACAGAAGAAAAAAAGTGAAAAGAAAGAAAGAAAAGAACAAAAAATTAAGACTTTAAAACAAAAAAAATTATAGTGATAATAAAAAATGAAAATTAAAGTTTAAAAAATAATAGTAACCATAATAGAATAAAAAGAATTTAAAAAATTGAAACCATTAATAAGAAAGTTAAAGAACAACAACTAATCAACATCAAAAAGTAAAAAAAAATAAAAATAAAAAAAAATAAAAAGATTAAAAAAATAGAAAAATTTTAAAAAGTACTAATAATAATCATTGAAAGATAATAATAATAATAAATGCAGTCATAGAGCTTGGTTAACTTCTCTTCCAGTAGGTGGAGCTATGCCCACTGGGCCAGGCTTCTTTTCTTGATAGGTGGGAACCAATCACTGTGCCTCAGCTCTTCTTCCCAGACTGTGTGGGTCTCCAATCCTGAGTGCTTAGGGCCTTCTCTTGTGGTTCCTCAATCCAGGCCCCGCTCACCTGTGACGCTTACCACACTACTGGCTACACGCTGGGTCTGCTGCTCCTGGGAGCTCTGTTTTCATGGATGCCTGGCCACACCCTTTCTGTTTGCCTCCCTCAGACCCCAAGTTTGTATGGCTTGGGGCTGAGGGCCCCAGGGAACTTGTTTGCCCTCAGGTAGCGACTCCCCTGGTATCTGGTGCAAGGGACCTCTGTTGTCAGCACTGGTGGAATCAGTAGCCGGGAGTTCTGCGCTGCAGGTCCCACGTCCCTCCTGATTCCCTGGGTCCGGCTATGGTGCTCAGTTGGTTTTTACCTCTGTGAGTTCAGGTGGGACTAGTTACTTCAGTGGGATCGTTAGTGCTGAGACACGAGAAGCAGGCGAACCAGAGCTTGCATGCAGCTGATTCGTGCTCAGTGTGTGTTTTCTGAGGGGCCCAGGCTGCACGCCTTAGCTCCACGTCAGCTCAGCTTTGCCTAGTGATCCTGAGCAAGCAGGCTCTGGGCCGCGCTCGGGCGCCACGCTTGTCCGCGGCCTTAGCAGCGACGCTGGGACCTCCGTCGCTCCTCGGCTAGGTGCCTGGCTCCCCAAGCGGCTGCCGCTGCAGCTCTCCGGCCCCTCCCTCTGGAGCGCGGGTCCCCTTGCAGGGGACTGCCAAACAAAACAACTCCAGAACAGTTTCTGCCCAAAGGTGCAGCAGGGAACAAGCAACTGCTGCGTTCTGGGTCGTGGTCCCGCCTTCAGAGGATAGGACTCGGCACGCAGCCCAGTTCCCGTCTCTAGGTGCGGCAGCAGGACCATGTAGACAGAGCCATTAAGACAGCATGCAGGAAGCAAATGGCGGCTCCCGCGGAGTGGATTTTCGGCCCCGAAACCACAGCCCAGCCAACAATCCCAATCCACTAACTCTCCTTGTATAGAAAATATTCAGAAAAAAAAAAGGTGTTGTACTGAGCTTTCTTTGTCAGGTACTTACAATCCGCTGTTGTTTACGTATTCAGCTTCTCTGCCGGTAGCGAAGTGAAAGAGGCAGCAGATGGGCGCAGAGCGCCCGCGGGTCTGAGCAGAAAAGCGTCTCTCTTTCAATCTCTTTGTTTTTTCTGCTGCTTGGCAAGGTGGTCCACTACAGATTAATGGTGAAATGAGCTCTAACACGCTGCTTAAAATCTCGATTAAAGCTGCTGCTCAGAGCCCCACGCTCAGCACTTCAGCAACCCCTGTACGCAGCGGCCATCTTCGTACTCTCTCATCCCCAATTCTGATTGTACTCCTGAGACCTCTGTGTCACATGGAACAATATTGAATTTTATCCTCTTATATACAGAGGTATTTATTCTACAAATAATAGCCAGTGTGTAGTATCTATTCTAGATCATAGTCCAATAGTCATTAATTGGTATTTTGATGATCCTGCTTATAATTCAGGTAGAAAAAGTAACAAGAAGGATAACCATCTAATAAAACATGGATGTATTTCCAGTTTTCTTTTAAATCAAGGGACAGATGTTGTTACCTTGATCAATGCACATCCCAACCTTCTACTTACTTGATCGTAATCTAGAATCAGTACAGTCAAGAAACATTTGGTAAAGCAATAAAGATAAAAAGTGTGAAAATTGAGATTCATATTTATTTGCACGGGGTGAAACCTGGTTTTGATGCTTCCAATGCCTTCCACGGTGGTGACAGCAGTTCCATACAGAGAGCAGATGGGCACCAGGCATGCAGTGACGGAGAAGTGTCTTTGTATGAGAAACACAAGAAAAAAAACAGGAGGAGAAACACAGTCCTGCCTCATGGAGTATACTGGAGCCAGAAGGGCAGCAGAAGACCTCCAAAGCCCATCAATCAGCTCTGACAGGCTGGGGAACTGGAGAGGTGACAGCAAGGAGCAGTTAGAGTCAGTCCTCTCTTTGTCTCTGTGCTATCTGCAAGGATTGAGGATCCTTAAGGTGGAGATGGGCATTCTGAACTTCAGAAAAACTTCCTAGGCCTAGAATGGACTCATCTGGGAACAACAGGAATGGACTAAGGTCTCTAGGAGAGTGCTTGAACTTCAACAGATATTCTTTGAGACATTGACCTCATAAAAAGCAAAGGCAAGCAAAAGATATGGGTCTTTTACCCATAGCTACACATTTGCGTATTCTTTTGCTTGTTAATTTAAATGATATTGAATGACCTATGTTCTAAACCATCTCTTATTTTCTTGGGCCAATGGGATTTGGAAAAAGCACAAGTTCTATAATGTGGCCCAGATGTCTATTCTACAGGGTTGGGGCATCCCAAAAGTAGAAGAGAATTAGCTTTAGGCTTTCTGGGGTCAAGTTCTTGTTCTACAGGCTACTACTTGTTCTACCCAGAACAAGTCACTTCATTTTTTTGAGTCTCAATTTCCTCACCTGTTAAATATGTTGTTGGCCTAAGTTGGGATTTTTTTAACCTAGGGCATGTAGACGAGCCTTGGGAGGTTTATGATCTTCCCGAAATTACATGTAAAATTAATCATCTTTCCATTATCTGAGTAGATGCCTCCCAGCATTTATGGGATTTCTCAGAGGAGTCTGAGACAAGAATCCAAAAATCTTTCTTAGTTGCGAGATTAGAACACAAGCCAGGCAGATAAACAAGGCCCTCTTCTGGCTTCTGAGTGTCTGGTGGGTACCTTATCTTCTTGGATACTGGATCGTGCTTAGACACCATCACCGTGCAGGCTCCACAGCTTCCTCTTCCACAGGCATACTTGGTTCCTGTGAGGCCTACTGGAGGTCGGGGTGATCAAGGAAAAGTTGCCAAGGGGAACATTTTGCATCTAGCCATAGCTAACTGCTTCCCTAGGGTCTTTGTGGGGTGAGCTGCAGGTCTCTGAAGTCATGTTCTTACTTCCAGGTCTTATTAAAGGCCACTCCATACCTTATTAGCTATGTGACATGGGGTCATACTTAATTTTTTCTTGCCTATTTTCTAATTTGCACAGAAGGAGGCATAATATCTACTTTATTGTCACAGGTTTATCACAAGCATATCATGGGATAATGATGTAAAAACTTTGAAAAATCCTATTTCATTATAGAGTATTCTTATATGTCTTCCTCTGGGCTCCAATCATATAATTGGAGGAGAAGAACTTTATTTTTAGTAAATGTATTATGAATTTTGCTCAGTAGCTTGTATTTAAAAACAAGGAATCTTCAGAGAAAACTCCTGTCTTTACTTTTTTATTTTTTCCTTGAGCACCCCTGGATTGGTCCAAGTCTGATCCTGAATCTAGGCCCAGCCGCATTCATCCTTTTCCCTGTGATCTATTTCACACACTTTATGGAACTGGATGTAATTGACTAGACTGGCTAAAAACACTTCAGAATCACTGAGTCTTTATTGTTATTATCTATTTTTTCCTAATGATAGGGTTTATTACTCTGAATTAAAACATGGCCTCAAATGCTTAACCAGAGATGTCACACAAATAAATACAGTGACAAGGGTGTGACTGGAGAGCCTGAACTCAAAGGGAACAGTCCCTACTGAGCTCTAAGCAAGACTATTGACACGCAGGACTGGCCAGTTTCCCAGTCACAATGAGAAGCTGAAAATCTTGAGTTTTGTTTTAAAACATGGAATTCCCTAATTTTCAAATATTGACAACTAATTATAAACCATGTGAGCTTGTGGGCTTATAAACAATATTGTAGAGGCCAATTTAATCAATTTGAAATTTCTCTCAATTATTTTAATTTTTCTGGCAATTCCAAGAGATCCATTAGATTTGCCCATTAAAATATGTTGGCCATTATGAAGATCTAGATTCCAGAATATAAAATGGGGTTGGAGGAGTCTGGTGTCAGAAAGCAGGTATAGGGAAAGAAAATCTTTTCCTCTGACACTATCTCACTGATTCTGGAGAATTTGGTTTCATGAAGGGGCAGGTAACAGGACTTCTATTACATGACACTCTGCTGGGGACCTGCAAAGCCCTCCAGGGACTATTTCGTGAGGAAATGAAGAGCTTAGTTTCTATTTCATGCTATTAAATATAAGCACCTCTGGGAAAATTCTTCCTCTCCAAACTAGCCTCCTTCACCTGAGATCCAACTTAAAACCATGGCCAAAAACAAATAGCAAGGGCCAAGGGCCAACTGGATGGAGGAAGTGATCAGTTCCCATGGTCACATGGCTTGATTTTTAAGGAACAGACACAGCCAGGACTTAGCTAAAAAGGGTTCAGTTTTTTCGTAGGAAGGTCAGCAGAGTCACTTCTGGGTCTGCATTTCTTTCTGTCACCTGTGTTAAAACAGAAGAGATGTTATTATGGGGTTGAATCAGTGACCAGTGGAATGTCTGTTATAGCCTGTTTGATTTAGGGCTTCGGCTATCATATTAGACATGCACCTTTTTTATTTTTTATTTTTTTGGTGCTCTGAAGTCAGACAACTTTCATGCACATTTAGGGGTAGGAGCCTCACAAAGCATGGCAGTTCTGATCTTCATGATAAAAACTGGGATCCACCTCTGTCTACAAATGCCCCTGGACTTGTATTCTTCACATTTGCTCCCCTATCTACCTTAGTGGAATCTTCCAATTCAACCTACTGTACTCAATAGCAGAGTGGCCCTACAGTGAGCCTTGACACCCTACTCAGGGCCCAGGGTGGTTCTGGTGAGACACTAGACTTCCTCTATCCCTCCCCTTGGGAAGTGGAAGTGTTGGCACTCAGAAATCATGAGGGCCCTTTTTGGTGCCTCTTTCCCACTGTGTATCTTGGGATATTCCTTTGACTTTGTCTTGAGGTGTCCAGAAAACGGTCATTTTGTTGTATAGAGAAAGAGAAGATCCAGTGGGCGTCAGTGTTAGATTCTTCTTCCCCCCCCCCAAAGGAAGACATATACTTTTTTAGACCTCAAAGAATAAGGAATTATAGAAAGGTACTTCCAAGTTGAGATATTAAAATTCAGCTGCTTTCTGGATTCCAGGGGCACCTATCCAAGGGAAGAAGTCCCCCTCTGCCTGCCCCTGTACCACCCTAATTCCTTTAAAACACTTACTGAGAATGTGGTGGGATCCTATTTTTTATCACCTAACACTCTCACCCCCACCACCTCTAACCCTGGACTTATTCTCTGTTCTGACTGCAGCTACTTTACTCTGAAAGGACACAGAACAGCATGAGGAGGAAGGAGCCTCCTCTGGCTTTCTTTTGAGTCTCCAAAGCCAAGGCCAGTGGCAAAGCAGGTAGGGCTCAGCTTGTGGATTGTTTTGGAAGTACATGGTGGTTGCTGGTTGGGAAGATTTGATACAGGAGAGAGGGTTCTTAGGCAAGTGATGAGACGTTAGGAGCTCCATGGTCTATTTCCTTTCTTGGGCCAAGCCCAGAGGTGTGTGTGTGTGGGTGGGGGAGACACACCTAACCCCAGTGAGGAATGTGGGATTGGAGGTCAGAGAGGCCCTGGAGGAGAGGGCACAAGGCCCGAGAGAAGCTATGTGCCCTCGAGAGATACAGACTCATGACAGGGCCTGGCAGAGGGCGCTGAGGGCAGGCAGTGGTCTGTGTGGATGGATTGTGAGGACAGGAGGGGAGGACGTTAGGGAAAAGTGGCAACCAGGAGACCCTGCCCTTGTCACATAGGTTCCCCCTGGAACTCGGCTACACCCAGGGAGAGAGGGGGACACTAAACTGATGGAGATTACACTTTGATGGATTCTGCTTAAAGGGGACTCAACTGAAAAATGAAGTTGGTAAATAGAAAGATAAAGCAAGCTCCATTTCTTATCCTCCTGAGTCTGAAGATGAAGATGATATTGGAGAAAGTCCTTCGTGTCTCAGACTCAGTTATATAAGCACTTTGTGGGATCCTAAGCAATGAAGGGAGTGGCTCTCTTTTCATCTTTACAAAAGCCCCAGGAAACAGATTCCACAAGTGAGGACTCAGGGAGGCAAAGCTCTCTGTGTAAGGTAATGCAGTGAATGGCAGAGCCCACGGAGCTGCTAGAGCCAAGCCCTGACTGAGAGGGGAACAGGCGGAATCAGGCCCTGTAGCAGGCTGACCTCTGCAAGCCAGGGAGTAACACCCAACACTCACCTTCCTCCCGTTCACGAAGAAAACCAACGCATCCGATCCCGATGGGCAAGGCATGGCACCTGCCAATGCTCGGCTCACAGTTCTATGGGGAGTGCTCTCTGGCACCAGCCACAGAAGTGAGTGGAAAGGATTTAGGACCAGCAACTGGCTTCTCTCCCTGGCTGGAGCCTCAGAGGGGAGGGCAGGAGGTGGAGACTTCCTTGCTTTGAGGTTTTTATGTTGAGGGCTTGGCCTCTAATCCTGTGCCTCACTCCTACCAATCCTGGCTTCAAAGCTGGCTGGGCACACAGCCCACACCTTTTCTAGCTTTTTCTGAAGTTTGAGGGCATTAGTCTAGAAATCATCAGTGTGAAAAACAATAATCTAGGCCCAACCTCCCTCTGCAATGTCACCTCTAGCCTAGGAACATATCCTGGATGGATTTCATTCTTCTTGGAGTATAGGGTGCGCTTCCTGAGACCTCACACTTGCTCAACTTGTTCCTTATTCTACCCTGGGAAATGTCCCCTCAGAGGAAAACATATGAACAAGTCCAGCCTGTGCCCTAGTGGAAGGAGAAGTGTGGAGTGCTGCATCCACCCAGCCCCTCTGCACTCCTTCTCCCCACCCCTGTGATCATTCTGCTGGAAAACAGTGATCTAGTCAACCACTGTACATTTTCTTTTTAATGTAAGGCCCATGGGCCAGAGTGGTCACCTCAGGGTCACGCAGGAGTAAGAGGTAAAGCAGAAACCAAAACTAAGATCTCCTGGGTTGAAATATCTCTAGGTATACATAGAGACCCTTGATCAGAAGAACATACCAGGCTGACCTCTCTGAACATCTCCAGTGAGCTGTCACAGATAAAATCCAGCAGTCCTTGTTCTTTCAGCTGAAGTCATGCCCAGGACTTGGCATTGCAGATTAGTAAAGCAAGTAGATGCTCAGGAGAGGTGGCAAGACCTCTCTTCCCCACACTTCCTTCATGAGGTCATGGAACCCTCATTAGAGCAATCCCTTTATGCTAAGAACACTCACTACATGACAGCGTGTCAGGCCAGAAACCACAGACATCTGGCATCCCTCTGCCAGGGCTAATGGGGAAGATCTCTTTCTCAGTTGGTCCGGGTGGGGTTTCAGCATCTTTCCCACCACAGAGGTGTTCCAGAAAACACTCCTAATCAAATGAGCTGAAGCTTTCAAATTTCTTTATAATTCTAATGCCAGGTCCTCAGGCATACAAGGCCTAGCATACCTAGTGTACAAGTGTGTATTTCACATGTATTAAGAAGTGGCTGAATAAATTAACAATAGGTTTATGAGAAGTTGTAGATCATGGTGTGAGTAAGTCAAGACCTTTGAGTTAGCCTTTTTGATCATGTTCCTCCTGCTCAACCCCCCCCACCCAGTAGCTCTCTGTGGCTTGGAACATAAGGTCCAAACTCAGACCTAAGTCCTCTACAGTTTGTCCCTGTTTCTGGCCTCAGATGCTCTTTCTCTGCAAAACAAAGCAAAAACCAAAACAACTACACATACACACATAAAAACCAAATAAATCAAAGCAAAACACAACAACAAAAACCACAATCTAGCCAAACTTTTTTCCTAATTGTTTTTCCACTTTAACTTGGTGTTTCTCTACTTAGAACCTTAGTGTAAACAATAGCTACTTGTAGCCCCCACAGTGGTCAGGGTGAATGATAACATATTCATTGCAGGGGTGAATAAGTACTTGACTGATGACCCAAGATACTTTAAAAGAAGGAGAAATTAGTGATGAACTAATTTGCTAGACGTTGTGTATCTGCCTTGCACCAGACTTTGCTAAGTGGCAGAGGTACAGAAGACAGCAGATCCACTCATTTCCTTTCTCTGCAGGGTTTCACAAGACGATAGCAGATAATTCAACATTTAAGCCTTTGACAAACACAAAATAGAGAAACTAGCCTTGTTTTGGGATAAGGACCAGGTAATACATCTGAGAAAGACACATTTAGGCCTGAAAGATGAACAGGAGTTAATTCCTGAGAATTGAGCCCAGAAGGGAAGCAGGATGAGGAGAGAGAGAAAGGAGCACGTGGCGACACAGGATGCGGTCACTTCGATTTAAGGGCATTAGTTTGAGGGCATTTGTCTGAATGCCCTCACCCCACAGCAGCTGTTTTTAAGGGTCCCCAATCTGTTCACCACTTCATGCTTCCCTCTAAAAGAGGGCAACTTGTACACACAAAGGGCCCATAGTCACCATTGACGGGAGCTGGATGCTGCCAGAGACCAGAAAGCATGAACCATGGTGTTCCCAAAGCAGCCGTAGGAAAATATCTCTCATCATCGACATAAAATACAAGCATTTGGAGTAGAAAAACAGTTTTGGAGTACTAAGGTTGGATAATGGTATTAGATTTAGGTTATATAAAAGTACTTTGGATTAGGGAACCAATTGCATTAATTGCTGGGAAACTGAAAACTGATCCTGTATTGCCTTTGAAAAAATGTTTTTCAAACTTGTTTGATCCGGGAAACCTTTGTTTGAGTGAAATCTTGTGAAGTGTAAACAGATAATACAAAAAGTTTGCTGTTCTAGCTGAGGAGTGAGGTCTCAAGTCCTCTGGCTTTTTTTTCCCCTTAAGAAGCCCCCAGGGCTCTGGGGAGCTTAGCTTGGAAAATGCCCACTTCAGAGTGAACAAAGAGTGTGCGAAGTAAAGCAGGAGGGTGAGCTGCAGTTTCTGCCAAGTCCTCTGCTCTCAGATCTTACTCAAGACAATGGCAAAAAGCAATCACTTTGTTTCTTTCTTTTTTTTTTCTCCTTTAATGAAGAAGGAAGAACAAGTTTCTTCACTTTTAAATGGATTATTCCAGTGGGCAAGAGAAATTCCGCATATGTTAACAGGTGCTCAGATGTTTGTTATAAAAAAGGACTTATGATTTACATCAAAGATCCCTGTTAGCTAATAAAAGAATTAATATTGGAAATGACACTTACTCTCTCCTCCAATTCAAACAGGCCTTCTTCCTGGGGGGTAGGGGAAGAAGTTACACATTCTGTTCACTGACACAAATGGAAAAGTACTGGTAGTAGGCTTTGGTGTCACTGGGTGCGGCCTTCTTTGTTGAGTTATTACAAACCCCAAATAGAACAAAGGCAAGCAGACAGTGAGCACTTTTTAGGACCTTGAGGGTTTGGGTTGATCATTAAATACCCATATTCCAGGCCTTTCCCTCTCCACTCTTCTGACCATGAGGTCCCTTCTCTGCCCTTCCAGGCTCTAACCTTTCTACCTCTGCTGAGTCTATGGGAAGCTGGGTGCCAGTGAGGCTCTGGGCTCTGTGGGAGAGGATTCTTCCCCATAGGCTGAGGGAGTGCCTGGGGATCAGCAGCCTGAGAACAGTGAATCTGGAGAGAGCTTGGTCCTTGGATGGGGGTGATACATGGAGAGAAATCTTGACATTGGTGTAAGTAGGTCAGTAGTGCCAAAAGCGGTGCCTGAGCCCTTCTTGACCCTGAGACTTGATGAGTGTGAGGAGTGGGAGAGGCCAAGGCTAGGGGCCTTCCTCTATTTGCCTCACAGGGCCCTGGCAGCCTTCCTGCTTCTACCCTGCTGAGGGTGAGGATGGATTAGGAGCATTTTTTGTTCTACAGCCTGTGGTTGTGGTTCTTAGGGTACTCTTAATCTAAGCTGAAGCCCAGTGAGCTGACAGATGAAAACAAACTTAATGGACCTTTTAGAGAGCCTTGTGTTCTCAATGCGATCTTATTTGGTAACTGGGTCTTTATTGATGTCATCAAGTTAATATGAAGTTATACTTGATTGGGGTGACCCCTGAATTCAATGACCTGTCATGAGAGAGATGGAGATTTGGAGACAGATGGATACACAAGGAGGGAAGATGGTGAGATGGAGGCAGAGATTGGAGTGATGTGTCTGCAGGCCACAATGTGGCAAGGATTGCTGGGAACTACCACAAGCCAGGAAGATGCACAAAGATTATTTCCTAGAGCCTTTAAAAGAAGGTTGATACCTTGATTCCAGGCTTCTAAGCCTGGGAGAGAATACATTTCTGCAGTGTTAAGTTATACAAGTTTTTAGAGCAGCCCTGGGAAACAAATACAGGTCCAAGAACAGAGGGAGGATCAGTCAAAATAGGTGGGACACACACCTAGCACAAGAGAACTGTGGGAGGAGACAACTGTCAATCTGAATTTAAAAAAGAACATTAAACTGCAGTCCCCGAAACACTTTTTGGAGTAAACTAGACCAGCCAAAGAACAATTCAGTAGACGAGATGATCATGGTTGAAATCCAAATTAGTGACCTAGAAAACAAAGTGCAGGAAATATACCTCTGTACAGAGCAAGACAGCAGAATAAGAAATCATGAAGGGCAGGATGAAATATTTAAATCCTATTGTTCAACAAAGAAGTAGGAACAAATGATTTATAGATGAATTTTGTATAATCAATCATTAAGTTAATGACAAGGGTATTTAAACTTTCCCTGGCATATATAAAGGGAAATTCTGCTTAATTCATCTTGTTTGTTTTTAAGAGAGAGTGAGAGAGGGAGAGAGAGAATTTTAATATTTATTTTTTAGTTATCGGCGGACACAACATCTTTGTTTTGTATGTGGTGCTGGGGATCGAACCCGGGCCACACGCATGCCAGGCGAGCACGCTACCTCTTGAGCCACATCCCCAGCCCTAATTCATCTTATAAACTTAATAATTTTAATACAACTCAAGATATTAGAAAACACTATAGAAGAATCCCACTTATATTTTAAGTAAAATACTAGAAAATCAGATCCAGAAATATATCAAGGGATAATATATTCAGTAAAAAAATTATTTCTGGGACATAAGAGTGATTCAATATCAGAACTATAAGTTAAATATCAGAATTATTAAATCTGGCTTGGTATATTACATTAAAAACGGAGAAGGAGAACTGTGGTCAAATAAATAGATTATGTTAAATTACTGGATAAGATTTAGAAGCCATTCTCAAGAAAAACTCCAAATCACAGAGAAGAGGAAGAAACTAATGAAATCAGATTACTTAGAAAAACCAATAAATAATACTAACCTTAAAGGCAAAGCAAAAAACCAATTCTGTTCTGATTAAAATTTGAGATTAGCAGAAAAAGTGAGGAGAAGAGGAAGTCTAAACAGATAAGAGCAGGTTAATTGGGAAGGTACAATATAAATTGTAGAAAGTCAAGTGGGAATGATAAAGTTTTTTTTCTCTCTTATTGTGTAACATATCCTTGGAGGTTGCAATGGATAAAACAAAATAATGAAAAAGTGAAATAACATATAACTTCATATAAACATTGGTAGAGAAAGAAACAATCTAGTGAATGGTTATAACATAAGTATTGGAAAATTTATAGCTCCAAAACATAGATCATGTAAAAACAAATTTAGTTCTCCTCTTGCAAAAAATTATAGGATCTACTCACGAGACAAAATCTACATAAATGGAAAGACAAAATTTTCTTTAATGAAAAATTAGTATAAAAAGGCAATTCTCAGGCTGAGAATATAGCTCAGTTTGTTGAGTGCTTGCCTCACATGCACAAGGCCCTGGGTTCAATCCCTAGCACCACACACACACACACACACACACACACACACACACACACACACACACAGCTATTCTCTTAAAGTTAATATTTAAATTCCATACAATTCTAATTAGAATTCTACCTACCTAAGTTTTTAGAGGTAATTGGATAAAATGATTTTTTTGGGGGGTATGAGACTAAATAGTTAAGATGAATTTGAAAAACAAGAAGATCAAGGGAGCACTTGGTATGGTATTCATTAATATAGTATTAGTATAAGGACAGATAACTAGATCAATTAAACCAAAGAAGAACCTAAAAATATAGTCTACTGTGCATATGAATTTAATACATGGCAAGCAGGAAGTGTCATAGAATATTCCTTAGCAAGTGAATCAAATGATTGGCTGATGACCAAAGTTCTTTGACTATAAATTTTTTTAAAGACAGAGAGAGAAAGAGAGAATTTTAATATTTATTTATTTAGTTAGTTAGTTATTGGTGGACACAACATCTTTGTTTGTATGTGATGCTAAGGATCGAACCTGGGTCGCATGCATGCCAGGCAAAGGTGCTACTGCTTGAGTCACATCCCCAGCCCCGACTATAATTTTTGAGAAATATTTGATATTAAACATCTATTTACATTGGAAGTACCCTTGGGTATCCCTATGATCTTTTAGAATAAATTTTTGTTTTCTTACAATGCTGATTTCAGGCCATCTTTGTTAACTCAGGGCTTGGGTGTGTAGAGCTCTGCAGATAGTCATCATCTTTAACATTTCCACTTGGTCACTCTTTTATACGGACAGAGTCAATTTTTTAATTACTGTCAATTTCAGATAATGAATCTCAAGAAGAACTTAACTTGCTCTGTAGTTTTATTTGTAATAAATAACAGCACCCTACACAGTGTGCTGTAATGAATTTAATAGAATACTTTTGAATGAGTAAGGAAAGAATATAGTAAATTTAGGACATAGAATTTCTGGGGCAAGTACTGACTTAAGGTAGAAAAACGTTACATATTCATATGTATTGTGCATTTCTTTGAAAACAAAATTAATCTTTTCTATAAAAGTAATTCATCCAATGTATAAATGTGATTTGCTACTTATATGCATGTAAATAATAAACTGGCAAATCAGGAAGAATAACTGATAGGTCTGGGTGGTAGATGTGGAGGTGAGCCAACCAGATCCCTGAAGGAAGCACTTGGGCCCAGCTGGGGAGTGGGGTCAGCATGGACCTCCAGCTCCTGAAGGTGGAGAGCCTCCTTCCTCAAGGTGGTGCCCTTCCTGGGGGAGCCCTGCCAGTGAGTGATGTGGAGGTACATTGCAGTCTGCAACTCAGTAGAGCACTACTTGCTCCAGCGCTCCCTGCTGGGTTCATGGTATTTTGGGGGACTACACTGCAATTCAACCTCTTCCTCTGCCCAATTCTGCATTTTCAACTTTTCTTTACTGGGTGTCAATTTCTAGGAAAAGTCCTGCTTCCCAAACTCTTTCTTAGTGTCTGGAAAACTCAACCTGCAATACTATGTGTCCTGGTAGTGTAAAGAATATTGGCCAAGTGCAGAGGATTTAAGATTTTTCCTTAAAAGAAACAACAGAGATCTCCATGGAGCCATGCTCCAGCCTTCTTCTTGACCATTTCCCAAATTTGAGCATCTGCAGGTTCGAGGTGCTAAACTGAAATCAAATCCATCCTTACCACTATTCACTCAACTCCATTTTCCTTGTTTCCATAAGATGATACAAAACTGTTTAATTGTGAACTTTTGTCCAGGAGAAGTAAGACATCCTTGGGCCCATGGATATGAAAAGAGAAGAACTGTATATGTAGCAAGTGATACACAGAATTTCTCTTTTGACAAAATTTTACTGGCTCCAAAATGAAGCAGTAGGAATGATAAGTTTCTACAAGTAATAAGCATTAAGAGTTTGCCCAGAGTTAGAATTACATGCTTTTATCTCTGGGAGTCCTTGATCATTTGCTGAGTACACTGGTTAAAAAATTACATCTTAAATTTAAAGTCAACTATCAATGCAATAACTTTAAAATTAGACAATGACATATATTTATGTCAATCAATAATATGGATTAATTATGTAACATAACAGATATTATAAATTAGTAATTTCATTTAAGGCATAAGAATATTAATTCTGTGTTTGAAACTTGTTATTATTTAAAAACATACCAGTATTGGAACGACTTCTCATCTCAATTCTTCCAGTTAATTCAATACTGTTGGAATGATCAGACTTATTTTATAAAAACTCAATTTCTGAGTTACCAGGGTCCTAGCTCCTTTAGTCTATGAAATATAATAGTTTTATAGTTAATTTGTTTGTGACAAACATGTCTTCCAATTTTATTACAGAAAATATATTTCCAGTGAACTTTTATTTTTTATTATTCGCTCTTGTGTTTTTGTGTGTTAAGTTCTAGGCAATCCAGATTATTGCATGAATTCAAGTACACACTTAAGTTTTTACAAGGGTGCACACGAGCATGAACATACACACTTCACTTGGAAGAAGAGACACTTGCCTTTGTTCCTCTTTTTTTTTTTTTTTTGAAAAAAACTTTATTTCTGGGCTGGGGATGTGGCCCAAGTGGTAGCGCGCTAGCCTGGCATGTGTGCGGCTCAGGTTCGATCCTCAGCACCACATACAAACAAAGATGTTGTGTCCACCAATAATTAAAAAATAAATATTAAAATTCTCTCTCTCTCTCTCTCTCTCTCTCTCTCTCTCTCTCCTCTCTTTAAAAAAAGAAAAAACTCCTTTATTTCTACTATCAGCCCTTTCTTCTTCTGATTTGATCTCACACACATATAAGCAATTGCTACACACTTACTCTCCCACTGCAAAATTACATTTATAAGTTAATGTATACAGAGCTTGAATAAATGCAGAGCTTTAATACTTATTGCACAGATCCCTGAGAAGTGATTCAGTTTGTTTATTTGTGTTTTCAAACCTCACAGTAAACTAAAAATCCATAACTGGCATGAGACTGCATTTCTGCAGGAAAATGCAATGTAAAATAGCTAGGAAATAATAAAAAAGACTCTTGAGGACTTTGTGACCCTTTGATGGCAAAAGGAAAATGGTTCTGATTTCACCTTTCAGACACTAATCTAAAACAAGGGACTCAAGAGTGATTTGGGATCATTTTCTTTTACTCAGTGTGACCTTCCAGGTAGGAAGATACAGTACCTTGTACATGGCTCATGGTGGGTACAGACCAGTTGGAGGCTTTGAATGGTGCCTTAGTCTTAGTATTTTGTTGCAATAAAAAAATACCCAAGGCTGGGTTCTTTATAAAGAAAAGAGGTTTTTATTTTGGCTCACAGTTCTGGATGATTGTATCTTGTGAGGGTCTCTGCTATGTCACAACATGGCAGATGACATCACATATTGGTAGCTTGTGCAAAGGATCACATGGCCAGAGAGGAATCAAGAAGTAAAGAAGGGCAAAGCTCAGTTTCTTAGGAATCTGCTCTTGTGGAAACTCAACCACTGTTATGAGACCCAATCCATTCCTTGAGGTCAGCATTAATCCCTTCACACTAGTGGTCTTGACCCAATAACCTTCTGCTAGGCTCTTTCTTTTAAAGGTTCTATCACCTCAACACCACCACACTGGGGACTAAGTTTCCAGCACATGAACCATTGGTGACAAACTTCATCCAAACCAGGGTAGCTTCTTCCTCCTAAAGCCCCTTCTAAATAGATCACATGGGACTGACAGGAGCCTTGGGACTGTGGTGGACATGCAGTGTTGGAGACAGCCCTTAGCTACTCACAAGAGCTGATTATGAGCATTCCTTTCCAACTCCACATTTAGATTCCTAAAGTGGTGGCTTGGAATTTGCCATTGTGGGAATATTTATACCATGGGAATTGGTAAGCATTGTAAACCAGGGTTTTTACCATGTGCGTTGGCTATTTTTAGGAGACATTGGGGGAATCCAGTCCTGATAGTTTTTGGTGTGGATGATTTTACAGATTTAAATCTGCTTTGAGCAGATTTCTGAAGAATAAAGCATGAGTAGTCTCTCTTGGGTTGTCCAGGTTATGAAAATTCTACCATGTTTTAAAATCATGGTGATATAGATATTTAGGATAATAAAAACTAAAATTAGAATTTATATTTCTGAGTTTCATTATACTTTTGGTGAAAATTTGCATCCTAAAACATAATCATGCAGGTACCTAAGACACAGATAATATTTTTAAAATGCCAAAATTATCTTTGACAATCAGAAGTGAAGCTATATTTTGCTTTGCTTTGAGACTTTTTGAAAAAGATTAATCACATATTATTTCATTTTCTTGAAAACACAAGATTAAGATACATGGATGGACCAAGGTGTAAATGTTGAAGGGTCATCTCTGGGAACCTAAAAAAATCAAAAGAAGGGAGATAGTTGTTAATATAGTTTTATTACATGGAAAAATGTTATAATTAAAAGTAATGTATTTTTAAAAAGGGGAAAATCAATGTCTATTTTATCCTTATCAAAATTGTGTAATTTTCATATTTGTTTCAATTCTTGAATCATAAACCTCCTTATCCTCCAAGACTTATGTTTGGGATAAGATGCATCTTATTAAAAATCCCTGTAATTTCTAAAGCATGATGTTCAATCTAATTTTATATGATAGACTCATGCTGCAGTAAGCAGTTCAATAGAGAAATGCTTTCTGATGATAATTTGAGATATATTTTTAGCAAATGGCAAATGAAATTGTGTTTTATTACTGTGTCATTATAAGGCAAATCAAGTTGTGTCAAGGGACCTGATATTTTTCATTTAAATTATTTTTCTTAGTTTACTTAACAAATACATTCTGTGTAATAGACCAGATCTGATACCTAGTAAATATAATTTGGTTACTGAATTAATCAAAATGCCACACCAACTGCATTTTGATAGTGTTTAAAGATGCAACCTACCACATCCATCTTCTATTAGCACTGGCTCAGTGTGTTTATCTTTTGGGTCTGAAATAATTCAATCTTTATTTGAAGAGAATTGCTCACTTTGCAATTGCTTTGAAGTATATTGGAAGCTTATGGAAGTAATTTTTTTAAAAAAATTAATTTTGTCATTATCAAATCCAAACCAAGGACCTGAAAACCCTTGTAAGGAGCAATTCTTACAGGAACCTCCCTTACCATGTCAGTAAATTGATCCACACAAGTCATCCGAATCAATTCAGGAGTTGCTGGGCTACTTATGGCAAACGTCTTGCTCAGCCCCCTCTCTCTGCGGGCAGCAGTCACTGCATCATATATGGCAAACAATACAGAGGATCCCAAGAACATTCCGGCCTCACCCAATCCCTGAGAGAGGTACAACTGGCAGTTAGAAATGTACAGTTCTTTTAGGACTAATTTGTGTACACACACACACACACACACACACACACACACACAGGCCATTTACGCACGTTCTCCCTTTCTGGCTTTAATGCCCCCTATAGTGGAGTGCATCTGGATTATTGGGTTGAACTCCCCCACAGCAATTCTTTGTGTGGGTGCTCTTGAGAGTAGCTGATGAAAATGTTCCAGGACACCAGGATATCTAGCAGTTAAAATCTCCTGTTCTCCTTCTCAGGTAAAGTCCTGAAGACCAAAGTCCCTGGTTGCCCTCTAGGATTCTCTAATCCTGCCTCTGGGTCATCATGTTTTAACTCAAAGCCAAAACAAAATGACCACAATCTTTGTAGATGGGCTTGGGGACAGTGACACGGTTGCTCCTTTTCACGTGGGCTTTCTTGGAGTGTGTTAGATGGATGTGAATTGACATTATATTTTGAATGATTCACCAAAGCTTTTTGTACTGATATTTCTTCTTTCTTTCCTTAGGGTAGTCTGGTCTCAGGACCTTGGTGGAGGAATGGGACAAAGGCTGGGAGTAGACAACCGTTTTTCCACGCTTTGGTTTTGAAAAACCAGGTTACTCTCAGGAAAATATGGAAGGAGAAGTGGGGCCAGTGAGAGAGGGTCCTCTTCGATAATGAGGAGGTCTGGTAGCAAGGTGGCTAGACCTTGAGCAGCAGAAAAGCCCATATTACATCTGGGCTGATGTAATTTGCCTGCAAGGTCAGTTTATCTTCTGGTGGCACTTAGCCTAAGGAGCCAAGACGTTCTGCTCTCCTTGACCTTTCTTATTTGATTTAGATTTCTTTCATATCTCAAGAATGAAGAGGACTCAGGATTCTGAAGATGTTGAGCATTACTCTGAGAGAGCTTGTTTTCTTTTGGGGGGATTTGCAATTCAAAGGAACAAACAAATTCAAAATAGTTCTGGGAATCCTTTCAAAAGTTCTTTTAAGAGGAGGTTTTTCAAATTCATATGTTGAAGTCCTTCTTATGATTTGGATGTGAGGTGTCCTCCAAAAGCTCACACAATGCAAGAATGAAGGTTCAGAGGAAAAATGATTGGGTTGTAAGACAATTACAATTGAATACAATTAACGAATCAGTGAGTTAATCCCCTGACTGAGGGGTACCTGAAGTGGTAGGATGTGGTTTCAGGAGCAATTGGGCCATGGCTCGGGGCTATATATTTATATCTGGCTAGTGGAGTTTCTCTTTGCTTCCTGATCATCATGTGAGCTGTTTCCCTCCGTCACACTCTTCCGCCATGATGTTCTGTCTCACCTTGAGCCCGGTGGAATGGAGTTGCCTTCTATGGATTAAGACCTCTGAAATTGTGAGCCCTAAGTAAAATTTCTACCTTTAAAATTGTTCTGGTCAGATCTCTTAGTTACAGCAATGAAAAAGCTGACTAAAACAGTTCTCATCCCCAGTTGCTAAGAATGTGACTGTTTTTTGTAGATAGGGTCTTTAAAGAGATGATTAAATGAGGTCATTTGGGGTGGGCTCTAGTCGAAAGGTGTCCCTCTAAGACAGGAAAACTAGGACCCAGATGGGCATAGAGGGAACACAATGTGAAGAAATAGGAAGGAGGAGAAAAGCTATTTACAAGCTGAGTAGAGAGGATTCAGAAGAAACCAACCCTGCCAACATCCCAATCTCAACTGTCCAGATTCCAGAAGCATGAGAAAGTCAATTTGTTGTTTGAGCCACCCAGCCTGTGGCATTTGGTTATGGTGGACCTGGTCAACACAGAGGTCTCAAGTTCTTACCTTGGATGAATAGATGGCAATGGGATTTTGGGAATGCACAAAAGTGACATAAAATTCTTCTGGTATCTCAGTGACAGTGGGGATTTTGTAGTCATCCGGACCCCGAGAATGAAGCACACCTTCTGGGGAGTATTTCAGCTCCTCTATGGTATAAAATCCCATGCCCTGGATAAATGCTCCCTCAACCTACAGTCAGAAATTTCATACATGAGATTTGGGTGATATTGGTTGAAAAAATATTCCAGTATGAAAGGAAGTCGAGTTCCCCACCACAGTGAGCCTTTCTTGAACGTATTGCAATGGACTTTACAAAGGGTCCTCAGAAAGGTGCCTCCACCTTGCCTAGCCTCATCCTCAGGTACCCCATGTAACCTGACGCTTGCCCAAGTTCCAGGTAGTTTCTCAAACCCACCCAGTTCTTTCCCACCTCCAAGTCTTTGCAAATGCAGCTTCTCCTGATTCTCTTCACACCTGACCACTTCAACTTGTCTACCTGGCAAACCCCTATTCACTCCTCCTCACCCTTTAAGTTCCAGGTGAAAATGACCACTCTCAGGATATTCCTTCACCTCTAGGTGCATCTCCCAGGCTCACTGCACCTCGAATACTTGTTATTCACCCCCCACTCTTAAGCATACTGAGGCCGGGTCTACTTCTATTCTGTTCTCAGCACAGTGCCTGGTACATAGAGTTCTCAATAAATGTCTGTGGATTAGATAGAAAAGAAGCTACCATAAAAGGAGCATGAACTAGAATAAATGGAGCCAGGACACTGTAGTAGATATTAATATCTGGATTCTTTGCTTCCCTTCATAAATGAGATCAATGTTAAACATGGTGGGTTGGAAGTCATGTTGCTTTATTTATAAGTTATTATGCTCTGAGATAAAGGTTTTTTCAAAGGAAATGCCTGTCTAGAGGTTATAAAACTTGAAGGAGAATTACGGCTTGAGTTTTTACCGAAACTTCAAATTTTAGAATGAGGTAAGCACATATAAATGCTACTTTAGGAAATGACAGTGTCTCTAAAGGAAAAAATAAAAGCTCAAAGGATTCAGTCTAGACTTCTGTTTTTCTTTCCTTTTCTGATGGGAAAATGTAGAATTTTTCCTAATTATAGGATCTCCCATTTTCCTTTACAAAAGCAATAAAGAGGCCGGAATTAGCTGGGAGTAGGAAGAAAAAAAAGGAGAGGTGGACCAGGGCCTGGGACTAGCTGTAGTTCTCAAACTTTACAAATTTAAGTTCCACTTTGTGTGCAAATTTCAATTCCTAGTCTACCAAAGTTATGATGAGCACAACTCAACCTGAAGTGGGCCAGAAACATTATAGTTGCTTTGGGTATAGAGAGACTGAGGACCACAGTTTGAGAAACACTGATGAGTCAACAAAATAATTCCTTATAAAGTCCATTGGTCAAGCTAGGCAAACTAGTTCCTTAGGATTTAGGATGGTAGAATGAGACTGGCAGATGAAAGCTCCACAAAATTCTTAGGGTTGGATGCCAAGATATTCAGTCTCCAAATTGCTATTAAGGTGCACACTAGGGACCAGTCACTTTGGCCTCACCTGGGAGCTGGTGAGCAGGTTTGATGTGGGCTGATGCTTTGGTCTGTTGGCCCCACTTTGAGAAACAAACTTGGAAAAAACAGAGCTTCCACAACAACTGGAAAAGTTTTAACTCCAAGTTTAAAAGATTTGGGTGAGTTAATTTTATTTATTTGTGAGATATGAATCAGAATTAAATTCAGCAAAGGGGAAAAACTGTGTTTAAAAATTTTTCTATTTTATTTCCCTAAATCATGCAATGTTTAAATTCAATATTAATGTAAGCACTAACGTAACTTAATTACTATGGACCTGTATAATGTTTTAATTATAAACTTAATATTCATTGAGGAAAAATTAGAAAGCATGGAGACTTACAAGGCAGAATAAATCATATATATTCCTGAAATGCAGACATCTATTGTTAACTTTTTCTTGAATTTTCTTACAGTATTTTATCTATCTGTACGTGTATGCAAGTGTGCATGATGTGTGTAATAATAATATATGTTGCAGAATATTTGCATGAGGTATGAACAAGGTTTGGATGATTCTGGAGAATTGTATTCTGTATGAATTCCTCTTAAATAGGATTGACTAAAAGTCTCTGTGGGGAAGGTACTTACCTGTCCAATATCCAGGGCTGGGTTTATGCTGAAAGCAGCATCCATGAAGATGTCAGTTCTAAGGAGCTACACCAAGAGAAAAGATATAATGGACAGTATAAGTTATTTAAAGTAGATTTTTTAAAAACTAAGTTATATATCTGTCCCTATTTCTTCCACGTGGAGGATCAAGTTAGTTATTATTTACAGTATAGGAAACATATTACTTTTTGTGTTGACCCTATAAAGATGGCACATATAAATGTTGCTTTTTACCTTATGAGCCCCAGTCAGACAGTCAATTTCAACCTCAGAACAGGATGCTCCATAAACAAAATATGGAAATGCATTACCTTCCTCCTTCTCCCAGTCCATATTTGTCTGGTAGCCTCTGAGAAAAGAAATCAGGAATGGAATTTTTTAAAAAAAGGTACTTAAGGTACTTTCCTGATTAGTGATCTGGTTACCTGGCTGTGTGGGGTCCTATAGACTACAGGGCAGAAGGCTGCAGACCCTGTGCCCCATTCTGTGGCTGGAGGTCTGCTTCCCCTTCTCTTGTGAGGGGACTGTAATCAGGGCTATAAGAGAATTGCTGAGATTCAGGAGGAGATGGACTGGTGTCTGCCCTTCCCCAAGGAGGCTCTGGATTGTTCCCCTGCTCCTGGTCCAAATCTTCATCTCCTTCCCCATCTCCAGAGATCCCTTGACTACAGGATTAACACCCACATCACATCACCCCTGCCCAAGTATAATATTAGCCAAAGTAATAATGTCCTTTACTTGAAATATCCAGTTGCTGAGAGACTGATGGATTCTTCAAAAGCTTGTGCAATCTGAAAGAGATGATTAGTTAAAAAGAAAGTATAAGTTTAGGGAAAGTAATTTACAACACCCATCCATTCTGGGCTTGTCTCTTGTTTACATGGGGCTCTGTACTTACATTTATCTGTAGTGAGACTCAAGACTGAGTGTGAGCTATGGGTCACAATTTGCTAGGGAAAAATAGCAGACAGCTGTGTTCTGGTATTATCCAAATTGGGCTGCACAGTGTAAAAATTTTACTATTTTTCACAAATTAGGGAGCGGGGTAGACTACATTTTTATGTAGTTATGTATTTAGGTATGCACATAGGATATATATATATATATTTGGATTTTCACCTTGCACTATTTTGACTGTCTTACTATAAGATTATGTCATCTTCCCTGTAACTGGATAGGGGCAGGCAACAATAATAATAATGGTAATTGTAGTAGCAACTATTAAAAATAGAGCAATCCTTTGATCTTAGCATTGCTGTTTTCTCCATTGCACAGGTGAGAACACCAAAGCCTGAGACCCTGGCCCTGCTGCCATAGCCATGGCACAGGGGCAACACCCCTGGGGTTTGACTTCTGAGCTCATGCTGCTATTGTGTTCTATAAGATATTAGGCTCTGAAATAGAACCAGGTGGCAATGAACATGGGTATCTCTTTTACCTGCTTTGTAAGGTAGAAGTAAATGCTAATACATTAGTATTCTTGAATGGTTGCTACCTGTCAGCCCACACATCTATGACTCATTCCCATGTGGATGTCCTTGCCTCTTCCTGGCTGGGATAATAAAAGGAACACTCACCCATTCTTCCCATTTTCCTTTAGGGTTTTTTCTGATGATGGGCTGAAGACGGGCCATGAGAATCTGGCAGGCATTCTAGAAATAAATGTTTGAAATGGTATCAGAAATAAAAGGCAGAGGGAATAGCAAACTGTTGGTTATTTAAATCACTTTTGATGGAGCCTGCCATTTTTTTTAAGTATCTTCCTTACTCTTATAGGAGGATTTCTTAAACTTGAGAAAAAAATGTGTTGAATCTTTTCAAAGGAAAAAGATCTTCTTGTAGCTTCTATAGTGTTGACTTATTTTTATTACAATGTTTATATATATGTTAACACAAAGCTAAGCAGAGTCTCCTTAGAGTTAGTTTTTTTTCTGTAACTATAAAGCAAAACCAAAATGACAGATCATGCACACCAATATATATACTAATAAAGTTCAAAATAACAACATTAATTCAATTGAGAGATGATGCTGTGTTTTGGAAGCTAAATTGCTGCTTGGAGTGTAAAAGTATTGTCTGCTAAGGCGCAGGTGCTTTTAAGTCCAACATGCCAACTCTGCTAGTGTAAAGAATCAGTTTTCTCTCCACTCTTCTTACTGAAATGGCAATGAGCTTTTCCCTTGCATTTTATTCCCTGTCATCACCTACTTTACACTGGGCAGGAAAACAACGCTCATTTATGAAGTCCATCTCTGCTGTTTTTTTTGTTTGCATGTTTGTTTTTGTTGTTGTTGTTGCCTTGACCCAAAGTAGTTTTGGTCCCAAATGTGGGCAAATACAATCATCAATACAAGTATTCCACTCATACTTGAAATGTTTATTTTAATTTTTAAAAGATTTTTATTGAAATGAAAACAGAAATTATTGAGGTAATTTCTTGGACTTCTAAGATTATACTAGATCCCTGGGAGTTAGTGGATCCCAGCTTGGCTTCCACCTTTAATTCAAATGTGAGTCCATTTGTATCTCTACGCTTACTCAGGTCAGCCTCAGAACACCCTCCTCTTGGCTTCTGTTACTACTTTTCTATCATCCTCTCTTTGGAAAATGGTCTATAGCTTCTCATGCATTGAGGAGATTACTGTTTTCATAGATTTGTCTTTGTTGATCCATTCAGTTTTCAATCATTGACCTCATTACAAATGGATGCCTTCTAAGAGACAGCCACATACAAGGCAACCTAAGTCCTAGAGTCCCCATATCTTTCCAAATATCAGATCTCCTTCCCATTATCTCACTCTTGTTAGGTGGGTAGTTTAGTTATGAGCAGGTGGGTAGAGAGGGGACACTAAAGGGCAGTAACTTACAGGATGAACATCAGACACAGTCATCAAGGAAAGTCCACAAGTCAGGGGACTGAGGATAACATAAAACTTTATCAAAGCAGATAAGCATCAGGAAAATGGGTACTGGCTCATCAAAACTCCTTCAGACATAGTTAATTATAACCCATTAAGGGAACTATTGCTTCAAGACCTTCTCTCTTGTGACCAGGTCTTCATGACTCTCCCCGGTGACCAGGTCATTGCTATCCTCACAAAGAAAAATTGCTGAGGGTTATGCAAAGGGGTAATAAACCATGTGGGGGGCAGGTATGAGAAATTTAGTGAAGAACAAAGGGACCCAAATCCTTTAAAAACTTAGATCTATAAGAGCTATATTGTTCTCTCTGGAAGTGCCTATATGGTGTGTCCTTACCTCACTCTCTCTCGAAAACTCTGCCTGTTAAAACGTGCTTGAAATCTTTCCTGCTGCTAGAGAGCCACATGGTGGCTTCAGCTCAGCAGGTCTCCTGGGCAACACCCTGACCACTAAACTCCTCTGAGTGACTTTAGAGTTCACGCATCTCCTAAGGTAAGTTCACCCTTTAATTTAGTGAGATATTGCAGTGAACCTTTGCCATTCTTTTGTGACTCTGAACTTCTTTTTTTAAAATTATTTCATGAACAATTATTAATTTAGTGAAATTAACATTGTTATGAACACATAAGGTGTAAGCTCTCTCTTTCCAATAGACCCCTAAGGTTGAGAGCCATCCCGGATTTTGAAAAGGCATTTCTGTGTGCTTGTGTGCTTTCTTTGCCATTTTCTCAGTTATTGATGTAGCTAGATTTTGTGAACCCAGCATAGGTCGTCAGCCTGGCTAGCTGGTGATAACTTTCCCCTAAATCACCTCAAGCCTAGCAAGAGGGGCTCCAAAGTCACTCATAGAGCTTGATAAGGATTCCTGGAGCTTGGGGGCCTGAAGACTAGTACTTACTTCTGAAGACAAGTCTTCTGGTGAGAGGCCAATTCAGCAGAGATGCTTGCTGGGCTAGGTTGGTTTGTTTGTTTTCTAATTAATGCACTTTCTGTATTTAACCATTTTATTTTAAGGATAACTAGAAATTAATGGAAATTTAAAATAGAATTACTTTTCTCCACTTGTTGCATTTTTTGCTTTGCAGTGTTTAATAGTTAGTCATTCTCTGTTTCTATAAACATAAGTATACAAATGCTTATTCATTTACCTAAACTGTCTACTGTTGCTCTTACATTAAAATTATTTAGGATTTTTCTACAAGCATTTTTTAATGGCCATTTCCTAGACTCCCATATAAAAGACTTTGGATTTTTAGAGTTTGGGGATTATGAAATGAATGACTTCATCTTCTTGAGTCCTACCTAGCCAAGTGACATTCTCTGTACATAAAGTGTGGAACCATCAATGCCTTTACAGTTAGCAGAACCTCAGCTTTTGTTACATTTCCTTTGAAAGTCTCATGTGGTTATTAGTTGGTGAAGAATCTAGAACTATTGAAAGCAGTGGGTCTTCGTGGGCTTTGAAAGCTCTGCACAGTCAGCCCACCATGGAAGTCCAAGGAAGAACTGCAGAAAGTCTGAAGGGCAAGCAAATGGCTTTCATACCAAAGAGCACCCTCTGAATATACTGGACAGGTTGCTGACCAAGTCAGATGGTGGTGGCCAGTGTGTGGTGGGACTTCCGCTCTATATAGTTTTCCTACATTTTTGAACTACAGAGGAAGAACTTAATTTTGTCTCAAAGGTGGTCTGACAATATTTACATGGAGTGGGACGTGGAGTGCAACATCTCTCAAACTCTGTGATTGTAGAGCTTTTATATTTTCACTGAGCATTTCATAGGACCACTATCCAAGGAGTTGATACAGGGGCACATTTGTCAAGCAGAAAGTTTCCCTTTTCAACCAGGTGTTTGTCACGTTGTGTAGATGGTCTCTGTTGGTGACTAGTGACCAATTGATAGTTTTCTAGAGGTTAGGGGTGGGAAGGAAGGTTATGTGATGGATTTTTATAAGATTTCTTCTCACCCACTTCTATGAGATGGGTGATAGCTCAATCTCCAGTGATGCACAAAAGGAATGGATTCTTAGGGAGGTTAATTTCCAGGCCCAAGCTCTCCAAGAGAGCAAGGCAGGACTGCACCACATTGCTCTGGTGTGCTGGGTGAGAGAAGGGGGAGATTGTTTTATCTGAGACAGAGGGAGGCTGCTAAAGGGGCAGGTTTGCACAATGAAGAAGAATATGAATTATAAAAGATAGCCTAGTGCAGCTGAAGCACCAAATCGAGCTTTAGAAAACTTGGCTGGGAATCTCTGCTCCATCACAATTAGCCCAGTGACCTAGAACTTGAACTCTGTTGACCTCAGTTTCATCTTCCATAAAGAAGGACAAGGTATCCCAATGCAGACCTTGGGTGACTGAAAGATGAAAGAAGAATCACCTGTACAGCCTTTCCATTGATGTCTGTCCCCATGGACCCAGCTGTGAAGACAGCATTGGGCACTGTGATGGTGCTGGTTTCAGAAAGGTGTATGTATGATGGGGGGATGTTCAGTTCTCGACTAGCCACCTGCCAGGATGCAAAAGAGAAATTATTTCATTGGCTTTATGCCCACTTCTAAGTGAGAAAACTTTGCATTCTTTTTAGAACTGAGTATAAAACTGGCTGGCTGTCCTGCCGAGATGACAACAGTTAAGCTGGGTATTAAATGGCACCACAGATGATACACTCCTTTTTGGAGATATGTGGACCAACCAACCAGTCTTGCTGTACTTCTTTTTATACCAGTTTTATGGAAGCCACATGGCAGAGTGATCATTCTGGGACACATATTATTGTTCTGAGCAGTTGCCATGAAGCCTTACAGTATTTTATCTTTGAAACTGGAGCTACATTTTTCAGAAAATTCATAGTTCTCTCATATGCAGGAAGAATATTATATTTTTCTCAATTCCAACATCTATTTCCCTCACTCTACTGCATTTTTATGTTCCTGAGGTTAGGATGAGTATTAAAATTGACTTGTGCATGTAATGCTTGATCTTAGTCTGTAAGGGGATAAGCTCTCCTACAAGAGAAAACATGAGCACTTGTCTCACCTGGATCATTTTGGTGTTCAGACCTTGTCCTAGTTCACAGCCACCATGAATCAGCAGGACAGAGCCATCTAGATAGATGTGGACCAAAGCAGCTGCCTGGTGGAGATCATTGTAATACAGTTTGGAAACTGATATTGACAAATTTCAGTCAATTTAGCTGAGGACATAAAAAGCTGGTTATTCCAAATGAAGATTTCATAGAATTTGCACGTTCCAGGGCCAGACCATAGGAGGGAAGAGGCTGGGCCACGTAGTGGTTCTGCAAACACAGAATTTTTCTTGAGCTCAATCTCCATTGCACTCTAGCATATGGCCCAGGATCCTGCACTTACCTCATTGGGAACCTACCTTTATATGGATGCCTATGTCCCTGCCACAAAGCATTAAAATACCAACTAATTCATCTCTTCCATCTCCTGGCTATGATCCAGACTTTTTGGATCATTAAGTTATCTACAGGAATGTTTAAACTGTGTTTTATATTCCTGACACTCTAACAAGAGTAATGGATGACCACGCCTAAGTATTATCATGTGCCTCCAGAAAGCGTGTTATATTTAGTGATGATGACTACTCATCAAGTAGGATTACTTTAATTGATGGAGCACATTAGAGACAAGAGGTGGGACTGTGAGTCAGCACACCATCTGCAGACATTTTAGGATAACACTTCAACATAATTTGTATAATTCACTCACACCATGAAGGGGGCCTGTATGCTTTTCTTTGCAAAAGTTTGGTTATGGGGCATTTCAGCAATTAATGGGAATATACCCAAAAATAAAAAAATAACAGAATCAGAAATTGAACCCCATGAAAAATTGATTATGGTTAAACTTAAAAAGAAAGCCCAATAGTCCCTGAGCCTCACAATAGAAAACTTCAAGTTTCTATTGTGTCTATAGAAACTTGAAGAATAGCTGTCTATTCTTATACTTTTGGAAGCTCTGCCTTCAAATGACCCTACTGCTCTCCAAGAAACTAGGAAGGTTTCTTTCTCTCACAGACTTGAAATTTGACTCCCTACTCAATACTCATGTTTGGGACCCTGCTACTAAAACCAGGAGCCCCTGAGCTAGACTGTATTGTTGATTGAGGTCCTCATGCCATGTCCTGCTAGGTCTGCCCTAATACCTATAGTCCCCATCCTTGCTTAAGCCTACTCTATCTCCTGCTAAAGGAAACTGCCCCAGTTTCTTCTCTGACCCCAGCAGGGACAACTCCTTGTTGCATATGATTGCCTTTTCCAGAGGCCAGTCATTTGGAACAGGGCTTTCAGGAGGACATCTCTCCTCACCTCACCTGACTGTAGTAGGCTATGGGGATTCCAATGGTATACTTCATGGGGACAACGGAAAGCCCTCTCTTCTTCCAGTAATTTTTTTGGTTAAATTCCTCTGCAGCTTGTTTCCTAGCATAGAATGAAGATTTCTCCAGACAGTCTTTCCAGCATTTTCGCAAGGGCTCAGGGTTAAATGTCTGCTTGTAGGCTGTTTTGCTAGTTCTCTTATACAGGTTTATTTCTTTAACCTGAAAGATGATAAAGTAAAATGGATTTTAAGGATGAATGCTTGTTCTATATATAACAGCATTTTTGTTATATGTCTGATACAGAGAAAATATTTCTAAAAAAAGAAATCGATGTGATTCTGCAATCTGTATATGGGGAAAAAATGGGAGTTCATAACCCACTTGAATCAAATGTATGAAATATGATATGTCAAGAGCTACGTAATGTTTTGAACAACTAATAATAAAAGAAAGAAAGAAAGAAAAAAGAAACAAAAAAATAAAAAAGAAAAAAGAAACAATTAAATACGTGGCTATAAATATGCAAATGCAAATGTATGGGTATAAAATTGAAATTAATGCAAAACAGAAAATACTATCAAACACTAACACTTTATATGCTCCAGGCATGAGTGTTTTTCTAAGTGTGTTTATTTCAATTAACTTCCTGATGATCCTGAGAAACACTAGACATTATTATTAGTCTTGTCACAAGTTTGTTAGTGATAAGTTCAAATTCAAAGTCCTTTTACTCCTATATAATATTGCCTTGTGTCCTAATTATTTTCAAATTAGCTCCTCAAAGTCTTGACTGTGGTTAAACTTTTGCACAAATGGCTATAATCTTTCTACTCTATTTCTGCCCTGGGGTAGTTTCACACTGACTCTGGGATTGGTTTTGTGACTTGCTTTGGTCAAAGGGATAATACATAGGAAGGCACACTGAGACTTGAAAAGTATTGGCATATTGGGGCATGCCATGTTTTTGCTGCTCCTGGGAACTCTGGGAATACTACCATGAGAATTAATATGGGCTAGCCTACCACAGCCACTATGGAGCACTTTCCAGCCTTCCTAGGTGAGGCATTCCCAGATAAATCCACCAGATAGCTACCAGACAAGTTAGTGAAGCCATCTGAGATCAATAGAGCTCCAGTTAAGCTGGTCCATACCAGAAGTGCTCCCCAGTTGACCTACAGATTCATGAAAAAATGCTAATTATTTTAAACCACTTGGTTTTGTGGTTGACTTACTACAAGAGCAAAAGCTAACTGATACATAGATATGTTTCAGTTTTGAGAAACCACACAGAGGCTGACATAATGCTATGTGTAGGTGCACAAGATACATTTGACCCAATGAAGCCAGCGTTTTATTAGGGGGGTTCTGACCGTTTACCTCTTCTGGAAGTAAGTTACATTGAGATGCTACAGCATTTATGTAAGCTTCTACTACCACCGTGGCCTGAGGGAAGCCAAATCCTCGAAAGGCAGTGTTGGATGGCAAATTTGTTTTGCAAACTCTGCCCTGGCATCGGAAATTAGGAATGTCATATGCATTTTCAGATTTCAGCACAATGAACTCCAGCACCTGGATTAAAGGAAAAAAAACTTTACTTTAAAGGAAAAAAAACTTTACTTCTATCCAATATTCAAAACCATTTCTCTAAATTTTATTTTTAACACAAACCATTTAAGAATTTATCTAATTCATAAAATGAATATTCATGCAAATAAAGCATGACACATATAGCCCCACTGAAAAGCTATGGAAAAGCTTGTTTCTCACCATCTCAGACTCATCAGGAGTGCATCCACCATTGATGTAATATTTGACATCAACAGCTTTGATCACACCATTGTTCATGAATCCAATCTGCAAAGTGATAGCAAGACAATTTTCTCAGTTACGCTTCTTTGCAACCTAACTGTACTGTACACAAACACATCTGATCACAATTCTCCACCCTTACCTAGCTTATACGCGTGGTTAGATATGACAGACACAGGATGAACACTCAGGGAGAGCTCAAGTTGAATTTGATCCAGACAGAAAGTTCTGACTAGCTTTAGGCAGCATCCAAATATCCTTTTTAAGAGGTAGGAATTGAGCAACTGTCTTTACTATTGATTGATTAACATAATGTCTTAGTGGCTTGTTAAACCTGAAGGCTCTCACTCACTTTGTATTTTCCAAGCAGTGGATGGCGGCCAGCGGTTATCAGCATATCATCACCTCGCTCTAGGATAAATCTGATTGGGCAGCCAGTCCTATGGGAAATGACTCTGTTAATATGCAGGGGGCTTCACAAAGTTGTATAAGCATAGAGATGGGGAAGGAGACTTGAAGTAATTTAGCTTAGTGGGGTTTTATTTTTCTTCCTGTTATGGTATTGAACCCAGGTGCTTGCACGTGCTCAGCAACTGCTCTACCACAGACATACATGCCCATCCCTTTTTAAATTTTATTTTGACACAGGATCTAAGTTGCTCAGGATGGCTTCAAACTTGTGATCCTCCTGCCTTAATCTCCCAAGTAACTGGGCTTACCGATGTATGCCATAGTACCTGGCAGCTTAATGGTTTTCAAAGGGGGTAGTAATATGCCTTTAACAACATTTTGCAAACTGTAAGAACATTAAAATTAATATATATATTAATTTTAATGTGATATATTATTTGGTTATAAATGATTCCACCTTTATTTCTTGTTAATATTTACATTAAAGAGTTGTATGATCATTTTGAAATTATGTGTTTAAATAGGCTTTATTATTATGCATTTCACTTGTGATATTAAGAGGGCATTAACACATTGCTGTAGGTGGGCTGTTAAGGCTGAAAGTTTGAGATTCAGCACTCTGTCCAGCTCAACCTCCCTTGCAGACTTCCTTTTCATAAAGTGTGTATCAAGGACTCTGGTTTCTTATGGAATGTTTCCAACTCCTATAAACCTGCTACTTAAAGGACAGCCTTTTCTATTGTTGGAAAGTTCCAAGAACTCTTTTTTTTTTTTTTTTTTTTTTTTTTTTTTTTTTTTAGTGGTAGACTGGGATAAGACAAGTTTGTCCTGAGTGTGTCTTGGTGAACTCTTGTAGTTACAAGGTTCACAAATCGTGGCTACTCCAGTGTCTGGTTATTCCAACAGAAAGAGGCAGAGGCTGCGTGAACATCTGCAGGCAACAGCAGAGCCCATGGTTTATTCCATAACAAGATGTGTCTCTTGTAGGACTGAGGTTTTGACCTTCCTTCCACACAGCCAATTTCAGTTGAGTTGAAGGCTGAGATGAAAGGTTGGAAGGAATCACGTGCCATCCATGCCACTCAGACTGCTGACATGACACAGTGATCACTGTCACTTACTTATTGGCAGCCACAGCACTAATGGCTCCCAGAAGAGCGGGCTTGGTCACTTTCCCTCCAAATGCTCCTCCAGCTCTTTTCATGTGGCAGGCGATTCTACTTCTTGGGACACTGAGTGCTGCAGCCACATATTCCTATAAGAGGTAAGTCCCCAAGGCCTCATAAGTGCAATTTAATAGTTTACTTTCTTATCCATGTTTCCTCTCTGTCCAGTAAAAAAAAAAATAAGTACTTCCACATATATTTATATTTACAAAGTTGTTAACCATTATCATAGTCTGATTTGAGAACATTTTCAGCATCTCCAAAGAAACCTTGTATTCACTAAGCAGTCAGAATTCATCTCTTGCAACCTCCCAGCCTAGGCAACCACAAATCTATATTCCATCTCTATAGATTTGCCCATTTTGGACATTCCATATAAATAGAATTGTACAATGTGTGACCTTTTGTGACTGTCTTCTTTCACTTTGCATAATGTTTTTTCAAGGGTCACCCATGTTGTGTCATGTAGGAGTTTTTCATTGCTTTTTATGGTTAAATATTATTCCATTGTGTGAATATATCAGATTTTATCTATTTATGAGTTGATAGATATTGGGTTGTTTCTAATTTTGGCTCTTATGAGTAATGCTCCTATGAACATCTATGTTTAAACCTTTGTGTGGACAAAGGTAGATAGTTGAGTAGATAGTTGTAGAGTTGCTGGTTTATATGGTCATTTCATCTTTAACATCCAAAGAAACTGCCTAAGTGTTTTTCACATTGGCTACACCATTTTTCATGCTCATTAGCAATTTATGGAGGTTCCAGTTTCTCTACATATTTGTCAATACTTGTTATTATCTCTCTTTTAGATTATAGCCATGTTAGTGGGCGTGGAGTGATATCTCATTGTGGCTTTGATTTGCCTTTCTCTTGTGGCTGATTGTTGAGAGCCACAGGCGAAGGGGCCCCAGCAAACTTTCAGATTGCCAGCTGATGATTGGCTCACAGCAGCCCCAGCAACTTCTAGCTCATTGGCTCCTCTGCGGTGATGCTCATTGGCGGACTTTTTTTGGCTCCGCCCACAGGACCCAGCCAACTGGTCTCAAGAGCAGGAGGATTGTGGGAGGTGGAGAGGCTTGTGGTTTTGGGAGAGGCTTGTGGGAAGCCGGTGGTGGCAGTTGGGCTCTGAGGGTTTTTCCTGAGGAGCTGTTTTGTTTGGCATGTGTGGTTCTAAAAATAAAGTTAGTTTCTTTTGACAAGTGGCCCCTGATTGTGCCCAGCCAGACTGTGGTAGCTGATGATTCAGAGTATCGTATCATGTGATCATTAGTCATTCATATTTCTTCTTTGCAGAAATGTCCACTCAAATGCTTTGCTGTAACTGCTTTTGATGCTGCCCTAAGTTTTTTAGTAACCCTTGGAAGATGCCTGCTGTGTGGAACTGATGGTGTTGGTGGTGGGTGGCAATGGTGATCTGGACACATGCACCTTATCCCTGGAAGCCCAGAACCCAAACCTCTGGCAAAAAGGGACCTCAGGGATCTTATTACCTCCCTCAATTTACAGAAAAGAATATTGATGCCCAGCAACTTTCAAGAGATCACAAGGCTGCTTAGAGGTAAAACTCATATCCCTCACCCCTCCTCCATCCACTTCAAAACTTGCAACTGTGGAGGTCACAGCCATATCCCTGCTCAGAGCCAGTGACTTCAGCCTTTCATTTTGCCTGAATAGCAACTGGTAACTTCTTCTTCCCATGGAGCCACTCCTTCAGGTCCTCAAGGTGTCAGGATTCCCTCCCAGTGACACTTGTCACTATTTTTAAAGTATCCCCTTGTACCGGACAGTGTTATGGAGCAACTCCATTTTTGAAACATGGGAATATCAGGACTTTTTTTTTTCACTTCTCTGGGTACAACACTGCTTTATATCTCAAGCCACAGCATAGGACTGGAATTTAGTTGCTACTCTGTCAATGTCTGAAAATGTCTTGGAAATGCAATTGCTTTACCCACATACCACCGATATAGTAGAACATTTATATAGAATAGCAATACCAGTGACATATAAAGGAAAATTAACATACAGTACTAAGGATTTGACCTCCCTGAGATCAATTCTTAAGAGGGAAAGATGAACCTTGTCCTATGTTTTGGAAGGTAGCAAAATTTCCAAATCATGTTGAAAGTTATTTATTCCATTTTATTCTCACTGGATTTCAACCAATGTCAGGGATGCACATAGTTCAAGGCACAAGAATGAGAGGTCATTTGGAGTCTCATTTCCAAAAACAGCCTATTACCTGCACATGTGTTGGGAACTGTGTTCCAAGGTGTAACACCATCTCTTTGTCTTCTGCTTTTGGTATAGCCAGCATCGTTTGTGTTTCCATGTAAAAATGTTCCTGTCCTTCCACATGGACCTCACCTGTAAAGCATGAACACAGGACAATGTTAAGTCACAGGTACCAACATGGGCACTATTGGTGGCATTTTGTTTATAAAGACCAAGTTGCTTTATGTTATGGAGAGCTGGACTTATATCATTTGGTTAAAACACTTTTTGTGATACTGTTGTACTCCTTGTCCCTGATGCCAATTCCAGTAAGGAGGACATGGTTTTGAGAAAAAGGAAAAATAAGTTTTATTATTTTGCTAGCAAAGGAGAATCACAGGGAACTACTTTTCCAAAGGCTATGATTCTGCCCGTCAGTAGGAGCAGGGGGCTTTTAAGGAGGTGATACAAAGGCTACATTCCACTTGTTCTCTATTGGAGTTGTAATTCACTTGTTAATTTGGGAGTCATTTCTGAGATCATTTTATGCCATCCCCAAAGTCTGGATTACTTTGTTCCTATGGTGGGTGTGTGCTCAAGGACAGATAAATCTGCTTAAAATGGGGAAGAAAGGTTATCCTGTTTCCCCTGAGATTAGGGAGGAGCAAGGAGAAAGAAACAGAAAGAAACATGTTCATTTAAAAAATAAGTTGCAGTGGCAGAGCAGCAAGGGCTATATTCAAAGCGTTAAGCAGCTCACTGTCACAATTTGTTTTGCCCTTCCCTGTGTGAGGGGGGAGGGGAACATCTTCTCAAAAGGAAACATATACCCTGCTTTTGGAGTTAATAGGAAATGCAGCTCAGTTGGAAAAAAGTGGCTTTTTTTTTTTTCTGTTCCTGGTATTTCTCAATTGCCCTCAGCTCAAAATAATCCTAATGCTATCAGGGTATTATTTTAAACTCAAATGTATTTACTTAATATTACATAGTGTTGTAGTATACCAGGTATTTTTCTAAGGCTTAGCACTTCATAGATGATTAATTCATTTAATTCATTTAATCCTCAAATCCACCCTTAAATCCATGAAACATGTATTATTATCTACATCTTGCAGATTGAGAAGCCAGGACATAGAAAGGTTAAGGAAACCGTCCAAAGTCACAAGAACTGGGATTCACACCTGGGTCACCCAACTCCAGCCAGGGTGCATGCTCTTAGCTACTACACTTCTTCATGTTGGCACTCTCTGTGACTCTTAGTCATTTCTTTTCTTCATGTTTCAAATTTCCTACCTTGTTCCAACATTTTGAAATCCCACAATTGCCCAAATCCCAAATGGCAGCAATTCCAAATGGCACCTTGTCAATCATCTGCCCTTTGAGTGAGAATAAAAATGAAAAGACAATCTAGCATGGTGCCCAACAAGCAAGGCCTTTGGGCCAGCCAGAACCAGGGTCTATTCCTGGTCCTACAGCTAACTGGATAGGAGACCTGAGCCAGGGATTTAACTTTTATAAACCTCAGTTTCTTAACCTTTAAAATGAAGCTATGGCTATGTTCCTTCTCAAAATTATTTCCCTCACATTTCAAATAGTACGTAGTAAATGCTTAGTTACTTAAGACAGGTTTAGAAAAAATACTGATTTCTTAAGGTTATAAGGATTAAATAATGTTGTACATATAAAATGTTTAGCATGGTATTGACACAGTAAGTACCTGAGGAATGTTAGTTGAGGTGACTATTGGGGGAGTGGTGGTGAATAACTTTCACCTCAAACTTATAGCCTTTGTGAAAATTTCATTTTATTTTAAAAAACAGAATCCTTGAGGAGTATTGGACCTTTGGCATAGTTAGTGGATACTGTCAGATTCCTGAGCATCTCTCACCAGCTTACCAGTTGTGTCCTCTTCTGAAGTAAAGGATTGTTTATATAATTGCGAGGTAGTTTGCAGTTTCTGCTTAAATAGAATGATGTTGCAAAACACGATTTCTAGTCTCTACCAGGTTTTAATAAAAGATAAACATTTATAGCACTTGCCATTTCAATTATTTAGAACCTACTGGTCAGAGACCCTGTGCTGTTTTCTCTGATCAAAGACACACAGTAATTTTCTTCAAAATGACAGTTGTGAATACCAGTCTTGGCCATACATTAGAATCTCATGGTGAGTTTTAAAAATATATCTATGCTCTGACTCTATACTCCAAGATTCTGATATCATTGGTCTAGGGTGTGATTCAGGTATTGATATTTTTAAAATCACACTAATGAGATCTTAGTGCACCAAGTCAAAACAAACAATAGTATCAAGATTGAAAAAGATAGAAAACAGTCACAGATTAAATACATAGAAAATTCAAGAAATTCTCTAAGACTATTAAAGGAGCAAATGAATTTAATAAAATTGCTAGGTAGCCAATCAATACACAAACATTGTTTTCACATACTAGATAGAAGTATTGAAAATTAAATATCACTTATCATAGCATCACAAGGCACTAAATACTGGGAATAAATATTAAGAAGGATGTGCAAGATATCTATAGTGAAAACTGTAAAAATTACTGAGAGAAAGAAAACCTAAATAAAAGGCAAGGTCTACTATGTTTATGGTTCATGAGACTTATTATTAGTATTTCAATTATGTTAAATTAATACATGTTATAATGCAATCTCAGACAAAATTCCAGCAAATTCTTTATGATGAAATTCAATTTAGGTGACTTTTCTTTATAGTTATTGCTGGCTTTTGTGTCTGTTGAGAAATTTTTGCCTGTTCCAAGGTCATGAAGAAGTTTTCTTATGTTTTTCCTAGAAGCTTGATTGTTTCAGCTTTTACATTTAGGTCTATGATCTGTCTCAAATTAATTTTTCTATATGGTATAAGGGTTCGAGATTCCTTTTGTTTCATATGGACATGCAGTTAATTTGGCACTGTGTATTAAAGACTGGATTTCATTTTAATCATAAAAAATCAGCATAAAGAAAGTGAAAAGATAATTCACAGACTGGAAGAATATAATTGACCAACAAAGAATTTGTACCAAAAAATATAAAAATGAGCTGGGCACAGTGGCACACGCCTGTAATCCCAGTGGCTCTGGAGGCTGAGCCAAGAGGATCGAAAGTTCAAAGCCAGCCTCAGCAAAAGTGAGGCAAGTACTAAGCAACTCAGTGAGATCCTGTCTCTAAATAAAATACAAAATAGGGCTGGGGATGAGGCTCAGTGGTTGAGTGGCCATGAGTCAATTCCTGGTACCAAAAAAAAAAAAAAACATGTTAAAATCTGTAAACCAGTAAGTAAATAGATTATTTATTATATTATCAATTACATTAATAACAATTACATAATTATAGTAATGTGATATAAATGTATTATTAATTATAATTAATTTTTACTTTTGGATTTAAAAAATTAAGGAAAAATAGGCAAAAGACTAGAATAGATAGTTCAACAAAAAGAATTATAAAAAGAGCCCATACACGTATGAAAACAGTTCATCATTAGTCAATTAAATAAATCCAGCTAAAATCATAACAAGATACCAGTACTCATCTAACTGATTAGATAAAGCTGCAAAGCCTGGCAATAACAATGGAATTTTCTTAATTGCTAATAGGAATAAAATTGGTATGACTTTCATTGTCATTTAAAAATATTTGGCATTAACTACTAAAGCTAAACATACAAATATGCTATTACTCAGCATTTAAGTCCTGGTATATTCCATTAGAAGTAAGTGCTTATGTTCATTAAAAAACAAGTATAATAGTGTTTATAAAAGCTTTATTCATAATTGTCCCAAACTGATAAAAACTCAAATGTCTGTCAATAGCAGAATGGGTAAATAAATTGTGGACTATTTGTCTAATGTTGTAACTACTGAAAAATGAAAACAGAACTACAGATCCATACAATAACATGGTAGACTCTTCCATATAAAATGTTAAATTAAAAAATAAGCACATCAAAAGATTATATTAAAAGATTCCATATATGTGAAGTTCAAAACAGATAAAATGAATCTACAGTGATAAAAGTTAAAATAATACTTTTGAGGGCTACAAGACAGGATGTAGGAAGAATTCTGGGGTACGGGAAATGTTCTGTATCTTGATGGGGTAGTGTTTGCATAGGTTTCTACATATGTAAAAATTCATCAAGCTTTAAACTCATCGTGCATTTTAAATTGTTGTTCAACAACCACAATAGGATAGAAAAGCCCTGCCTTAGAGTTTCAGCTTTTCTCAAACCAGATGACTGAAATTAGTTTTTTACGTTAGAAGTTTCTATTTTCTGGCTCTAGACTATTGTACTTACCTTCAATGATTTGGTCAACATACTTAAAGGCATGCTCTACATCTCCTTGCTCAATTTTTTTCTCAGAAAAAAGAAAAGAATTGTGCTCTAGGGCTTGCTGCAGTGGAGAAACAAACAAACCAAAACAATTTTTAAATTTGCATCCTAATAAACTATTTGTCCCCCGTCAGAATTCCATGCTTCTATTCTATCAGATAGATCTTTTTTTTTTAAATATATATTTTAGTTGTAGTTTGACACAGTACCTTTATTTTATTATTTATTTTTATGTGGTGCTAAGGATTGAACCCCAGTGCCTTGTACGTGCTAGGCGAGTGCTCTACCGCTGAGCCACAATCCCAGCCCCTCAGATAGATCTTTACAAACAGAGACAATTGGAGCTAAAACAGTGTGAAGAGTCAGTGAAAATTGGATTAAAGTGAATTACAGGCATCCAGAGGTGACTCACTAATTTTTTTCAAGGACTTGGAGAAGAGCTAAGGATACAAAGCTCTATTAGCCATGACCTCACCTCTAGATTGCTGAGTGATTATCTGAGGCATTTGGTTTTAAGGCGCCAACTCTGGGGTAAGACGGGCTCATGATAGAGTAAAAAGAGTTTAAGGAGGAGGAGGCTGGGGTGGGTGGAATGCTCAGGAACGGCCTTGTATTGGCTACCTGAATCAGATCCACAATCATTTGAAGTTAAAGGCTCATCATAAAATAACAGTTTAAGGCTGAGATCAGGTGAGGGACCAAAATGAGGACAGACTGGTTAGGTTGCAGGTTGTCTATCAATAAACAGTGGAAGATGAGTGTGGAAAGGTGATTGAGGATGGTGTAGGAAAGACCTTGACTCTACATTGAGGAGTTAGATCTTATGTAAGGGAACTGTGCTGAATAGGAAAGGTAAACTGCTGAACTTGGGGACTCGAAAATGTTAATGTGCTGGGAGAGGGGCTGAACTGTAGACAAGAGCCTCTTTAAGTGGTTATTCAGACAATAAGGTGGTGAGGATGGTGCTGGAGGATGGAGTGAAAGTGAGAATGAGAAGAAAGGAGCAGAAGTAAGTGGCAGTTATAAGATCATCGGAAAAATTTGAATTTGATAATTGTTGGGAAGAATGGGAAAATCAATGAAGATGTTCAACCTGATTAGGCATCTACCTGCTCATCTATCCTTCCATCCCACTATCACTCAACATAAACTTATTGAGCACCAACTGTGGGTTTAACACTGGTAGGCACTAGAGATATAAAACAAAACAGCACATCTTTGCTCTCATTAATAACCATAAAACCAAAAATGATAGCCAACATTTATTGACTGCATCCCCAGGTGCTATTCTAAGTAGTTTACTTGGATTCTTTCATTTAAACCTCATAAAGATTCCTATTTTTCGGGGCTTTGTGGCACATGCCTGTAATCCCAGTGACTTGGGAGACTGAGGCAGGAAGATCACAAGTTCAAAACCAGCCTCAGCAATGGCAAGGCACTAAGCAACTCAGTGAAACCCTATCTCTAAATAAAGTACAAAATAGGGCTTGGGAAGTGGCCCAGTGGTCAAGTGCCCTTGAGTTCAATCCCCACTACCAAAAAATAAAAATAAATAAATAAATAAATAAATAAAATAAAAAATTCTTATTTTACAGATGAGAAACCAAAGTCTGTGGAGTTTAAGTAACTTGCCAAGGTTTTCATTCTATTGAGAAGCTGTTAAATGGCAGAATCAGATTATGGATCCAAGTAGTTTGTCTTCTGAGTTTGTGCTTAAGAACAGTGGGCAGAGAAACAGAGGACCCAGCAGTTGTAATATAACAAATGTTACAATGTTTATGAGTTCCTCGGAGCTCTAGATTTTCCCATTGACTAGCTTTGTTTGTGGGGTCTTGAGGGCAATACTCAGGCAGGCTTTGGTGAGAGGCCACAGGAGAAATGGGCATAGGAAGTTAGTTGCACTGCTGTCCTGGCTGCAGAAGTACTTGTGGGGAAGAAGGTGTTTGGACAGGAAAGCTCTCGGGATTCTGTCTTGAGGTGCTGATTACTAGAGCCTTTCTCTAGGATTGCACTGAACAAAGTATATAGATGGAGCCCAGCTTATACTATTTTATAACTCCATGACTGAATTCTGTCCCAAAGTATACTGCCCTAATCATGCTACAAGATGCAAAGTGGTCAGACTACCTCTATTGTGATAATCCTTGGTTCTATGTCTTCGTAAGTGATCTTCACTTTTTTAGCTGCCTCTTTGGCATGAGCATAGGTATCGGCAGCCACGGTGCAGACGATCTGACCCACACAAATGACCTGCAGGAAAGCCACATGCTGCTGATTAGCTAAGGGCATAGACTCATCAGAAAGGAGTGATCATTCCCACATTTTAACATTCACCTGCTGGATTTTCTGGCCAAAAAGAAAACTATTTTCTACCTATGAGAATAAAATTTAAACCAGTGGCTCCACTGGGACTTAGGGGACACAAAAACTGGTTGCAGAACTTAACTCTCTTGACTTTCATGATCTGCCTTCTGCTGTCTTCCCACTCCTCGTCATTCTTGCAGCACACACAGTGATCTGGTCAACCTGAAATTCTGCTTTCTTTCAATGTCTGTTCTTTCTTAAATTTGTTCTAATTAGTTGCACATGACAGTAGAATTCATTTCATACATCATACATAGATGGAGTATAATTTCTCATTCTTTTGGTTGTACATCATGTAGAATCCCACTGGTCATACAGTTATATATGTACATAGGGTAATAATATCTGCTTCACTCTACTATCCTTCCAAACCCCATACCCCCTCCCCTCCCTTCACTCCCCTCTACCTAATATAATGTCTCTGTTCCATATTGCTTCTCTTTCACAGTTATTCAGAGACCTTCCTTAAGAAGACTGATGACTTCTGATCGGAAACTCAAAGAGACCCCTGATTTAAGAGAGAAGTGGAGAATCACAGAGGTGGAGGAGTCATTGGTTTCCAGTTTTTGTGGTGTGCATGTAAATCTGTGGATGTTACAGTGGCAACTGATAATCATTTTGGTCTCTCCAGCAAAGTGTTCAAATCATAAACCATGCACAAATCACACACCTCATTCTGTGCATAAAAAATCTCTCCGTGATGGTTATTATCCCCTGGAACATCCTCTGCTGTGATTACATCAGCCACACCTGGAAGTGACAGGGCTTCTGAAGTATCAATTGATCTAGCAGGGAAAACATGATGGTAGATATTAAAGATGCAGAAGTAAGTTCATGGCACAATATAAACGATTTCTCAAGTAGAAAAAAATATATGTGGACTTCATAACTAAATAATGGACCAATAGTCTATGTTGAAAAATATTACTATCTAGCAGGTGTTCTAACTCTTGGTCATAGATTCTTTAATAACTATGCTTAAAAATGACTTTTCTCAACTGGTCCTAAGCACTTCAATGTCATGAACAGTGTGGCTGTAAATAGGGACTTTTGGCTGGTATTAACAAATGCCATGGGCATCTCTGGAAAAAAAAACAAAAACTTTTTCTTATCCAGAAGAAGAAATGAGTATTCTAAATTGACTTAAATATGCAATAGCCTCTCAATTTGAATGTGAAACTGTGAATGCATTTTAGTAACATATGGGAACATCTTTTGTTTCCTTACATGATCTTTGCATGAGCTCTGGTGCTGGTGACTACAGCAAGGAAGAGTTCCTGGTCAAGGCGGGGCATGTCATCACAAAATATGGCTTCCCCTGTGGCATGTTTAATGGCCGACTGGTGCATGACTGGGTGGCCAACTGGATCTTGTGGGGATTGGTGGGGATCCACACACTGTTAATGAACAAAGCAAGTAAAATTTATACTGGAAGTTCTCTCATATCCTGAAAATTTGATTTGATTTGTCTAGCTTACTCACAAGTGAACAAACAAACAAACAAATGAAAACTATAGGTAATTAGATATTCATATCTGTGAATCAGGTTAATTAGTATCCATGAGTTCTATAGTAAGGGATATATTCTGATTAAAATCCCCATTCCTGCCCCCCCCCCCAAAGAAGACATCATTCCTGTCTTCAAGGATTCTTACAATCTCATTGAGGCATCAGAACCCACACAAACACACATTAAAATAAGGCGGTCTATTTCATATGGCAATAAAGAATAATTTACACAATTGATAAAGTGTAACAAAAATATCTAAGTTCCTGGGAGATTCAGGGTGGTTGTCATGAAGCAAGAAGGCTTTCTAGCGGCAGTAAATGTTGAGTCAGGTTTTAAAGGATGGATGGATACTGGTCAAATAAAGGGGGAAATATTTAGGCAACAAAACTGAAAATAATGGAGAAAAAAAATTCAGAATAGAATTATTTGAGTAGCCCTGAATGAAAGCACAGTAGCCAACCAAGCAATTTGTGTGTGGGTGACATTAGGCTTTTGTAGACTCTACTAGTAATAAATATATAACGGGCATATGTATCCCAAACACATACATAGATTAATAAAAACTTTACCCACCCACCTGGAACATCTGGATTCCTTGTGGTGTTTCTATGGGGAAATCTTCTAAAGCACTCAAGAACTTTTCTGGGATATCGGGAAACTTCTGGGGATCCTGAAAAGATTATTTCACATTTAATTTTGCTATATAAATGATTAACATTGAAAAACATGGAAAAATGGGGTTATCCAGTGGATTCTCTGAGATCTTAGGTTGCAGCTCTGTTGGCAGAAAGCCCTGAGCCTAGAGTTCTCTAAGCTAGTGGGCGAGGTTTGGAGAATAACTACTGCATCCACTTGTGCACACAGAAAAGTGAGGTTGTTTCCAAGAGCCAAGACTTCCCTTCTTGACAAGGTCTCTCTCTTTTCTTTTAAAAATTTAATTAAATTAATTAATTTTTAAAAAACTTTTGAGACAGGCTATCACTAACTTCCTGAAGCTGGCCTTGAACTTGCAGTCCTCCTGCTTCAGCTCCCAAAATGCTGGTCTTACAGGTATAAGCCACCTATCAGACTGGACAAAGTCATCATGAATGAGTGCAAATATGTGCACTTCTAAATGGAGGCTGAGCTTTCAAATCCAGGCCAATCTTCTCAGCTTGTATCTCCAAGAAGCAACTGAGGAACAAGCAGTGCTTAATTTACAAGAATGTTCAATTTTAGATTATTTATGATAGTGAAGAAAATGGAATTAAATTAAATATCAAACAATAGGAAAATGGCTTAACACAAAGACTGGATTAGTCACTGTGACAGCAGGATGCAATATTCTGTAATCATAAAAAAATGGTTTTGTAGGAGTGTTTTTATGATGATGAAGAAATATACTTCAGGGAATATAGTTAAGTAAAAAAAATGCTACAGAATTTATGTATAGTATGCTTCCAATTTAGTAAAAGGAAATTGAAAAATATCAAAGTGTATATCCTAAAATGTTAATAGTAATAGTAGATTATTGGATTACAGTTGATTTAAAAAAATTTTGCCCCTCTCTATTTTGAATTCTTCTATAGTGATAAAATATGTAAAAGTGTGCAATATATGACAATATATAATAATGAATATAGGTAAAATAAAACATATTTAATAAATTATACATATATTTGTATATAGAATATGCTATATAATACATAATAGAATATATAATTGTATATAATTGTGTATAATAATAAGATATATCAATAATATTTAGTAGAAGAAACACTGCTGTGGAAGTTATTTTAAACGAGGTTGAGTAAGAAAAAACTAGTTAACAGAAAACTTGAAGCAATTTAAATGTTTAAAAATAAGGTATGGATCAAATAACTGTACAGTCATCCATAAATATGCATGCAACCATTTGGTCACAATGCCACTGAGAAATATTTAATGACATTGAAAGATGTTCATATTACTAAGTAAAATAAGTAAGCAACTATCGAGGAGTGGCTAGCACCTTGCCAGGGTCCTTTTGCCTGCTCAGAGGGATAAGCCTCTGAAGAACTTAAAGTCTGAAATAATTAGTAAAGAACAAAAGGCAGAATCACAATCACGGTTTTAAAGGATGGACCACCTGATAGGTTCAGCCACACAGGAGTTGGAGCTGGACAATTAGAAAATGGCTCCTGTGGTTTATTTAAGGGGGTACATCAAAGGCAGGGATAAAGTTTCAGAGGTGGTGTCTTGCTTCGTGATGTCTGGCAGTCAAAGGTTGACTGGCATATTGGCAGGTCACAGCCATCTCTGAGAGGCTGTTGACTACAGCAGGTCACCCCATCTCTGGTCCTACATGGGACCTTCCTGAGCAGAGCTCAGGGGGAGTTCACATGTTTGTGGGCAATCTTACCCTGTGAGATTGCCACGGGAAGTTCCCAATACCAGGCTTTCCCACTCACTGGCTACCCTGCTGAAAAGATCCTCATGTATAAATAGTTCACAGATGGGTCTCAACAAGCAACGTCTATTGAACAGTTATTAATATGCACACACACACACATCCATAAAGAAGGGTTTAGAAGGATGTGCACTAAAATATTAATAATGGTTGAATAAGGATGATGGGGGTCACAAATCATTTTTTTCTTCCTTTTTGCTTTACTCACATCTCCCTTCCTCTCTCCCACCCTCCCTTCCTTTCTTCCTTCCCTCCTTTCTTCCCTTCTTCCTTCCTTTGCAGCACTGGGGATTAAAGCCAGTGTTGCTCTACCAGTGAGCTACATTCTCAGACATTTTTTCATGTTTATTTTGTAAATGGATCTTGCTAAATTGCCCAGACTGGCCTTGAACTTGTGATCCTCCTGCCTCAGCCTCCCAAATAGCTAGGATTACATTAACTCATATTTTCAAAGTATTAAATAATTATTTTTATGCAAATTTGTTTCAAACAAGGAAAAGGTATAATTTACTTACTGAAGGCTTTTCACCATGGTTAGTTAACCTCTTATTACGTTTTAGCACCTGTCACATGGATCATAGGGCAAATAGACTAACAAGGCTGCCCCCTTCAGAGCCTGGGAGTACAGGAGGGGAAAGGGGAGGAGAAACCACTCCAGGTCCAGAGGCAGGGCTGGAGGCTAGGAAGCACCATGGGGGGCACCATGCCAGGTACACTCAGTGTATTATCCAAACCAGGCAGGGAAAGTCTTCCTGTGCAGACCCATGCTCAGAATGACAAGGAACCAGAGACCCAGAGAAATCATTTACCATTTTGTTCAGCCCTTGCCGCACTTTGAGGTAGAATTTGAAGAGTAAGCTGATGATGAGTGTCCGCCGGTATGTCACCATGCCACCCTCAGCTGCTGGGGGAATGTGGATCTCATCCAGGACCCACTGGCACGCGTCACTCAGCATCTCGTCATCCCACTGTCTATCAGTAAGAATGCAAACGTTTCACAGACGGGGCAAAGACAGTGCTACGATTTATCATCTCTGAAACTCATGTTGAGATTTGATTGCCATTGTGGTGGTGTTGAAAGAGGTGATCTAAATCTTTAAGAGAGATTAATGCAGTTGAGAGACTGGATTAGTCACTGTAACAGCATGCTGCTAAAATGCAAGTATGCCACTGTGTCCTCTCTTCAGCCAACACCTCCTTGCTTGCTCTTCAACTTTTTGCTATAAGTTGGAGTGGAAGAAGCCTTTGTGGGTGTCATGCTCTTGGACTTCCAGCCTCCAGAACCTTGCGCCAAAGTAAACCTCTTTCCTTTATAAATCATCCAGTTTCAGGAATTTTGTTATAGCAATAGAAAGTGTACTAAGACAGATAGATATGAAACTGATAGGGCAAGGAAAGATGGAGTGCATCCTGTAACCATTTTGGTTTGTGTGTGTGTGTATGTGTGTGTGTGTGTGTGTGTGTATGTATGTCTGTGTGTGTGTGTGTGTGTGTGTGTGTGTGTGTGTGTGAGAGAGAGAGAGAGAGAGAGAGAGAGAGAGAGAGAGAGAGAGAATTGGGGAAGTACAGGGGATTGAATCTGGGCTCACATGTGCTAGGCAACTGCTCTACCACGGAGCTATAATTCCAGGCATCTGTAATTATCTATGAAGTCTGAACAAAAGATTCTCAAAATACTTCATTAGCTTTTTTTTTTTTAAGCATCTAATGCAGGGGCTCCCAAAGTTTCCTTACTGAATTCTCCTTTATTATTTTTTTTAATGAAATGAGTTGGAAATATTGATTTACCTCACATAGCTCAAGTGAAAAACAAAAACAAAACAAACAACCAAAACACTACTAAAACCAAAGCTTCCTGAGACCTGCAGCTCTGTCTGTCTTGTGCTCTGCTGTGTCTGCAGGAACTAGATCAGTGAGTGGTACACACAGTACACTGCATAAACATGGTAAATGACCCAATGATTGAAGAGAGTTGGAAAAATTTCACGAGCGGAAATTTGTACAGAGTTATTTTGGAAGCATAGATTTATTTTCATATCTGAAAAACCTGGCATTAATTGCTAGTATTGACAAAGAAGGTTAAATTTTGATGATGGGTTAAATTTATTGTAAAACTGCAAGTTGGAAGAATTTTTAGAACTTACTCTCCAAATGCTAGAGGTCATGAGAGTTACAAGAAAAAGACAATGTGACTTTTTAAAAATATATTTCATGTTCTTTAAGTGGAGTAAGAATATATTCAGATGTCTTAAGTCCCAGAATTAGAGCTATTTACGTATTTTACAGTAGATTCCTTAGAGGTACCACCTACTCAAACCATGTGATTTATGCATAAACTTTACTACAGAAACTTGCAATAAAAGAATCATTTTCTCTCAAAGGCCTGGCTTTTGGGTGGCTTGTACTTTCTTCATCCAATTCTGCGGTGCTTAATTTTTTTAAGGGGACCATATATATGTTTGAAAAAAATTTCCCAAGTACATTTTTTATTAAAACATTCCAAACAGAATGGCCCACATTTCATGTCTCAGACACGCCATGACATACCTCCCAACAAGCCGTCTGCAGGTTTGGCTTGCAGAGAGCACGGTGGGGCCAACACTTCCAAAGAACATCTGGAGCTCCCGGACTGTGTTTGTGTTGTCTTCAAACTTCACGCTCATCCCGGCATTGACAATGGCAAAGGCATTCTCTTGCCGTTGGGCCAGCCGGAGCCCCGACACAAAGTGCCACTAGAGATAGAGAAAGGGTTAGTGCTTATCTCCACTGATCTACTTGCACAAAGAGACACAGTAAGTGTAAGAGCTGGGGTAAGTAAGTGGCAGAGCTGGGGTTCCCGAGCTGTCTGCCTCCAGAGTCCCTGCTCATCCCCTGGGCTCTATTTCTTTCAACTCTGGATGGCCACATGTAGCTTGGGTAAGTAAGTGACTTAAACCGTTTACATTCTAATTTTCTTTAAAATGAGAAGTTGGGTTGGATCAGCTGGTAACGGGGGCTGCTGTTGGGATGAGGGGACAGTCAGGAGAAAAGGTGCCACTGCCTTGGCCTCCTCACTGCTCCTTCTGCCCTCAGTCCTTCCCCAACCAATTTATGCTCACTCATTTCTTCTACTGGATCAATATTCTTAAAATATCTCTTTTATTCAAATTTTACCTTGCTTTAGGCCTTCAAAGGTGGCCACCTGCTAAAACACATAAGTCCTTGTAGCAGCTGAGATGCTCAGTGATGGACCTTGGCTACCTTCCCTGCCTCACCTTGCAGGCTGTCCAGCTGCCCTGTTCCCTACCTCCCAGCTCCACGTGGTTCTCCTGCCCAGACTGGCCACCCCATGGATTCAGGGCTATCATCTTTTATTCTGACCCTGATTGCCTTCTCTCCCTTTTCAGGGCAGGAGTCTCTCTGTCACCAGCTGTCCCCCAATAGAAACTACTCTAGCTGCCTGTCATTTCCTGTCCCAGGCAATTGGTCCCCCTTCCCCTACCCTACCTTTCAAGCCCTTCCTGTTAGAGACTCTGAGGACAGGACCCCATGTCTTTTAACTCTTATAGTATCTTCCAGTTTGAACACCGTGCCGTGATACATAGTCGGTAGGTAAAGAATCTTATTAAATGATTTGGTTAATAAATGTTGGTTGACTTTGAAACACCTGAAATAACTTTTACTTTGTTAGAAGCTTCCCCTAGCTAATGTTGACTATGTACTCAATCTTGGCTAAGATGCACATTCATCTGAAATCAAAAATTCTACTCACAAAAAAGATTTTGCTTTTGCAAGGCCGATGTACCCTTAGACCCAAGGATAAGGACCAGGATACTATTAGGAGTTCTTTTGGGTTTTTTGGCCCTTTTAATTTAACTTTAATTTTAAATCTTAATCTTAAACATCCAGCAAATCAATATCACCAGAGTACTGGGCTTTAATATCTATCTCTCTATCCTGTAGGTGATAATTTATTATCTAAAATTAACCCAGGTTACGTGTTCTTAAAGCAGTACCTCTGCAAAACATTAACGAGAAATCTTTAGACCATTTATTAGAAAACTACAAAATAAAATCAACAAGAGTAAAAACATATTTAGTTCGTGTAAAGGCTATCTTGAACTTTGGCAGAGTAATATACATCAAGCCCATGTTTCACTCTTAATTTCTTTTAAATCAAAAGAAAGAAATGAATATAATAATAATAATAATAATAATAATAATAATAATAATAATAATAATGTGTATAGAGTACTGAATGCAGCCAGGGTTATATTTGCCTTTATACAAACATAAATATATATATTTATGGAAGAAGGGAGTCATGAAGAATCAAATGCTGAGGATCCATGAAAGTTATAATGTGACCCTTCTATGAAAGAAAATCAAATGACCATCTGGGAATTGGCCTCCCCCTGTGAGAGGCCCAAAGTCTCCCTGAAGCAGCTGGTTCTGAATAGGGGGCCATTTCCCCTGGAAGCCTGTTTGCAGCTCAGGCTTTCCGCGCAGGGCCAGCAGGGCTTCTGTGGGGCAGGGCAGCAGTTCCAGGACCGTCACCTGTGTAGAGTAGGGGATGAAAATGGACAAGACAATCTCTTCAGATTTCAGGTTGGCCTCTGGTGCTCTCTCCAGGAAAGGGCCATTTAATGGAATCTGCCGTTCTCCTTCTGTTAGAGAAAATGGCCTTGATTAGGTTGAGCTTTTTCACTGCAGAACCCATGGCAAGGGGTGGATGTGATGTCTCTGTGGGAAAGACAGCATGAGGGCCGGGAGCCAGAACACAGGGGTCTAGTTCCAGCTCCCAACCTGGATTGCTGAAAAGCAAGTCATGGCAGTTTTGGGCTCCCATCTGCACAATGACAGGGATGGACCTGATAAGCTGAGGAGTCTTTTCTGTTCTCACAGCACATTTATACACCACTCACAAATTTTGGCCTTAAGGAACTTTAAAGTTATTTGGAAACAATCTGCAATGTTTATATTTCACAAATGGTAAAATTGAGGTTGGGAAAGATTGAATGACCTTTCCATAGTACTAGAGGTAGGACTTCCGGCAGAGGTGGGATTCCTGATATATCACTTTCTCTTTGATTATTTGCATATATGTGTACACACACACACACACACACACATACACACACACACATTGTTCTCTTAGTTTATCATACTCTCTTGAGTCACCTTTAAAAAAGTAATTTTAATCAGAGAAGAATCTCATACACCAGTAGCCCTGCGAATGATATGAGTTTGTTTTAATTTCCTGAAACTTAAAATCCTCCCAAAAGCTCAAAGTATCTGAATAAGGACAGAAGTAATGGGTAAGATGTCCCACAAACTTCATTTAGTTTAAAATGAAATTCTTATAAGAAAAACTGCCATTTTTATGAAACTCTGGATTGAAATATGCCATGGAGAGACTGCTCATTAGTATTTTTCTTCAACTACTTTGATACTGTAATTTTAACTGCTCACAAATTGGTCAAATATTTAAGAAGAATTGTCAGGTGCAATAAAAGTATCCAGTTTGTAAGATAAAGGACCTCTGGAGAGCAGACTAACTGATCAAAGTTTCACCCTTTGAAGGTGTGTGATGAAGCAATGTAAACATAGCCTTATGAAGTGAAATTAAATATTCTTGGGTCCCCAGCTAATAATTACAGCAGAAGCTACAAAACAAACAGTGGTAAGTCTAAAGTAGAATATCTGAAGCTTGGCCTCTTACCTTTAGATATCAGGTTGATGGTTGCATTTCCTGCTGCTAAAATGGGATTTAGGTCAGAAAAATGAGGTTGGCTTGCCACATGTCCTCCTAAAGTCTAAATAAAAAAGGATGGCATTTGAAAAGATGTACTTAGTTGTTTGTCAGATAATGAATTCTCTATACAGAGGCCTTGTGTTAAGTTTTTAATTCTCTTCTTTGTGTCACAGAAAGATCTGTGAATTTGGAAGCAGCTAAGTAGATTCAGACAACATATCATACAAGATTCCCACTCTTGACCCCATCCTGAGAAAATATTCCTCTTCCATGTGCAACAAGGAGGAATGATTTCCTCAAGGACTGACTCAAATATGCATTTGTCTTTGGAAACATTCCTTGATAGGCGTGTTTACCTACGAAGATAGATACAAAAGGAAATGAATGGGATTTTGGGAGCTGGTGAAAGCAGGTTAGCGGGAAGGGAAGGTTTGGCCAAAGGGTAGAGAAAGTGTCAGACAACATGAGGAGGGTGGAGAGACTGTGGCCTGAGCAAATTGAAAAACTGGGATATGGAGCCTATCTTGCTGCTGTGAAATAGAATGCTTCTCTGTCACCTTGGACTTTCAGTAAAGGCTATTCCACATTGACTCAAACAAGGGCTCTCTGAAGACTTACGGGGTCAAGTTGAAATTGAGAGGAGCAATGCCATTTAGAAAAGGGACATAAGATGCAGAAGGTGAAAATGAAGGGCAGATTTGGAGGATCAGCCAAAGAGCCAGAGCCAAACAGGAGAAATACAGTGACCCATGACCCCACCAAATCCTGCTAATCTACCCACCATGTGTGGAATGGGGAGTAGTCTGAGCCAATTTTTCTTAAGTCCCCCCCCACTGTATTTTTATTGGTACATTACAGTTGTACATAATGGTAGAATTTGTTGTTATATATTTGTACATGTGCACAATATAATTTGGTCAATATAATTTCCCAGTATTTCCCCTCTCCTCCTCACTCTCCTGGATCCCCTTCTTCTACTCTACTGATCTCCCTTTGATTTTTTTTCTCAAATATTAAATAACTAGGAAACCCCAGTAAGCTAGACAACTGGGGGAATCCATGAATGCACATGTGGGAGACACATTTAGAAACTGACCTTAATACAAAGATCTAAGAGGAGAACCAGCCATAAAAGAGCATCTTGGAGGCATATTTCATAGACTGTTAGAGCTGGACAGTACCTTAGAGACAGTCCATTGGGTTGGACCTTAATTTCAAAAATTAAGAGACAGTGGTTTAAAGAGATCAAATAGCTTCTCCAGGATCATACATCATCACAGGTAATTGGGACTAGGATTTGGGAATCTTCTGACTCTTGTATCATAATCTTGTTATATCACAGTTCTCTTACTTTGAACACCTCCACCCATCCCCACTCTCATATTGAGGAGACATGTTCAACATTGACTTAGGATTCCTCTTCAGGATAACACTGGTTAAAATGAGCAGAACTGTATGTCTGTCCAGAACTGTGACTTATTTTATCTAATAGAGAACGTACAGCCATGTTTCTAATCTGGGCTCCTGCAAGTGTCCTCAGTTGCTTCAGGAGGGCGCGAAATGTCTTAGTCTTCTCCTTTGGTTGCTCCGAAACAATAATTTGTAAGGCATCATTCAACTGGGCCAGGCTGTATCCTGCACCTATTGTTACCCCTAAAAATAAGATAGTGGAATATAAGCTTAACTGAACTTTAACAAGATAGGACTGCATGAAACCAGTCTCTTCAATCTGTCTTCGCTTTCCATATTCACTCAGAACAACAACCAACAAATACAATAATTAAAAATATTTCTGGCAATCTGCTTTACTCTCAAATACTGAACACCAAACTCCTTTTCTCAGTCATGTGTGTCATAGACTTTAGCACATATCAAGCACGAATAACTGAAATTCAGTACTTCATTTACTTTTCCTAAATAAATTGCTCAAATAGGGAAATCTTAGTCAAGGTCTCATAAGGGTTTTTTGTTTTGTTTTTAAGCTTACAAAGCCTAAATAAAAATTAACCTGAAAAATGTCAATTGCCCATTTGTCCTTCTTCAGTTATCTCTTCTTATTGTTCTCACATCAAAAAGATAAAAAAGAATAGACAACTGCCATATCTTGGGTCAATTTTATTTGCAGGTATGCTTACAGGGTATGGTTTAAGTAGTGATGTCATCTAGTCCATGCATCCTCAATGGGGGCAATATTGCTCCCAAAGGAGTGCGAAACTCTTTTTATGTATAAAGCACCAAAACACACACTGCACATAAAAAAGATATACATTTTATGGGTGGTATTAAAATCTACTAGATGGATGGTTAGGGAAACAGTGCCTATTGCTCCCCGGAGGGACAACAGTGAAGACCCAAACACTGATTTGGATCCCACAGGCTCTACCTCCTCCCCACCTCCTCACCACACCCTAACCAAATACTTCCCACACCTTCTCCCAACCTTCTGCTCTACATGGCTGGCCTCCCTTGCCCGATCTCTCCCTGTGAGTCCATTGATATAGACTTTCCAACAGGTTGGTTAGAAAGTGAACAGACAGACTGACTTCAGACTGGCAGGTCAGAGGGGCTGTCAAGAAATTGTCTACTTGATTTCTGTTTCCTCACTGGGGAGAACCTTGCTTTATAGGATTTTTAGTTTCTACAGTCATTATCATTCCAGTGCTTAGTCTGGGTAGTGGATGGTGGGATGTGTTTTTCAGATTGCCTTCCTTAGTGCATTAGGTGGAGCAAGAAGACCTGGGTTGGAGCCTTGACCTGGATATGCTAGCTGTGTGATATTGATGAAGTTACTTAAGCCCTTTGATTCTATACCGTCTGTAGGGTAATAGAGATACCATGGCTGCCTGCTATGTCTGTCTATCTCTCGGGGTTGTTGTAAAGCATGTGAAGATAAAAAAAATTGTTGTTCATAGTTACATTTCAAACAAATTTGTTGTTCATAGTTACATTTCTTGTGGTCAAGATATGTGTATGTGTGTGTGCATATGTTTGTGTATGTGTATATGGAATGAGTCTTGAGAAAATTTGTGAATCAGAGAGTAATGTGTGACAAGAACCTTTCCTACTGGACAGCACATGTCTTCAGTTTCTTGTTTGGTCAATCCTTAAATACCTGGTGAGGTATGTGACATCTTTCTGCTATTATGGCTCCTATGATGATGTAGAGCTCAGTGATGAAGCTGAGTAAATCCATTTGAAAATGCTCATAAAAGACACAGGGTAGGTGCTCAGTAAATATCTGAATAAATAAGTGAGGTGAGTTATTCTGTGAAATCTCAAAATCACTCAGCACTTGTGGTTGCTTCCCAACAGCCCAATAGCCAACAATTATATCTTATTTGTGAAAGAAGGTACTTACCATCATCTGTGGTGGTCACAAAGTATAGTTCTGGAAGTCCAAGTGGAGATATAAAAATTGGATGGAATTCATCTTTGAACTTAATGGCGGGTCCTTAGGGGGAATAGCATTTCAAGCAATCAGAAAAAAGAAGAAAATGGATGCTAATAATAATACTGATAAGCCAGAATGAAAATTGTGATGCTCGTAACTTATATTCAAAAGAAAGCAACAAATCATTCTAAAGGATCATGAGTCTCATTAACAAAAAGGAATTGCACTTACGAGGAGTTTCAGAAGAGACACAGAGTTTAGGCTAACCACTCTAAAGAACAGGGAAGCAAACACTAACCCACTGTAGTGTTCCCCATGACAAGCGGGGCTTTTGGGAAATTGGCTTTCAGCTCCAGAAGGTCGTCCAGGGTTACAGGGGTGATCCAGGTAGTCCTCTCCCCTTGGAATGTCAATCTCCTCTTATTTGGATCTTCTGCCATTCTCTGCAGAGAAGCAAATGTAACACACTTTCAAGCAGGGCTCTTGAACACAAGCCACGAGTGTATCCACAGCTCTGGGTGTCCAGGTGGGCTGCATTTTAGCTTTCTGGAGAGACCCAGCTTCTAGGGATCGCCAATGAGTCATCTGTTGATAAGATCCATATGGCACTGCTAAAGAATCATCATGGAGAGTGGCCTAAACTCCGTTTGTGTTTGTGAAGTGAGTGTGTGAAGAGGAAATAGCACAATGTAGTGAAGGTGGCTTGGCCTGGAACTAAGATGCCAGGCTTCCTGCTCTAGTTCTGCCCAACAGTGACTCAGAGGAGACTCATCTTTGGGTTTGAGATTTTCTGCTGGACAAGAATTGTTTATAGACAAAATTATCCTTGAAAAGCATCCCTTAAATCACTCAGCAGGAATTGCATAAATGGGTTTTTTGAACAACTGTCTCTATGTCTATATTTAGATATGTGCGTACAGACAGCTACACTATGCATGTAATTTTTATTTCTAGATTTGTACTCAGGATGCCCAAGTTCTCACATTCTGAGAGGTGTGTGGGGACTGAGACCTTCTGAAGCTAGTGGAATCACCTCTCTCGTGTTCTCTCCAGGCACAGAAGAGAGTGGCAGACACACTGCACTATATACGTTATTTTCCCTTTCTCTTTCCCACCCTGAGTTGAAATTACAGAAACTAAATGTAAGAATAGTATGATTCTGCTATTCTAAGTGTCATTGGATTCTTTTTTTTAAAAAATTTTTTACTATTTATTTTTTAGTTTTCGGCGGACACAACATCTTTGTTTGTATGTGGTGCTGAGGATGGAACCCTGGCCACACACATGCCAGGCGAGCACGCTATCGCTTGAGCCATATCTCCAGCCCATCATTGGATTCTTACTTCACTGGTTTTACAAATGACCTTTAAGATATCTCACAGAGTACCAATGACCTTGGGTGAGTCACTGTACTCTGGCCTGAGGCTCTTCAGTTGATGGGATTCAACCAATGCATCCTGGCAGCTGATCCTGGCAGCACCACTCTTCCAAGCTGTCTGGTCCACTTATCTGAATAAAGTCCCTAAAAATGGGTTTTTGCTCCATTATCTTGGGCACACTTCTCACTTTTAATGTTACAGCTTAGTAATTTCATAGTGTAATACAAAAAGGCAGAGACCATATCATGTTATGAAACAATAGAAGTATCTTACTATCAGTTCAGGAGGGAATATAGGCTCCTGGGATGGGTCCAATGGCTGGAATTCATCTTCATCATACAGTTTGGTACATATCTCAATGAAACAAAACAAAACACGGAGTTACTGAGAAAGGTGCAGGAAGGTTTAAGTGTGAGACTTCAGAGTCAGGGCCCCTTCCTCTGACATGTCCTGACACAGAATGAGGTGCCAGAACCACAGGGCATCCCTCAGTGGAGTTCTTCCCACTCTCTCAGGAGCACTGGGTGATTTCCCAGCTTGCTTACTAGACTCTGGTTTTCTTCCTCTGGTGTCAGAAATTGGGTTTCAGGTTTTTGTTCTGAGTCCCAGAAATCATTTGCAGGTATTTTTTTTTTTTCTGGCTAGAGCATGAGGGGGCACTGCTGCTCAGTCCCTCTTAGTGAGAGGAATGGGGATGGTTGCTAAACTCAGACTAAGCACAGAAAGCCTTGATGCTTGGGAAGGGAAGCAGCCTGTGCCACAAGCCTGGTGCGAATCATGAACCTCCTAATTTTTGGAGCTCTTTGAGGCTTTTGATGATCCCAATTCACTTATTTTGCATTTTACTTACTCACACTAACAGAGAACTCCTTTGGGTTTATATGGATGTTTTTCAGCCAATCTCAACTGAAATGGAAAAGCCAGATACTTACTTTTTCTTGTCTGTTTTCAAGAGCCTGCTCATCTTGATCCATGCAACATTTTCCGGATCCTTTCAGCTGACAAACACTGGATTCCTTAGGAGGTAATGCAGTTGAAGTCAAATTCATTAGTTAGTTCTTTAATTACCTATCTTAGCCTCTGGCAGGTTAGGTAACCTGCTATCTCTTCATTGAACAATTAAATAAAATAATAGGGAGTGAACGAGACGAAGTCAGGATGGAGTCCTGTAAACAGTGTCATTCCAATATCTGGGGATGGCAAAGGGGTGAGAGGCGGGTGGAGTCAGCCAGCAGAGGCTTCTATTGGAACTGAGATATATGAAGTGTAGGTACACTGTAGTAACCAACCCAACAGATTGCTTTTTGTCATCTTAATGGTGATACAGCATGTATCTTTATTGAAAACTTTCTAAATATCAATATAAATAAAGCCTGAGCTTATTATTAGTTTATTGGGATCATTTTGAATTATTGAGATGACTCAAGCATATGAAAAGCATTTAACGTTAATTTTTAGGACATTTCATGCAGAAATGCAGAGTTTGGGGTCAGAATTCATTTATTAGTTACTACAACAATCAGACTTATCATTCCTGCTTTCCCTTTTCAATGTGTAAACACTGGCAAAGGGTTTGTGGCAATCTAGAGATGTTCTTCATACATAAGTCAAGGGGAGGCAGCTAGGATGTGGTTCAGCGGTAGAGCGCTTGCCTCCCATGTGTGAGGCACTGGGTTCGATCCTCAGCACCACATAAAAGTAAATAAACAAAACAAAGATACTTCGTCCATGTATAACTAAAAAATATTAAAAAAAAATAAGTCAAGGTGAACTGGGTCTAGTGTCTGCTTTAACACATATTAGCAGGGTTAAATTCGGATTATAAAACCCACCCCCAAAAGATTTGATAGATTTAAGTATTAGAAAAGTTTCATACAGTGCCTGACACATAGAACTACAGCCAAAGTAGCAGCTGGTATATCTTACTTGCAAGATCATTTCTACAGAATTAAGAAGGGATTTGGATTTTGTGTCAATGCTGTACCCAGCAAAGGAACTAACTATAAGTAACTGAATGTGGGGACCCAGTGTGAGAGAGAGTCTAAATATCTAATTTTGTCTCTATCTTTGTACAGATTTTTTTTTTGTCACCAGAAAAATAATCACACTGTAAGAGGTTGAATCAGACAAAGAAACTGCTGTTTTTGAAGGTCAAAAATGGTAGTATATTGCCCACTCATATGGTTCCACATAAATAATATCCAACCCAGGAATTAAAATAAAATAGCCAGTAGTATGTAGAACTTGAAAATTTTCAGTACTGGCATTAAAATATATCTTTTAAAGATTTTATAGTATTTGGCATGAACTTATGTACCTTGAATTGTTTTTAGCCAAAAAATTATATAAAAATTAATTTTTACCATAAAAAATGGGTTTTGGAAAAACACCCCTACTGAAATTGTTTCAAAATATATCTTCTCCTGACATTCAACTTTCTGAAAACAAGATATTTCAAAACTACCTGCTCCCCCATACGCTAAATCATTTTTTTCCCCAGCTTCCTTTGTCTCCTGTGGTTCCTGTTTCTTGACTTGGAAGGTGACCTGGGTTCCTTGCTCTTTACCATCTGGTGGCTATGGTTCTGGCAATCCTCTTAAAAGTGATTTCCTTGTATCCACATTTGCCACACTGGTCTGGGTCGTCATTCTCTCCTGTGTGGGATATGGCACTAGTCCATGCCTTCACTCCCAACATGGCTCCCCAGGCTTATCTATAAGCAAGTGCCAAGAATTTGTCTTCCAAAATTCTGTTCTCATTGTGTTATTTCTGGCTTGAGAACAATGACTACACATTGGTAATCAGCTTTACATTTACATTCTTTAGCCCCAAACAGGATCTTATAAATTTTTAATACTTTAGTCTCATCATTTAGTCATTCTTACCTGAATTTTAGACATCTCTCTTTTTCCTACTTCCATCCATTTTCTTACTTGGAATTTTCCTAGACCTCTCTCTAGCCTTCATTTCTAGCATTTCCTTTAGGACCTAGCTCAAAACTCCCCTTCTCTCCTCTGTCTCTTCTCTTCTCATTTATTAATTCTCTTAAGTTCATGTTCCTTCAAAATTTATATGCATATATTGGATATGTTGAGTTTTTAATATCTTGCTTTTCAATTATGGTTTTATTGTTTCCATGCTTTATTTTTTTTAGTAGACCACACATTTCTTGAAGTCATGAACTAAATTCTGTCCTCCTCAGGAAAATGACCAATTTAAGGATAAAAACAAGACAGATGCTAACCATTTATTTAAAAAAAAAAAAACAAGCTGTAGGTATTTAACAACTTTCAGTGGTTAGAAAAGGCAACCTAGAGTTATTTTAGAGATTAGTGAATGCAATACATTATTTTATGCAAAAGATCATTAATGTAACAGAATGGGTAGTCTTTTTTTTTTTTTTTTTTAACTCACCACACAGAAAGTTTTCCCACTTTCTATAATTGGTCGGTATCCAGTACATCGGCACAAATTACCTGATTAACAAGGGGTAAAGTTTTAGAAAATAATATAGAAATACATTGCATATCTGTACTTCATGTTTTCAGTGGAATAGTTGTATTAGTATTGAGATTCTTTTTTTTTTCTCCCTAAAGCCAGCAAGATTTTTTAGAAAAAAATGTTTCCCTTGGAGATGTTCTTCAAAAAATAGATTTTATGGTTACATTTTCTTCCTGAAATACCACAGAAATCTCCAAAGTTTTTCTCAATCCTTTCTGCTTTATTTCCTGCCCCTATCCTAAGTTGTATATCTGCATCTCCATATCATCTATATGTCCCTTCGTCATACCTTTCTCCTGCAGTCTCCCAGGGGAAGAGGAATTGGGACTGCTATAGTCTGAGTCCCCAAAGGCTCATGTGTTAATGTCTTGGTCTGGGTGGCGCTACTGGTGGCAGAATTATTGGTGAGTTTTTCTATGTCTTTAAATTTGGGGACCCTTTCACAATAGAATGTATTATTTTTATACTAAAAGTATGTTTCAAATTATTATGTTCAATTATAGTTTAACAATTTCAGAGGGAGTGTGTATATGTGGATCGGGCAAGTTAAAACTCCTAGAAGAAAAGTGTTGCTTCCAGTGAGTCACAAGGGAAGTTGGGCTGTGGGTTCCCTCCTTTCTTTTTAGAAGAACCTGAATACACAAGAATGGGTGCAGACTCCATAGTCTCTTTCTTTTTGCCAAAGAAGAAAAAACATGGAAGGATGTGAATTTAGAATTCCTTAGAGTAGAAGGAAGAAGCTGAAATTTCTAGAACATAACTACGTGGTATGAAATACAAGTAGTGGGAAGGCCATGCACATCTTCTCTCTGATAAGCTGTAAGCTAGCAGTAAAGGCTGGGGTGAGCCAGTATTAGGGCTTTTTGTTTCATTTTGTTCAGGGTTACATAATCAGTGTTAACTCCATAGACTGTATTAAAGACTGCTGAAGAAAAGATAACTGCCCATTATAGACATTTTTCTAATTCTAAGAAGAAAAAAAAGATGAAAATTCAAAAATGTTATTCCTTTAGTCTTGAAAGGAAAAGCCTAGATTAAATTAAGCAGCGATGTTTATGTTGGTTATCCATTTTAGAACTTATAAGCCTATACTAATTACATTTATTTGAACTTTATTTTATATTATTGTTTTTCTTTCTTTGTGGGGGGGGGCAGTGCTGGGGATTGAACCCAGGACTTGGTGCATATAAGGCAGGCTTTCTACCAACTGCACTATATTCCCAGCCCCTGTATTATTGTTTTTCTTAGAATATGACCATGAGGGCTGGAGATATCGCTCATTTGGTAGAGTGTTTGCCTCGCATGCACAAGGCTCTGGGTTTGAACCCCAGCACCACCTATTAAAAAAAAGACCCACAAAGGTTATCAGTGTGTCTAATATTTATAATTCTAGAAAGAGAGCAAATAAATATACTCTTCGAGTTATCTACAGAGAGCATAAATATACCCTTCAAGTTATCTACACCTAGAACAAAGTTGTCTGACTCATCCACTTAGCCAAACTTGACAGTACCATCTCTTTCTTGATGGTTTCTATGTTAATCACAGGCACAGAATCATGAAAGGTATAATTTGTCTCTGTAAGATTGCCTCATAATCAAATAAGCTGATAAAAAGGGCAAATCACAAGACCTATGCTTTTCAAAGTTCTTGATACCTCATTAGTTGCTCATTATTTCACTGAGCAAAAATTATCAATTGCTCAATCCATTCAGGTTATAATTGAAATTATCGACCCATGTTTTAATAGTGTTTAACTAGAAACTGAAAAAGTTGTTGTTAAGTGATAAGGGAAAATATTAGGGAATACTAATATGCCACTTCGTATAACATTTAAATTTAACATCTATTTAGTCGTATTCTGCATCTTTTCATCATAAAACTCAGTTTCTGTCCAGTTCTGTTTATAGAAAAGAACAAAGAACTTTCCTATAATACCTAGAAATTTACCTTAATAGCTTTCTTCTAAGAATTAGTGACCAGTCACCATGAAATTAGTGTTGTTATGGAAAACTGCATTTGTTCCATCAACAAATATATTAAAAAATGTTCAAAATCTCTAGTAATAAGAGAAATGCAAATCAAAACTACTCTTAAGATTTCATCTCACTCCAGTCTGAATAGCAGTTATCAAGAATATAAGCAACAATAAATGTTGGTGAGGATGTGGGGGGACAACTCGTACACTGCTGATGGGACTGCAAATTGGTGCAACCAAAATGGAAAGCAGTATGGAGACTCCTTAGAAAACTTGGAATGGAACTACCATTTGATTCAGCTATTCTACTCCTCAGTTTATACCCAAAGAACTTAAAACAGCATATTACAGGGACACTGCCACATCACGATAGCTAAACTGTGGAGCCAACATACATGCCCTTCAATAGATGAATGGATAAAGAAACTTTGGTACATACACACAATGGAAAATTACTCAGCATTAAAAGAGAATAGAATTATGGCATTTTCAGGTAAATGGATGGAGTTGGAAAATATCATGCTAAATGAAATAAGTCCATCTCAAAAAACCAGGGACTGAATGTTTTCTCTGATAAGTGGATGCTAATTCATATGGGGGGGCATGGGATAAGTGGAGGAATTTTGTATGAGGTAGAAGGGAGGGGGAAAAGGGAGGAGTAAGAAAGACAGTGGAATGAGATGGACATCATTACCCTAGGTACATGTATGGTTGCACAAATGGTGTGACTCTACTTCACATACAACCAGAGAAGTGAAAAATTCTGCTCCATTTGTGTACAATGAATTGAAGAGCTTTCTACTGTCGTGTATAACTGATTAGAATGAATGAATGAATGAATGAATGAATAAATAAATAAAGTAATTGCCATGGTAGGAGGTTGGGAGGGAGAGAACGGGGGGGGGGGTACTGATTACTAAGTAGTTGTGGCATTTCTTTTCTGGGTGATGAATATTTTCTAAAACTGATTGTGGGGATGATTATTCAACTCTGAACAGACTAAAAACGCTGGATTGTACACTTTAATAGGTGAATTTTATGACAAATGAATTTCTTCTCAATAAAAATTTAAAAAAAGAAGAACACTGCATTTGTCAACATAGCTTTTTCAGGTAGATAATTGTTTTTGTTCATTTAAATTTGATAGCTCTTTTGCCTCAGGAGATCGAATTGCTAAGTTTGTTTGATAACTAATTGTTTTTACGATCTCCTGGATTATATTATTATAATGAACCAACTAGGGCATAAAGATACAAAGTATCTAAAAAGTCTTTCCTTTTTGCAAAATTAATTTTAGTAAGTGATGTTAATGAACTATTCAGACAGATTAATTAAAAAGGAAATAGCACAATCTTGTTCTTCCAGCTTACCTAAATTTCTACATTTAGAAAAGATAGTGTTAGAAAGAGCCCATCTGTGTGTCTTTGCAGAGTGACAAACGGCTCTACCAAAAGAAAAGTATTAGTCAGGAATTCAGCAGCATGCCCATTCCTGGCATCATTGCTGCCAAACAAAGACAGCCCCTTCTAGAAATACTTCGGTCAGGACAGGTACTAAGGAAGTCAGGAGCCTGGAACCACGAAGCTGTGCCACTATTTCTCCCATGAGCCAGGGTCTCTGTGTCTAGCTTCCTGAGCACTTTTTACTCTGACTCCTGCCTACGCAGGGCCAAGATGACTCACCTCCAAGTGCTTCCATTATCTGCTCAGGTGTTGGCTCTGGGTGGTTCCTGAGCAGCGTGTAGATAGACATCACCATTCCTGGGCTGCAGAATCCACACTGTGTACCATGACACTTGGCAAGTCTTTCCTGGGAAGCAATGGTACACCCATCATTTATGCTTTAGACCTCTTGTTTCCCTACCTTTGTTCCCCAGGCCGCAACAAAAGGTTGTAGATTCCACTTTCCAGAAATAACTGCAGGGTAAAAGATAACCCCTGAAAGGAAAGCACTTTATTTCTTAAAATCAGATGTGTATTATTTTTGCCCTCAAGAAAAGCAAGTTAATTAAGACACTTTGCTATTTGGAGCCTGTGAAACAGGAAGTGTGGCTTAGAACAACTAATGTGCTTTGGTGTCATTTTCATGTGAGTTTTGGTCCCTCTGGCACCTCCTTTGTTGTGTGAGTTCGGCTGATTTACTTGACTTCTTCATCTATAAAATGGAGATAATGATATCTATTTTACAGATCATTATAAATAGTTGAATATGAGCAAATAATTTGCATCCTCTTCTCCAACTATATTTCAGAATTTTTGATGACTTTAAGGACATTATCTATATGAATGTTTTGAAAATTGTACAGTGTTGTTTAGTAGTGTTGTACTATTCATGTACTTAATTTACACAATTTAACCATTTACGCTCAAATACAACAGAACAACAGAAAAAGAGAAATGACAATTTACTTTGCTCCTTTCAAAGACCCTATGCCATGATGACATAAATGGGAGACAGGACCGTGCATCTGTCCTGTGCACCTCTCAACGGCTGCTCAATGGGCCGGCTTGAGTGTGATGCAAATGTTTTCAAATAAATATTTTTTCAAAGAGTGTGCCTCTTGAAATGAAAGCCAAACACTTCATCTGTGGCTCAACTCAAAGGACAGACATTGTTCTAATGCTAGAAGACAATATGGCTGTGTTAAATTTATTGCTAAAGGCAATTTATTTCAGATGTGGCATATAAATCCGGTTGTAAATGTGCTTGTAAATGTTTAAAAACTGGCTCTCTGGGGGAAAAACCAGCCCTGATTTATATTTTCTGCCAATTTTCATAGTCTAACTACTTCCACCTCCATAATCCATATTATTTTATAAATTAGGTAATTGTGAGTGTATATAGTTTGATTTATGAATAGGTGTATGTTTTAAGACTGGCTTGTGAAATTCCTGCACACTGACAATTCATGCTCACAAGTCAGTACAAGCCTGCTCCGGGGCATTGCTGAACAAATCCCACCTCTGTACTATCAAGAACTTCAGAGAAAGAAATCCAACAAGTATAGCAGAAAGTGTTTGCATAATTAAGATGATGAGCCAAGCATGGTACAAGATCTTAAACAGAACACAAAGCCATTAAGTTGATGGCTGAAAGACATGCATTATTAGCAAGTGTCCATCAAAGGTAACGAGCTGTCAGCCAAGCTTGGGAGTTCCAAGCACAGCCTTCCAAGAGAAGGAATCTCAGGGGAAGATACGCTTTTATAATTTCTTTTTTCTACATAGTGCTTTTAAAACTCATCCCGGGAAGATGTTCCTCTTCTAGTATATAAAACTAACATTTCCATATCTTTAGATAGTCCTCTGAATTTTAGTCAACACCTTGTTATTTTAGTTTTGTTTTATTGTGGCATGGTGTACTGTTACTTGTCAGACGTTTGGAAAGCATTTGTGCAGTATTCTTATGTATGGTTGGGCTCCCTATTAGAGTTCAGTTTATCTTAAAAGTGAAGGGAAAACTATTACTTTTATAAATCTCTGGTTTCCTCTTTCATTTTCTTCTCTTTTCAGACTGGACTTTTCTTTTGGTTTAGGGCAAAGATGGGGCTGAGAAAGTTTCTTGGGGTTAAGATCTATTACAATCAATGAAAGAATTTTTAAAAGATCCCTGAAAAGAGCACTAGCAAATGAAGCACTGAATGTCACAAAATAAGAATTTAAAAGCCCAAAGGATGTCAAAGTTGGTGACCAAATGGGAGGTCACTAGACTGGGGTGGGGGATTCCCATACCATCAGCTGGTCCCAATCATTGTGCTCTTACCTGCACGGGATGAATCCTGGTTTTGATGCTCCCTACACCTTCCACAGTGGTGACAGCGGCCCCATACAGAGAGCAGATGGGCACCAGGCATGCTGTCACGGGATAATGGCTGCAATGGAATGATGTAAAGAGAACACACTGGAATTGCAGGAGTGGGTGACATTTGGGGGATGACAATTCAGTCCAGGAAGAGTCACAATATTTTATTTCCCTGGGAACACAGAGCAGACTAGCTATAGGGACATGCACTCCTGGATATGTCAAGAAAGGACCTACATATAGCTGGTAGAATGCTAGAGAGGAAAGGAAAAGAAAGTAAAGGCTTTCAAGGACTTCTCAGAGACTTCCATTCTCCAGTTCTATTTTATTTTTTTCTCGTTCTAGGGAAAGGAATTCAGAAGTTAATATGTTGATTTCTGAGAACTACCATGTGGAAGTTTAGCCAAGTGATTCTCAACCATGAGAAGTTTTACAAAATACAGATACTCTTGGTGTATTAAATTAAATCAGATCAACTAGTGACGTTTAACACTCCTCAGATGACTTCAATGTGTGGCTGAGTTTGAAAGGCACTGTATCCTGCCCTTGTCTTGGCCACCTGTCCCACATTAGTGTCTATTTTAATGGCGTGGTAGGTGCGGTGAGCACTGGAGTCTCATCTCATTGGTTGGGAATGGGATCCAGACATCATTAGCTAAATTTAGCTTGTTGAGTCCCACTCAGGCTAAGTCCCATTGTCTTTTCAGGTGTGGGGAGTGTTCCTTTTTCTGGGAATGATTCTTCTACCCAGGCTGGGGTATGACTGCCATTCTTCTGAACAAAAACCAAGTTCTGCTCTTGGTTCCACCCTCCCTGAGAATCATCAAAGCTGTGTGGAAGTCACTCAGCTGACCAGTGAGGGACCCAGGAAGAGAGTTTGGTGTACAAAGCTAGGGCAGACCCCAGGCACATTGGGTAACAGATCCATTTTTGGTTTTTATGTTCTCCAGTTCCTTCGTTCCTCTTAGTCTTCTCTTCCTCTCCCATTTCTCTCTGTGACACTTCCAGTGTTCACTGCTCTCCTCAGTCTTATCCTGGAGCCTCATCTAGGGAATAGAGGCATGAGCTCTCTTCACCCGCTGGCGAGACTGCTCCTCTGATCTGCATCATTCTCACCTCCATTCAAGGATCGGTAGGTGAGAAACTACCAATCCTCCTCCTCCCCTGTGCTCTGGATCCCATTTACTCTTGACCTCTCATGGACTTTCCCTGTCCTCCATTGTTTTACTATCCACTTTCTTTCTAGGGTCTCATTTCCCTAAATTCTTTTGCATTGAGGAATAAAGTCAAATGTTGGCCGTGATAAAACAAAAAACAAAACACTCAAACTCACATCTCTCTCTAGCATTGACCCATCTTTTTTCCCTTTCTTGTTCAAGTTTCTTCAAAATCTCTCCACCATTTCCATGCCTTCCAATCATGCCTGTAGCAACTGGATTTTACCTTCTGGCTCTATCTTTCTGCCAACCTTGTCCTGGCAGCAATCTAGTGTTCCCAGGTTAGGGTTAGGGTTGGGGTTAGGGTTTGAGGTTAGGGTTAGGGTTTCACAATAGTGATCACCGCTATCTTCTTGGAACCTTCTCCATTTGATAGTCTTCCTTCAACTTTGGAGACTCTTTTGGTCTCCTGTGTGGGGGCTTCTTTCTTTGCCCAGTTTCCTTTCTATTGTCCTACAGTGTCTCACACTTCTACTCTCTCCTGTAGTTCCCCTGCCTTTTACATGATGTGGGATGAAAACATGCCTTTGCTACTCACTGACCCATGAAACCTTGAGAAAGTTATTTGCCTCCGTTTCCTGTTTTCAAAATGTGAGTGAATTTAATGTCTATCTCAAAGTTGTTTGGGAAACTTAATATGATCCTATATGTAAGCAACTCTGAATAGTGCCTGTATGCAATAAGCACTCAATAGTTATTTTTATTAGCATTGTTATTGTTAGTATTGATGATATAACATTAAGTTATAAGCTCTAAATGAGAACTCTTCTTTAAATAACAGAACAATCTAGAGTTCTGCTGGACAGTCCCTCTGAAGTGTCCCATAATTACCCTAAATGCAATGTGTCTCTAGCTAAATTCACCCCTTTCCAAGTTTTCTAATTTGTAAATGCCCCCTGCCAAGTTTCCTAAGGCAAAAACTTGGCAGTCATGCTAGACAACTCTCCCTTCACCTCTGCATTCAATCAGAGCACAGATTTCATTTCTAGGTCAAGGTAATGTTGGTTCAATTGTATGGCATGATTCGAGAAGTCGTTCAGCACTTCTGAGCAAACAACTCTTCTCATTGAGTTGACCTACATCTTCCCGCAAGACTATCACTTCTTTCCATTAACCATTCTTGCCTGATACACACTCTGAAATCTCCTATTCAAAAACAAAGCAAGTGTTTTTGCAGCAGTAGAGAGCAGAGCCCTGAGCGACTGGCACATGGGCCAATACATTCTGCCAGAAAGAACATCTGTGGGAAAGATCTGGAGGCAACATGACTATGCTAGATTCCTGGAAGGAGATGGGAGGGGCTCATGGCCACAGCGAAAGTGAGAGGCTCCACACCCTGCCAGAGGCCAGAGCTGAGCCAGGCCAACACAAAGGATACTGGATCTTCTTGGTCTTCGGGTTGTATCTGGACACCATCACCGTGCAGGCGCCACAGCCTCCTCCCCCACAGCCATATTTTGTACCTGTGAGACGGACTGGGGGAAGGGAGTTAAGGAAAAGGGGGTCCCTGGCTGCTTTGGTTTTCACGTTTCTCTCCTTTGGAGATTGATAACAAGCAACATGTTTCCATGTCTCTTGTAACAAATTGGCCAGTTTCCTGCTTATGTATGATCTTTTTGCTTATAAATGAGCTCATTGACGAAAGGTGAGAAGAAATCCCAAGACCCACACTGCCTTATCTGAAAACCTCGGGTCCAGATGAATTTCCAGATATAAAAATTTTCAGATTTTCCCAGTGGGCCTAGAGAAGCCCCTTGTGATCAAACATGGATACTTCTACAGTGACCCATATGGACATTCACACAAGTAGGATACCCAAAGATTGCTTGAACCTCACATTTGTTGGGTCAGAGTTTGCATCTAAATGAGTTGTGAAAAAGTCCACAGTAAAAAGTCCAGAACTGGACAATGGATTCAGAACCCTTGTGGTGTTATTGCTTCAGAGTGATGGAAGGAGTTTGTGTGCAGAACTTAGAAAAATCCACCCCCAACCCCATGAGGTTTAACTTTCTCAGGTACAGCAATGTAATGCTTTTATTTTCTTATGGGATTAGTTGAGTCAATAATATCAACCATCACTGTATATCTTCTTCCTATAAGACATCTGCATATTTTCACAAATAATATATGCAAATCCCCTACTTTAGGTTCTAGTGGAATTGCATCCAAGAATCTATTGGAATTTGCTTGGGACATTTTCTGGATGAAGTTTAAAAAGGATTTCATGGTGAAATTTATAATTGGCTTGGGTGGAGGCTAAGGCTCATTTTCATCTTGGAAATTGCTGTCCAGGAGAGGTAATGCAGGGTCAGGATAACCCTAGTGGTGGAGTAAGGGGAAGTTCTTTGCAGCAGCCCAGACAGGCTGCACACATTCTGCTTTGTTCTTTAGTCCCCATCTGAGCCAGCTAAGCCATCTTAGGGTTGCCAAGCCAGGCTTTCCACATCCAGGCAGAGGGCTGAAAGTAAGTGGCTCATATCTTAGTTGAAGTGTTCCATTGAATGGGGCATGAAAGGCAAGAAAATCCTCTGTTTCTGCTTTTGGAAATTCCTGAAATTTCCAAATAAAGAATCAAGTGCTATCTGGCTCAGAGACAAGGGTCACTTTTCACTTCCTCAGAATGTAAAAACAGTCTGTGACATGCATTTTAAAATTGTCCTGAGTAAAAAGTGAAAAATTGATTCCATCAGCAGTTTTGTCCTCTGGATGCCCAGTAGCTGGTTTGACGGCCCCTCCCTCCACCCTCACTAGGAGTTCCTGACAATTCCTTCCATATTCTTGTAGAGTCATCTCAACACTCATCATCAGGTAGGGTTGCCAGACAGAGCACAGGACCTTCAGGTAAGTTTAACTTTTAGATAAACGATAGGAATATTTAGCATGTCTTACGCACTCAGATTCAAATTTAACTGGGTGTGCTATATTTTTTTTATATGCCTAACACAGCAACTTCAGTCAAACTGACTTAGGTCAGTTATTGTTTGTTCCTTTACATTGAAGAGCTTTTTTGGTGTCCTATTCATAGCCCAACAATATATCCCAAAGTTACCCCAACACTAAGTGGGCAGGTGGCGTGCACAGGGATTGTGACTGAAATGCAAAAGAACCAAAGTAATGCCATTTTGTTCTGACCTAACTCCATTGAATGCTTGCTTAAAATATTTTCTTTGCAGCCTCCTGACAGCTGTATCTATGTTGACAGTACAGTAGGACCTTCCTGCATCCCTGACTACAGCCCTGATGTATAACAAAATGACTCTAAAATGTATAATCAAAACAATTCTCTCATATGATCAAAATTATCTGTATCAACAGGGTCTTTCTGACCTATATGTGCCTCAGTTGTTCTTATGGTTTTTGTCTTTGTAAACTCTGTACTTCCAATATTCAGGTGCTGGGAGTTCTTTGGGGCATTAGCCTGCTCCCAGCTGCTTGCCTGGCATGCTCATTAAAGAACCTTTTATTCCCTCTCAATTTGGCTTAGTATGTTTGGTGGTCTGTAACTCTCATGCACTCTGTGACAATGACATCAGCCAGGCCTGGCCCTTTGCTTCAAGGACCTCATTCCTTATTTCTCCTTCATTTGCCACCATAGCCTCCCACCCCCACCTCCAGGTCTTTGCAGCCATCAGGACTCCCTTCTGTTCCTTGCAAGCACTCTATGCTCTGGACACTGACTGGAATGCCCTTGGTTCCAAGTTCTATTTGCCTTGAAACTGCCTGGTCCTTTCCTTCTCTCCCCAAGCCCAGGGTGAGTGCCCCTCCCTGTGTGCCATGACATGGGGCTCACCCCACTTCCTCTGTGCAGCCCACAGTTTTTTAGCTTACTTTAGAATACCCGGCACTTGATAAAATCAGCTGAATAAAATTAAGAAGTGTTTTCAGAACTACAAGCAATATCAGGGCTCTGGTGAGGGGTGGGTGAAGGACAAATGTTTGGCGGTGCTTCTAGGACCCCTCTCCCCTGAAGTCATCAGTTTGATTCTAGAGTCAGGATTTCATGGGAGATTAAACAACTCTAATGTGCTGCACCCTTCTTTCCCCAAGTAGCTGTGGGCCATTCAGCCTGGGGTGCATCATCTTGTTCTGCAGGTTGCTTAAAACCAGGCTGGAAGGTGCTGAACAAGCAGGGATACAGGATCCACTGGCCGGTCTGGGTGGGGCGGTGGGGGTTTTGGGATGTGTCAATGGGAAGTTGTGGGCCTCTGAAAGATCCTCTGATCTTGGACAGGGAGAGAATGGGACAGTGGAAGAGAGATGCAGATCCCTCCAAAGTTTGCTCTTTGTGTGACTGTGTTCTACTCTGGGGATGACTCCTAAGCTAAGGCCTGAGTCACTAGTATATTAAGGTTTTATGGGATCCTAAAGTTTTTGCAATATGGATGACATGATTTAAAGGAAAAAATTATACACACACACACACACACACACACACACACACATACACACACACTCCCAGACGTAGGTACAGTTTTTTGGAAGGACTACAGGAGTCCTGTGAAAGAGAAGTAGGACGATACTGGCAGAAGAATCTGTGGTTATTCACAAACATTCATTTCTAGAGTAGCCATTCATCATAACAACCCACTTGAGGAACAAGTAAGTTTTATAACACCTCTGACCCCATTACAGAACTGTACAGAACTGTTCACTCTAATTGTAAAGTTGGGATCTGGTGGTCCCAGGCAATTCTTACTTGCCCAGAACTGCTTATTTATATTAGGCACCATCAAGGAATGAACAGAGGCAGGTGCTGAGGAAAAGCAGGTGGGGGCGCTGGGGGTGATTTTTTCCTAGGGCTAGTTCTGGCAATGTTTGCTTGGAAATTTGTGAATTTTCAGTTTTCTCCTAATATAGATCTATTTCCTCATTTTAAGATGTCAGAGAAAGCAGGGGGAAGTGTGGTTGGTACTTAGAAATAATATAAAAAGGGAGTGATAGGTCCTGCTGATTTCTAGTATGATTTTGAAGGAGTTAGATGGGAAATGGCAGGAGTGGAGAGGGAAGATTTGCCCACCTGGAATGTAAGTGGAATAATGACCTTAGGAGGCAGTACTGGGCAGAGTGGTAAAAGATGGGTAGGAAACCAGACAACGAGGTACTAAGTAGAGAGAGATGGAGTCTGAGAGAAAACAAGGGTGAGATACAGTCTATTTTTTAGCAAAGGGTCATGGTGAGAACAGGGAGTATTGAAATAGTCTTCAGATATGTATGTTGGGGGCAAAAAAGACAGAGAAAGAGGATAATATCAACTTGTTCATCATTGGCTAGAGCCTAACACAGTTCCTGGAGCTTTGTATGTGCTCAATGAGTATATATTTTTAAGTTATTATTTTAAATAATTATAGTTGCACAGGAAGTTTGTAAAGTAGTACTGACAGCCCTGTATATTCATCACCCAGCTTCCCCCAATTGACCCAACTGATGATAGTCACATAGTTATAGTACAAATCGGTACCAGCCATTTGACATTGGCACAGTGTTGGTAACTAGAGTGCAGAACTTATCCTGAGCTCACCTCTTATACACACACTCAGGTACATGCGTGCATAGTTCAATGCAATTTGGGCTCATATATAAATTTATATAACCATGGCCACAACTGGTCCTAAGTACCAGCCCTTTATAGTTGCACCCAAATCCAAGGAATTCTCCTTGAATACTAAAGGTGTACTGAAGGTCTCAGAGGAATGTGGAGTTAAGAGCAGAGATGGAAAGCTTGAAGGGCATTAACTATACTTTGGGAGTTTGAAATACATTAATAATACTTGTTTTCTCTGATAGGGATGACCCAAGGACATAGGAGCAGTCGGTAGTATGTCTTGTGGAACACTCTTGCCTGTGACATGCACCTATGAATATTTAGCTGGCCAGAAATTCGGCTAGACACATTTACATCAATAATATTCCTGAATATGAAACAAGCATCAGAATGACCACTGGGCTCCAAAGTCATAAGTTATTTCCCAAGTGAGCACAGTCATGGTTCTTTGGATGCTTCTTTTGGTTTTGCTCAGGTTAAAAAAAAATGCATCAAACAAAGCACAAATTGATAGATTCATTCTCTGAACTCCGACTAGACTCTGCCAATGGAACATAAGGTCATTATCTAGAACAAATTCAGGTGACTTTCTTGATAGTTCTTACCATGTTCACATCTTACTACCCAATTCAGATGGATTACAGCGAAACACAAGGATATGAACTTTCCTCACGTAAAACAGCAGATTGACTTCAGGATCAGCGTTCTTCTCTATTACCTACATTGTGAAATGGGAGAAGGGAGATTAGGAAGATAATATCGACATGTTATGGCAATTCTAGACATTGCTCTGAGGGCACATTTTTGATGTGGGTGGCTTTAGAAGAGAAACATAATAAAGAAATCCTTTACTACTTGGAGCCCAAATTTTGAAGATATAGTGCATTTTCTGATGCCTGAATTTTCCGATATACCTGATAATTTTTTGACCCCAACTTACCTGAAAAGGACTCAGATAGGGAACGAATACACAGATTCCCAAATTGACTCAAATAACTCATGGCCACAGAAAGTCATTAAATTGGTTAGGCAGAGAAGATTTCCTAAAACCAGGGCTATTGTTTCCCTACTTCTGCCACTAGTTCTCTGTGTCTCCCAGTGAAACAGAGAGGCTAAGCTGTGAGGGAAGGCAGAGGAAAAACAAAAAGCAAATAGAAGCCCCATGTTTTAATAATTGGGCACCATTTCAACTACTGACCCAAGTTTATACCACTATATGACTTCAAACAGAAGAAGACAGAAGTTAAGGAAAAATTAAATGAATGGCATCACACGGGGGGGGGGGAGAAAGCCTTGATTTTATCCCTGGTATATGAAAATTCATGTTAATCATGTCATGAACTTACCTTTCTTCCATTCGCAAAAAATATCAGCTCATCAGAATTGGAAGGGGAAGGCATTATGCCAAAAAATAAAAAAATTGCTTCTACCAGAATAAAGAACGTCTTTTTTTTTCTTTTTTATTCCTTTTTTTTTTTTTTTTTTAAGCAGATATGTTAGAGCAAGATCCCAGATACCTATAGGCCTTGGGGAAGCTCAAGTGGGCAGCGCAGACTGACACAGGGCGATTTATAGTCTCACTGGCAGTCCAGACGCACCAACCAGGGCTCTCACCTGCCTGCCCACATGCACTTCCAGCAGCTCTTGGCTGTTCTCTGTTCCCTTCAGGGCTATGAGTGAGTCAGCTCACTGCCTTTGCGTGTCTAAGACTCTTTTCCCCTGTGAAATGGATTTGAAGTCAGGGACTTCAAAATATTTTTAATATTCTCTTAAAAAGTGAGTTTTTAAGAGAATATTATTTATTTAAAAATGAAACAAGCTATAAATCAATACAACACTACCAACATTAATGAGATTTTAATGTTTTTTTTTTTTCTGGAATGAAAGAGCAAAGGGAGATTCCACTGTGCACACAATGAAAGACCTCATAAAAATTTGTTTTTAACACTTGATTGTAACAACCCACAAGAACATTTTCTCTCCTTAATAATTTTGGCACTCCCTTTTAAAAATTTAATTGTTCAAGACACCAAGTTATTTTAAACCATTGACCTGTGCATAGATTGGTCATGGGTTGGCAGCTGTTCTTAGGGCTCTTTTCATCCCACAAGAGCTCAGAGAAAACTAAAGCAACTTGCCTAATACCACACAGCCCGTGAGCGGCAGGATTGCTCTGGAGTCTGTATCTGTAATCTCCTTTCAGTGTTGCAGATGAAAACCTGGCAGGAAATGAGGCCAGGAGTAGTTAGACACTATATTATACCAGGAGGCTATGGAAGTGGGGTGGGGATTTTGCAGAGGCTTCTAAAGAGGGTGGGAAGTCCCCAGAGGGTATTGAGCTGACCGTGATAGGATTGGATTCAAGTTTTAAGAAGACTGCTTTGGCTGTCTGGTGGAGAATAAAGGGTGGGGTAAGTGTGAGACAGATACCAAGTTGTGACCCTGGAGGAATTAAGGGATGAGAAGGCATGGACTAGGCAGAGGGTGGCGGGGAGGCAGAAAGGGGCCAGACTGCTGGCAGATTGCCTGTGGTATGGTAGGGGAGTCAAGCAGCTGAATTTTCTCTGAGGAGTCTCTCTGGTGCTTATTTCTCCCATTACTCTGTCCTTTTCTCCCTGCCCTGCATCTTTCTGGTTTCCAGACACTGCCTGGCACAGGGAGCGCTATCAACAATCCAACCAGCTGCCAGGCCAATGAGCAAGACTAGAGACTCTCCTTTGTCCAGGCATGGGTCCTTTTACTTCCTCTTTTCATTTGTTTTCATTATTTTATTTTACTCTTTAATGTCATGTCACCTTTATATATATTCCTATGCCCTATATAATATATATATATATTTTTTTCCCCAGTTCATTTCTTATATCATCTTCTCCTTATTTTCCCCTTTAAACAAATCATGTATGATCACAATGAAATTGCACTGGAAATTAATGATAAAAAGATAAGGAAAGGATATACTACCATGGGTAAGTTTTAAAATAAGATTTCTGATTCATTAGGCTCAAGAAAGGAATAAAAAGAAAAAATATAAAATATAGAAAATAAAGACAGTACTATGTATATATCAAAGAAATCTATGAGATGCAACTAAAAGTATATTTGGGGTGAAATTTCATAGCTCTAAATGTTTTGACTAAACTAGAATGATTTAAAATAAAAGCCCCTCAAAAAGGTAGTAGGAGAAAAACAAATCAAGAAAAATTAGAATATGTACAAAATGAAGACAAAAGTAGAAAAAAAATAAGAAAACGGGGAAAAGAGTAGTATTGAAGAACAAAATAAAAATTTCTTTGAAAGTCTAATAATAAAAATAACAAATGTGATTAAGCAAAAATACAATTAAAATAAAATTAGACTAAGAACTAAGATGTAATTATAATGTTCTACTTTATGCCTATAAAAATCATTTCACATATACTACCAACTTTGTAATAGAATAAATGCGCTTCAACAGAAAAAAATAATTGAATATCATATGTAGGTACCATGGAAAGCAAGTTTGCCCCTAAGGTAATGTTCCTCAAAGTATGTCTCAGAGGGCTCTGGCCCTGGAGGCATCTTCTTAGGGGGGATCCCTCAATGTTACTTCCCTCATCTCCCTGTTTAGACATCTTCCTTTGACCCAACCACCTTGGACTTTTTCCAATCCTCTCTGTCAGTGTCATTGGTCTCCTTTCAGTCTTAATATATATATATTTTTTCGAATCATCAAATCCAGGGATTCTTCCATTGAAAGCTCTTGACCACTTGGCAGTCAGTTTAAGAAGGTTAATTTCTACGTGGTTTAATATGTGCATATGTTCATGAAATATAAAACACAGTTCCTGCCTTCAAGAAACTGACAAGTGTGTTTGATGATTCAGTAAAAAAATGCAAAGCAAGATTAAATGCACAGACACAAAGCTGAAGGTCTACTGTGAGGCTCCAAGGGAACAGAGGATGCGGAAATGGAAACTGGAAAGAGACATGCAAATATTGACCATTATTATGTACTATTTTTATTGCTGTAGTTCCAACAGAATGTGCTGAGAGCCTGGATGATAAAAAAATTACCTCCCTGATTTCCTATTCCTGCTTAGCATGACATCTTTTATTCTCTTCACTTGTCACACAAGTTGTTCCTACACTGAAATGTCAGGGATGAGAGGGAGAGAGACACCCCCAAAAGGGAAAGGTGAGAGGGAACAAGTGGGAATCCAAAAAAGGATTTATTGAAGTGAGTGGACTTGTGCTGCCATGTGCAAAAGCAGCTTGTTGACATTCATGGCCCCTAAAAAGTTTATATATTTATCAGTTGGACAAAAAGAAGTCTCTATTGTTCATCATTCAGTATTTAAACATGTATATTAGAGTACTCCAGACCAGATAAGTAGGTTTTGAACACTGAAAATATTGAGTGTTTATGTCTTTAGAACCTAATTGGTAGGCATATTGAGTACAGTTACTTGGTCATTTTTACCTGAGCAGATTTATTTGGGTCATTAAAGACAATCAATCCTCATTTTGAATACTGTCATAGAGGAAAAAAATTCAATGAAGAGAAAGAGGCTGAACATTGCTTTGTTGGCATTACAGTGGCAAATCTTTCCATACTGAAGAAAACTAAGTTTTAAGAATAATATCTTAAATAAGTCACTTCACAAACTGCAAGCAAAGAACCACAAAATCATTTATGTTTTCCCCAGAATAGGAACATTATGGTGAAGGTATTCATTTTGTCTATAAAGTCAGCACTGCACACAAATTGAAAGGTGCTATATTGATTGATTTAAACACCATAATTTTGTTGATGCTTCAGAAGCATCACTGCTTATGTGTACAATTTGGGATTATAAAACATTTTGTAAATATGCAGATTTAAGATTTGCCTCTAACTTGCTATATATTTTAGATAAGATGTTCATAGCATGACTTCCTGAGCCTTTAAATCCATCAGAAAATTAATTTCTGTTCTTGAACCCCAAACATTAGGGAATAGGGATGGACCAGGGTTTGCTGCAATTAGAATCAGTCTGTGAAACCTAAAAGAAAACTTCAGAAAAAGATTAAGAAAAAAGGTTTAAAAATATTTTAAACTACTCAAATAATTAGCAACAAAATAGTTTATTTTTAATAAGATATTTAAAATATTCTCCAATGATTATCTCACTTGTGTAAATGATTCCTCTTTCTAAACAGGAATTATTAATTTTTTGATAAATAAAAAAGAATTTCTAATTCTTTAACAAACTAAAACAAACTAAATTTCCACAATAGTCTGGAAAAAAAATTAAATATGTAATAAAAAAAGAAAAGCTAAATACACCAAGTAAAATAGAATTTATATTTAGACTGTCAAAATTTTCTTTTAACAATCTTTCATTTAATAAATTGAAAAGAAACAAGAAGATTTTTTAAAAATTTTTTAAATGTTCAAATTATGAAAAATATTCTGATTTGAAAATGTTTCTTCATGTTTAATCTTCCATTTTAGATCTTCTGTTTTCTGTGTGGTCTTATTAGCATGCATAAACTGCAACCAGCTCAGAAGTAAAAGTTCTTGAGCATAAGTGGGAAGTGAACTTTAATCAAAACTGAAACAAAGAATGGTTGGAGGGGAAGTAAGGGGACATGGGGTAATTAATGATGGTGAAATGTGATGATCATTACAATCCAAAGTACATGTATGAAGACCCAAAAAAAAAATTGAAACAAAGAAATAATTAGTGGCATAGAATAATCTTCAGGTGCATAATGATTATTCAGGTGCATAATGATTATTCAAAAATTTGTAGAGTCTGTTTAAAAATGGTATATAAAACAACAAGGAAATAACTCATAAAAATCAATGTGAATTTTTTTTTAAGTTCAAAATTGAGTTTTTGCTGCTAAGGAAAGCTAAAACAAAGTTAAATTATCATAAAGTCATAGTAAGTTTAAAATGAGTCCTTTTTTAGTTTCAAAGAACCAAAAAGTATGTTATCATTGAAAATAGGTACCCACTGGCATGGAAACTGGAAAAAAATTAAATGTGTAATAAAAAAAGAAAAGCTAAATACACCAAGTAAAATAGAATTTATATTTAGGCTATCAAAATTCTCTTTTAGCAATCTTTCATTTAATAAGAGAAAATTTAAAGATGGATAATTTTATTTCACTAATATTCAGGAGGTAAAAATTTATCTAAGAAGTAAATTCATATCTATTGCATAAAATAGAATTTCCCATTTTTTCTCAGTCCGTAGTCAGTTCTGACAAACCAAAAAGCATGACACATTCATAGCATAATTAGTTTAAAAAACATTTTCTTTCTTTAAATGTTTTTCTTACACATATAAAGAAACATGAGAAGAATCATTCAGAGGGTGTTTTGCATTACTAGTCATCTCAGTTTAGTTGATTTAGTTGGAGGGGTCATTTAATTTATTTATTTTATTTTTTTTTAAAGAGAGTGAGAGAGGGGAGAGAGAGAGAGAGAGAGAGAGAGAGAGAGAGAGAGAGAGAGAGAGAGAGAGAGAGAGAAAGAGAGAGAGAGAATTTTTTTTTAATATTTATTTTTTAGTTCTCGTTGGACACAACATCTTTGTTGGTATGTGGTGCTGAGGATCGAACCCGGCCGCACGCATGCCAGGCGAGTGGGCTACCACTTGAGCCACATCCCCAGCCCCATTAATTTAAAGCAAGCATAATAAGTTTGCAAAATTCCAGTAATGAAATACTGTCTTCTGTATTTTATGGCTGAGAATCACTGGTAGTTTTCCTTTCTGGTGATAAATTCAAGCAGTTACACACAAAGATTACAATTTTTCTATCCAAGGCCAACACTGCTTATAACACAGCTTGCTTTTGATACTTTTCAGAATGAGGATTTGATTTCTAATTTTCTAAATTCATTTTCGGCTGCAAGGGAAAGAGGGTGAATATAATCTGAACACCGATTATTCTATGTGGCAAGCAAACAGATGAGTCATTGGGCTCATTCAGTTTCTTGCGCTAGAAAAAGAATTCTAACAATGTGTCAAATTAATTCCATCCACATCGGCAGCACTCACCACCCTGAGCAGCTCAGCTCCTCATGCCATATACTCTTTAAGTTCTTTATTGGTTTCCTAGATCCAGCCCTTCTGCTTTGTTCTATCCAGAGCAGTACTTTAAAACACAGGACACCTTTGTGCAGTAATGAAATACTGCACCCAGTATTCTCAGAGAGGTTAGGCTGCTGGTGATATAGTCCTCAATTGAACCCTGGCACATTTTTGCTCTGCGTTAGTTTCAAGGGCAAAAATATCATATTGTTCCCACACTTGAGAAACCAGGTATCTGCTTCGGTGAAACTCTTACCTGCATACAGCAGGCACTAAAGGAGGATGTATCCATTTCTTAAAATCACAATATACATCCCTTTGTACTTGCATCATGTCAAGACAGATGACTTGTATAATGCTATTTACTGAGGTTTTTGAAACTCATCAAGTTCTTTGAAGCCATTTTTATAAAGGGCACTTTCCAGAATGGATTCCTTAACTTTCCATCTTTCTTTACCAGTTTTCCACACTGGAGCAACTGGAGAAAACATATTTTTGTTCAGAATGACCTGAACATATTTTGTTTGAATTCTTCTGTTTGTCCAAGAGCCCAAGAATAAACGCCATCACTTTCGCCTTGCAAGGATCCCCTGCAGGGAGAAGAAATTCATGCTGCTGGGCTTTGTCGTTCACTGCCACCAGCGTCCCTGGATTGCGGGGTAGCTGCGCTGGGACATGGATATTGCAGGCCTGTGGTGCCCTCAACCACCGTCGTGTCCCCGCGAGTCCCTTTGGGACACCCTGTGCTGCGGGGCCGCGTTGACTTCCGCAAGAGCCGCGACCTGGGCGCAGGACCCTTCCCACCTCCGGTTTCCCCCAAACTCAGTTTGGGGCTGATAGTGGCGGCAGGGGTGGTCACAGTCTGTCTTTGTGAAAGCGAAACTTCTGAATCTCGCGAGTCTCGCACTGTGGGCAGCGCGCGTGGCTTGCGGGAGCCGCTATTAAAGTTCAGGGCAAATCCGACTCTGCGACTCTCGGTTGGTGGCGAAATGCAGGGTGCGCGACGCTCTGACGGGCTTGCAGTTCTTGGCTGGGGTTTGGGGGGCGGCTTCTGAGTGGCTGGGTGAAAAAGGCCATTTGCATCAGACCAGAGCTGTTATTTGCGGTTCTCCAGGTTTGGGCACAGTGATCTCTCAGGCAGGCAAACAATTTTAATCTGTACACATTTTTTCTTGAAGGTCATCAAGATGTATCCACCGCCCACTCACCCATTTCTTGTGACCTCCGTTTCCTTATGTTTAGAAAACCTTCTATCCCTGCTGTACCTTCCAGGATATGGAAGACAGCAAGGGAGGGGGCGGGGGAAGGGGCTTCTGGGCACCAGGCGGCCCCTGAGCACTGCTGGATCTGGGGGCAGAGTAACTTGCTGTGTCTTTGCGCCCATCGGGGTGATAATGGTGTGATTTTCAGGCCAGTTCTTTTTTAAGTAGGTGTACAGGAGATTGAGGTGGGGGTGGGGTTCAGAACCTTTAAAATCGCTGACCAAAGGGAACCTCCTTGCAACACAGGTGGCTTGCTTTGTCAGAAGGTACCCAGAGTGCATGGAATCCGGGGACCCCTAACTCACTTTCAAAGTGTTCTGTGCCTGATGTCTCCCATTTGACTCAGATCTTTCTTCCCATTTCATGTTCCCCACCCTCCTGGCCTTGCCTCACTCCTTCCTCTCTTTCTGCCCTTCATTTTTTCTTTCTTCTCTCTCTCCCTTTCTCTCATCCCCTGCTATATTTTCCTCTTTCTTTCCTCTGTGTAATTTCACCCTCTGGTGAGTTTTATCCAGTTTCATGTCTCTAATTACCAATTTAATTCATGAGTCATAATCTGCAGTGCAGACCTCTTGCCAATCTGGAATTAACTCCTTGCTGGATAAATCTCTTGGCTGACTACCAGGCTAAAGTGAATTTGCCACCTTCCCTCAGAAACAGCTCCACCTTTTTGGTAGTCTTTTTCTGTTGTCACCATCCTCCTGCTCTGCCTGAGCACAACCTTGGGTTTATCTTGACTGTTTGTCCTCACCCCAACTTCTCCAGCCCATCCAATCAGGTAGCACATGCTGTGGCTTAAATCTGTCTTTCCTCTTCATTGCTATTAGCATGGTCTTGCTCAATCCTTTGCCATCTCTTGACTATTACAGAGGCTTCCCAACTCTTCTGTCTCAAGCTAATTCACCTTATGCAACCTGCCAGATTAAGCTTCCTGATTATGCCATTTCTATGATCAAATTACCTCCAAAGACCTGCGGGTGTGCAGAATAAAACCCGAAGGCTTTAATATAGGTTTGTGTCTAATATGTTCTAGTCCAGGCTAGTTTCCTAGTTTAATCCCCAGATTTTCCTCTTTGGTTTGCTTTGCAGACAAACCAAATTATCTGTGTTCCAAGATGTACCCCATGATTCTTTGACACCCACCTTTGCATTAGCTTTTTCCTCTCTCTGGCATTCCTTCTCCCTCATGTCTATTTGTCTATGCCTCAACCATCAACTAGAGGTCATCTTCTCTCCTCCTCACCTTCTGTAGGCCTGCATTTGTGCTATATCCACTACAATACTTTCTACTTGTGTTGCTCTAATTAATAGTCATTGCTAACATTTATTCAGCTGTTCCCATGTGCCAGCACTGTTAAATAGTTTTAGAGCTAAGCTTATTTAGCATTCACAAAGACACAACTGGATAGGTGTTGTCACTATTTTAAAGGCATACAATAATGGGTCAAAACCTGCCCAAGGTCACACTTACAGCTAGTTAAGTGGCATTGCTGGGACTGATTCAAACCTAACCATCTGATTTCAAAGCTAGCATATCACTCTGACCTTTTCTAATTGGTTAGCATTTTGTGAGTGATCAAAGATGAAGCAGAAATATAACATGCTAACTATTCTAAAGAAGTCAGCCACCCAGCTGGGGAAACACTTTGGATGTGTAAACAGCTCTCAGTTCTTGGTGCTGTCTCAGTGTGCTGGTCCTTATACTGGGTGGTTTGTTTAGTAACCACCTGTTTCCATTGTCTGTCTCTGCACCAGACTTTGAACTCCTTGGGGCAGGAACTGGTGTTGTTTACTGTGTTTCTGCCTCAGCCCAATATAATGCCTTGTACCAGGTACATAAAACCTACTTAAACTGAGCTAAACAAATAAACAGATGGGGGTGGCCAGAAGACAAATATAACAATATCAGGGCAGATGTGATGGGGACATTAAAAGGGTTCAAGGAGGAAGAGCGACTTGAAGGATGAATCAAGTTCAGGAGTACTTCCTCTTCCCCAGCCTCCCCTTCCTCATCTCTCCTCATCCTCTCTCTTCATTTCTCCTTGGTATGGACTTTTAATTCTCAAGCTTGTGAAAGCTTATTTTTTAAGCAACGACAGGATTGATCACCTGCCCTGGTTCCCCACAGCCCCTAAATCACTTCCAACTTCCAATACCTCTAAGTCTAGTCATTTTGTTCTCAGGTCAAGATACAAAAGGGATTGTCCATAGTTGCAGTAGTCTAATAGAAATGCAATGCAAGGCACAGATAAAAGTCACACATAAGTTTTAAAATTTTCTGGTAGCCACTTGAAAAAAGTAAAATATGTTGCCATGGTTTTGTTGTGGTTTGCCCTTTAAAGTTTCAAACTGTGTTTGAAGCTTGATGCCCAATGTAGAAGTGTGCCGCATTCTAGCTGAGCACGATTCAGGAGCGACTTGTCAAAAGAAACGACTTTATTTTTAGAACCACACAGGCCAAAGGAAACAGCTCCTCAGGAAAAACCCCCAGAGCCCAACTGCCACCTCCGGCTTACCACAAGCCTCTCCCACAAACACAAGCCTCACCACCTCCCACAATCCTCCTGCTCTTGAGGCCAATTGGCTGGGTTGCATGGGCGGAGCCAAAGAAGTCCCCCAATGAGCATCACCGCAGAGGAGCCAATCAGCTAGATGTTGCTGGGGCCACTGTGCATCAGCTGGCAGTCTGAAAGTTTGCTGACAGCTGGAGGTTTGCTGGGGCCCCTTCTGCTGTGGCTCTCAACAGAAGTGGAAGATGGTGTAGAACTTTTAAAAGGAGGGGCTTAGTTGGGGGTACTTAGGTCATTAGAGGAACTGATTCTGAAGGAAATACTGGCCTCCTGGAGTGAGTTCTTACCAGAGCTAGATGTTAGAAAAGCCTGAGTCTGAACCCTGGGTTTCTTTTTGGCTTCTTGTTTCCAGCTGTAATCTTTCCTCCTGTAAGCTCTATTACCATCTGTCATAGGGCCCCTGCCAGAGCTGGCACAATGCTGTTTGAATTTTCAGTCTCTAAAACTGTAAATGTCTATGCTCTATAAAGTTAGCCTGTGTCAGGAATTTCATTATAGTGATAAAAACCATCAATACACATATAAAATTAATTTATAATGAGTTAACGTCAACTCAATATATCAAAATATTATTTCACCATCTTATCAATATGAAATCATTAAGGAGGAATATTATATTTTTTCTTTGGTAATGCAGCTTCAAAGTGAAGTGTGAATTTAGCATTTAGCACTGTGACACATCTCAATGTGAATTAGACTTTTTTCCAGTGCTCAGTGGTCACATGTGGCTTGTGGCTATGGTCCTGGACAGCACAGTTGTGGAGCCACAGGTGGGGCTGCCCAACCTTCTCCAGGTCATGCCACATGTAGGAAATGACACTATTGTGCAGCGCACCTGGGGCAATGGAGGAAGTTGGGTTGTGGCTGAAGGTTGCTAGCAGCAGAAAAGATCAATAGTTGGTCCACTACAACCCTTTCAGGCCCCAGATGGAAAGAAACATTACTCAACCCTTAAAATCCATATACCCTATGATAAACATAAAAATCCTATAGCTTTCTATTTGCAAATTCAAAATAGGTAACTTTCATTTTCTAAGTGAAAATGTTATTCTTGGACTATGAATTTACTTTCAAGTTGACATATGCTCTCTGCCCCACATGTACCAAGAAGCACTGATGGGTTCCAGAGATTTGCAGACAAGGTAGAGGGTCCCATTCTGTGTCTGTAAGCTGATCCATATAGACCATTTGAATCAACTCGGGTGTGGTTGGGCTGTTCATCCCAAAATTGGGGCTAAGCCTGTATCCCTGTGAGCTACAGCCACAGCATCAATTCTTGTGAAGAACACTGAAGACCCCAGGAACATTCTGGATTCCCCTGAACCATCGTGGGAGGGGGAGGAGACAAAATTAAAAGAGAAGATTTTTAGTAAACCTCGCCTAGGACATCTGGCCCATGTGGTGTTGGGCAGGGGTGGGCACAGTGACCAATGGACTAAGCTAATGTAGAAGAGCATCTAGAGGGTCTGGGTCATGCTGGGGATGGTGAATGTTGAACAAACTCACTTATGGTTGAGCATGTGTGGGCTCTGCCTGATAGTCCCTTATCTCTTCCAAATCAGTACCTACCTACCTGGACTCATTCTCTTTTCAAGATATGGTTTTTCCCAACTGTCCCTTAGGATCTCCAGGACAGCTCTGAGCTCTGCTACAGGACTTGGTTTCCATTTGTATAGGCAACTGGCTGGTCCCTAAAGAAGCTCTGGTTTGGAGGCAGGTAGGCCATGTGGTTACCCCCAAAGTTGGTGAAGCTTGCCAAATGGTGAGAGACTGGCAGAGGCCTGAAATGCTTATGCTTGAGGGAGCCATGTGGGTGCAGGCAGGGAGGCTGGCCACAGTTTCAGGTAATACCCACAGTTCCACCTGAGTTTCTAAAGGATGAGGAGGACAAAGAAATATCTTGGTTTTTGGCTGACATTCCCAACCGGGCCTTTGCCAAGGGTCTATCTTTCCTAGTATGAATTTTTTAAAAATTACAGGTCTTATAAAGCTTTCCCAAGTTATAAACTGAGAGTATCATAGTAGGTCAAAGCTTTTTTAAAGACACTCATGCCCCTTCCAGGAGATTCATGTCCTCTTGGTGTGCGGTGCCTGCCATTGAGTATCTCTGGGTTAAATGCCCCCTAGGGTAAAATCTAAGTTTCCCACCACCCAAGTCCTGTACCACTGTGTCAAGGGCACATTCATACATCCTGTACTGCATGAAAAGTTTTATGTCACACACTGGCACTCTTCTGACTGGTTGTACAGGCTGACTCCTGCACATGAGCTGTCGGATCATGAGGTGACATTTAGACCACTCGCTACTTAGCAGGTTCTGATCTGTGAGGTGCTCATCCACCTGGAGGGAGGAAGTCTTTCTCTTCTTTGCCTCAAGATGCTCTCTAGGCCAGAGAAGCCCTGAAGTGGTGACCAGAGCCTATGTAGTCCTGCTCTGATGAAGTGAGGTCGAGTAGGAGGAGGATGCCAAGAGGAAATGAGCTGAGTCACAGAGGAAAAATCAAAGTGCTATGAGACAGGACAGCCAGGACATCTACATGACCTGAGGGGCAGAGGAGGTGACATTTACACTGATATCTCAGGGGTGAGAACTGACAGTTAGGTGAGGGTTAATCTCAGGCAGAAGGGCAGGTGGTTATGTGACAGCTTGATGAGGCTAAGGAACCTCAATGTTTGGTCAAACAGCAGTGTAGGTGTTGCTGTAAAGCTGTTCTGTAGATGTGATTAACATTGATCATCAGTTGACTTTAAGGAAAGTTACCCTTGAGCCTGTGGGTGAAGCTCATCCAATCAGCTGGAGGCCTTAAGGGCAAAATCTGAGGTTTCCCTGAGAAGAAGGAATTATTCTGCCTCAAGGCTTTAACCCAGAAATGTACCTGAATTTTCAGCCCGCTGGTCTGCCCCACAGCTTTTGAACTTGTCACCCCCATAATTGAAAGAAAATTAATCTGTGTTGTATATACTCATACACACATATGCATATATGTATACACATATGTATGTATCATGCATACATGTACACATAAACATACATGTGTAACTCATTCACATATGTACAGGCATATACACAGGTAGTCCCATTGGTTCTGTTTCTCTCGAGAACCCTGACAGATGCAGGTGACATTGGCAAAGAAAGAGAAAGGCTGAAAGAGAAAGGCTGGGCCCATGCAGGGACTGAAGAAGGCCATGTGGCTTGAATGCAGAAATCATGGCACCAGGAGCCCTGGGAAAGGTCAGTGGGTGGACTATGCAGGATTTGGAAGCCTTGTTGAGGACTCTGTGTGTATCATAAGCTCATGGGGAACCAGCAAAGGGCTCTTACTGTGAATGACTTAACTTTCTTCCTCCTTATGTACTTCATAGCTAATCCGTTGCCTTAATTGATCAATCATGTCTTAACTCACATAATTGGCTTATGAAACCCCTCAGACAGTGACTAACCCTGGAAATGAGCAGGAGCTGGTGGAGTTATTTTGGCCCAGAGAAGCTTCAAAGACCTTTGTTGACATTATCAGTGGCTCACTACTGCACCTATACTGGTTCAATCAGGTCCTGCAGCCCTGCCCTCCCCAGCAGCTGGACTCCTCTGAGGTTGGAGGCCTGGATCCACACCCCATGTCTCTGTCGTCAACAGGCCAGAGTGCCAGAGACCGGAGAGAGGGAAGCCATGGCTATAGTTTTTGTATACAGTCATATGTTGCTTAACAAAGGGGAACATTGTAAAAAAGCATTGTGAGGCAATTCCCACATTCTGCAACTACACAAACTAAGACAATAATAGGGGATCGAGGTGATATCATCTGATGGGTCCACCTTTGTATATATGGTCTGTCATTAACTGAAACAGTATGTGACTGTACCTGCCTTCTGCCTTCTGCTGCCAACAATTTTCCACATACATTAGACTCTGAATCCTGACAATGACCCTGGCAAGTGAGGTCCCTGCATTATGAGTGTCCTACCCAGGATTAGGTGACTAAAGGTGGTAGAGTTGGGCTCTGACCCCTGCACATCAGTTGCTTGCTCCTGAGAGTCCCCTGGGCAGCCTGGGCAGATCTGGAAGGTTTCACAAGGGAAGAGGAGCTGACAATCATTATAGTCTGAGTTTACTTCTTAACCCAGCAGAAACCTACCAGTATCAGGGCTCTGCAGTTGACTGGCCCTAGAAGACTACTCAAGCTCTCAAGAGACTGATATATAAATTTGTTCCATTACATTAACTTACAAGCAGAAACCAGACTGTATAGATGGAGCTGGGCTGGTATCTTCCTGTGGACAAATCTGAGGCGAAAGCAAGCTGCGATCAAAGGCTCCTGAATAGGCTTAGAATCCATCGGTGATAGTCACTCTGTCTATGAGGAATGGCTTGATGAATGATGCCACCAGCTTGGCCTAAAATGGGGCCATGTCAGTCCTATCTGAGGCTGAACTGTCACATACAGGTGCTCAATGTAAATATTTATTGAATGAATAAGTGAATAAGTCAACACCCATCCAGAAGAGCTTGTTGAGCAGTTATAACAATAGCATAAGTAACATCAGCAGAAACCACAATCCTCAGGTGACCCTGCTGGGCCTTGTCAAGCCCTTCACATGGGTTGTGTCCTTCAATTCTCACAATAATTCTGAGGGTTAGGCCTGGCTGTTGTCCCTTTTTTTGTTGTGGAAACTGGGACTCAGAGAAGTTAGGTAACTGCCCAAGGCTGCATAGCTGGGATTGGACCTAACCTGCTGGCACTCCTGAACCTTAAATCCACAGCTACTGTGATTCAGCATCACTCTCCTCTGCAGGGTGGTCACATTTACCAACTGCTACAGCTTGAATGCGTCTCCCAAAGTTCATGTGTTGGAAATTTAATCCCCAGTGCAAAAGAGTTGGGAGATAGGACCTTGAAGAATTGAGTAGGTCACGGGAGCTCTGCCCCTGCCTCGTGCAGGTCCTGCCTCTCAACACCTTGGGCATTGCGCCAAATGAGCTAAGGCCATTACTGTGGAAGTGAGTTCTTTATTGTGAAGGTGGATTTGTTATAAAAGTGACTTTGGCCCTCTCTTGCTGTCTCTTGCCTTGCAATGCCTTCTGCTATGTTTTAATGCAACAAGAGAGCCCTTCAGTCTTGAACTTTCCAGCCTCCAGAACTATGGGTCAAATAAACTTCTGTTCATTTTAAATATCCCAGTCTCAGGCATTCCAGTATAGCAGAACAAAAAAGAAGACACTGATACCTGTGACTCTTCTGCTGTCCCATCTCTTTTTCTGCCAATTGGCACTGAGCAGTATTATAGGTGTCAACCTGTCCTTATGTAGAGTTTCCTTATTTTACCTTAGAAGAAGTTTCCCCTTTCTCCTGGTTGGCATAGAGCAACTATATAACTATATAATTATATAGAACAACTATGAAATTGTACCTCTGAGTACAGTCATGGGCTGCATAACAATGTTTTGCTCAGTGACAGACAGAATATGTGATTATGGTCCCTTGTGACTAAAATGGAGCTGAAAAATTCCTGTTTCCTGGTGATGTTGTATAGTCTAATATCATAACACAGTGCATTGCTCAGATGTCTGTGGTGATTCTGGTGTAAACAAATGTACTATATGTCAGTTGTATAAAAATATAGCAATACAACTAAGGACAGCACATAAAACTTGGTAATAATAATAAACAACTCTATGGCTAGTTTATGTATTTACTATTTTTAAAAATTATTTTAGAGTGTACTCCTACTTATTTAAAAGAAAGTTGATTGTAAAACAATATTCTGTCTTATGCTGGCAGCATCTCACACACCTAACTTTTCCTGGCCATGTTGAGTGACAGACATACACCATTGAAGTTTCTGTAAGTGCACACTGTGGTGTTCATTCAACAATGAAATTGCCTAATGATGCATTTCTCAGAAAAGCAACACTTGGTTGTACTGGACTTGGGAAGAGGCACCCAAGACAAGCAATGAGTCCTGGTCCAACTGCACATAGGAAGTTCCAAAATGCTGCGATATCTGAAAAGATCAAATGCTTCCAGGGCAGAGGACTACGTGACAACTTGATGATCCTAACTCCAGAGAGGTTGTTCCCACTCCCTTAGATATGTGGCCCAGATGAGTATAGTGTGGGGTGAGGAAAAGGGGAAAGCTGGGATACCATGGCATAGTTTGTGCTAGGACAAGTCATTTCTTATAATCTGTGTTTTCATTGAAAATAAGCATCTTAAAAAGGCAACCCATTGAGACAGACTGTGAGGCAACATTATAGTCTTTCCCTGTGTGGTTCTGAAACTGCACAAGGTGATACTTTCCCAAGTAACTAGCTAGACATATTGTCCCAGGGTTTCAAAAAGCCACAATCATTGAGAAGGAGATTATACCACCACACATATCCTTAATTCTAGGGTCTGGAATAGGTACCTAACTGTCCCTCTCATTATCCTCTGGAGGAGGTGGAGTGCAAGGAGCTGTGTTTAGAGCCTGAGTAGTGCCTGCTGTAGCCCCCTGGTGGCATGTTCATAGAATTCCATAGGATGGTATCTGTCTAAAGGTCCTGTGGCCCATTCCACAGAGAGCCATGCATTTCCTGAAATAGATTATTTGATACTATGAAAATATATTCTGGAAAAATATATGGTGATCTGTCAGAGCACGAATCTCCAGGATATATAAAGAACTTAAAAAATTTAACACCAAAAAAACCCCCAAAAAACAAACAAACAAACAAACAAACAAACCAAAAAACAACAAACCATCTATCAATAAATTGGCTAAGGAGCTGAACAGACACTTCTCAGAATATATAAATTTGATCAGCAAATATATGAAAAAATGTTCAACATCTCTAATCATTAGAGAAATACAAATCAAAACTACTCTAAGATTTCATTTCACTCCATTCAGAATGGTTATTATCAAGAATACAAGCAACAATAAATGTTGTTGAGGATGTGGGGAGAAAGGCACACTCATCCATTGCTGGTGGGACTGCAAATTGGTGCAACCAATGTGAAAGCAGTATGGAAATTCTTTAGAAAACTTGGAATGGAACTACCATTTGACCCAGTGATCCCACTCCTCTGTCTATACCCTAAAGACTTAAAATTGGCATACTACAGTGACACAGCCACTTCAACGTTTACAGCAGCAAAATTCACAATTGTTAAACTATGGAAGCAACCTAGATGCCCTTCAATAGATGTCAAATAGATAAAGAAACTGTGGTACATATATGCACAATGGAATATTACTCAGCATTAAAAGAGAATAAAATTTTCAGGTAAATGGATGGAATTGGAGAATATCATGCTAAGTGCAATAAGCCCATCTCAAAAAACCAGGGGCTGAATGTTTTCTCTGATTAGTAGATTCTAATCCATATTGGGGGGGGGCATGGGATAAGTGAAGGAACTTATGTGGCAAAGGGGAGGGGCAGTGGGGACAAAGGGGTAGGAAAGATGGTGGAATGAGATGGACATCATTACCCTAGGTACATGTATAATTGAACAAATGGTATGACTTTACTTCATATGTATCCAGAAAAGTAAAAAATTCAGCTCCATTTGCATATAACGAATCGAAGAGTTTTCTACTGTTATCTATAACTGATTAGAGCTAATAAATAATTAAATTTTTAAAAAGAAAGAAAAATATATGGTGACCTACTTATTTTTTATTTTGACAACATCCTGTTGAAATAAGAAAATTTTGAGCTACAACACGAGTCCCTCATTTTTGAGTAGCCCATCATTTTATGAAGTTTTATTAAAATGAAAAAAATAATTATTCTGAAACTTACTCTTAAATGGATTTAAATTCATCATGCTCATTAGGGCTAAGGAGGGCATTATCAACCTACATCGTTTATGAGACAGACTATGCCAGGATTATATTTGATCTGGATAAGACATGAACACTTCTAAGCAGTGTCTCTCAAATTTTTTATTTTTATTTTTTTTATCATAATCCACTGTAAGATCTACATGTCACATTTTTCCCAATATATACATGTGGGCAACATGCACACATATGCAGACATCTAAGAAAAAAATCTTTTTCCTTATTACATATAAAACATATTGATATTTTTCTATTATTGTATTCTATGAAGCTTAATTAAAATGGTGGTTATGATCTCATAAATTAATTTTATGATCCTTTAATAAGCCATAAACTGCCAATTAGAAAATGATACTCCAGGACTTAACTGAGAAAATATATACAGCAGGAGAAGGGCAAAAAATGACCTCTCTCTAAGAAGTACAGTGTCGTGACCATCACTCTCTTTTAGGGGAAATATATGTGTTGATGGAGTGGGTCTGGGGATTAGCCACGGAGGGGACTAGATTAGAGATGGAAAAAAATCAATTCAACATGTCAAATACTTTTAAGTATCCCCCAGGTTTATCTACTGTCTTATGTCTGAGGGAGGTTACGTAGGACTTGTCCTCAAAATGCTTACGGCTGTTTCCTAGTGGATAAGATCATGTAGGGAACGTTTTTAGAATGAAAACATTGAGGTCCAGGATGGAGTTCTGAGAACATCAACATTTAAGGACTGGGCAGAGAAATGGGAATCTGCAGTAACAAAAACCCAGAAATAAACAGAGAGGGAGGAGGAATATCAGGAGAGTGAAGCATTGCAGGAACCAAGGAGAGAGATTTGAGGAGGAAGCAATCAGTGGCGGTGAATCTGCTGAGAGGTCAGGAAGGTTAAGGGCTAAAGAGGGCCCATTGTATCTGATAGTAGCACTGAGATCATGGAGACTTTGGGGACACTTGTTTTAGTGCCATGGTGAGAGCAGAGGGCAGATTACAGGGCTGAGAAGTGAGTAGGTTATATTCCATGTGAACATTTATATCTAAAATGTTTATACCTAAAAAAATAAATTCATATAAACATGTAAACATTTATATGTAGAGACAATAATCTGAAATTGTGGTTTGGAGAACTTTGGCTTATTACCATTTCTTATTTCTATATCCCCTCTCTAAACGTGTGTCAAAGCTTTGCCATAGCATGAGCAGTGACCAATTCTGTGGATTGAAAGGGTGTTATTGTTGAACAATGTTGTTATTGAAAGGATAATGTTCAGTTCAGCCTCTTTTACCCACGTATTCAGAGCCATATTTGGGGTCAAGATAATGATGTCCATATGGCCATCTTTAAAACTGGCTAATCATTAACACTTTAAAACTCTAAGTTCCACATATATTAAAAGGAAAGCTCAGGTCTCAATTCCCTCTTGTGACATTTAAGTGACTACATAAAACTTTCTGCTGCCCTTAATTGGAAAATGAATATCACAAAAATTTCTGAGAAATGGAAGTATAGTTGGCTTTAAGTGGGAGGAAATGGAGTGGGGTCCTGGAAAGTCAGATGAAGTAACAAATCAAATCATCCGCCCACAGGAAGTGTTTATTATTTTGTAGAGCGGGTGAAGATTCATGAATATGACATTGTAGAATTAGACTTGAGATAGGGTGTCCAGGTACACATTGGAGGGGCCAAGGAAGTTCAGGGAATCTTCTTATGACTCTTTTTTTGTTGTAGTTGTTTTTTATATTTACTTTTTAGTTGTAGTTGGACACAATACTTTTATTTTATTTATTTATTCAAACCTAGGGTCTTGCATATGCTAGGCAAGCACTCTACCGCTGAGCCACAACCTCAGCCCTTCTTGGGTGTTTTATGGGTGTTGGGAGAGAATGGAGGAAGAATTGACAAGGATGTTGGACTAGCTTTCTGGTTTAGCACCTGAGCGTGGCTGGCAAGGATGCCCCGCACTGCTTCTTTCTCATGTTTTGGAATGTTGGGGTAGCCCTCTCACTGGTGAGTGTGGGTTAGGGAGGGAAGGCTCATGGGAGCAGCTGTGTAATGACTAGAACTTACCCTGCTTGTGGGTTAGGGGTGGTGTAGTGATGGGGGTGTAGAAAGTTCCTCCATTTCTAACAATGTGAACAAGTTTTACAGGAAACAAGGGCTGAAGGCACTCCTGAGGACTTCTCCTTGCTGCTGGTCTCAAGGTTAACGGAATTCTCAGAACATCATCTGCTGGTTCACTGGTATCCCTGTAGGAGATACACAGTCCTAGCTGTCCTGCTGTTAGACGTTCTGGAATCTCCAGAATGAATCAAGACACAGTGGCTGTGAAACAAATTCTTGAAGCCTTATTTTGAGATTTTTATCAGTTTTTGGTGACCTACTGAATCATATACATATGATTCAAGTTCAAGAGTGGAGTGGGATCTTTCAGCCTTTTAGGTATCCTTACAAGTAGGCTGTTAAAATAATAGAGTTTGGGGAATTTTCAAAGGTTTATCATAAAGGGATTTGACAACACTTAAAAGAAAGGGAGACTTAGCTAGGATGTGGAATGGGGAATGTTGGAGTCTTTGATGAGCATCTTTGCCTAACTTCTGGGGACAACTCTGCCCAATCAATGCTTTCCTGTCTCCAGAATTGGGTCCTGTCAGCCTTTGCTCTCCCAGTATTTCCTCATCTACTAGGCTGAACCATATAAAACTACCATATTTGTAAGTCAAAAATGGTCAAATATATCATCAGTTTTGTATGATTCAACCTAATATCAGCTAAGGACATCTACTGACAAAATCTACTCCAATATCTAGTAATGTTGTGTCCTCTTTATCTAGTAGATGCATGGATTTATTTAATTTTGGCATTTGGTAACACCAGTTAGGTGATTTTTGATATTTGTCTCTAACACTTGAGGAAGGACCCATTTGATATCCTTGGGACCAAGAGGTTAAGTAAAGCTGGAATCCATTTGCAAACATGCTGGTTCTTATGGTTGGGCTGCTGTTAGCCACAAGAAGGGAGCAAAGGAGATGCAGATGGCATCAGCAGGCCCTCTCCCTTGCCTCTTCTGATCTCAGCTCTTCTCAGTCAAGGGATGGAACTGTGAGGGGTAGTGAAGTGAATCTGTTTTATCTTTTTAGTTTTTTTAAACCCTTGGCTCCAATGCAGCCTTCTGAGTCAGGCTTGAGAGGAGCATGGGTATGGCTAAGTACACTGGCAAGGACAGGCATACAGACACCCATCCCCTTCCCCAGATTTTGCAAAGGATATTATATTTTATCAAAAGACCCCAAGGGGTTCCAGATTTTTCAAAAGATATTATATTTTATCAAAAGACCCCAAGGGGTTCCAGATATTGAGATAGGTGCTAGAAACCTCTCTGGGTGTCACAAGCCGTCTGTGGGCTGTGTGTGTGAACTATTGCGCATAGTAGTCAAGTGAAGGGATAGGCCTGGCACTGTGAAGGGATTGATCCCATGATGCAGGTGCACCTCCCCCTCTACTTCTGCCTAAGATCCCACATAGCACCTGAGATGGGTGTGACTCACCAAGATGTCAATCAATCTGCTGACCACAACATCATAAAGCATGACTCCACCCTTGAAACCTTATTCCTCTCTGAGCTCCCTGCTATTAAATAAAGGAATGAGGGCTCATGCTCTCTTTCCAGAGCTCTCTTTCTAGTGTGGAAGCTGATCCTTAAGGTCACAAAGCCAACCTGTCCTTGGTTTAAAAACTACTCTCTGTGTTGTGTGATTTTTCACCGCTTTCTTAGCTTAATGTTGCAGCCAGCTGTTTTAAATACAGTTCATCTCCTCTGCAGGGGTCCTGGTGGAGATCTGGGGACTAATTATAGCAGAGAGCAGCTGTGAGCCACCCTTCCACCCTAGCATTATCTTAATGCCATCTCTCCTTTGTTCTCACTCATGCTTTTCATTTCTGCATACCTCTCTGGGCTATATTCTCAGCAAATCCCTCAGTGTGATTTTTAAATATCCTAATAGAACACAGATTAGGCCACTCATCCATCCACTCATTTGTTAAAAGGAAAAAGGAGCATGTACAGGGGTCAAATTAAATAAAGACTGTAGATGTTTACCTTGGAGGAGTAGCTTGCTTTTAGATTTTGTTTTGATGTCAACAGGGACATGTGGAACTCCTCAGGGATGTAAGTAGCCGAAGGAATGTTGTGCTTTGGACCACATGTGTATGGGACTCCTTCAGGAGAATATTTCAGTTCTTCTAAGGCATAAAATCCAAGACCTTGAGTAAATGTCCCCTCAATCTGAGACAAAGAAAGAAATGAATCTCACTTTTTCATGCTGTTTATGAATTTCCAGCTAGATCATCGAAAGCTCTCACTCACTTAAAGTGACTGATTCCCTCTGGAGTCCAGGTCTCTATAGCTCTCTATATTCTACTTACAGATATAAGCAATGACTTCTGAAATTCTTGGGTAGGTTTTGGAAAAATGCCCAGACTTTCTTGAAAACAAAATAATACTTATTTTCAATGGTCTGCTAAGTTATTTGCTTAGCAGTGAATTTTAGAAACAGATGCCTCATTCTCCTGGAACAAGATCTCTTCACCCCAAAGACATTTTACCAATGAAAGGATAACTTATAATTTTTTCAAAAAAGTTCTTCAGCCCCTTTTCCAGTTATCAAAGGGTCTTTCCAAAATCTGAGGATGGTGTTCAAGGTCTCATGTTTGTTCTTTCTCAAGAATGTCCCAGAAAATTTCTAAAGCAGTAGACCCATATCCCAGCATCTTCCCCCTTCTTTCTCTCTTTCCAAGGGCTAAATTTTGACATAAGCTGATTATATTTTAAATTTAGCAGCTGTTTAAATAGAATTTAGGCCTACAAAAATGTGATCCAAAAGAAATCAATGGTAAGATAAAAGAAATGTTAGGCTAAAAGAAACTTTTGTTTTCTTTGTTCATATTTGTAATGTGCTAAAATATTTGGGTTACATAAAAATGTTAACAAATACAATTGTGTGACTTTTCACTGTGGAGTTAAAGCCTCCAAGCTCATATTCTCTCTTTCTCTCTACCCCTCCCTCCCTCTCTGTCATGATCCTAATTCTCATGTGATTTCAACTAATACTTCTACTTGGATCACTCCCAAATACACACCTTCTGCTCTGAGGTTTGGACTTGGACTTTCAATCTTTTCCTTGACACTTCTACCTGGATCTCTCACAGGCTACTTGAGGTTAACAAAGCCAAGCTGAGCTCATACTTGTAAGTGTACACCTCTACACCTCTTTGTATTTTCCATCCTTGGAACTACCATCAACATTGGATCTCCATGCTGGAAATTTGGGATTCCCCCACCACCGTTGTCTTTTTTTCTTCTAGTCCTGGTCAATTGATAATTTTATCTCCTAAGTCTTTGTGAACATCTGTTTCCTCTTCCTTATTCTTCTTCCCATTGCTGAGTACATCTTTTGTCTCATCCCTGTAATGAATTCCTAAATGATTCTTAGGCATTGGTCTGTGGTTCCATTATCCATCATGGGTGTCACAGTCTCTTAGAAATTGTAGAAACACAAGATTTCTGGGACCCTCTTGATTCCCTGGGTCTAGCAGGGCCTGTATCTATGCAATCCATAGACGTTCATTGAATTAAAAAAAACAGAATTCAAGAATTCTATTCCTATGTTGTTACATGTAAATGAATAGGAGGGTGAGAAAGAGGAAATAATTTTAAACAACAGAACAAACTATTTAATGATACCCAAAAATAGAAGAAAGAGATTTGCTTCTTTTAACCTGTAGTTAGGACAGGTAAAATATTGATTAGTATGTAAAAAATTCATATACTAACTCACTGGACAATTTAGATATAAGATATAAACATATACTTGTCTATATCCACAGCAGGATTTATACTAAAGGAAGCATCCATGACAACGTCAGTTCTAATGTTCTTTAGGGATTAAAAATGAAAACAGATGGTTATAGTACATATTCCATTTTTAAACTGTAAGATTATTTTCTCTTACCAAGGGTTTAAAAGGTGATCATAGAATGCCATGGCAAAGTTCTACTTTTGATAAAGATCATAAAAATACCAAATATTGCCAGTTAAAATGTTTCTTGGAATAAAAAAAAATTAGAGGTTATTGATCCCAAGAAACATTTTGACTGGCAATAGTTGGTATTTTTGTATGGTTTTATTTTTTTATTTGGTATATAATATGTATATGCTATCTACTAGAACTTTAAAAGTTTATTAACATCAAGTACTAGTCTCTCTTCCTATAAAATCAGCATCACAATTTTTACCTTAATCAGTCACAATATTATATAGCCATTTAAAATAATGGTTATGGAGAGAAATAATAATATACCAAATAATGGTATATAAATTAAGAAAAATCAGGCTATAAAATTAAATACACAGATAAGAATATGTGTGTAAAATTTTGTATAAAAATACTAGAAGTCAATATGTCTATTTTAAGTTATATGCTATTTTAAGATAATAATATTGTGAAAGAGTTTTAGAAGCTATAATTTTTATAATGAAAATATGTAGCAGGGTTGTCTTGACTCAGTTTAATGAATAGGCATCACTTATTATTTACTTTGCATAAAGCATGTTGCTAATAAACAGAAGAATATCGAATTTACAAATATGTCAATGTTACAAAGCTTTTAATGCATTTTTTTCTTTCAGAGGTTTGCTTAATTATCTCATTCCTTCTTTCTGTTTATTCCCCCCCCCCCATGAAGATTGGTGATTGACAAACCCTTTCAGTTTCTTTCAGATAGATATAGATATTTATATATCTATCCCAAGTTCACTGAAACTCTAGGTTGATAGTTATCTCCTCTTAGTCTTTTGAAGATAACACTCCATTGGTTTTTGGAATCTGAAAAGCTGAAAAGAAGTCTTGTGTCAACCTCTTAAAAATAGTATGTCTTTACACTTTTAGCTTTTTAATATTTTCCTCATCTTTTATCCATTACATAATGTGTCTATATTTGGATTTATTTTTAACTATCTTGCTGGGTATTTTTTGAATTTTGTATCTCTTTCGATTCTAAATAATACTTAGCTACTATTTCTTTGCCATTTCCTGTATTTTATACTTTTTATTCTCACTCTTATTAGAAATATACTAAGGCATTTTAGTTTGTCCTTCATGTCTCCTATTGGTACCGCTGTTGACCGGTGACGAGTCCTTGCTTCCCCAATGTTGAAGTATAACACCAGAGAAGCACGCGGAGGCAAGGTCAGAGTGGAAAATAGAAGTTTATTAAAGGATAGCAGAACAGACTTCTCCAGGAGGAAGAAGGGGACCCAAGAGATGGAATCCGTGAAAGTGATAGTTCTTTCAGTGATGGAATGTAGGTGGGAAGGCCTGAGGGGTGGGACACAGGTGGGTCAAAGAAGTAATCTGGTCAGGAAGGACTTCTGAGTCACCACCTTCAAGTTTGCTGGGGGCTGTTCATTAACACTTCTTTGGGATGGGCTCTAGCCTTGGGCTTTTTCCTGAACTTCATTAACATTCCAAGAGTTGTCCTGCGTTTCCTGGAATTCATTCTCAACATGGCCTCCATTTTAGATCTTACTCAATATTAGACCTGATTTACCTGACTACACTGATTAACTTAACTTTAAATCTGGCTTCACTATTTCTCATTCATATTTTTTATCTCTGTATCTTGCTAGGCTATATTCTCAATAAATCCCTCAATGTGAGTTTTCAATTCACTAATTCTCTTTTTGACTAGTTCTGATCTCAAAACTTCTAGGTTTAATAACTGTATTTTTAACTGTCAGGATATTTTATTGGTTCTTTTCATATATACTTATTCTTGATAGTCATCAACTTTTTTCATATCCTCCTGTTTTTGAAAACAACAAAAAACAAAACCCAGACATTTCTTTGAGGATCTTAAACATGTTTATCTTAAAGTAATTTCAATTTGTTATATTCATTCCATAGCAACAAATTATCTTATCACATTTCATGATGTTAGTTTTTCCTTGTGTGCTTTCAAATTTTTAGTTTTCAAGCTCATTCTCTGTGAAGTTTCTTTTATTTTCTCTCCCTAACCATTCATCCCTGGATTGTGTGATTGCTCCCACCAGGTTCCTTGGTTTAGAAGCAGGTCTTCTGTCAGTAATTCTGGGTTCTTTGCTCATTGGGATAGTGCTTCTGGTTGGACCATTTCCTAGTTTCCAGGCAGCAATTGCAGTTTCCCTCAAACTCAGGATTGGTCGGTCAGGAATCTCTGCCTTAGCTGTTATTTTTTCATAGTGAATCAAGCTGCTCTCCCATTGTGGTGAGGATGGATTTCAGTCCCCATTTCACAGAAAGCGTTGAACTCCTGGCTGCTTTTGTTTGTTTTCATCTGGAACCTGGTGGACCTAAGCTTGGCCTTCACTATCTAGGAATTACCATTCCACAGATGAGGGAATTAAGGCTTAGAACCTTCATATATCTATCCAAGTGAACTAGCAAGTTCACTTGGCTAGTACACAGCACCTGACAGCAGACCTCTTTCTGGATTTTATAGCTTGGGAGAGGGTGTTACCAGTATACAGAGGTGGCAGGGATCTGAGCTAGTAAGACTTGGGTCAAGTTCCAAATTTCCATCAAGACACTGACTTACCAGCCAGTTTCTTTCCCTCAGGTCCAGTCTCACTTGTTCCTACTGTGAGCCACAGTTATAAACTTTTCTAGGGGGTTTCCAAGTCTCTGAGTCTAATGCCAGAAGAAATAAGAATAAGAGGTCTGTGGCTTTCTCTCTAGCTGGGATAGAGTGACAAGGAGATTTGTTATATCCAGCTCTTTGGTAACTTGTTCTAATGTACATTAGTATATCAGGGATGAACTGAACAATGATTTGTCATTTGGGATGGTTTATTTTTTTCATTTATTTTGAAAACCTTTATTTCGAAAAGAGTATGAAATTTAAGAGTCAGAAATTTTGCCTGGTGTGGTGGCAAAATCTCAGTGGCTTGGGAGGCTGAGGCAAGAGGATCTCAAGTTTAAAGACAGCCTCAGCAACTTAGCAAGACCCTGTCTCAAAATAAAAAAAAAAAAATGGGCTGGGATGTGGCTCAATGGTTGAATGCCTCTGAGTTCAATTACTGGTATCCACCCCCACCCCCGAAAAAAAGAGTCAGAAATTCTGATTTTTGAATTTTCACAATGCTATTTAGTAACTGAAACTTTGATCAGATTTCTTAATCTGAGGGCTGGGGATACGGCTCAGTTGGTAGAGTACCTGCCTAGCATACACAAGTTCCTGGGTTCAATTCCCAGCACCACCAAAAAAAAAAAAAATTCTTAATCTGAGTCTCAGATTTCTCATCTGTAAAATGAAAATACCAATAATAATACCTAGCTCATGGAGTTGTTATGGAATTAACTAAGTAATTTCCCAGAAAGATCTTTACTAATTGCAAAGGGGTATACAAACACTAGTGGTGTACAAAACAAATTTTTGATATAAAATTAAAATAATAATATAATATTATTATTCTACAAATAAAACTTAAAAATTCACAACTCAATGACCACTAATTGAGCACTTATTATGTGCCAGGCTCTGGGCTAGGCTCTGAGAAAAAGAAAACTGAATGAAACAGGGGTCCAATCACCTAAGGTAGGCCATTGCTTTTTCCTTTTCCCTTCCTCAGTATTCCATCACCAAATGACATCCACCTTCCATGCGATATGTCTTAGATCTACCCCCTTCTTCTCATTCCTGTGGCTTCTGATACAGACCCTCATCCTCTTTTGTTTAGGTTATTGCAGAAGCCTCCCTGCCTTCTGGTTCTGTGCTAGTCATCTGTTTTTATCTACCCAGTCACCAGACTGACCTATCTAAATTCCAGATTTAACCATGACTTTTTTCCCCCTGCTAAAAACCCTTGGTTGGATCCTGATTCCTAAAAGACACCCGAAGTGTCAGTGGGTTGCCATATGGCCAAGGTCCCTGACTAGCTCCCCAGCTTCATCTCTTAGAATCACTTGCTGTGGCCCTTCTGAGTGGTACCACCTGTGTGGCCCAGACACAGTATGCCAGCCCTGCTGCTTTCTCTGTAAAACCCACAGTTGTCAGCTATTATGCCTTTTTCTGTTGGTAGGATTTATCTGCCTGGTTTCTTGCTTTCCTTGACCACCTTGGTACCTCTTCCCCCACCTGTGGGTGAGTCAGGAAGAATGCCTAATAGTAGTATTACTCAGATTATACACACAGTGTGAGGATGTTTGATGTATCTTTCAAGAAAGGCTAACCCATTTGAATAAATTAGGACCAACACGGGATGAGAGTACTCATTTTTTTTCGATATACTTGCTGGCACCCAAATTGTTATTTATTAAATATTTGCTAGGCAATGGGCACAAAAGGTCAGTCTCAGCACTTTCATTAAAAATTTACCACGGAGTGATATGGTATCTGCCACTTGCCTTGTGAGCACCTGTCAGACAGTCAATTTTAATCTCAGAACAGGCAGCTCCACAAACAAAATAAGGATAAATGTCAATTTCTCCCTTCTCCCAGTCTATGTGAACTTCTTAGCACCAACAAGACAAAATACTCTCTGTAGTCAGAACACGGATTAGCAGCAGAGCTTTCTCTAAGAAATGAAAATGAGAGAAATCAGACCGTCTTCAGAGTTAACTTACATCACAAACAGAGTATGGTGCTTCTCGAGGATTCACCAAGTGCCTAGAGCAGACAACAAGAGACATGATCCTGCTGTGAGGCATATGGTCCACCTCACATGCAGGATTTCAACAAGAGGCTCCACTTTTAACTTTAAGCAAAAGTAAAATTTTGAAGCATCTACTCCATGATACATCCATATTTTTAAAATACTCCCAAAACATTTAAAACATTTGCAACTTGGAAAAGAAGGAAAATCCAGAATAGTTTTCTTTTTTACACTATCTTGTTGGTTGGTGGTAAGGTACAGTGGCACTGAGTATGCATTTGTCAGGAAATAAGGCTAAATAAACTCAGATGACACATTTCAAGAGATCCAGCACTTAGATGACGGCGATCGCTCCTCTTCCACTTCTTGCTGTGGTACTTTGAGATCCCAGACCCACACACACTTGTGACACAAGTGGCATTTTGCTTGACAAGCCATGTTGGGAAGATGTGGAGCTGAAAGGTTCATAATTAAATGATGCTGTCATTTGATTAGAGGGACTCTTTTTTAGCAACATCTTTATACTGTACATCACCAAAATTTCCCTACAATGTGAGTTTCACCTTCCTATGTGATTTTAAAATTGCTCTCAATTTTGAAGTGTTTTCTTTCATTTTCTGCTCCTAGTCAAAATTTCCACTAGTCACAAACATTTTGGTGATTTTTTTCTTTTAAATTGCAAGCCGGGATCACTTGGACAAAGTTTCTCATATAAATAATTGATAATAGTTTTGAGGAATTGACTTTATATTTCTGACTTGATCAGCCAAGAAGTGAGACATCTTTTTTCCATAAACTCTCCATGACCTTCCTTCTTTTCTTCCTCTCTTCTATTTCCCTTCTTACTGCCTTCCTTCCTTCCCAGACACTCCAACTCCTCTTCTTCCAACCCACATTATTCATCCATTCTACAATGTTATTATATCTGTATGAGTTGTATATATTCTATGATATTAGTGTTATATGTGGATAGTACAGATTATATTTTCTGAGTACAAGTCCTCTTTTACCATTTTTCTTGTAGAGAAATTAGTCTTGACCTATATGATTAAAAAAGTTGCACACTATTTGTATACCTGTCAGACAGGTATTTCTGTTAACATATTAATCAGAAGATGAGTTCTGATTAATACATTAAAACATTAATTATGAGATTCATCTCTATGTTAACACATTAATCAGAAGAAAAATTGGGGAAGCCTTATGAGATTGAGAGACAGAAAGAAACAGAGGCCATTGTTAGCATGCAAGGGAACTCCTGTGAAACTCAGGTATTTTCCAGTGTGGTTGGTAGGAGATGGATGTGAGCCTAGCTGGAATATTGCATTGAAAAGCCTGCTCATAAAATCCCCCTTCTGAATTCTATGCCCTTAGGAAAACTTCTGGTTCTGAGTTGACTTCTTGTGTAGACCTGTCATGGAGAGAATGTGTTGGCCATGGAGACTCTGGGTCATCTGTTCCCTCTGCAGTTTTTATGATTTTTCTTCTGCAACTAGGGAGAGTGTAAAAGTAGGAAGGGCTTTTTGCTGATATCCTGGCTTCACATCTCAGTTGAATTTCAGAGAAAAAGCAAAATAGGCCACAGGTCAACAGCAGAGTAGAGTGAATTTGAGAAATAGGATGCTGTGAGTTCATGAGAGGACTAGGAGAAGCAAAGATCAGGAAGCAGTCTCCTGCTGGTGGTATCTTGGGACTCCTGCTGGAGTTTGGAGGAGTGCACCAAAAGAGTGTCCAAAGAAGAGTAATAAAAATGACTGCTCTACAAGAGAATTGGTCTTTTAAACAAAAAGCAAAATTCCTGACTAGTTTGGCCAGTTGGAGCCCCTTGCACCCATTCTGTGTCCTTTTGACATGTCCTTGTCCTTCTCAGGACTCTTCCTTGTATTATGGCACAATTCACTATTCTAGGCTCACCTTTTACTTTTCCTGTCCTAGTCCTGGAGTCATCCATTGTGATGACTCAAGCATAAAAATAAATGATAGTAAATAATAGTAAATGAATAATGTGAGCTGGGGATGTGGATCAGTAATACAGCATTTGCCTAGAATACACAAGGACCTGAGTTCAATCATCTGCACCAAAAAAAGTAAGTAAATAAATTATCACTCACTGAATAATATAGGAAACCATGAGTCCATACTATTATAAATAAATAGGAAGTTTTATGAGAGACATATATTTACATAGTTCCAAAGTGTCTCTCCATGCAATAAGTATTAATTACAAAAGGAGAGAAACAGCCTCACAGCAGGGAAGTCTAGTAGATACTATCTTAATCAGGTGGGACACACTGTAATCATGTGTCACCCAACTGGATGCAATGAAAGGAACATGAAGTCACTTTTGTAATGTGCTGACAGAAATGCATAACCTTGATTTAATCATGAAGAAACATCAGACAAACTGAAATTAGGAGACATTCACAAGATACCTGGCCATGATCTTCACAAGTTGTAGTCCAAGTTGTAGATGTCTAGGAGAGATGGAAGACCTGATGCCAACTGAAATATACCTCAGAGACAGGACAATTAAATGCAAAGTAAGATTCCGTGTTGGATCTTTTTGCTATATAAGACTTGACTGGGACAACTGGCAAGTCACACATAGGGTCTGATGGTTAGACATTCGTAACATACCATGGATTTTTATGGTTATATTGTGTATTGAGTGATACTAAGCACTAATGTGCTCAGGGGCAATAGGGCAATTCATTCTCAAATGATTCTGCAGAAATAAAATCATCTGTATTGTGCTTCCAACCTTTTAAAAATAAATTTGTGGTTGCTTCAACATCTAAAAAGGAGTTAAAATTTTGGTGATCAATTATTCTTGAGAAAAGAAAATAAACTGGTCAAGTAATTGTATTCAAGTGCATGGTCACTTGCTGTGGAAAGGGTCTTTTTCATCTGCTGAGAAATTTAACTCATGAGAGATTCATTTAAATACAAACATTTAATTTAGTTTCACTTATAAGGAGCCTCAAATGAGCCTGTTTACAAAATGATTCCCAACAGATACAGATGCAATAATCAAGACATTAAAATAAGAGTAACCGATGAGAACCAAGAAATGAAATAGAGTGAATCTTAAAAGACTAAGGATTTATGCATAATAAAACTAAATTAAGCATAAAATTAACTTCAAGCTTCCTGGTGGCCAAGGCAAAGAAATAAAAAGAAAGTACTTAATATTTATTAAACAACAAAATATAAAGAATAGCAGATCACTAGGAAAAGAAATTTTTCATAGCTTGGCTCTCTAAAAAGTAATTTATAATGCAGAAATTTAAATGGACATTGTCAAATAAGTAAGTTGAAATATGCATTTTATTAAAAAAATTCTGGGACTCTTTAGATAAACCAAGTTCTTATATCTCAGTAAAAATTAAGAGAAGAGCATGGAATTATAGTTCTGTGTATGTATTTCTAATGAGAATGACAGTAACATAATCCAGGCATAAAGTTTGGTTATTTGATTTGATAGCTATGTAAGGCTTAGAGAATTAAACTAGTTTGAAATTATGCTAAGTATAAGAGCTTAGGCTAGTTTAAAATATTGTCTACTGTTTAGTCACTGGAAAGAGGGAGCTCGGTGTAATGATGAGGTGTTGGGTCCCTTAGAGGGGCTTGGCTTTCCCACCCAGAATCCTGGCTTTCTTCTTTTTATCTGTGGACCTCAGGCAAGTATTTGGCTGCACTAAGACTCGGTTCCTTGCTTCTTATTCCATGCTTTTGTGATGATGTCAAAATGTATCTTAATGGTTCATATATATAAAACTAAAAAGAATCAATGAAAACAACAACAACAAAAAAACAAATAAATAAAATGGGAAAGTCACAATGTCTCCTTGTAGAATTTTGAGACATAATTAGGGGTAGTTAGATGATGTCTGGCATACTAAAAGAGCTTGATGAATGTCCTATTTATTGCAGTTAGCTCTTAATATTATCACTTTATTATTAGTTATTATTATTTCTGTATTTTGCTAAAAGAGCATTAACTTCCTTTGGCCACAAAAAGAAGGGTTAACAGTGTAATGAGGACATGGGGAAAAAAAGTTAACTAGGAGCAATAATCCTGATTGTCAAGTTCTGCTGCTTCTCTTGAGTGCACCACCTCTGTTTTGAAAGTAGTTAGAAGGGTGGTGGAATGAAAAAGGCAAGCACATTTGGGTCAGATACATGGGTCCAGGCTTTGCTTATTGCCAGCTGCATGACTTCAGGGAACACATAACCTATTTGAGTCTCAGTTTCCTCAGTTATGAAAAAGGTCGAGAATCTTCCCCTTGCAGGGTTTGAGGAAAATTAAATGAGATAATATAAGTAAAACCCTGTCCCCAACTGCCTCTCACCTCTCTCCCTGGACACTCATTCACCCAACACAAACATCACTAATCTACCTCATGATTCTTTCTGTATGGCTCAGATCTGGCTCCAAAATGCTTGGCAAGAGTTCTGCAGGCAGTCTTTATCCCAGCTAATCAGAAATGAAATCCATTTGGTGCCCTGTGAGTTAACTATACTACATATACAATAGGTTTAACTGCCTACATAATAAGAAACAGCTTAGTGGAAATCATTTTACTTCTTTAACAAGAGCAAGGCGTTAGAGTACTGTGGAGAGGCAGCCATTTGGGATGGATTAAGAAATCAGGGTGTTGAGTGCCCAAGTCAGACTCACCTTGCAAAGTGAGGCGGCGAGAGGAAGCAGAAAGACAAAAATGAAACTATAGCTCAGTGCAAGGGTGGGTACAGCATGGGTGAGAGCAGGCTTCTGTTGTTCTTTCTTTCTTTATTTTTTTATTGGTTGTTCACAACATTACAAAGCTCTTGACATATCATATTTCATACATTAGATTGTCTTTGTTGTTCTTTAATTTTGTAAAATAGGTTAGGGCAAATTGAGCATATTGATAAAAGGATGTTAATGAATTAAGGGAAAGATGCAGAGGGAAGGGATGATTGATGGGGCGGTTTCAGGGGAGACAGGAGAGGACAGGACTGAAAGACAATTAAAAGGTGTGTCTTGGAAGGAAGAGGAGGAAAGGACGGGAAATGAGGTGGCAATGCAAAATAACTGCAAGCAAAACATGTGGGCTGGGTTCTTGGCTTACTGCTGTTTCTCCATCAAGAACAACGCCTAGCACATAACAAGCACTCAATAAATATTCATTCAAAGAAAAAAGCATGGAAATGAGCATTTTGAGTTAGTGAGAGGAGTTGTCAAAATCTGGATTTTAATGCTTTCTCATGATTTTACTTTTGGATTCAAGATTTTGGGAAATTGCTGTTGGAGTCTTGGTTCCATTGACTTTGGTATTTTCTGCAGTACAATGAAGAGAGTCAACATGAAGAAAAGGAGAAAGCGGAATGAATTCCAACAGCACTGGAGAGAGCTGTCCTAACTCCCTCTCCTGAATTTTCCCATCTTCTCTAGGTGGGAACCTTCACCTTCAACTCCCTGCTTTCTGCTTTGGAATCATCCTGTTCCTGGGCAGGGGAAACACTAGCAGCCCTACTCAACATGTTCCTTATTTGCTCCCTGTGATTAGCTTGAATTGTGGTACATATGTGGTACATATGTCTTATTAAATACTAGGACTGAAAAGCATAAATGCTAAATCCATGCTGTCTGGCACTTCAAATTTTACAAAAATCCTTCTATCCTGAGCTGTCCACCCTATGCACAGGACTATTAACATGGCAGGTGGGAACTTGTGACTGGTTTATATATAATAAGGCATTGTATGTAGGAAATTTGGGGACTCATCTCAATATTACCTACATTCCTGTCACGATAAACATTTTTTTCCTAGTGAAAACCTTTCAATGAAAATGAAGTAAAATAAACAAGAACAGAAAAAATAAAAAATGTAAACAATAGAGTACCACTTTCCAAAGATCCTTTTATATTCTAAAAGAAACTAATTTTAGGGCAGCATTCGATATCTCTTACGTAAAATATCCAGTGGCAGAGAGACTAATGCTTTGACAAAAAGCTTCACTGACCAGCAGGAGAGCAATATTTTTAAAGGAAAAATAAATACCTGGACAAAAGAAGCAAAGCATGAGAAAACAGCCATTTTTTGACTGTCATACTCTTCCTTATTATTGGAATATTATTTTGCTGAATGAACAAAAAGCATATTTCCAAAGCAGGTTCTGACATATGCTCAAGAAGTATGACTGCCTGTCTGACTTCCCCTGAGGAGGGCAAGTCACTGCTTTGGTGGATCCTTTTAAAGAAAAAAAAAAAAGGAAAAATGATTAAGGTAGATGTCTGTGGTGGAAGTTCAAATTCAGGACTGCCAAGCAAAGTCTGTCAAAGGATATCATGTCTTCCTGTTGCTATCCTTGGGGAATGGCTGAGGGTGGAGCTATGGCCATGGCATATATATGCACATATATATTTAAGTTTCAGAGAACCCAAGTGAAAACTTTGATAGATCACGTGATCCAGTCACTCAAGCCTGTTCGGTCCATTGCTGCATCACAAGGTTTTCTCATGGAACTTCAAAGTCACTTTCCAACAGTGCTAATAAGAGGCTTTGCAGAACCTCTGCTCCTTCACTTTCTGGATCATGTTCTCATATAAAAACCTTCATTCTTAGAGAACAAAAACTACCATCCAGATATACTTAGCCAGTTTTCCCCAAGAGTGCTTGAATTGACTATGTGGAAAGTGGCAAGTATCTGTAGCCTTCACCAAAGATGCTTTTCAAGACTTGATCCAATATAACAGCTTCTCCAGCAAGAGCCCCCATTAACTGATTGCTATTTTCTTTTCCTGCAACTTTCTAAAAGTGAACTGGATGGCATAGGCTCTACTTTCCTTGGTTAATAACCAGCTACATATGAAGTTACATTCAAATAAGAATGACATTTAGTGCCTCTGATCTACTTCTCCAGGTAAACCAGATATTTCTGTCCAATAGGATCTGGTTGCAAGGTACCTTATTGATCTATATTTGTCCTTTACTCTCTTGCTGCTTAAAGCATGGTCAAGCAGCACAGGAGTTATATGGGAACTTGATAGAAATGCAGACTCTGAGGCCTATCCAAGACCCACCGAGCATAATCTGCATTTTAACAAGGTGTCCAGGTAATCTGTCTGCTCCTTGACAATTGGGAACGGTGCTTTAGACAAGTGACCCCCAGGAACTGTGTGGCTTTGGCCACACCTGGTATTCACCCACCCTTTACAGGTGCCATTATAACTCTGGCTGATGATGGGTTCCAGGTATCCCATGAAGGTCTGTCAGGCATTCTACAGGTTGCAAAAGAAGAGCAACAGAGGATTGGAATGTGAGGACTTCCAAACGCAGTACTTCCTACACGGGCCTCCGTAATCTCTGCCTCCCTCAGACATACCTCCCTTGTGGTATGTCTCCAATCTGGAAAAGTGTCAGGGCCTGTTGTACCTTATGGAAATGCTGCTAAGATAGAACCTTGGGGCCACCTTTCATGAGGTGAAAGAGTAGGTCAGAGGGTGGCCAGACAAAATGCAAATCCCACCCACCCAGTTCAGCCAAAAAAGTGCTTCCTTTGTTCCATGTGTCAACATTTTATTTACAATTTCCCAAATATTTAGTAAATCTATGGAAACCACTGTCCAAGAAAGTGAACCCAAGAATTCAATGCAGTGTGTAAAGAAATGTGCACGTTGATGCTGTATGTCCCTGGGATTGAATAGCTCCGCTTCTTCTCAGCATTGAAGTGACTTTTATTCTTCAGGCACTGTTGACCTCATCTGTGACATGAAGACCCTAGCACTAGGTGGCCACACAGTCTGCTTTGCCCGGATCAATCCCCATTTATACTCATCATCTTTGCATTTATGTCATGTTCTCCAAAGTGCTGTGGTTTGGATGATATCACTCTATCTAGTACCTACCTTGAAGGGTTTTTGAAAATATTAACAAGACCAGGTAACCACAAAACTCACTATTATCTCAGTTAATTTACTCTAGAATCACTCATTAAAGCTGTGTGGAAGAAGAGCCTGGAGCCTGAGTGGCTACACAGTTGTTGGGATTAAGTAAGTTACTCTTGGCATTGGTATCAAGTTCAACTGACCAAACCAGGAAAGTCTGACCCCTCCCTCCCCGCTTCCCCCCTCACTCACTTACCTCCTTTCTTCCTTCCTCCCTCCCTCCCTCTCTCCCTCCCTCCCTTCCTTCCTTCTTTTTTCTGATACTAGGGATTAAACCCAGGGATGCTCTTCCACTGAGCTATATCTCCAGCCTTTTTTATTTTTTATTTTGAGACAGGGTCTCTCTAAGTTGCACAGGCTGGCCTTGAACTTGCAATCCTCCTGCCTCAGACTCCTGAGTAGCTGGGATTAAAGTGTCTCCTTTCAAAGTAGCATACTTGCCTTTTTCCAGACACCAGAACCCTTAGCTCAGCAAAACTGCTCTCTATCTGCTGAGAAGGCATCTGAAACTATCTTTGTTCTCATATAAGGAGGTCTTCAATGTAGGGGCTTGTTATAACTTTGTCCTGCTTGGGCATAGAGACTGGAATGGCAAGGGCATAGGAGTGGTAACAACTACATTCAAAGCCTTCAAAGGGGTAACCTCCTTGCACTTTAATACAGAACTGAATATACAGTGATCTCACCTAAGGATTCTCCCTGAGGCTCTGCCTTCTGTGGGTCTTATTATATTCTGTATTTCAGGTAATGCTTCAGGAAAAGAGGTGATGATGCCTGCCTTTGTGAAGGTAGGGTCTTAGGGTGTTCTTAAAATAGATTAAGGAAAATTAGAATTTATGTTGCTAAGCAGTATTCTGGTGCCTACTACTTTGGGTGATACTAAGGCACATTAGGAGATGGCCTTTTACCCTCTTATCTCCAGGGCTCATGTGGAAAAGCACCAGGAGAAATTTGCCAGACTAGAGAAGGCTCCTCTGGTAAAGGGCTTTGAGATGGAGAAGGATGGGAGTCAGTGAAATGGTCACTGGCACAGTTTTTCCATTGACGTTGCACCAGGGAAGCCACGGTGCTGATTGTGTTGGACACCATCATTTTGTTCTTCTTGCTAGGGTTCGGTATCTCTAACTCATGGCTGGCCACCTGCCCAGAAAAGCAAACAGAATGTACCAGTCCATGGTGAAACTACAACTAGTAAGTTATTTTTTTGTTTTGAAAAGTTAATAAGGAGATTTCAAAACCTACAATTTGGGTAAACATACAAATCGAAACTTCCAAAGAATTTTTAAAATGATAAGTGCTTCTTTCTACCCTAAACCCATCAAGTGACTGCAGACAGAAAAGATCCCCTGATGTCATATGGCAGGATTTAAAGCAGGCTTTATTGGGGAAGTGGGACTTTGCAAGACATAGCACAGATCCTCCACCTTTTCATCACCCACAGAGAGGCCTGCTGGACATGTGGCAAGGAGGCCACATTCTAGAAAAGAGATCCCTAGACTTAACCTCAACTCCCTATCTGTAGAGTGAGAAAGTAGACTTGTTGGTAGGAAAATGAACAGGTTTTCTGGCATCAAGAGGTTTGAATTTATTGTGCTAATTACATTCAGTTGTTGTCTGGGAAGCCTGGTTTCCTAGCAGCTGAGTTTGGGGGCCCATGAGAAGCTCTAGCTGCTGCAGCCAAGGGTCAAAAGCCACTGATCCCTTGGGACACTGAGTTCTGGTGAAGTCCCTCCAACTAGAGAAGGAAGGTGAAGCCCTCTTTCAAAATTCCGGTGGATTCCTTCCCAGGAAGTCCAGAATGAGCTCCTAAGGGTACTGTGTACAGGTGGTCACTGCATCATTAAGTCCAAAGTTCATATAATACAGAGAATGGGAAAATTTTATAAGGTCTACTTTTGAATGATGGCAAAATTGAGACAATCTCTCTCACCTGTATTATTTTGGTGTTAATAGTTTGTCCTGGTTCAACTTCACCATGAGCAAATCAAACAGATCTATCTGTGTAGATGTGAACCAGAGCAGCAGCCTGACAATAAAGGGAGAAATTTGCTCTTCCTGCCATCTCTCCTTGAATCTTGGACAGTGAGACAGTCACAAATCAAGTACCCAAAGCCAATTGAAAGAAAGCCACGGTTTCATTGCTACCTGACCAATGACTTCCTTAAAAATGTTCCACCTGGGGTGGGGGCTGTAGCTCAGCAGCAGAGTGCTTGCCTAGCATGTATGAGGTCCATGAAAACTGTGAAGTAAGGTGAAACCTAAAAGCGTATCTTGTTGTTAGAACACGTCAGGCGCTGTCACTGGGTCCTCTCACCATTTCCTGCAGCATTGACTAAGTTACACTTTGCATGCCTGATGGGCATTGTCCTCCCTTTTGCGTCTGTTCTAGTGTGGAGTTGAATTCAACAAGAAGCTGCTCACTCTGCAAAGTAATAACGAACTGACTCAAGTTGTTAACAATCAGAAGAATCTAGAGTTCATTGTTCTTTGTTGGGTTACAGACTTTCTCAACCCTTAGTTGTCACTTGGGGATTGACATTCTATCCTAGTGGATACTTTCTCTTTGTTCCTCCTGGCGTATTATTCTCAATTGCTCTTAGGAAGTCAGAAGTACATAGAGAATTATAGAATAAGATACAGCAAAGTATAAAATGTGTCTACAGTCTCACTCTCACATACTATGTTGTTATAAGAAAAACTGATAAGTGCTAATTTAAGTTCACAATTCTTTACCTGTAATGCTAAATTCCCAAACTCCTGGTGGAGAAATTTCACCAATCTCATCCAGTGGGGTGAGATTCAGAATCTTTTTTAAAATATCACTTAGCGTGAATAATCAGATACTTTGCTACAGAGATATATATCATCACGCCTAAATGGGATGTGTTGCCCAGACTCCACGAAGGATTTCACATAATACATGGAATTCAGATAATGATCTTACATCTGGCTTCAAGGGTTTCATAGGAGGGGTGACAAACATGTACATGTACCTAGTTAAAAATGCAAAAGGTACAAAATAAAGAATGCCCTCCCTGCCCACTTGTTAGCCCTGTCTCTGTTCTTAAAGGAAACCAATTATCAGTTCCTTACAATTCTTCTTCAGAATTTTTGTGTGTGTGTGTGTGTGTGTGTGACTATACCATCATTTGGTGATGAGCTTTTACAAAAGGTTTAATAGCATAAGCACCATTCGGCTCTTGATTTTGTTTACTAATAATCTATCTTGAATATTTTTCTCTATCAGCATATATAAGATCCATTTCATTTGCTTTAATATCTGCACAATATTCCATTATAACTTATTTAGGAGGTTTCTAAATAAGGAATGCTTTGTGCAGGTTTCTGTTTTCTGGTTGCACTCTTGTAGGAATATCTTCCAACAATGAACATCTTTGCATATATATGTTGAAAAACAATTTTTTTGAAAATGAAGCTGATGCCATCTGTGTGTCCTTGGAAACCTTGTCATTTACCCTCTGCTCCGGAACTGAAATGATTCTATCTGTGTCCCTTTCACATCTTTGAATAACATTTCATATTTTCATTAAGGGCTGCCTCATGCTTCCTTTATCTCTCACACTAACATGCTTTGTAACTTAAAAATATATTATCTCATTTAGTCCTCATATCAATCCTACTACATTAGTCCCATTTTGCAGATGAGGAAACCAACATGGGAATTAGAGACCTGTCAGGGTCAGTTATTAAACAGTCAGCTACAAAGTCAGACTTTCCCTCAGCAAATCCCCTGACTGCAGCCCATTGCCTGGGTGAGGGTGTCGGTCACCCAGGAGGTATCAGCAATGGTGTACCGAGAATACCAGGCTCTGGCTTTTCTTTCTGAACTCAAGATGACTGAGGTGGCTTGACAGGGGATGTGTCAAGTGGAATTTTAAGGGAAGCAAGAGGTTTTACACACCAATCCCACCTCTGCCTCATTAGTTTTCTTGAGGCTACTGCTTTTTCACTTGATGTAAGTTGGTTTCCAGGTGTTTATTCACCAGAAAGGTGGTAAGGGGTAGATGGCAGGAACATTCTCACACAGTGATGTTATGATGCTATCAAACTTTTGTTTATGTGTATGAATGTTTACTCACGATTATAGGCATAGGGAGAAAGAAATGGGAGGACATACCCTGTACTGCTAAAGATGGTGACCTGATGACTGAGGTGGAGGGAGAAGGCTGGGGGAGGGGAGGAAGCAACATTCCTACTAAACTAAAACAAAACAGAAAAATGTTCAAATGTGTCTACAACTAAACATGTATAAAATGACCTCAATAGTGTAAAATTATATGGATATGTGTAGGAATGCATAGAGAGGTATAGAAAAGAATATTAATAAAACATTCATAGCAGTTTTCTTGACTTGGTAGACTTCCAGTGGATTTTAATTTTTTTCTGGAATCTTTTTGTATTGTTTAATTTTTTGCAGTAGTGAACATATATTATTTATATAAGTACAATGGAATAAAATTATTTTCATTGAGATAAAATATTTATCTCTAAAAACATATTTAAACAATTTTCTTTGAAAGGAGATGTGTTAGTAGCACTTGGTGGTTGGGTGTAAATGGTGCTTGGAGTTCCTTGTCCTATGGGGCAGTGCTCTTGGTGACATCCCAGGTTCCTACACCAAGAAAACAAGGAGATGTAGACACCACCTCTAGGAATCCCTTATTAAGAGATTGATTTTGCCAAGTGGAAACAATTTGTGATCACAGGTTACGTTCTTTCAAGAGCAGAGCAGAGAATGTTTGAATACAGAATCTTGGTCAGGTGAATTTTGAGAGATTTTATAGGAATATTCTGGGAGTCAGGATATGTTAGAGGTAAGCAGCTCTTGACATGTTAAAAAATATACATGTATGTATTAATTTGAATTTTAAAAAGCTAAACTAGTCATTGTCTTCCCTGAGGTTCGTGATTGCTTTAAATCGAAATTTGGGGTGTGGCTAATTAAACATCTGAAAGAAACCTGTTTAATAGGAAGGATGTTTCCAAACCATCCATTGGCAACATATGAACAGTGCGATTGATGGAGGTGCTAAAGTAGACAAACCCCAGCTCCAGCCAACCTAGTTCTTTGGAGTGGCTCCCTCTCCCACAACCACCCACGGGAAGGTGTTTACTAGAATCTTAAAAAGTAGCTTGAAGAGTCTCATCTCTCTTAGACAAGGAACCCATAAATATTCAGTGTAGGAATGTTTAGATATTTTCATCCATTTTTTTCTTCTAATGCAACACTTTATAGTTTTATAACTCCACTCTTGTAAAAAAAATGTTCGAAAATCCCAATAAAGATGATTTTCAGGGATCTCTCTGCCTGATTTTGCTGGCCCTTATTGAAAAAGACTCATAGTTTTCTCTGGCTATTGCAACACTCCCAAGGGAAAATGTATTCTTTGGGAAATCTACAGAAAGTAACAACGAATCACTGACAAAAAATATTTTCTCTGTACTATCCAATTCCACTGTGGCTTTGTAGAAAGGACCACATAACCCCAGTTTATTTTCCCAGAACTTGTAGATCAAATTTAAGGAAATTATAAAGGAATACTCAATACTCACAAAAATTCTTTCTCATTCATGTAAAACTGCATTCATTCATCTACATCTATTATCCATCTGATCCATTACCCACCCATTCATCTATCCTTCCATGCAGACCTGTATACCTTGTGCTAGTCAAAGAAATAAGCAGTGACCAAGATAAGTGTGTGCTTCTGTGTGCCAGGAATGATGAGCCATAAGGTAAATCAATAATCTTAAATAGTGTGACTGTGTTAGAGTTAAGAATTGAGGATAGGTGGTGCAGGGCAGGTGTTGCAGGTCGGAGATGCTTTCCAGAAGTAATGTTTAAGGGATACAGAAAAGCAGGTCAACAAATGTTAAATGAGATTGTGATTTAAGACACTCCCTAAATTATCTGTAAATTAAAACTTGATGTTCTCCTTCAGACTTTCTTTGTTATCAACAATTATTCATCAACTAACAGCCCCATAGCTCTAGCAAAGGGAACTAGTACCAAACCCTCTGGAGTTGCTGTTATTTTCTAAAAATTGGTATCAATCGATCTTTTATTATAAGCCCTTGGAAATTTTTTTTTTCAGAATTCCTGAAAATTACCTGATGGTAAAATGTCTTTGGATATCCAACTGTGAATTTCATGGGGATAATAGCATTTCCCCTCTTTCTCCAATAACTCTGTTGGTTAAATTCCTCTGCATATTTTTTTTTCTTGCTGTAGTGTAAAGAATTTTCTATGCATTTCTCCCAGCATTTTATCAGACTCTTTGGATCAAATTCCTGTGTGTGGGTTGTCCTATCAACTGTTTTGTACATGTTTAACTCTAACCTGGTGACTAAAAATGCCAGACTTCACAACAAGATCCACAGAGAGTGAGTCCCTAACAGAGGTTTGCTGTGGAATATAAAGGAACCAGCATGAAAGAACACATGGAAGATAAATTAAGCATTTCAGAAAATGTGATTTTGAGAATTGAAAGACTGCTTCTAACTAAGGACCTTTTATGATGATCAGTTTGTTACCTTCTCTGGTGGTACATGGCATTTGGCTGCCACAGTTGTCATCCAGGTCTCTGTTACATATCCTCCTTGGGAAAACCAAACCCCCAGAAGGCTGTATTGGATGGAGAATTGGTGTTGCAGGCTCAGTCTTGGACATACAGTTTGGGGATCTTATAGGCATTTTTTTCAAGTCTGAGCAAAGCATGCTCAGTGTTTGAGTACACTGTAAAAAGTTCATTGAAATAATGAAATATGGATTGATGTCACCTTAAGTAGGCAGTAATCAAATTTCTTGTCAAGGAAGGAGAAGTAATTTCTGAGATATATTTCTTTGATTCTCTGCATCACTGTAGAGAGGAATCTCATAAGTTCCCTAGTCACCTATATCTACATAAGTGACCGTCTACTTAATTTTAAATTACATGCACTTCATACACACACACATACATACATACATACACATACACACACACATACACTCACTCACATGTATGTATGCCCATGTTTATATGAATGGATAAAAGATATTTCTGGGGCTGAGGATGTAGCTCAGTGGCAGTGTGGGCTCAGTATGCATAAGGTCCTGCATTTAATCCCCAGCACCAGGAGGGGGAAAAAAAGAAAAGAAAAGGTATTTTTAATTGATGTTCTGAATTTGGTAGGAATGGAAACAACTTAATGCTAGCTTTAAAAAAAATTCTCTGATGCCTCCCAAATGTTATGAGTTTGTGAACCATCAGCCTTTTATTTTTTCTTTAGACTGGAGACTTCAATTTCTTTAATATTTCCTGGGATAATTTCCATTTTTTTCTTGAATACTTAAAATATGAAATCTTAGCAAATCCTAAGGTTTCTGATAATGACCCAACAAATTATAGTCAGTCCTTCACATCTGTGGGTTCTGCATCTGAGGGGTTTAACCAACCTCCGATCAAAAATATGTAGAAAAAAGAAAAATTGTACTGAACATGCATAGGCATTTTTTTTCTTGCCATCATTCCCTAAACAATATAGTATACAGCATTTATAATGTACTTGGTGTTATGAGTAACCTAGAGATGATTAAAAATAGACAGGAGGATATGTGTAGGTTATAAGCTAATGCTATGCCATTTTATATCTGCATCTGCAGATTTTGGAATCCTCAGGGGAACCAATCTCCCACAGACACTGAGGGACAATTGTGTTTTGATATTTATGGCACAGAATGACTTTCCTGAATCACTGGTTATGACTCCAGGTGGAAAAAAATAATAGAGAGAACAGCTCTGCCAGATGGGTAGAGGAGACACTGGGAAGAGTGTAGATAAGAGGTATCTCTTGGCATAAGCAGAGGAGAGACTTGCTCAAGACAGGCCTAATGCTCCCTCCTTCCAGAAGTCAAAGGTGTCCTTCCTTGATCCCTTCTGGTCTTGTGTAGGGTCAAGGTGGTAGGAAGGAAGAAAGGGAGGGAGGACTGGGCTCTGCATTGTGGAAGTTTTCTGGGGGGCAACCTTGGCCTTCATCAAAGGGTCACACCCCAACTAGAGCACAGCAAAGGGAAAGTGAATGTACTTTCTGGGCATTCTTGGCAGGGTAGCTTCCCAGCTGCCTCAGAGGGCGGCACAGACCTAGAACTTTCTGAGTCATTCTTGCTCTAATTTACATTCCATGCCTAGTAGGCATGGGTGAAGTGACACAGCAGACCTTCTAAGTCTATACTCTAAGAAACCAAGCCTAAATTAAACCAATCAACACAATAAAATAGGATTCCCAGATGTGTTTGCACATCACGTACCAGTTCAGAGTCGTCTGAGTGCAGCCTCCGTTGATGTGATGTTCAATGTCTGCTGCCTCGATTTCCCATTATTCATAAAGCCAAGCTGTGAGAGATGAACAGTGTGTGCTTCTGAGTATGTGACATGCAAGTACTGCATCCTGATCATCTCAACAATGCAAGGGGAGTTCTCTCTAATCCTGCCTGAGTGTGGACCGGGAAGTGAACCTACCCACGATCAAACTCTGGTTCTACCGCTGACTACCTGGGTGAGGCTGGGCCACCAACACACCTTTCTGTACTTCAGCATCCTCATGTGAAACAGCAGGGACAAAACTATTAATTGACCCTTGGGTTCTTAAAACTACATGTGCATCAATCTCTTGGACGACTTGGTAAAACAAAAATTACTGGGCCCACCTTGGAGTTTCTGATTCAGTACTTCTGGGCCCGAGAGTCTGCTTTTCCAAAAAACTCCCAGATGATGTTGATGCTGCTAGTCCACAAACCACACTTTGATTACCACTGACCTCACTCATGGGATTGCTGCCAGCATCAAATGAGAATTCCCATGAAGGCAAGTGTTGAAAGCAATTAAATAAATTAATGTCAGCTATTTATTTTCTTTGTTGTCAGGAAAGACTCTGCAACCAGAAAATTATTGTCACTCTTGGTTAGGAGGGGTACTGTTCTAATGTGCTACTATGCTTTTTTCCCTAGTAACTATAACAATGATAGTGATTTTCTGGCTGCTGAGTCTTCCCTGACTACAACAGCACAGGGGTCCATATCTTCTGAACTCATGGATAGTATGCTTGGCTGGTAATCAAGTGCCACCAGTTAGTTATGAACTGCCATTTGACTTCCTCATGTGCACATGCTGAATCTCCAGCAGGATGGGTGCCAATGTTTTATATTTCTTCCAAAACTCCTAACATAATGCCTTGCATACACTGATTGGAGTTGGAAAGAAGTTAAGAGGTCATCTGTTTCAAACTCTTCCATGGCAGGGCTTTCTGCAGGAGTTATACCTGTGTCCCAAGCAGTTCCTAGAAGTTCAGATGCAGGGTTTCTGGGTGAGGCACAGGGATCTGCATTTTTACAAACATCTCCAAGGCTTTAACATATGTGCTATTTGGCCACCCTGACAGAAATCCACCTTGTTCAGTGCCTTTCAAACTATTTCATTAATAAGTAATGAAATCAATTGATTCAGTTGGAACTGGCATATTTAAAAGAATAAATGAAAGAGAAGGAGAGTGGAAGCAATAGGGGAATAGAGAAGAGGAGAAGAAGAGAGAAAGATAAAAAGTATCAGAAAGTATTACATTTATTAATTGTAAGTGTGTGTGTGTGTGTGTGTGTGTGTGTGTGTGTGTGTGTGTGTGTACTGGGTTTCATCATAACATGTATTTTATGAGTCATGGTAAAACAGTTGAGAGGTGGCCTATAACATCCCTCCTGTTGGCCAACAGGAAGAGCATCAGGGAGATAGCTGGTCCAGCACTAGCCAGCTCTCACAGGGGATGGAGCTCTGTCTTCCTCTTATGTCCACTTTTCTGGCTGTTCTTCTATCATAACAGAAAATGGTTCTACACCCTCCTTCCACAGGTCTTCAGAGGAGGGGTTGCAACCTGGTTGTCTGGGCTGTCTAATCAGCCATCAGGAGGTGGAAGAGGGGGCTGCAGTCCCAATCAGTGTTGTGAGCTCTGGTGTGTTTACAGAAGTACAACACCCAGTGAACCCCAGCTTAGAGGCTGCAGGGAGTAGGCAGGAAGGGAGAGGAGTCTGTCCTAAGTTGACCAGTGATGTGTTTTCTTTTAGTCACCCACATGTCCCGCCCTCTTTCCCTGGGGTACTTTCTTCTCTGGAGAGGGGCTCACCCTTGCTCCTTAGCTCTTTTCTTCTTCAGACTAAACATACAAATTTCTTCCATTACTTTTAGTGACAGTTGGAAATCCCTTCGTTGTTTTGGCTGACTCAACTGATGCTCTCTGACGATCTTATTGAAGGACCCTGCACAGGGTATTTATCTATTGAAATAATTATCCCTCCAAGGAAAGCAGCTTACTTGACCCTCATCCCGCCTGACCTCCATTCCTTTAAAAGTGTCAGCTGTCACCTGCTTAATTTTGACATGTATTTCTAGAGCATCTTTTATACACTAGATACTAGGAGAATGGAAATGCAAAGACCGAAACCTTCTTTCCATAGAAGAAGACAGTAGTCTAATATGGAGATAGGCTTATCGCTGGTCATTTGACTCAGAATGAGATGTCTAAGGCTAGAGGTCTGTGTCAGGTACCCAGGCAGGAATGAGCCAGATGCAGTGGCACATGGGAAATGTGCTATAGTTTGTGGTGTGGATGGAATTGAATCTGTAAGGACTTGGGGCTTAGCTGAAGAGGGTGATATCTGAGCAGGGGTTTGCTTCTAATCCACAGCAGAGTGAGAAATGACCCAAGCTTCAAGTTAGAGTCGATAAGACTGTGAGAACCAAAGGTCCTCTCTTATGGGCCGAAATCCCTAGGGCTTAGAGTTGGAGCCTTGTGATGTTTATTTTACTGCTTATTTCTTAGCAGTATTTTTTGTTCCCTTCTAGATAACAGGCTATATTTCTTGAGATTGAAGCTGCTAGAATACTATCCTTCAAAGAGATGGAATCATGTCTATAATTAGATCAATGAATGCACAAGATGAACTAAGCTTGGACAAGTTCACCACAAATCCTAACATTGGTATTCCAGAGGTCCCCAGAAATGAAGAGACCTGTAGCTGCAAGCTTCTGCTCACACTCTTGTCTTGCTTTTGGCCTTTCTCCCAGTCCCTATATTAGTATTCCTCTTTTATGCACAGTGACTCAGCTGTCACACTGCATGGTACCAAGACCTGGTAAAAAGATCCATCAGTTACATTCACAGGACTGTATGTATCTGAAGCTGCAAGTAAGTGGATTGCTGAATTTGCAAATGTGTCCCATCCAGTGACCTTATATTTCCCCTTAGTGGGTAGTGTCCCCAGTTATCAACATGTCATCCTCACACTTTAGAATAGATTGGGCATCCAGTCCTAGGGAGAGAGAAAGAGGGTCACAATTTTAAGTGATTTGAGATTTTGAGTTCAGGTTTGTGGAATGTTCCAGAAACCAATGTCACCCATTGGCCACACAAAAAAGACTCAGAGCACAGTCACTCCCAGAACGAAAAGGAAGCACCAAGTTTATTGCTGCTTCTTGAAAATGAGGCAGTTAGGATGCTGTGTGTATGTTTCAGGGTTTCTTTTCTATTGATCTTTCTTAGGTGCCATGATTGAGCAATCTTTTGTGGTTGTTTGGGGACATGATTCATAGTTTTGAAGAGTAGTCAAGACCTATTCATGGGATTTTCCTCTTGGAGTAATTTGGGACATTAAAAACCCTCTGAAGTTGGAGCTTTCTGTGATTCCTTAATTAATTTTACTGACCAGATTCCTCATTTTATTAGTGGTGTCAATAATTAGCATATCTGCAAGTTCGGTTTTAAGTCAATTTCTCACATTCTTCATCTAATACCAATTCATATTCAAATCCTGCCAATTATTTCTAGGATATAATTCTCCTCTTGCAACAGCCACCCCCTGGGCTGAGCTTTTATTTCATTACATCCAGATAACTGTAGTTACTGCAATTCTGGAGTCTTCTCTGGACTAGTTCCACCTTCAAGAAGCCACCATCTAAGGAAACATTACTTTGATTATGACCTATACAGAAAAACCTGAGGTGGTCCATTCAACAGACTGACTCAACCTTCCCTTCTTTCAATATGTCAGTGACATTACCTCATTTATGAAGCTCTCATGCTCACTATCAACCTGAATTTGGTTGGGACTACCAAAATCCAACACACATCTCATGTCTTTGCATTTGTGTCCTTTTCCAGAACTGTGTGTGTGAGTGTGTGTGTGTGTGTGGGGGGGGAGTGTGTGTGTGTGTGTGTGTGTGTTGGTCCCTGACCCCTGGGTAACTATTCCTAGATGCTTGTTACATGAGAACAGATCTGGTCTGCTTCAGAGAGGCAGAATTTATCATCTGATCCCTCCAGCATTATAACAGCACTCTTTACTAGCTGTGTGCATCAGTAATGTCTGTAAATAATTTATTTTTTGTATAAGTAATACATGCACATGTCACACAGTTCAGAAAGTTCAAAGGGTACTTAATGAGAACTGCAGCTCCTGCTCTGGTGGTCCAGTTACCTAGCTCTTTCAGGAAGCACAGCTGTCAGCAGTTTCTCAAGAGTTCTTCCAAATATATTAAATTTTTAATGTATGGTCAGGTGTCCTTGTCCTTAAGAAATAGTAAGCCACCCAAAGGCAAAATATTAATATCCTTTTTTTGTCTTACTTTCTATATTGATGAAGTTTTGCTCATAGCTAAATAAATACTGTCAATGAATCAAATTGTCTCTTTCGTTTATTCTTATTTCCTTTGCTGTGCAGAGATAGGAAGGAATACAGGAAAATAATTAGATCAGAATCCACCCAGCACTGTGGACGCAGCTGGAAGCACAGAGGGTGTCCAACTCTTCATGCTACAGTGACCCTCCTTCATTAGTTCTGGAAGGGTAGCAGCCCATTGGCCTTTATCCTCATGTGTTGTTGAGAAAACTCTGGGATTTAATAGAAATGGAGGACTAAGAACTGAAATACAGAGGACCCAGGTTCGTGTGAGCGTGGCTCACAGATAACACTCACTTGTGTGCTCAACTTCCCTCCAAAGGATCCATCAGCCCTTTTCCCATGGCAGCTGATCCTGTTCTTTGGAATGCCCAAGGTACAAACCACTGTTTCCTGTGGGTCTGGAGTTGTTACAGAATGTTACACAGTACACACATGATGAGCAAGAAGTTCATTCACAGGAAAAGAAATTTCCTATCATTTTCCCATTTATTAGAATAAAATATATTTCTTTATCTATTTGGGGAGATGACTTTAGAAAATGCTATAGATGCCTGCAAAGTCACAATTGAGAGAATAAATTAATATTTCTTTTCAAAATGTATTAGTGATAGATCACAAAAGTGATCATACTGGGCTCCTCATTGTCCTCTGCTCAGCAGCCCCCAGAGTCCCACAAAGGGTCGCTGAGATGCTTAGAGATGAGCATTAATATCTCATATAAATGAGCTGCCAGAAAAGACAGTCAGAGGGAACTCTGCATCACACAGAGAGAAATAATAAAGATGATCCTGAGTCAGTCAGGCAGAGCTGACCAGCCATCCGTGTGACATGGAGATAAATCAAGGCCTGCCACTGACCCAGGGAGAGGCAGAAGTGGAAGCCAGTGGGTTGGAGGAAAGCTGGTAATGACCCCTACCAGCAGGTGAGAAGTGATGATATGAATCCTGCAGCAGCTGGGCAGAAAGAAGTTTACAGAAAGACACTTCGATTCTTTATGTTTATCTATGTTTCTGCTCCATAGAGGATTCATGTTTAACTCAGACATCAATCAGGAAATAATTCCTTCTGTCACGCTGGGCAGAATGTGGTCACCAGCACAGAATGCTATGGAGAGCTTGTACTTGGAACAGAATGGTGGAAAGTAGGGCTGGAGGGCGGCTGGGAGAGAGGTCATGGGCAAAGCTGGAGACACCCTCTGCAATGAGCAGCAGGGAAATATCTCTGAGGAAACATGATGATACATAGATTCAGTGTCTGTGGACACTGAGAATAATCTGTGTGCTTGGAGAAGGGCCTGAAATCAAAGATGTGATGTCCACAGAGCTGTGTAGGAGTAAAAAAAGATACTGGAAACACAGAAATACCATGGAATGGGGCAGAGAAAGAAGAAAAAGACCTTAACTACAAAGGGCCAAAGATTCACCAATTCTTGGATGAGGAATGAATTGAAAATGAACATCAGTGCACCACCAAATATAATTTCTATTTTGTTCTCTGTGAGTACCTTTAAGTTATATAAGATTTTAAATGATTTCTAATGGCTCATGAATGCATAACAAATTCTTGGTACATTTCTGGGAGGAAATAAAGGTTCTTCTATAGATTTATATCAATAGCCATTTGAATTGGGAGGCAAGCTGAGAATCTTGTGCCCAGGATTTGCAAACCTGATAAGTAAGCTTCTCCTAAAGCCATACATACATATATATGTATGTATGTGTATGTGTGTGTGTGTGTGTATGTATGTATGTGTATGTGTATATATGTGTATGTATATGTGTGTGTGTATATATATATATATATCACAAAATTTTATGTTGGCCCACACCTAGAATTTTGATCTCCTTAGTCTATAAAGGGAAAATAAATATCAGCATTTGAAGAGCTCCTAGGAGATAGATTGCATATGCACCAGGATCAGGACCCCTGGTTCCTTTCCAAAATGGAATTAGCTGAGTCATTTCTGCCTGGAGCTGATGTGAATCACAGGAGCACCCCAAATACTATGGCCAGGGCTGAGGGGAATAGAAACGCAGATTTAAAACCCTGGATCCCAGCTTGTAGCTCATATTTGGTGTGTGGTGGGGGTAGTCACACCTAGATAATTCATGGCAGGTAGGTGGGCAGGAGATGGTACACACAATCTCCAGTGTGCAAGGATACTAGGGAAGAGCAAATTACTAGTAATATTAGTGAAAACGCTGGGATCCATGAAGAAATCCTTATAAAGTCTGAAGGTAATCACAAATACTTCAGAAGTAAAAGACCAATAACTGAAGCATTATATCCCACCATTAATATTTATGAAGGTGCTTTAGGTAATAAAAATATTGAACTACAATGGGAAAATCAGCTCAAATTGAATATAAAGAGAAAAAATGAATTCAGCTGTGTGTAAAGTCGTCACAAAACATTAAGCCAAGTAAACTTTGAATTCAGTGCTCTGTGCACGCTGTCTGTCCCTGGGAAAGGTTATAAGAATACAAAGAAAGCTTAAATGTGACTTATAGTTTGTTGTTTGTAGTATTGAAAGTAGTGATTTTGAAACTATTTTGTGTGTATTATAAGATTGAGCAAATGAATAAATATAAAGTATATTGTTGGAAACCAGGGTTCTTGCTGTGGGTGAAGGGAGACACAAATATGGAAAGGATGAATAACAGAGAGAAACTTGGAGTGTTGGAATGGAATTGTTGGATCAGTATGGTCTTCTCTTTAAAAATTTTTTTGTTCTATTTGTGAACACTGAGAGAGCCTAAGAGTACTGATACCCCATGAGCAGTGAACACACTTAGCACCAGATTTGGTTTCTAAATACCATTCTCCCTTAAAAGTAACAAGGAGAAAGTTCTGAAAAGCTGATAGATTCTAGGTCAAAATATTGAAGAAAGAAAGCGTGAAAATGTTCCTTCTGGCCAAATTCAGGGTAATTTGAGGATCAAAAATCATGATAACTGGAATGCATTGTAACATCAATTTTTAAAAAAGAATCTTCAAGTCCACATTGATACAAAAACGTTTGAAGCTCTTTATGGAAGAGTGCTGAGTAATAAATGCACATGTATAATGGAATTGGAATCTTCAGAGAAGAATCATTAGTGACACTAGAATCACTGGGGAAGATATATACTCTCAGTCTTGAACTAGCAGTCCACAGGTTGCTTCATTACAAAGGGGCAAAGGTACCTGTACCCAAGAAAAAACCTGACAGTACCATTTTCAACAAATGACCAAACTTAACATCCCTAGTAATGGGCCACAGCAACATGGTGGGCCTGCCTCCTGATATGACAAGCTCAAAAGACATTCCTGTAATATTCACGCCAAAAATGTTCATCCTGAATCTAATCAGGAAGAAAACACCATCAAGTCCAAATTAAGGAATGTCCTTCTTGACTCTTCAAAAATATCTACTCTGTGAAAGACAACATAGTCTTAGAAATTATTTTAGAGTAAATGAGATTAAAGAAACAGCAATGCATGACCCTGGATTAGATCTTAGATCAGAAGAAGACAAAAAAAAAATACAAAAACCAGGACATTAGTGAGTCAATTGTAGAAATTTGAACATGATCCATAGGAAATAAATAGGGCTTGTCAATGTTAAGTTTCCCGAGGATGATTATGAAGGAGACTATTAGAGGAATACATGTATTGTATATCCTCACTATATGTTTAGCATGTTTTATTTCCTTCTTATGTTTTCCTATTTAAATTTTTATTTTGGAAAAGTTCAATCATTCATCATGAAAAGAAACTCAGGACAGTAGCATCTGAAAAGTCAGGAGCATGAAGAGTGTCAATGCCCAAGTGATCTTCAGTGTGGAAGGCAGCAGGGACATCCAGGAAGAAGAGAAGAATATCTTTTAGATTTGAGAAGTAATAGACAACTGGTGACTTTGGCAGAAGCAGTGAATTGAAGCACAAATGAGAAGCAGCAAGTGTAGGCAACTCTTCTAAAAACTTGTTTCAGAAGGGGAAGAGAGAGAAGCAGTAGCCACCAGGTTCCTTGATCAGACTTGAGTTTATGGATTGATAGGGAGAAAGTGGGACCAAAGGTGCAGGTGTAAAGACTGGCCTGGAGGGGAAGGAGGACTTCTCACCTGCAGACTGTGCATGTGATGAGGATGGGGAGAGATGGAGGAGACTGGGACATTCCAGAACTGATGACCTCAATTTTTTTTTCTCTAATGAAGTAGGAGGCTGTCATCGTCTTAGACAAAGTGGGGGATGGGTAGAATTTTGCAGAACACTAAAGGAAATGTAAAAATTTGGGCTAGGCTTGGCCCCTGTCCTGATGTTCAGCCTTTAATTAAACATTACCTCATTATCTTGGTTATACAGCTATAAATTAGAAAAAAATGACAATGCCTCATTTAGTTCTACAGCTGTGATGCCAGAAGTCGTGACTGGAAAGGAACCCACCTGTGTGAACACTGCATTCTGGCTTGACCCATATATGTTCATTTCTTTGTCCTTTGTCTTTGGTGCCCCACATACACTTTGAGTCTCCATATAAAAATGTTCCTGTTCACCAAAGTGCACTTTCCCTTTTAGACACAGCAAAGCAAAGAGATGCTTATCTTTAGAGGAACTTAATTTTTATGTATTCAAAACAGAATGTAGTATATTTCACTAAATGTTAATATTATTTTCTTTCAGTTCATGGGGACAACATTTTGTGTCCTAATTTGATTTACAGTAATCCTTATAATTTGGCCAACTGTTCATTGGTAATTTATTATATGCAAGATAATTGAGCAATTACATTCAATTTCAAAATCTCCTGTGCATCTGGCTCCATTTGCCTGCCTTCCCACATTAGTATGTTCTCAAGAACTAGAAACTCATTCTTATTGACTTGAGCAACAGATCTTGATCATCAGGGAAGAACAAAGAATGAGATGCGTTCACCTAAGGGTAAAGCCACCTCTGTAATGTAACTGCCTGGGGGCAGAATTGACTTTACACAGCAAACAGAAACTTGTACAACAAGTGACATTCTACCCGACATAATTTTTTCATCTGTTTGCTGGAAAGATTAAAACCCCAAACCACAACTCTGCAGCCACTGAGTTGAAATCTCTTTCAACTTCATTAAAACCCACAGCGCAGCTGGGAGTGTAGCTTAGCAATAGAGTTTGCCTAGCAAGTGTGAGGTCCTGGGTTCATCCCCAGCCCCACAAAACAAATAAACAACTCCATAGGACTTGATGTGTGAAAAATAAATGGGTGCATGTGAGGGAGGAGAAGGAGAGAAGAAGTAGAGGAAAAGTCTCTCTCCTTCTTTTCAGATTTCTCCCAAGTGGAAAGTAACACTTCAGAGCCTATGATTAATCATAGGTTTTCAAAGATAACATTTGTCTCCATTCAAGAAGGGGGAGGTGGTTTAGAAAAGCATTGAGATAACTTAAAACATTGTTGAAGATTTAGTGAGCAATTCATAGATATAAATTTTGAAATCATTAGTATCAAAATATATATATGGGCAGCCTTGATTCTAAGCCTTGGACTTATTGGTTCATCCAATTTTAGTTCTCTAGGTAACAGAAATTTGCAATTTAATAATAACTCTAACTGCAACTGCCAGTAAAGATTCTGTCTTCAGGCATTCTCTGTCTTTCCCCACCCGCTCCTTCTGCTATGAGTTTGGTGGCTGTAATTTTCATTAACCAATCATAGCACTAGGTTACACCAAATTTGGTCTGAGGGTGTCTACATACTTTGAGTCTCTAGGTAATGAAATATAACCTAACTTAGTACATCAACTGAAAGACTAACTAGGAATATTTAAATTTGTTCTTGTTTTTGTTTTTTTTAACAGGTGAGTCTTAGACAATCACAGAAACTGAAATTCAGCCAATCATAGGCTGCCAATGATTAGGCTGTATCCAAATAAAGACAGCCTGAGATGTAACCAACTGAGCTGTTTCTGGACTGTTTCTGTTTCCTATCTATAAATATCTGCCCACATTGTGGAGCACAGCTTTCTGAACCTCTTCCAGTTCTGAGGGCTGCCCAATTGGAGGATCATTCTTTGCCCAATTAAAGTCTGGTAAATTTCAATTAAATATATTCTCTCAACAATAGCAATTTTCTCTCCTCCCTCTTGATATCAGATTTCAGTATTAGCTTATTAGTCTTTTTATCTGAGAGCCATATATATATATATATATATGTATATATATATATACACACACACACACACACACATATATATATATATAATTTTTTCTTTTAAGTGGATTTTTGGACATTGTTCTCTGCTTTGGTAACTTCATTCATTTTCATGGGGTCTTCCAAACTCCCATCTCCAGCCCCAGTATTTCTCAAAACTGCCTGTGAATAACACCCATGAACACCTGCTGGCCCCTGGGACCCCCTCATCTTCTGCCTGCCTTCAAATATGTTATAATGTCCCCAGGTTGTTAATGATATTGTCTCTCCCCTGCTCATCAAATCCATAATTTCAGAGTCCTCTGAATGCTCCTTTTGCTCTTCATACCTAGTCAGTACCTGACTATCTCTTGCACCTACATTTCCTGCCCAACTCTATTGCAACAAGTATAATTTCTCACTTGGCACGCTATAATGACCTTTGACCCTGTTCTCTGATGGGCACTCTCTTCCCATTCAATCTAAACTGCACTTCCAGGTGCATTCAAGGGCAATCTTGACCTTGTCACCTTCTTTTTCAAAATCTCAAATGGCTTCTACAAGCTATAGAACCAGTACAAATTCTTTTGTAAAACTCCTTCCTTCTCTCTGAGTTTGATTCTGGATTGTTTTTCTTCTAATTTCCATGAGAAGAATTAAGATAAATAAGAATTAAATAAATAAATATAGAAGTAATATCATTAAAGCAGCATCAATATGCCCAAAACTCCCATGATAAAAAGGCGCTTTAGAATTCACCTTCAATGATTTGACTGACACATTGAAATGTTTCTTTGTCATAGTTCCCTCCCGCTCCCCGTGCCCTCTAGGTCCAATGAATAATTTATGTTGTATTGCATCCTCTGAAAGGTAATGAAGAATAGGTACTACCAATGTGGACAAGTTCAAGATTTCTGTCTTTGGGCATCTTCACAACCCTCATGCTGAAAACTACATGTAATGTTAACAATTCCCTAGGACAGTGCAGATTTCAAACATGACTTCCTAGAGCCTCCATGGGTTCACCTGCACTTTTCAACTATATTTCCTGAGCTGGCACATTTCAGAACACAGGTTCACCATATAATGGAACCCAGTCATATTCATCCTTCATGGATTTGGACTTCTCTTTCTCCTTTATTCTCACAAAAACACACCTATTATGGAGGCTTAATATTAGATTAGTCTAAACCCTGTAGGCAACTCCAGAATTCTCTACCTGTCTCTCATTCCTAGTTAGGATTTTGATAAGTATGTTACAAAGGAATGATTTCAATACGTAGACCTCCACAGAAACATAACCTTTGTTCCTTAGTCAAGTTGTTCTCAAACTCTAGTCTGTTTATGTTCTGCACCTTACGATTAAACGCAGGGTCTCATGTACACTAGGCACGTTCTACCCCTGAACTACACACACCCTTAGCCCAGATTTATCATTTATTTAAGGGATTTTTCAAACTTACATTGAAAACTTCTTTTTCAAAATTAGACAATGCATTCCAGTGGTTTAAAAATGAAACAGAATCTGAACGTATCTGATGAAGAGTCTTGGTCCCTCCATCTGTTTTCCAAAGAAGATCACTATCATTAGTTTCCTGTGTATCTTTTCAGAACTTCTCTATGCAAATGCAAGCAAATGTAAATCTATATTACCACACTCCCTGCTTTGTACACCTTTCTGCATTTTTTTTCTTTTGCTTATCTGAATAACTTGGAGATCCTTCTATCCCACAGAAGGTAATAAATAACAGATCTTACCAATGTGACCAAATTCAAGATTTCTGACTTTGGTCTCCTCCTCATCTCTCACATTGAAGTGTGAGAATGTCCTCAATCAAAAAAAATTACATATGCAGCCATATTGAATTCCCTTATATAAATAGATAGACACTCGATTTGTTTCTAGTGTTTTCCTATTGCAAACAATGGTACAAAGAAAAACTTTTAAAATACGTTATTTGGCAGGTGAACAGTTCAAGCTAAGCTGTAGGATAAATTCCCAGAGCAGGGTTGCTGGTTAAATGGCATATACATTTGGACTTTTCATAGATATTGCTAAATCTTTCTTCATAGAAGTTGTTCTAGTTTGTATTTCTATCAGGAAGATAAGAAGGCAACAGAATGTGGTGTCAAACTTAATATACTTTGACAATTTGTAGGCTAAAAATGGCTTAAAATTGTAGCTTTTCATTTAGGAAGGGACTAAGCATCTCTTCCTACCTATAAGGGCCCTTTTTAAATAATTTACTCCTGTGATCTGTCTGCTGGTATTCTTTGCTTATTTTTCTAGCCTTTCCTTTTCATTTCTAGGAATTCTTTATATAATTAAGAAATCAGGAACGATTAAGAAACTGGTGCCTATGGTATGGCAACTATTTTCCACTTGGTATTTATTTTTTGACTGCTTATATTTTTCTTTTGCTGAAGTGTGCTACTTTATATAGTATAACTGATAAATCTTTTATGAAAGTTAGAATTTGAGTTATACTCAGAAATACTATTGAGGAGTTCCCCCGTGCTTTTCTTGCTTGCTTTTTGGATTCATTTCACTTTTGGCCTTTTATCTTGTTTTATGTTGATGTCATGGGGTAGTATGTTAAAATTAATTCTGATCATTCCTTTTTTTTCACTTTGAACCTGACCTCCAGTGAGAGCAATTCCATGGCATTTATCTGTGGACAAATTTTCAGTTTCTCTCCTTAGAAGGAGCAGAGGCTGCCAGGCCTGGCCAATGTAATGCAAATGATTACTCTCAATATCCTACTTCTAGGCAATGTTGCTATGTCCCTCTGCAGTGGATCTATCGCAGAATACACAGAAGGCATCACTGTAGATTTACCTTGGAACCTGGCAAAAAGTGAAGAAAAGCCCAGGCAACAAAGGCACATTCAATGAGGACTGAGCCAGTTAATGTGGGACAGGAGAAAACTTAAGGGCAGTGAAGGACCTGAGGTGTTGGAACCTGGGACAGGAGCTAGGGGAAATAAATTTCAAATGTACAAGTGTTAAAATCAACCTAAAAAGCAAAGGTTTGAACTTTGTAGGACTCAAATGTCAAGCTGGAATTTGAGACTTTCCCTTTAAGGAAAACCAGAAGCATTTCAGGAGTACTTAGACACACAGGGCATGATTAGAATCTGCTGTGGGATAGGAGGACACAGTTCCAAATGGAAGTACCTGGTGGTAAGAGGAAGGAAAATTGAAAATTTCAGGACAAAATAAGTTTTCCAGTTTGTGTTATCTCCATAGCAGATGGAAAACTCAAGATTAAGGGTTTTCAGGAGTAAAACAATATCCTTTGGAACTTTCTGGAAAGACACTTCCAAACTGGCCAAAGGCCAAGCAGATGCTGACATTACATGAATACTCACAATCACAGGCTTCATGTCTTGATACACAAACTTCATCATTTTTGTGGCCTGCTTGTCATGGGCATATGAATCTGAAACCACAGCACAGACAATCTGACCCATGCAAATTACCTGCAGAAAAAAAAAAAAAAAAAACAGACCAAGGAACATGCCAGGAGGGAATGAAAATGTGCACTGGAAAGGCTCTTGCCAACTGGGGTTGGGGGAAGACATGCCTGGAATGGTGTGTGGGTGACTGGTAGCATAGAGATAGGTCTGGGTTCTCACTCTGGCTCTGCCACTCAGAGCTATATGGCCCCAAACAGTTTGCTAAGACCATCTAAGTTTCCAAGTCTTCATCTTAAAATGAAACAGTGTCAACTTAACAGGGGTCTTAGCTGCCTTAAATCTGTTCCAAAACAAGGCTTAGTACAAATAAGAAATCTAACGTTATGACTCGGATTGTATATGGTCATGTGTGCAAAGTCATCTGGAAAATAATCAGTTCCAAGAAAGAGCAGCTGCTGTGAAAATGCTAGGCACTGTTATGGTGCTACCTCGTCCTGGGCATACAGTCTGCCTTCTTCACTGCCATTGTCACCAGGAACATCACTTCAAGGATACCAGGCCATGCCAGGGCCTTGGACGCATCAATGGAACTGGGGAAAAAACTTCCTAGGCATTACTGGGTTTGCAAGTCTGGTCACTTACACAACTCTAGCATGTGGCCTGATGCAGGTCACCACTGCCAGGAAGGGTTCCTCTGCCAAGGCAGGCATGTCATCACAAAACACTGCCTTCCCTGTGGAGGGGTGAATGCCAGACTGATGAATGATGGGCGTCCGACTGGATCTTGCAAGGGCTTCTGGGGATCTATGAACTGGGTTTAAAAAAAAAAAAAAGCACAAAGCAGATTGGTGTTATGAGTCAGAAGCAACCATAAAGAAATGGGTACATCTTTGTCTACTCTAAATGCCTCAAGCCTGTGTTCAGCTCTAACTGGAGTTTTCTTCAACCTCATTGTTTATCCGCATGACACTATAGAGGGTACATATGATGAGGATGAGGCAAGGTGGGGACTGGACCAGCAGGAGATTGATTGTGAAAGAACTGCATATGGGAAATTCTACTTTTATGAGAAAAACTACATAGTTTAAACAGTTCTTAGTAAAATACCACTTGAGGTACAATTTCCCATTGTTGGCACGTCTATTAGGGAGCCTGTGTGAGGTTCCCCTTAAGGCAGGGAGGCAGTGCTGACTAAACAAGCATCAGTTGGGAAACTAGGAGACACAGTTCTGGACCCAGAACTGCCATAAGTAACTTTGGGCAGAAGTTTTTGTTTGCTTGCTTATTTATTTTCAAACTCTTCGGGCTTTCGTTTCTGAACCTCAAAAATCATGCTTTTTAGCTAAACCAACTTTTGAACTTGTAAATTTAGAGGCTTTTTTTTTGGTACTGGATATTGAACCCAGGGGTTCTTAACCAAAGAGGCCATAGCACCATCCCTTTTTAGTTTCTTTAATTTCAAGACAGGGTCTTGCTAAGTTGCTGAGGCTAGCTTTGAACTTGTGATCCTCCAGCCTCAGCCTCTCAAGTCACTGGAATCACAGGCATATGCTACCATGCCTGGCAGACTTTTTTTTCTTTTTTAACTAATCTGGGTCTATGAATTTAGAGCTGGGGTGCGGATGAAGTTTACTCTTCCTTCATTGAAGGCAAATTTTATAACACAAGAGTGAAGATCTTTAAGAAGTGTCAGTTCTTGTATTCTGTAATTTCATGTAATTGAAGTTACCCAGTGGATATTTCTGTCCCTTGAAGTTGTTGCATGGTGCTCCTGGAGATGAACACCAGGATGTTTTCCAAATAACAGTTTCTTTTCTTCATTTGGTAAACCTCCTTAGACCAACAACCAATCCAGCTTCAGAACATCAGTTGATGTGAGAGGGAGGGCCAAGCTCTTTATTTGGGAAAAAAATCTAGACAATTGTATTAGTCAGTGTTCTCTAAAGGAATAGAATCAATAGGAAGTATAATTATAAGCAGGGGATTTATCAGGCTAGCTTATTCGACCAGAAGCTGGAATCGTCTACAATGGCCATCTATAGGCTGAAGAACTGAAAGAACCAATAGCTGCACTGTCCAAGAGGCCAAAGCTCCAGAACAAGAGGGATTAACGGTGCTACCCTAGTCCAACACTGAAGGCTTCTGGAGAAACCACTTTGGAAGAGTGAAGAAGTGAGAGTCCCATTTCCTCAGACGATTGTAGCTGCAGTCAAGAACCCATTGGAGAAAAATGGAGCTTACATCTGCTTCTACTTCCTTGTTCTTCCAACTTTCATCCCATCCAAGCCACCATCCTATTGTAACCGCTGTTTACCAGTGACGAGTCCTTGCTTCCCCAAATGCTGAGGTATAACACCAGAGAAGCACGCAGAGGCAAGTTTAGAGTGGAAAGTAGAAGCTTTATTAAAGGACAGCAGAAAAGACTTCTCCCTGGAGGAAGAAGGGGACCCAAGAGGTGGAATCTGAGGAACGGAGAGGTCTTCCCTTTTTTATAGCTAAGGTCTTCTTTCAGCTTTCCCACACTCCTGTCCTTTGTTTTCCGTTATCTTGCAGTGATAGGAGGCAGGTGGGAAGGCCCAAAAGGTAGGGGATAGGTGGGCTGAAGGAATAATCTGGGCAGAAAAGGCCTGGGGCAGCTTTGATCAGCATTTCCCTGTTTGCTGGGAGCTGTTTCATTAACTGTTCCTTAGAATAGGTTCCAGGCCTTGGGGACATTAACATTTCAATTTCCCCAAGTGTTGCTCTGGTTTCCTGGACTCCATTCTCAATAATGGCCTCTGTTTTATTTATCTTACTTGATATTAGACCCGATTTACCTAACTACACTAACTACCTATCTGTAAATCTGGCTTCACTATTGGATGGTGCTGCCCACACTTAGGGAGGGTCTCCATTTCAGTTGGCTATCCCACATGCCAATCATTCCTAGACACACTCTCATTGACACGCCCATAAACTCCTTAATCTTGGGCATATTTTAATCCAATCAAGTTGAAAATTAAAATTAACCATTAGAACACTGCTCTGTCCTCTCCTGTGGCCCTCTGTGTACACTGGTGGGTTAGCCTGGGGTGACGAGGGTTGGTGTACACTGGTGGGTTAGCCTGAGGTGATGAGGTTTATGTGCAGATGGCCTTAAATCCTCTTTTTAGCTATAGGGCAAGTGAAAAACCCTTTCCTAATATTTCCTTCAGGTTTCAGCAGCCCTTTGGGTATAATTTTGTCCTTCAAATCTATCTTTAGTTTTCATTTTTATGAGATTTAATCATATAAAAACAAAATAGAACTATAAATGGCTAGTGAACATCTGAAAAAAAGAAATAGTTTCACTAATAAAGTAATGCTAATCAAAATAACAAGATACAATTTTTCTCTAAATTGTGAAAGATCAGAACACATAATACCCAATGTTGGTAAGGTAAGGGCTGCTGAAATGGGAAACAATCTCTCTAGGCTCTTTTCAAGAACCTATGACATAGAAATTCTACAAGTAGGAATCAGTCTTAAGGATATAAATGGAAATCTGTGCAAATTCATGTACTAGAATATTTGCTAAAATGTTGTTTGTTCCCCCAAATGAGGATTGGTTAAGTAAGTAAGAGCCTATCCATTTGAATAAAAAACCTGTTTCAGTTAAGAATCCCTTTTTGAAAAATATTTAGTGACATGAAGAAAGGTTCATGATAGTGCTATTTTGTAAAAACAGAGGGATGTCAGATTATAGATACAATATGATACTCACTTTATTTTTATTTACTTATTTATTACACCCTAATAACTCTTAAGATTAGAAGGAAATCTATTAAAATGATAATAGCATGTTTAAAACATTATTCAAAACTTGGAGAAAGATAAAAGAAGATTTCATGTGCTTTTAATGTCACACTGGAACACAGTCCAACAAACCTGTCAATGGTTACCTTGTTCTTTAGGGGATCATTTTTTTTAGGACTTTTTATTTAATAATGATTAGGCTGAAATTCTGTTAAGTTACATAGTAACATGTAGTTTTTTTTTTAGTAAAGAATCAAATGATTCCTTCCCTTAGAAATGACAGTCTCAAAGATTACAGCTTTATTCCCTCTAAGATATTTACCACTTCTGTTATCTATATCTGCTACGTCTTTCATTATTCTTTCAGTGACTTTATACTCAATCTCAAGTTCATTTTCATTCAGTTGAATCATTTCACTGGTCCCCTCATTAATAAGCTAAATAGGTCTCTGACAGAAAATAAAATTGTGGCATTTGCAGGTAAATGGATGGAGTTAGAGAATATCATGCTAAGTGAAGTAATCCAATCCCAAAAAACCAAAGGTGGAATGTTCTCTTATAAGTGGATGCTGATCCATAATGGAGTGGACATGGAAAAAATGGAGGAATTTTTGATGGTGCAAAGGGGAGAAAGGGGTGGGAAGGTGACATGGGGGCAAGAAAGATGGTAGAATGAGATGGACATCATTACCCTAGGTACATGTATGACTGCATGTATGGTGCAATGCTACATTGTATACAACCAGAGAAATGAAAAATTGTGCTGCAATTGTATACAATGAATCAAAATGCATTCTGCTGTCATATATACCTAATTAAAATTAATTAATTAATTTAAAAATAAAAAATAAGTCTCTGATACATGCTTACTTTAGATTTGCCTGAGAATTAGGTTTTTAATATTTGATTACTTTAAAAGTGATTGTATGTGTATGTATGAAAGGTTTCCAGTAGATTTGGGTTTTCTTTATATTTTTCTATATTTGTCAAGTGTTCATTACAGAGAATTTTACTTTTATCATAAGAAAGTGCAAACATGCATGTATATGTATGAATTCATACATTCTATATTGATTTCTCAATCCACATTTTCTGTAATCCTGTACCTGGTGAAGGACACACCACACCCAGGATTCCTAAAGGTGTCTTTGCAGCTGACAGGACAGATTCTGACTGTGATATGGAAAAAAGTTTTCTCAAGCTTCCTGCTCATGTGTTGAAGTCTTGATTTTCAGCCTATAGTGCTATTGGGAGGTGGTGGATTTTTTAGGGAGTGGAACATATTGGAAGGAAGTCACTAGGAATGTGCCCTTGCAGCAGTGGCTATTAGGACTCCCATATCTCTCTCTCTCTCTCTCTCTCTCTCTCTCTCTCTCTCTCTCTCTCTCTCTCTCTCTCTCTCATTCCTAGACACCATGAGGTAAGAAATTCTGTTCTACTGTATGCTTTTTGCTATGAGGTACTACTTTGCTACAGGCCTCCAAATAATGGAGCCAACAGACCATGGTCAAAACTTCTCAAACCATGAGCCAAAACAACCTTTCTTCCTATTAAGTGGATTTCCCCAGGTGCTTTGTCACAATGATGGAAAGCTGACTAACATACTCCCTGAAACTTAATCTGCCCTGCTGGATAAGTTCAGAGGTGTCCATCATCACAGCCATATGAGTTGGACATAGGGCTCTCTTCTGCCGTGGAAGACTCCAGCGTGAATAGGCAGCTCCTTCACTGATGGAAACTGGAGTCTGAGTCCTGTGGGAGAGAATGGGAAGCACAGGAGGCTCTGAAATTCAAGGCTGAGTGAGGGCTGGAGCAGATCAGAGGAGGAAATGAACCCACATCATGGGAAAAAAACCTGAAGGCAATAGATGGCCAGAGCAATCTGTGGTGACCCAAATGCCCCCTCCCAGGCAGGGAAGGGAACAGGGTCAACCTACTTCCTGCCTTCATACTCTGATTTTCTCTTTCATCTCTCCCTCTCAACCCCAAAGCCATGCAGCTAATATAACTAGAGTCACTGGTGTTTCCTTAGTTATGCAAATGAGAATTGTGACAGTGACCGTGTTTTCTTATTAGTTTCATTGTTCTCTCTTGTTTATTGACTGGAAAGGACTCTTAGTGAAATATTCAGATTGGAGTGTCCACTCTTCAAATACCAGCTTCCTCAGGAAACATCATTGTCCCACTCAGGACAAGCTAGGGACAGAGGTGCAGCAACCCACTTGCTGATGGTGGGTTTGACTAGATTCCTTGACTGGAGCACACACATCCTGGCATGGACAGACACATCCTGGCCTGGTGAGAAGGCCTTAAAGATAACATCGAGTCAGCTGCCACCTGATTACTCACTGTCACCAAGAAGATGACAAGAACTGAAAATACACGTCCCTTCTTGCTGAATTCTGCCACTTCAGAAACTGCGACAGTGAAAGTCACTGAACACAGAGACAGCAGGAGATCTCTGCTGCCCCCTGTTGCTAGGTCCTGGTAATACTGGCCATTTTAACCAATATGCTATCTAGCTTCAGTAATTTTATTATATAAGGGAATAAGATTATAGGCAAAAATCCAAATTCAATAAGTCCTGGCTATTACCAACATTTTAAATTGTTGCCAGTCTTAAGAGATAAAAGTTCTATCGCTTTGCTTAAAATTTGCCTTTTAAAAAATACCATGTGAGGCTTTAGAAGTTGAATGGTTTTATTTTCCCTGTGATCTGCCAGTAGGAATGCTTTTCTTAGTTTTCCTTTATTCTTATTAACGTATAAAAGTTTTTGTTGCATATTTTTTAAATTTATTTTTCCCTCTTCCATAGTCAAATTTGTCAGTCTTTTCCTTTATAGCTTTTGGGTTTCATGTTGTACTCACAGAAGTCTTCCCCGAGCTATGGACTTAAAAAAATAATAATCATGCATATTTTTCCTAGAAATTTCCTGCCTTTGTTTTTAATTTCTAAAACTTCAATCAAGCTAGGATTTATTTTCATTGTAAGGTGAGAAATAAGACAGTTTTATGTTTCTTTCTTTGTCTTTGAAAGGGTTTGCTAATTGCATCAATTATCTCTGTTTAAATACTCCATCTTATTACTTAATTAACATGCATTTTTATTTCTCATGATACCCCATTTTCTGATCTATTTCTGAACTCTGTGCTGTCCCATTGGTCTTTCAGTCTCTTCCTGTGACAGTATCTATAATGTTTAACATCTTGAGATGTGTACTATATTTCAGAAGTGTATAGGGTTAATTTCCCTTTGTTACTACTATTATTTTTCACAATGTCTATTTTTATGTTTTAATTTTATGTCTTCCTAGCTAAGGACTGCATCTTTCCCTTTATCCATGTCTTTTAAAATTATTATTAGACTGTTACAGTTATTCATAGTAGTTGGGTCCATTCTAACAAATCATGTCTCATTTTAAGTTTAATACTAGTTTAAAACTTCTCTTAATGTGTAGGCCCTGCACATTCTTATTGATATTATCCTCAGAGATGTTTCTGTTTGCTGTTGTTAAGGGGAACTGTCATCTCACTGCACTTTCTTATTATTGCTTGTGTGTAACATCCCATAGCTGAGCTTACAATAGTGATTTGAAATTCAAAAGGAAAGCAAGGTTAAAGGACAGCTGTATCCTTATTTGTCAGTTCTGTTCATTCAAAAAATGTACTAACCTCAAACGACTGAGTCCCCAGAGGTATGGTTAAAGGAAAGTCTTCTAGGATGCTGGTTTCTTGGAGATGTTGTGATATGCACAAGGGTCCTGAAATAAAGACACTTTTATTATTTTAATGGAAAGTATTGATTGTGAAGATCTAGTTGACTGTTTTTTTTTTTTTTAAAAAAAACTGTATGTTGCTGCATGGTCTTCAGATTTTTATTTTCATCACTTTGGGGAAGTTTCTATAAATTAGAGGAGTTCTTTGAGTATCATCCATTAAGGGACATCAGAAACACAATTTGAAAAAGAGATCAAATAAACACGTGGTGCTTATTGAAACTTGAGAGAGGCTGGAAGCACCTGGAAAGAGCTCTCTTCCCTAGAGTGTCCTAAAGGCAAACTCATCTTTACCCTCATCTTTAATTGCTGCAAAACATCTGAGTGGAATTAAAGAGAAAGCTGATCATGAAAGTTCTTCAGTATTCCACCATTCCTCCGCAGAGGAGATGCTGGGAGGGTGATTTTAGCTAGAATCAGCCTGCAAGCTTCATTCAACCCCAACATCTAGATTAAAAAGAATAAGGAAGGAGGAGGAGGAAGAAGAGGAGGAGGAGGAGGAGGAGGAGGAGGAGGAGGAGGAGGAAGAGGAGGAGGAGGAGGAGGAGGAGGAGGAGGAGGGAAAAAAGAAAGACAGAAAGAGAGAAATCTAATCAGTTCAGTAAGGAATACAAAGGTGTGTGATATTTACCAGAAAATTAATTTTAAAAACACAAAGGAAGGCTGCTAAAACTATTTTTCACATAGGAATATCATAACCTACACATGGGCCCTGGTGCACACTTGTTTATTTAAAGCATTGTTTTAAATAATCACATACATCTACTCTAAGATGCTATGATGCTACAGAGAGGGAACATGGGACCCCCTTTGAGAACCATGTCAATTGTCACTGTTTTAGGAGCAGCAGACTTTATTTGATATGAGGTATAGGTTTAGAAATCACCTTCCAATAAACTGCTGACAGGACCTATTTGCACTGAATGTAGTGGGGCCCACTCCTCCATGGAAGATGCCAAAGTCCATAATGGTGATGATTATGCTATCTTTGAAAAGGACTCTCATTCCAGCATTCACAATCACAAGGGAATTTTGCTGATGTGGACCAGTCTGAAAGCTGACACAAATTCCCACTGGAAAATAATAAGAATCTTTTTTTACTCTGGAAAATTTTCTTGATATGTACAGACATATCAAGAGTAGCACAATAAATGCCTTTCACCTAGGTCTGCAGATTCACCAATGGCTAACATTGTACCACATATGCATGTTCTCACTGTACTGCACACACACACACACACACACATGCACACACATGTTCCATCTAAGAGTTAATCACAGACATCATTGACACTCATCCCTAAATATTTCCATATGTAACTCCTTAATCCAGGGTTGTCTCCTGTATAACCATTGACCAACACCATTGTCATAATAATAAGCCTTATTAATGAGAAAAGATTCAATACTGCTATTTAATGTACAGTTCATGCTCAGATTTCCTCAAGTATACAAGAAGAAACTTTATGATTACCCCATGAGAGCCACAAAGGTGTTGTCTCCACCCCTCTTAGCTTCTTTATCCTAGAAGAATTTATTTATTTATTTATTTACTTACTTACTTACTTACTTATGAGAGTCATAGTCAGTTGTTTTGCTGACTACCCTCAACTGGAGCTTATCTGATTATTTCTTCATGGATTGATTTAGGTTGAACTTTGGAGGGTGACAAGAACACTATATAGGTGATGTGATGTAGAATCTGCTGCTTCATTTACTTCAAAATCACCCCACTTTCTGCTATAGACACCCTAATGGAAAGTCATGAACCCGGGTTAGGTTCCATTCTCAGAACACCATCTCTCTTCTCATTTGGCAAAACTTTTCCTGAGTCCTAGCATCCTTAAAACGAACCAGTCATGAATCTGCATGTTGGGTTCTGAGGATCAGTGACAAGTTATCAATAGCAAATCTTAATTTCATTTCATTTTCCTTATACTTTATTTTTCTGTATTTCTGAATTTTAAAGTTTTTTTTTTCTGTAAGCCCTAGGGCAGAGAAGACACCTATTAACATTTTTAGCAAAGGGTGATGACCATCTGTCTTTGACGCTCATGTAGTGCCCAGCAGACTTTCAAACTCTGAGTGGGTGAATAATACCAGGCGAAAATGCCCACAAAATAGATGTTCTGCTCTTCTATGTTTTGGTGTTGGAAATTGATTTTTATTTACTGGCTCAAGTGATCTGAAACACAAGAACTGAGATTCAATAGTAACATCCACTTTTGACCAAGTTTTCAATTGGCAAACAGGTATGCTATCAAAGAAAGAGCAAGTCAAAGGTAGATTTTGCCCGTCGGTAAATATGGAATCCTCCTTTACTGACAGTGTCTTAGATGATCAGAGCTCAGTTGGTTGCTAGCTCATATCCTTGTAGTCCTCATTAATTGAAAGAAAACATTAGTCTTGGACAATAAGACCTAAATGAAAGATTTTATAAATTATTTTTTACTTAACTGTCCTGAGGCTGATGGTGGACTTTAGACCTGGTTCTGTCACTCATTCACTGTGAACCTTTGTTGAAAAGATTAAACTTCTTTGGACTGCAATTTCTACACCTATGCAATAAGGATATTGGGTTATTGGTCCTTTTTAATTACATGAGTTGTGATTCCAAAGACCCTGGGCTTTTAGAGCATTTGAAGAAGGGTAAGAACGTAATGCAATGTCCTAGAGTTTGCTAATGAAACTGGTTAATGTTAAATCTGCCATTATTGCTTATACCTCGGCATGTGCAAAATATTTGCTACAAATTCTATTTTTTTATTATGCTGAGTTTAATTCAAAATAAAAATAAGGCAACTAAATTCAAACATAGAAGTGAATATTGTAAACTTCATAACCCATACCTTTCTAGAGACAGAAATGAAAATAGAAACTAGGATTTGTTCTGGTTTCAGGCTTGCATTTGCTGGATTCCTTCTATGAAGGAGGAAAAAACATTTATTCCCAAGTATATAGTACTGAAACTTACTTTATTAAATCCAGTCATATTTCTATTCTGAAAACACATTATAAAATTAAAATTAAATTGAAAAATTGCCACATGTAACATCATGACTATCCCAAGATTTCGTTTGTATCCAGATGTACTGGGGACTGTCTTGGAAAAACCACCTTCTACCTGTACTAACAGAGCAGGACTCCTGTGATTTATGGGAAACACTTGCTAAGCTTACAATGCGTGACTTACACGGCAGAGCGATCCGGATCAGTGGACAAATGTGACAATGGCAGACAGATGAGTGGATGGGGAGATAATGAGCATGTGTTGGAAGGGCTGGACTGTCCAGGGAGGAATGGGAATAAGCATGGGCACATTACTCACGAGAGCACTGACATCCACAATTAAATACCAACGACAGCAACAATCAATACATGAAACAATCTTAAGCCTATGTGATTCTTTCAAACCCACATCGGAGAACATGGACACCCAAATCAATGTCACTCTCCATGAAACAACCACCTTGGGAGAAAGGACAGATTTAACCTAAATGGCGCTGTCCACCTGTGATGTTCTGGGAACTCTGGAGGAAGGTACTTGGTGGTGATAAATCTTTATCCGATGAAGGTGAGTCTGTCTTTTGTTTCATTACACAGGGGCCACTTCCCTGGTCTGCTGCTCCTACTGGAAATTTCCTTTCATATAAGTCTGCCTGACAAAGTTGGTATAAAATTTATACCAGCATGATATATATATATATATATATATATATATACCCTCATTCATAACATAGAGCTTCTAAAACCCTTGTAGGCAAGAGTATTAGGAAAATATTTTGCTCTAATATTGGTTTTTGATCTGGTTGCTCCTAAAACCTTTGTAATTTCCTGAGTGATAGGAGCATCTGAACAGTTCCTAAGTTCCTTGGAATCCACAGGTAAATAGGAGCATCATTTATTCTGATGAGGTGACTTTTGGTGGGCATCTGGACAAACTCAGGTTAGGGGCTGGTGGCCAGGGAAACCAACCAAGTGATTAGAGGATTACTGCTTTTAGCAGAGGCCAAATGATGTCTTCACTCATGCTTATATAATGAAAATTCCATAAAAATTCAAAAGGACTAGGGTCTGGGCCAGCTGGAGATACCTGGAGATAAGGCTGGGAGAGGGCACACTTTGCCCTACTCATGTCTTCTACTTGGTGTTCTTCAGCATCCTTCCCAACATCCTTTATAATGAATGGGTAAAGTTCTGTGAGCTACTCTAGCAAATCAGTGGAAACCAAGGGAAGGGTCATAAGAGTCCCAATATGTAGCCTGTTGGTCAGAAGCTCCAGAAGACTAGAATTATTGTTGGCATCTAAAGTGGGGACAGTCATGTGGACTGAGCCCTCAGTGTGTGGGATCTGATTCTATCTCCAGGTAGGCAGTACCACAATTGAGTTAAACTCAGTGAATGTCTGACAGAAAACAGCTTGGTGAGTGAGGAAAATCTTCCCACTCTGATGTTAGAAACATTGTAGGTTAAGACACCTAAGTGCAGGACAAAGAGTAAGCTCTTAAAACAAAATTGCTACTAAACTAAAACTCTATGCTCTATTCCTTTATAGTCTTGCTCTAATACATAAATCAGTGGCAGGATTTTACTTTCTTGGTGTTTTCTTCACGGTTTTATGGTGCTGGGGATTGAGACTACGGTCTTGCCCCTGCCAGGCAAGCACTTCACCACTGAGCCCCAACCCCATGGGTTTACTTTTAATAATAAATAGATAAGGAGAAAGACAAGTTGAGATGTGTTCACTGGTGCTCCCTGATTGCTTGAAGTGACATTTCCACCCACTTTTCTTGAATCTGTGTGCTTTCAGGTCTAGCCACAGCCAAATGAAAAGTCAGCACTGCATCCAACGATGTCAATGAGGAGTTCATATTATCTTACTACTCTGTGTTGATGTTTGTAAAATAGACATCAGTACCTATAAGGGAATTCAGTGACTCACCTTTGGAAGCAACTTGGAGGATGCAATTACCCACACCCAAAATGGGGCTGACGACAGAAGTTGGTAATCTGCTCATCATGTAACCACTTAAGGACTAAAAGAAAGATGAATAAGCAATCTCAGGGCTTTTGTTGTTAAATAAATTGTGAAAGGGCTGAATTAAACAAAGAATGACATTTCTTTTCAACCTAACTCAGCAATTAGAATTTTAAAAATGCCAGCATGGATGAAATTTTCTTGCAAACCCTAAAATGTTTTTCAGGAAACATTAATCCTTTTACTTATTTACTAAACAGAAATGTGAAGACAAATGAAAATGAAAGTGAAAATTCACTTGAATGCCACTGCTAAAATTTGGCATTGGGTGTGAGATGGAGCAGAGGTGAGATGGCCTCTAGGTAATACACAATAACAACCTTTGGATCTGGGGAAGCAAGCTTCTGGGAAAGGCCATCCATGAGGATCCCATTGGTGAAGAATTTACTTCCAACAATGTACTACAGATAGCATGACTGAGATTCCCATTGCTGGTTAAAGGCCCTCAGGGAAAGAAAGTACAACCATACCAACTCAGGAAGCCTGGAATATGAACACAGAGTCCTGAAGAGGCCAGCAGAGACAAAACCATCATAATCAAAGAAGAGAATTAGGACTGGACTGCAAAGATAGTCTGGTGATTCTTTCATGCAGAGGGATTAAAGGTTAACAGGCATAACGCTGCCTGGATATTACTTATAGTTTATACCTATTTACATGTATATTATATTTATTTTAGTATTTTATAGCTCTATATTACATATTATAGTTTTAATATAGAATTACATTATGATGTTGAATAAATTGTGTGGTTTGCATTCATATTTGTTATCAAGTCAGTTCTTCTCAATAAATCTATCAGCTGTCTTTATAAAGTAACAAGTTGAAGCACTCCTTTGGGAGCTGTTAATGATAGACCTTTTTGGACTGGGTAGATCCTCAAGAGACAGTTGTAGACAAGTTCAGCTGGGTGGGTGAACCAGGAAGACATCTCCCCACTACCCCCTGATCAAACAAACCTGATCACTTAAATGGATTTTACAACAGGGTTTGAAATTGGCAATGCATGATTCAGTCATGTGAAATACACAGACGGACACAGCAGAACATGGTAGAAACAGAGGATGATACAAGCTCTCCTTCCTGCAGGACCCACACTCAGGTGTGGGGTGCAGGGAACCTACTGCCATGTTCCTGATCTGTTGTTCAGCCAGGGTTCTCAGATGCTTCAGGAGAGCATAATATATCTGTGACTTCTCTTTGGTGAACTTGGTAACCACATCAAGGATGTCCTTCACCTGAGTCAGGCTGAGGCCAGCACCCAGGGTCAGTTCTGAAAGTAAGACAGCTTCGTTAATATTCTGCAAGCCTGGAAAAGAAGAAAGCAAGTAAGGAGAGAAGACCATTGTGGGTATATGATGCCACCTTTCTCAGAAATGCTCCATTTTGCTGATTATTAAAGTAACACATACTCACAGTAGAACAACTTATGAATACAGAAAAGTGTGGAAAAGAGAGCACAAATAATACAGGATCTCTGAGAAGTAATCACGATCCTTAGAACCAGAGAGCGATAGCTCTCTGCTGCATGAACAGAGTGCTCCCTCACCAGGCACTACTTGGCCTGTCCCCACCTCTCCTCTCCCAGCAATAGGTGCTGTTTTCAGCCTCTGGCCCTTGGTATATGCTGCTCCCACTTTCTCTACCTAATCACTCCACTTGCCTTGTGACTTCAGCTTGGCAAAACCCTCCCTAACTCCCAGGGAGGTCGGGCTGACCTGTTATCTGCTTCTCTAACATTTGCACCTCTCCTGTATAGCACAGGTTGCAATTGCAATTTTGCATTTTATTTGTATATTATTTGTGTGAAACAGATTATGAGCTTCATGAGGGCAAGGTCCAGACCTTTTTCTTTAGATTCTTTATCCTCAGTGCCTATCTCCGTGCTTGTTTCCCTATCTAACTTCAAGCCCTCCCCATATGAAAGCTGAGTTTGAATTCCACACCGTTCACCATGGCTTTCATGGTTCTCTCATTTCTCTATTTCCCTATTAAACTTGTTCTATGTGATTGATTGGTACTGAAATGTTCTCTAGTTGAACCATGACCCTAAGTGCCACTGTGAGTAAACGCTCACTGGTCTCTTTCCCTCCATCCATCAACCCAACACCTACTGTGTGCACTGTTCTAGGGACTAAGAGCACAGATAGGTCTCCTCTCTATCAGGAAGTCAGCATTCAGCAGGGGAAGATGGTTATAACCAGGCAAATGAATAAATGATGTATTTCAGATATGAGAAGTGCTGTGAAGTACCAAAACCAAGTAATAGGGTAGGTATGAGAAGGGAGCTTGCAAACCCCTCCTGTAAACTCATTTCAGTGGTTATTAAGCAATGCCTTATCTGCTTAGGAAATCTTGTCTTGAAACTGAGAAAGTTCAGCTAATGAATTTTTACCTTCAAAATTGCTTTTCCTTGCCTTTCCATTCCACTCTGCACTATAGTCATGAGTTCTTAAAGAAGAAAAATATTATAATTCATAATCTCTTATGTTTCTAAGGCTGATAGGGAACCCAGGAATGTTCTGGATTTTGTTTCATCAACACAGACTAACTCAGCAGGGGGAGCTCACGCTTTAATTTTGGGAAGTTAGACAGAAAGGACTCTTGTAAAAAGAAACTGAAGTCAGCATTGGGACTCCTTTAAACAAGGTTTGCTGGCAGTGCTGCATGGAGCTGAGACCTTTGGTGAAGCAGGGCTTGACTTTCATTGGGGTAAATAGATGGAATGATGAATTTGTCTCAGGGTGAAATTTCTTCAACAAGATTCTGTTATGCTTACCCAACTGGCTAACTGAACAGATATCCCAGCTCAGGAATCGAAAGGTTTATCTAGAAGGTAACTGTGCACATGTCCACATCTCCATAGCTTTTCATATTACATTGTGAACTTAGGTCATGAACTTTTTTGACCTGTCTTAACATGGCTGTGATTTGTCATTGAACAAATAGCGATCTGTGGCCTTTGAGATTATGAAACATATTTATTTAGACCTCAAAGAATGTTTAATTGCAGGTTCACTACAAAGTAATCCAAGTTTAGAGAAGAAAACTAAATAAAGATTGAAAGCATGAGTTAATTTCTTACAGAATCAGAACTGTTAGGATGAATCAGCAATTTTGAAACCACGGGTGAAATCAACAACACTAGCAGTTCTTGTGCATGTGAGTGCGTACACTTGTGTGTGTGAGCCACATTTGTCCAGTTATTCAAAGGACTCTAAAATACCAGAGAAGGGTGTTTTAGGTGTGAGCTTCCCTAGAATTATACATCCTTTTGTTTACTAGACATTCTACAAGATAGAAAGCATTTTTAAAAATGTTCTCTTCTTTCTACTTATCCAAGACAAACAGATGTGTTCATACTGGGAAAGCATTAAGAAGAGCATAAAAAAAATACACACAAAATATTTTACTTCATGTTTGCAAATTTATATCTGGCTTTAAAATCAATGTATGCAGCATTTTAAATGGGTATTTTTTCACCTTTTCTCCTTAAAAATCCCCAATTCTACTTAATTAACATTTAAAAATCACTGTAACTGAGATAAGCCAAACACAGCACCATCTTAAAAGCATCCATTACATCATGGAAGAAGATTTCACTATTGATAACAGAAAATATTAATGTCAACTATTGTTTATTCTACCATTGTAGATGCATAATCTCCTTATGCATCTAACATTCCCAAGATATAGTTAGTTCTTGGGAAGAAATCAAAGCTTTTTCAGGAGGTTGGTTTACCAGCAGGCAATCCAGTGAAAAGCCTAATAACCATTAAACTAATCAATAAATAATTTTTTAATAGTTTTATTCCACATGTACTTTTCACAGAATGATGTTAATTTAAGGAATCAACTCCACTGAGTCCTAAATGATGGAGGAAAACCAAATCATACCTTTCCTTATTGGGTAGTTTGGGGACAGCCACTGAAATTGGATCTGCTGAGCTGGAGAAGGAGGAACTGGGGGCATACCTAGGCCTGCCTCTGGCCTGTGAAAATGCCATGGGCTATTAACAGGGAGCATGATAGCTGTTCTTTTCTGTTGCTAAAGGAAATTAATAAGCTAAGCATTCCCTGAACAATGGAAATATCGGAGATAGCCGAATGAATTTCTGGATGAATCAACAAACATTTGTTGAACTCCAGCTTTGTGCAGAAAATTGAGTTTCAAGAGAGGATATGTAATCTTTACTGGGAGTTTCTGAATTTAGGAGATATTCTTTTCAAAAGATTAGCTGTGGTTCAGCATTATGGTGCCAAAAATGATTTCCTCCAGCTGCATGGCCCCATGATTTGGTTAATGTCAAATAGCCTTTGCTTTCTTTAGCCAAACCATCTGCAATATAAGGGCGTTGTTATAATAAATGAGAACACACCTTCTTTTGTGTTAGTCACTGTGAATGATTCCAAGGGCCTTGCAGAAGAGATGATAATTGGATAGAAAACTTCTTTGAACTTCATATCAGGCCCTAAAGGAAAAAGAATTATCATTAGTAGAGTAAGAAGCCAGCTAGATTTCATTTTGCAAATAACACTACAACTTAGAAGTGATTCTTATAGACCTAATGAATAATGTGAAATAAAACTATGACAAAGGAGACTTGTCTTCCTCCTTAGTCATTTTTCTCATATTTGAGCTGAATCTGGCCCAAATAGTAAGCCAGGATTTCATACTCTAGAATTTAGTAAGAGGAACATCTATATTGCTATTGATCGATGCTTGAAAAAAAATGGAAATATTAACCCCAGAAAAATCTAATCATATTCTAGAGTTGGAATGAGAAACCAAATTGCTTTTTTAGGAGCCAAAGAAATTAGTCATATAACAAGATGAGCCAGGCAAAAGGGCAGTCGAATCACTAGGTATGTATTTTGATCTGCGAGTAGATGCCACACTTACACCTCCTTTCACAAATTTAGATTTTCAATAAAGGAAGTCAGAATTGGGGTCTCCTTGCTACCCACAGAGGAAAGTGTTTCCCAATACAAGAGGAGTGTTGGGATACTTCACTGTCAGTTCCAGAGGTCTTTTAGGGCTCCTGGGGCAATCCAGGTAGTCCTCTCCCCACAGAAAGTCAGAATCTTCTGTTGAGGATCCTCTGCCATCCTCTGCAGTATTTACGTTTATAGTCAGACTTAGTGCTAATGTCCATAACAACACACACAGACTTCTTTATAACACACAAGGTGAACAAGAATGAATGGAACCTCCATGGGTAACAAAACAAAGAAACTTGTTAGAATGGTGGCCTAATCAATTCATAATCACATTCACTGCTTTGCATATTTATTTTTCCATCTGTTATAGTTTCAAAAAACGAAGTGGATGGGGCTGGGGATATGGCTCAAGTGGTAGCATGCTCACCTCGCATGCGTGAGGCCCAGGTTCCATCCTCAGCACCACATACAAACAAAGATGTTGTCTCCGCCGAAAGCTTAAAAAAATATATAAATAAAAATTCTCTCTCTCTCCTTCTCTCTCTCTCTTAAAAAAAAAAACGAAGTGGGTTTTAATTAAATTTTAACTTATAAACATTTAAGAATCCTATGTACTGGGGATAAAACTTCAAACATCCAATTCTCAACTGAAAAATAATTATTGACTAAGTTACAAATGATAATGGAATATCCACAGAGAACTGACTACATGTAGACTGGGGACTGTGAGCTATTTATCATCAGGCAAGCATGGAGAATGGAAATACACTAAGTGAACCAGGAATCAGGGGAACCAGGTTCTTTCCCTATCCGGGCACTAAGGTAGCCAGGCAAATTTAGGAAAACCTGGAAACTCTCTTGACCTGGCTTGCTTTCTTTGAAAATCAGGGATTTGACTAGATGATCTAGGAAGGTCTTTTGGCTCTCAGAGGTCAACTGAAGTGTGGGGTAAGACTGGCTGTTTTATTGAACAGCAGAAATTCAATAAAAACATAGAATGTCAAACCTATTAAAGCCAGTGGGGACCTTTCTCTCACATATGATTATTGTTTCCTAAGCAAGATTCAAAGGTTTCACAGCTACATTTGAAAATTGGATTTTTCTCAATTAGCGGTAGTTCATGGGCAGAATTTCTTTATGGTTTCCTTCAGTCAATTTCTCTAAAACCAACTGCTGTGATAGGTAACAATAAGAAGAAATGAACAAGTATGAAATAAATATTTATGAGGATAATTTGCAAATATTGACCATGTTTAATCCAGCAGCCTTTTTCTCTTCTCTTCTTTTTAAATGGATTTCTGTGGTCTCAGTTTTGGTTCAATACAGGAATCATTTAATATGCTCATATTTTCTCTGTCTAAAATTGTTCCTATTTCACTGAGTCTAATTAAATTTGTCACTATTTCCAGCAAAGAATATGACATTGAAAGAAAAGCCCTTGACTTCCAATTGCTCCTTCACTTGAGTAAATATGGGAATCACTGGTCTAGCTTAACAGAAGAAAAAATGGAAGCCCAAAGAGGAGAAGTGACCTGGTCAAGGTGACACAGATGGTTAATGTGAACATGACCATGAACCCAGGGACACCAGGCTCCTTGCCCAGAGCTCTCTGAAACTGAAAGAGTTTCATGCATCTGGAAGAAGCATTGTTTAAATAATTTGCCAGTTAATAATAAACAAGGAAAGCTTTTTTCAAGCAGGAATTGAATTGTTTAATTTGTTTGAAATTATGGTGATACCCTTGCAAAAATATTTTAAGAAAAACTATTTTGTTCTTTTTTTGGGAGCGTCCAAAGGACAGATCTTTTGGTGGAATTTCCATGCTTTCATAGAAGAACATTTCACTCTGAGAAATGTAAACAAGGAACAACAATCATGGCAAAGCCTGCGGCATATAAGCAGTAATTAAAAGCAGACTGGCTAAGTGAACTTCTTTTTATCATGAAGAGTCTGTAAATGTTGCATTAAGTTATTAGTGTTAGAAAGGGTGACAGAGATGGGAGTCCCTGGGAATGAATGAAAACTCTGATTAATGAGATAATTCACATGTCTGATCAGGTGAGGCTTGTACCTCTGAAACTATAGTGCAAGGATTTCTGGGAGTCTTGAGCCCTTTTTAGGGGTCCCAAGGTCAAAATGATTTCGTAGTGAAGGATATTACCTGCCTCCTTCCTTCTCATTCTCTCAGGAGTGTCCAGTGAGTTTTTACAAAGGCTGTGTGATGTATGGTATTGAAACCAGCTGAAGGCAGAAGCCAGATCTGCGAGCCTAGATGCCTCTTTTATTGGAGGCGGGGATAGTAGGGGTTGAACTCAAGGGCACTCAACCACTGAGCCATATCTCCAGCCCTACTTTTGTATTTTATTTAGAGACAGAGCTTCACCATTGCTGAGGCTGGCTTTCTACTCACTACTGACTCAGCTTCCTGAGCTGCTGGGACCAGTTGCCTCTTTTTAGCTTGCACTAAATAGATTTACACATGTGTAAAACAATGCCACTCTTCTTGTTGATTTTCTTTTTTGGAAAAATATAGGTTTTTCTTTGTGAACAATGGATTTATGCTAACGTGTTTTCTCTTATTATTTCTAAAGACGTGAATGAGTGAATGAATAGTTAAATACTACAAATGCCAACAGATATAACACATATAAACAAAACCTCACTAGGGTTATTAGTGATTTTTTAAAGATGTGAGCAGCTCTGAGACCAGGATGCTGAGAGCACTGCATGAAGCAGTAGTAAGGAACCTCTACACATCAGCTCTTTCTGCACGGGCCGGATATGCACTCAGACCTGGTGAGCACACCCAGAACTACTGGCATGAAAATACTGGGTGGGTAAGGACAGAGCTCTGTGGGGCATAGGAAGCCCTCCACAAATTTGGAAGGTTCATGAGCTCTTTGAAGCAGGAGGTTTGTCTTTTTTTTTTTTTTTTTTTTGTATCCCAAGTGCCTAGTTCATTGCCTGACATTTGACTTCTAACAGAAGTTTTTGAAACAAATACAAGTGAGTCCAAGAGAGGTCAAGAGGAACAATTTTTTAAAATGAAAACAATTTTTTTAAATGAAAAATTTTAAAATTTAAAAGGGAGGCTGTTAAATTATTTAAACCTATGTCAAGATGTTAGATAACATGAGTCAGGAAGTCTGTAGGAGTCTTTGATTATAGTTCATATCCTGAGTTTTTCTTTATTTTAATAAAGATACTTGTGTGCCATATGCGATGTCCTGCCCTAGACACAGGAGGGAGAGGAGATTTGCTACACGGACCATCAGGGACAAGTTGAGTTTGTCCAGGAGCAAAATCTGGAGAGAAAAATTCTTTTATAAGTCTCTGAAGAGGACAATGATACAAAGTTACTCAAAGGGGCAAATGGTGGCAGAGACACAACTGGGGATGAGCTGATGGGAATGTCCTTTCTCTCAAAAGTGTCATAAACAAGAACAAGAATACACCATCAGTTCAGGGGGAAATATAAATTCCTGAGTTGGGTCCAAGGGCTGAAATTTTTCTTTTTCATATAGTTTGTACAAACCTTAAGAAAAAAAATATTTTAGTCTTTTTGACAAAAACAAAGTCAAAAGTTGATCAGCTTCATGATCCCTAGCAGCCAAGTCCTGAGTGTCTCCTGTTTGATAGGTTTGGACTGTGGACTGGGGATACAAGGCAGTGAGACACACCAACCCTTCATTTCTGCTTTGGCTAGAGCAGGTTGGCAGGGGGACTAGGAGCAGAAAGAAACTGGCAGCTGTTAGTTAAGTGGTGACTGTGTGCAGGGGCTAGGCCCAGCTGGGGACAGCTAACTACACTGAAGGGCAGCAGAAGACAAGTGTCAATTCGTGGTATAAGGAGTAGATTCCGGGGTGGGGATGGGGGTGGGAGCAAGTGGTTGCTAAGGTTTCCTGGAAGAGGGGAGAGAGGACAATGGAGCTGGCAGATTCAGTTGGGAGGCTGTTCACAGGGTATAGAGAAAATCACACAGTCAAGTGAATCCTCTTGACTTCAGGGGAGAGGTTAGTAAGTAGGAGGCAGAGTGAGAGGAGGGTCAGAAGGAGCTGCCAGGAGTCTTCAAAGCAAATTTCACATCTAAGACAGCACTCTGGGGCCAGAGGGAGCCACTGACGATTTCTGAGCCAATTTTCTGGGAGATTTCTTTGACTGTGGGTCTGCAGTGGTTCTCAACTCCAGACCTGCAGACAAACTGCATCTGTCCCCTGAGGAGGTTTGTAAAAGTTCAGAGCTATTTCTAGGCCATACCAAGAGGGTCTAATCTGGAAAAACACTTTCATTTTTAATAATCCTTCTAAGCAATTCTGGGAAATTTGGGAACTTTGCCATGAGTTGAGTTGAAGGGGACATGTTGGAAGGAAGGTGACCAGGTAGGGAATTTTCCACAATAATCTCAGCATGGATGAAAATGGTCTGGGCCAAGTGAGTACTGAGTGCAAATGAAAAGGGATAGATGAGCTGAGTGCAAATGAAAAGGGATAGATGATCCTCACAGTGAGTGTGAGGATCATCAGGCCTTGGCTCTGGGGGAGGGAAAAAAAGTGATGGTATCAATAGCATAACTATAGAAAGTCAGGGGAGAGGGGTTTATTGGAGTTGGTGGGGAACATGATAAACTCAGAATCAGGAGTGCAGTGAAGGATCAGGAAAGACAACAGAAGCAGAAATGGATTTGGGAGCCACTTATGGAGATGTCACGTGGAGTCTCAGGGACGAACAAGGAATTAAGTGAAATAAGTGCATGAAAAGTACTTACCTAGAAAGGAGAAAGGAAGGTGAGTACGGAGAGGTGGAGATGTGAGTGGGCCACTTCTATAAGAAGGGCAGTCTCAAAGATGGGGGACAGATTTCCCCAGGGCTATCCCATACATGGAAATTACAAGATAGCAGAACTCAGCTCAAAGCAAGATGTGGCTTTCTAACAGACCAGCCAGGGACCGTGACTAGCTCTAGCTGTCAGCTAGCCCAGCTTCAAGAGGGTTCACTGGTCAGAAGCTTAGCAGTTCCAACAAGAACTCATAGTGATAGGGAAAATCACATGTGAAGAATTAGCAATGTAGTAGTAATAGCTTGAAAAATAAGTAATGTAATAATAATAGCTTGAGGGATTAAACAGGCACTGTATTAGATTTTATGTAATGTTATTTTTATGTATCTGAAAAATGAGGCCTGCCATCCTGGAGTATCTTCTTATTTATATTCTATTGATATCAGAAGCATCAAATTGGCTTCAAGGAGCACTTTCCCATATTGCTCTTTAGACTCCAGATCACTGGGTTTCTGCTCTGGCCCCGACTCATGCCCCTCCACAGGGACAAAGAGACCCTGGGGTCAAGAAATATTCCACTCATATCCTGCATCTCATCTTCTAGCCATAGGCTGTGAATACCCATGTGCTCAATTTTTTTTTTTTTTTTTTTGCCCCAAAGGCCCCAAACCTATTCCAGGGCCCATGTGGTCTCTGCTCCAGTCCCTTCTCTCAGAGAGGTCAGGTGCTTGAGCCATGGCTAAGAGACAGCTGACTGGAGAGTGGGAAGTGGATGGAGCTTGAATTGTGAGCCAGGTATCCAATCTGTGACACCAGAAGTGGGAAGAGAATAGAACCCAGTTGTATTTTTGCTTTGGGTCTACAAATGTCAGGGTCTGGCCAGACCTTTCTTGTCACTCCAGGAAGTGGTACTTGCTGGCCACTTGATAAACAGCTTAAACTGGCCTAAACTTTCTTCCTCTTTCTTCCACTCTAGCCTAGAAATCATGCCAAATTTGACTTTTAAAGGGAATTGTGTTTTTGCTGTAACTACTATACCATCCTTAAGAATTTCTTTTTGTCCAAACATTTGTGTGTGTGATTATAAAATTAATGCTCATGTAGAAAAATCATGTAGAATTCCTGAAAATTCTATAGAAGAAAAAATGATTTTGAAAGACAATTGTGAAAAGATAATTACCATTATGTTAAGTACATTTCCTTCTACTCCTTTTTCTTGGCTTTGTATATTTATGCTTATGTTGTATTTACCAATAATAATTTTTCCTACAGATTCAGTGTCAAGAGTGCTCAGTTTTTAAATTTTTCACTTCAAATGTAGCATTTTTATTTTCAAATGTTACAAAAACAAAGATTTTTCTAAGTTTCAATTATATAGTTATGCTTTGATGTATTGAAATGATCCCCTACTGTTGAACAGTTAAGTTATATCCAATATTTTGTTATTATAAACAACATTGTGACAAATACCTCTGTATATAATAAGTATTTGACCTATCTGTAATTATTTTCCTGGGGTAGATTTCCAGCAGTGAAATTGCTGGATCAAAGAGTACATAGAAAATTTGAATTCCCTAAACACTCTAATTTCTTCTTTTTTAAAATTTTGTTTTAGTTGTTGATAGAACTTAGTTTTATTTATTTATTTATTTATAATAATTAAGGTATTTATTTATTTATTTATTTGTGTGCAGTGCTGAGAATTTTTCCCAGTGCCTCACACATGCTACGCAAGTGCTCTACAACTGAGCTGCTACAACCCTAACCCAACACTCTAATTTCTATTGCCTCTATGAGCCATCTCATGCCATGATTGGCTCTAAGGGTGATCCTGGACATCAGTTATTAGGGAAAGTGGGCATTTAATAAGCAATTGTTATGTGCTTGTTACTCTAATTGAGGTATAATATATATCCTTTATGTCTACCATTTAGTCTTCCCAACAAATTTTTTGACATCTGATACCATTATACTGAGGAAAAAAATAGACTTGAACTAAAAAGTTAACAGATCTGGGACTTGAACTAGGCCCTCTTTTTCCTAAGCAGTCATCACTATGCTGGTGCCATCTTTGAATGATTACTATTCCTTTCAGGCCCAGTACAGGGAACCCTTTCTACAAGGTAGATTTGGGTTGGCGATGATTGAGAGTTTGGGAGAATGACATGGTGTTTAGAACTTCCCATGCCTGCTCCATCAGCACCCCAAGCCCTGTTAATCAGATTGACGAGACACACTCAGACCAAATATAAAAAGCTTCAGGAAATAGAAAGTCTTACATTGTCTTTCTTCTAAGTTTTGTTTTCTTCTTGACCCAAACAACATTTCCCTTCTTCATTCATTTGATGGCAAGAGGAACTCTATAGAAGAAAATAAAAATAGCAAAATTGGAAAATCATAGAATTGTCAAATATCAAAAGAGATGATGATGGTGGTTATGGTAGTGGTAGGCTGTGGTTTCAACATTTGTCCCCTCCAAGACTCATGTTGACATTGAATTGTCATTGGGATGGTACTGGGAGATGAGTTCTTTAAAAATGTAGAGCCCTCATGAATGGACTAATGCCATTACAGCAGGGGCGGGATCCTATTAGAAGGACGAATTTGGTCCCTTTTTGCCTCTCTCTCACTTTCTTGCCCTACCACCATTGTGATGCCTGCTGCCATATTATGATGCATCAAGAAGACCCTTGGTAGACATGGACCCTGAATCTTGAATTTCCCAGCTTCTAGAACTGTGAACCAATAAATTTATGTTCCTTATAAATTTCCCAGTCTGCAGTATTCTGTTATAGTAGCACAAAATAAACTCAGATGTGGTGGTGGTGGTGGTAGCAGTAACCTTATTAGTTGTAGTCTAGGTTTTGTTGAGCACTCAGTGTGCTGGGCATGATGTTTCATGCTTTGCAGATATGATGTAACTTAATCCTTGTAATCATAATCCCATTGTACAGATAAGGAAACAAATACTTAGAAAGGTTTTGCAATTTATCAAATTATATAGCTATAATATAATTTAGAGAATAGTGCAATCAGAATTTGAAGCTGTACTAATCTGATAATAGGATTATTTCTTGCTTATACAACATAAATTTATATTCCCTCTAATTTTTAATAAATACCTATAATTTCTTAGTTGTCTACCATAGTCTAGGTATTATGTTCAGTGCCAAGGTATTTAGGTCTTTAATCCTCAAACAACCTCTCCAGAGAGAAAGGAGCAGGGACCAGGTTTCCCAAAGAAGAGAGAAAAGCTGTCTTTTGGAGCCTTCAAAGTTAGGACAATGTCATCTGGGTTGCCACCAAAACTCAAGAATTGGGCTCCACTGAAGAATTTTTTCCTACTACTCAAACTATGACCACGCATTCTTCCCTGGATATCAGGCATGGGTCTTTTCTCTATGCTTATCTGATCCCAGTGATCTAGCTAATTAAACTGATTCAAGTGATCTTTAAAAACACAAGGAAACTAAAAATGAAGCACAGTTGATAATGAATGGTACTAGAGTCTATAATACATGATTTCAAATAATCAATGAATGAATTGAATTGAATTGAAAAATGAATGAACAAATAAATAAATCTTATTGTTATTTGTCTTACTTGTCCAGCTCAGGTAGATAGTAAAAATAATAATTATAACTGCCAGATATAACAATAAATATTTTACATGGCTCATTCATATCAGTTTTGTTTATGTAGTCCTCTAATCTCCTTTTAACCTTTCCTTTACATATATTTCCTTGCATGTCCCTTTTGGTCATCATCCTAAATTTTTCTTACTTTTTCACATTTTTAAAATAATATAGACATTCAAATATATCTGTATATATAATTTTGTAGTTTATAAGGTATATCTTTGCAAGAACAAGAATGCATTTTTAAATAAATGATTTCATATAGTCTTTCTTAGCCATTTACAATAGTGAGGGTGGCGGGGGGAAGATAGAGTATAATAAAAGCATATTGATCTTTGTCCTTGGTTCCTGGCACAGAGCTCCTAAAAACCTTGGCTTTCCCAAGTGATAGGAATGTCTTTAGATACTCATGGTGAGGCCCTTTTGATCATTCCTGAGTTTATGTTCAAGTGACTTAAGACGAAGACCCTAGATAGCCTCAGGATGGAGCTGGTCAATGGAAAGATCAAGTGATTAGAGGCTTGGAAGTTTCACCCCACCCACCCACCTCTAAAGAGAGAGGCTGCTAGAGAGGTCTGTAAAAACTCTTGAATAGGGGTGGGGCTGTGGCTCAGTGGTAGATTGCTCATCTAACATGCATGAGGCACTGGGTTCTACCCTAAGCACCACATAAAAATAAAATAAAGATATTCTGTCCACTTAAAACTAAAAAACAAATATTAAAAAAAAAATAACTCTTGACTAGGAGACTTATAAGCTTCTGAGTTGATTACCCCATCCATGGGCCAGCAAGGCAGTGTACCTCAACCCCATGGAGACTCAGAACCCTTCTTGTCCTATGCACCTCTTCATCCAGCAATTCATCTACACACTTTAAAACAGCCTTTCTAATAAACCTGTGAGCAAAAGTAAGATGTTTCCCTGAGTTCTCTGGATCTTTCGTGCAAATTGTCAAACCCTAAGAATGGGATGTAGGAACTGCCAATTTATTGCCGGTGGATCAGAAATAGGCCCAGACTTGCCACTGGCAGGTGAGGTGGGAAGTGGTCTTGTGGGACCAAACCCTTAACTTATGGGCTGTGACACTAATTGTAGGAAAAGTGTCAGAACTGAATTAAACTGGTAGAGTTGGAGAATTGCTTGTGTGGAAAACCCCGCACATCTGGTGTCAGAAGCTCTGTGTGTGAGAGTGGAAGAATAGTGTGTGTTTCTTCAGAAAGGGGGTTGTGGAGGGCGTGGGCAGAGGAGAGTCTGAAGCTTAGTAGTTGGGCTTAGTAGTTGGATGTTGTAGGATGTTGGTGGCAATTGATTCTATACAATGTGAAAAATGGAAATGGCCTCTCCTCTCTTCCCCTCTACCTTCAGTATTAATCAAAGATGGAATCACGTACAGAGAGAACTCAGGCATTTATTTGGTGAAAATGTCTCACTTTGGCTATGACTCAACAAAAAGTGCTGCTGAAATGGCAGTATGAGAAATAGACTCTTTGCTTTTCCCTATCACAAAGCAAGATGTTAGGAGGATGGCCTAATCCATTTTCATTTAGAATATGCTATTTCATAAACTTTACCTTCAAAAAGTCTATTAAGGTGTCACTGTGTGCATTACAAGAAAAAAAAAAACCTAGTTCCCCTTACTGAGATGGGTAAAATGGTAAAGCATCTTTTTCTATATATAATATTGAGCTTTCCTTGAAAACCAATCCTGTGGATGTGGGATATGAGGAGGGAGTAGGCAGGGAAGGGTACGATGCTTTGCTATAGCCCAGGACTGCTGGCTCAGCAGCCATCAGTTGTTGCACACTTACAGGACTAAACATTTTCCCACTCTCCACAATGGGTCTACATCCAGTACAGCAGTGTAAATTATCTGGGTAGAAAGGAATATACAATGTTTCAACCCAGAGGCCATTTCTCTGCCCTTGATATGTCTCTTTCACTCATAACTTGGTCTCTTTTTATCTTCCCACCAAAAAGCATAAAAAATTCCAGTAGCTTTTCTAGACTGAGCTAGAGCTTTCAGAAGTCTCTTAGGATACATTTCTGGGATGCAGTCTTTGGGAGGATGCAGAACAGGAAAACGGTGAAGAGAAAGGACAGAAAGAACTCTAGAGGGGATACAAGTCACATGCCAGAGATGTGCATATCTTATAAGCAGAAGAACTAATTGCTTTTGGTCCAGATTATCTTTTCAAGGATGTTTCTATAGTGAAGAGCCTTGAAATAAAAAGAGTGTCTCTGTAAAGGAATGAGCAGAAATACTTATTTCCAGAATACTAAAAATAATGAATGCCACTTTCTGGGAAACTTATCACCCATTTGCAAGACTTGAGTTCCTTATATTCAGGGTTTCTCTCCTGAATACTCAGGCACACTTGGGCATCACTGGTCTTTTTCACATTAAATTGTGGAAACTGGTGCTAATGATACTATTGTAGCTATTGCTAGTGCTGTGAGTAATTAAGTCCTTTGTCTCTGACCCAGGAGTCTCATGTCTTCTATCAGCATCTGTCAAACTGTGACAGTCTAACTTATCAACTTGTAAGTAGTGTAAAAAATCTCAGACCTTCTGCAGTTCTTGGCAGTCACTAAATGGTGTTAACATATAATATTGAAAGGACTGACCCAGACAGGGAGAGAGTGTCTCTTACAACAACTAGGAAAGTATGTCTGGGAATAGGGCAGGGCAACTAGATCTAATCAGGACGTTACTGAACTGTTCTGTATCTTTTTAGATTACTGACTTTCACTTTTATTGAAGGGGTCATAGAGTCTTTGAGAGTCTGATGACATTTATGTTCTGTGAATATACACACAATGTTATGCACAAAATCTGCAGGCTTATGAACCCCTTATAGAATTGTCTCTGAATTAGAATCCCTGTTCGGGACTGATTTTTCCTAAAGTTGAGGACTATAAGCATACAGAACATTACAAAATAGGTGGTCATTAATGTTTATAGAGGGATGCATGACTAAATAAATCAGTAATTTAGAAGATTAAAACATAACCCAGGTGATACTCTACAACATGAAACCAAAGAGAAAAATAGTTCTACTGGAGGAAAGTAAAAATAAAGAAGGTCTTGATAATTCCCATGAGAAATAATTCCCTCTTTCTCTTCCTCTTACCCTCTCAAGAAAAAATGGTTTGGGAAAACATAAATAGATTCAGACAAGATAAATAAGAACATGGATCCTACAACCAAATTACCAGGGTTTAAGACCTGACTTCTCCACTTGCTAGTTATACGATCCTGGGCAGTAACTTCACCCTTCCATACCATTCTACATATCAGTTTCCTCATCTGTACAGTTGGCACATAATGCTTAGCTTAGAATAATGTTTTGTATATAGAAAGTACTGAAAAAAGTTGGCTGCCATGATGGTGTCAAAATATCAAAGTACAGCCAATCCAGGAGTAAGGAGATAAAGAAACAATGAAAGTCATGGGGCAAAACTGAAGATTGAGTTCCTTCTCTTCTCTGAAAAGATCCATTCTCTCCCATGAGAGTGTCTCCTTTCTCTTTTCTAATCCCTTCAATAAATTCATGCCTGTTTTTCTGCACACAGGCCTGAAATCTTCCTGGCATGGTTGCAAGAATCAGAATTTGAAGAGGGTCTTTTGCCTGATTCAGCCTTAGAGCTGATCTCTGACTTGTAACCTCTGGAGTTTGCACCAAGTTATCATTGGTTATCCTGATTCTTTTCTGGTTATTTTCATTCTGCTTTTTCTGTACCTCTATTCTTCACCTTAAATTTTTGGAGACTAGAGGAAAAATCTTGAGATAATCCATGGTTCTTTAGTTCGAGCACATTCTAGTAAGAACCAAAAGGCCTCTTGATTGGAGCTCAGATACTGTAACCCTTAGGTGTAAAAGTTGGGGCTTTCACCCTCAGTCCATTTGAAGGGCAATGCTTAACTGGTAAATGAAGATAGAGAAGGATTTGAGGTGATGGTAACACCCTTGTAGAATCTGAAGTGATCTTGAGATTTGAACCCTGATGCCTGGGAGAGTAAAGTCACCTCTTTCTCTTCCTCTTACCCTCTCATTTTTATCTCCAGAACTTAATGGAATCTCACTCAAGGGTAAAATCAGTGAGAACTCTAATTCATGTTTAAGCATGATCCCTGCCTTAAGTATGCCTCATCCAGTCATCCATCAAATGTCACCATGGATCTCTGGACTATCCTGATGTCACTTACATTTAACTGTCCATGTCTCACCTGATAGAAAACAAAGACTTTGGGCTATACCCCCCAACTTTGCCCTCTTTCAGAAGGAAGCATCCAGACTGAATGGATTCCCAAATACACTAAAAGAATTCAGGAACCCAAGTCCTTAAGTAGGGGGATGTTAGGCAGCTTATCAGCCATGAATTGATGAGCAGGGAAAAGACAATGAAGGGTGACATGAAACTATAAGAAGCCTTATCTGACAGATAAGCTCCTGGAAGATGGGAGGCTAGAATGTTAAAACCTCCCCCCAGCCATAATTACCTCCTCTTTAGAAAAATTATTGCTTCAAGATCATGTGACTTAGACCCTCCTTTATCATGAAACTATCACAACTCCCAATCGCCCCGATTACCTGGGCAACCAAAACATCAAGACCCTCACAAAGAAAGCTTGCTGGGGGCTCTTCAAAGGGTAACAAACAGATTAAGGGGGGAGAAAATTGAGGCAAAAGCAGGGGGGACCCAGTTTCCTTAAAATCTCCAACTCTGTGAGCAACACACCATCCCCTCTTGGAGGCAGTGCATGAAGTTCCTATGCTGTCAGTCAAAAATTAAAAGGTGGACCTGGGCAGGATTCTCTGGAAACTTCCCTAGGACTCCCAATAAAACTGGAGGGCAGAAGAGGCCTTCTCTCTGAGAGGACCCTCTTACCCTTGAAAAAGTTCCCTTTCTCTTTTCCTATATCTTCAATAAACTCATGCCTGTTACTCTGAAGGAAAAAATAAACTAAAGATGAAGGGGAAAGTGTGTACAGAGCAATATTAAGTTGGCTGAACACCAGACTGAGATAGATTTTGTGGAAAATACCATCAACAACAAAATGTATCAAAGTGAGAACAAACACATTGCTCAATGAAGATAGAGTAGTATCAACAGACTATTAGAGAGAAGGCAGAACTATCTCGTTCCTATTTTTACTTCCATATTTTTCACCAAAGGAATGTTTGGTGAACTAAATGCATCAGATAAGCACAAGAGGAAATTGGTCCCTAAAGGAAATTGGGTACTCAATACAGTTACCCTCCCCCCTTAGGGGATAAGATTCTAGACTGACCAACACCGTAGACCAAAGCACAAGAATTTCACAAGGCATTTGACACATCTGTGCTCCTCTGTGGAGAGGAGAGACAAATGTAAATCATTATACATGAAAACAATAGTACAGTGTTCACCGTGATCCCATAAACCTCTGCTTATCTTACCCTGTTCAATATTTTAGCCCACAACTTACATCAAGACAGAAGGCAATGTTTTTCAGATTTCCAAATAACAGAATAGAACTTAAAAAGTATCTAGACAGAGTAGAATAGTATATAAAATTTTAAAAGAATAAAAAAAAAGTCTCCCAAAGGACAGAGGGAGAGAAATGCCATTTTTCAAGTCTTAAGGCATTTCAGTTGGATGCAAGTTCATGAGTCACAAGTGATTTCCCCCTTAATTCCTAAGAGTCGATGATTTCATAGGCATTAATTACACTTCAACCATGACTGCAGCAGCAACAGCCACAACAACAAATAAAAGCAAGGTCGCTGCTTCTTTCAGCTAGCTCTAAGAACATAATTAAAAGATTCAAAAGTCCTAATATTTCCAAACACCATTTCAATAACATTTCAATTGCATCAACGACACCCACACAAAGCATATGCCATCCAAATATATATTACACTAGCTTTACCAGAAACAATTGCTATGATGCCAAGAATGTAACAGTCATATGGAAAATTCACTTTACTTCCTGTCTGGCTACCTCAGTTTCTCCTCCCACAAAATCAGGATGAATGATAATTGCTACATCTTTAAAAGTATAGATTAAAAGATGAATAATAGTATAGATTATAGAGATTATAAAGATGAATAAGCCCTTTGGCCTAATCCCTTAGATGAAGTCGCTTTAGCATCTGTGCTCCTCTTGTTGAAAATAACAACTATCCCACAATTTAAGACACTAGTGACTTTACACTCAAGGTTTCCATTATCTAATCTAATGGAGGGTGTAGACTCATCACCATTCCTGGGGTGCAAAATCCACTCTGGGTACCATGCCTTTAGCAATCCTTTCCTAAAAGAAAAGAGCACGGGAGCTTTAACGTGAAAGTTTAGGGGTAGGAAACTCTTGGAAATGAGACAGAGACCTTTGATTGGTAGGTACAAGCCTGTCAGTTAGTGACTGGAAGAGCTGTGAATTCTCACATTTACAGTGCCAAGGAAGCTTTCTGAGGTAGTTGGGAAAGGAGTCCAGAGTGTCAACCCAGCACATAACTTCAAGGGCCAGTTTGGAGTCAGTCAAGACAATGGAAATAGAAATAGCTAATTTTTCATTTTGTCTTCTCATTCCACCACCACCTGGGCGATCCCCTCACCCTCACCCATTCAAAAGAATTTAAATTGGAGCATTAATATCAAGGCCTGTCCCCATAAGGAGAGATCCATTTTTACCATGTCTTACTTTTTGTTCTGACCTTGATGGGTACCTGGAGTTTCGTTTGTGTCTGGACATTTTTAGTAAACTGAATCTTTAGTAGATGAGTTTAAAGTCCTATAAAAACTTGGACTGGAAACTAACAACCATATATGTGCCTCTGATGTTGTGAAGGACTTCCTCGGGACAAAAGGACAAACAAACCTGCTGGTGATGTTCCCCCCCTCTGGCCTGTGGCTCACTGTCTGCCAATAATCGTAATGGAACACCAATTTCTCATGGTGTGGAAAGGTATTTTTGGAGCAAGACATAATCCTTGCCCCTAAAGCACTTATAACTTAATTTGGGGGTATACTCATCATATGTAGTTTTGATCAAGGACTACTACGTAGCAGCCAATGCCAGATTCATATATCTGGGTCACAAAATTATTTTTTTTCTGGCTAGAATTAGCAGCATAACTCTTTACACAGACCATACATAGAATTTCCATCTTTGTTTTTCTCACTTTATTACAGAAATGAAGATAAGCGTGATTTTTTTCCCCCTGCTGTGTCTTTTTGGTAGAACCCAAAACATTCCTGAAAGGAAGACTCCTCCTTGTGGTCAAGAGATGGTCTGAAGGGACTCAGGCTGGAGCCATGACCTCTTTACCACCTTCTCTATACTTCTGTGGAGATAAAATATAAATAAATAAGTAAATAAAGCTGCAGAAGGAAAAGGAAATTAAGAAAAGGGCAATATTTCTTTTTATAAAGGGGATAGAAGTCTTAGCCTGCCATCTTGAAGTGGTATCCTTTGTCCACAGAAAACTCTTACCTGGGCTTCTCCAGTTCATCTTCACCATGGCTGATTTTAGGACTGTCAGCAAGAGTCTCTGCAAAAGAGTTCACTGTAGATAAACTTCCTATTTTCGTGTTGCCCTATCTTGCTTTGCCACTGGCTAGGAAGAAATCAGCACTCCAGGTGCTGGACACCCCCTTACTAGTTTTCACAAATGTATCCAGTATAGTAGTTTGTAGAAATGTGCAAACAAGGCCTCTGGCCTTGAGATGGGCTTCACAGAGGTGTCTATATTTTTAAGATATAGAGGTGTCTATATTTTTATCAATTGGGCTCCATGGTAACAGTTGGAAGGGGGAGGAAAGAGAGGGGAGGAGAAGCTCTCCTCTTCTCAAGTATTATCCTTGAAGGATTAACTTGCCCAAAAACAGTGGAGGGAAAAAAAAAAAGCTGCTTTTATGTGAACTTCTGCAGACTGTGAACTTCTGAGCCCCTCCCCTTACATGCTGAGTATAAAACTCTGAAACTACCTGAACTCAGGGTTCAGGGAATTGATTGTTTACAGCAAAAGCTGTGCCCTCTGAACCTGGCTGCAACCAAATAAAACTGTTTCCTAGAATCTTCGGTGCCTTGCCTCATCTGTCCCTGCAACAATCTGTGTCCTCTAAAACTATAAGCCAAAGTCCAGACAATTAAAGAAGCTACCTAAACCAATGTTTATCCTAAAAGTGTTAAAATACGCTCTTACCTGAACAGGATGAATCCTGCTTTTGGTGCTTCCTGTGCTTTCTACCATAGTGACAGCAGCCCCATAGAGAGAACAGATGGGCACCAGGCAGGCAGCGACAGAGAAGTGACTTCAGAGTTCCCACAGGGAAGCTGAAAAGAATTGGCAAAGACAGCAGTGGCATTCGGAGGGAAAAGAAAGAAAAATGTGTATTTAGATGATATATATTTAATTGCTTTGACACAAACATAACTGAGTACAAGTTAAAGCTGAGTCATCACAATGATTTTCAATTTAAGTATGGTCACTTAAAAATAAACTTCTAATACCTGAAATTAAGAAAGCCATTTATCTCCCAAAACTATATTGTTAACAAAATATCTCAGGAATAGAGACTGAAAACCCCAGATTCTTCTCTTTGCAAGGTCTGCCAAGGACAGATTTGAAAGCCTACTGCCCCACCCTTCCTACTATTCCTTCTGGAAACAGATAACCAAGTTCAGGGCCAAACTCAATTTCTCTCATTCTCCTCCTGATAGGTACAATGAATCTCATATGCATGGAACCCTCTGAGAATTTGGTGAAATGCCCTGTTGACTTCATTATTCATCCAACCAATATTTGTTGAGTTACCCCTTCCCTAAGTACTGAGAACCAAAGTTACCTGCACTCAATTGTTGGATGATTTGCTTTGCTAGTGGTCTCATATAACTTCTTCCCCATGCCTCCCAGAGTCTTTCTAAAATCATACATTACCTAGATTGTTTAAAGGGAACAAGCTAATTCTTTGACCAGTCATCACAACTGACAAACTGAAATGGACATAGGAACAAATAAATAAATCTGGGGTTTTCAGTCTAATGGTCTTGGGTTTTATGCTCTCTCACTAGTTCTATAACTTTGGTGAAAAAATACAAATTCCCTTAGATCCTCAGTTTCCCTTATTTGTAAAGGAGGATGCCAAGAACTAGTGTCATGTTTGATAGCAGAAGTAAGTATAATCCTGTTCCTCTTTTCTCCAATTATCAACAAGTAAGATAGTTAATTTTGCTCTAGCTCATAAAAGATGAGATAGTTCAGCTTTCTTTGTTGAGTGGGGCATGGGCCAGAGTGTGCCAGGAATAAAACTCCATGGAAAATCAACATAGGATTCAGTTGCATGGACTAGTCTTGGAGGAAGGATACCGGATCTTCTGGAAGATGTGGTCGCAACTTAAGATCATGGCTGTACAGGTGCCACTGCCCCCTCTTCCACAGTCATACTTCATCCCTGTGAATTGGACTGGAAGTGTCATGGTCAAGAAAAAAAGAGGAACTAACTCTGTCCATCCTTAACCTTAAATTTTCACATAGGGGAAAAATGACTTCAGGACAGGTGCAATTTCAATGACTTCTTGAAATACCTTGCTTGCCCTACAAGCATTGGTGCTCAAGTATAAATCAGTTAGAATGTGGGATCTCTTAAGAAACCACATCTTGACCTACCAACCAACGGATGCCAGCCACTTGCCATGGAGGAAAATCATCAGCCTCAGCCAATTGCAGGTCAGGGACACAGACCTCTTGGCAGTTTGAAGCAAGTCCTGTTCTTTTCTTGGTTTAGAGAGCCTCCTGTTTTAGTCAGCTTTTTGCTGCTATTACTAAAAGACCCAACCAAAACAACTTTAGAGGAGGAAAAGTTTTATTTGAGGGCTCACGATTTCAGAGATCTCAGTCCTTAGAAGGCTGGCTCCATTCCTTGGGGGCTCTAAGTGAGGCTGACCATCATGGCAGAAGAGCGTGCCAAGGGAAGCGGCTCACATGACAATCAGAAGGCAGAGAGAGACTCCACTTGCCAGACACAAATGTATACCCCGAAGCCACGCCCCCAAAGCCCACCTCCCCCAGCCACACCTCATCTGCCTTCAGTTACCCCTCAATTAATTCCATCACTGATCAATTCAGTGATTGGGTTGAGGTTCTCATAATCCGATCCTTTCTTCTCTGAACCTTCTTGCATTGTCTCACACATGAGCTCTTGGGGGACATCTCACATCCAAACCATAACAACTCCACTTTTGACTTTTATTCAGGTTTATCTTTTTTTTTTTTTCCACACAGAAGAGAAAAAAGTAATCTAAAAGCCATGGAAGTCATTGAGAACAGATGATTCCCACTCTAATTGGATCCTCCACAATACCACCTCTTTTAAACAAGATGCCTTGACTTTAAGTTTATTCTTGACTTGGTGATGGGGAGGACAGAAGGGATGCAGTGAATTAGAGATGGTTTTCTGGGTGGAGCTGGAAAGGCCCCAATGTTGTTTTGGTACATTGACCTCATTATATGAATGTGAAAAATGACAAAGTGGAAAGAATGAGTGACAGCACACTCAGGATGATGCCCATTTAGCTTCTAAGGGCATATTTTTAAAACATTTTGGGTATTAAAATACACAAATACACAACAAACAAAAAACAAAGTCTGCCAGGGTCTTTCTCTGCCTTCTGGCTCTCATTTCTTGTGTGGGTGTGAAAGGATAAAGTTTCTAAGCTGGAAGGCTTGAATTAAAATGTAAAAGATTAGGTATTATTAAGTTCCTCTGTTACACCCAGATTCCGGAGATAGTTAAGACAATGCCCTACTGGCCATTCAGCCTAGGGCCCTGTGCAGTTTGTCACAGGGCCCAAACCAATCAGTTTGAATGTGTAACCCGCTTAGGAATGACCAATCACCCCCGCCCAACCTGTTCCCGCCAATGAATGTGCCAATCGTGTCTCAGAGTTGTTGTTCAATTTTCCCTTGCCTCATGATGATTTGTTCTGATGTATGCAAAGCCCACCGCCCTCTCCAGAAAGTGTACTTAAGCTCTGCTTGACCTCAGCTCTGGGCTCAGGGCTGCTCTCCCTTCTTGAGTGAGCACGGGGCCCCAGCACGCTGGAATGGATCCCCAATAAATCCCCTTTTGCCAATTGCATGGAGCCAGTCTCTTGTGTGGTCTCTTTCTCCGATGCTCCGCCGGACCCTTACAGGTGTAGATGTGGTTTAATTTGTCCCAGGGACCACCCTATAGCATATGCTCATCTTTATCCTATGATTCAAGTTTGGGAATCAATCAGGATAACCTCCAGGAGGCAGATTGGCAAGACATACACTGAGGCTCACCTTTGGGAAACTCAAACTGGTTTTGGCTCTCAGAGCTCCTGTTTGTGAACCTTCAGTTGCATGGAAGGGCAGTCCAGGCAAGGATCATGTGTTCACAGGTAGCCTGGTGTTGGCCCTGGAGACCAATGCTGGAGCCTCAGTTAAATATGATGCTGACCAAGAAGTTGAGGGTCCCCATCAAAGGACATTTCTTAGGATGATTTAACATCCCTGGAAGCAGAGCTGGAAAAATCCATGTTTTAAACACTATCCACTGGTGACCATTGTCCTCACTTAGACTGGGAGCCATTGCCCACATGCCATTCCATTTGTAAGACAAGCCACTGACTTTACTCAATTACAACACACATCGAGATGTTTGTAAGGAAGCATAATAATAGGAAAAAAGTTCAGTTACCAGAGTTTTTAATTTGCTTTGCTTTCCCAAACAAACAAAAGGATATGGTTTTCTCAGATAGAGTAATAAATTTATTCCGGGTCTGCATTCCTCTCAAGGACCTGCGTACAGGACATGATTTTACAGATTGAGGCAACTTTCTTTTGTCCTATTATTATTTATGAATAGTAAAAATCATTTAGAATATATTTGTTGAATCTTATTTGCCTGACCCGATCAAACATCACTCTACAATTATAAAATTACATAATACTGTATTGCTTTCTGCTTTATTTTGGCAGGACAAGTGTTTGGCTTTGTTTCAGAGGATAACCAACAAGAATTTTCATTCTAAAACCACCCTGGTTTCAAGAAAACAATAAAAAAGGTCTGAAATATTGAAGAGCTATACGCTGTTAAAACTCTTGCATTCATACAGTTAGATGAAAGGAGTGGGGAATTGAGCTGAATTTTAGCTCTCATGGCCACCTGCAAAATACCCTCTTTGTTCTCTGTTCTTCACTCAGAGTTGACAAGCGAACAAGGAAGCAGTGGACAAACAGAATTAGTTCAATACCCAGGAAATCCACAGGCACCTCCCTTTAGTGGGGAATTGTAGACCAGCCATCTCCTTAGGAGATAAGACACGGAGCAGGGGAGAGGACACAAACATTGCAAGCAGACAGATGAAAGCCAAGGTCCCCGCAGTGTTTGTTAGCTGAGTGACCTAGGGCATCCTACATGGCCACGCCGAGCCTTCATTTCATTTCCCAGTCTGTGTTTGGTGTGCACAGCACACAGTACCATTAAGCTCAAGTTAAACTTTGACTGCCTTTTCCTCTTTGCCAATAGGGCTGAAAACAAAAATATTGGGTTGCACAATCACATGCAACGTCAAGGACGGTGGAAATCAAAGAACATTCCAGTCATAGATTACACCTTGGCTAAATCTCAAGAAGTTAAAAAAAAAAAAAAATTGAGACCAGAAAATGATTTAGCTTCTTCTCTTAAGGGAGTTAAGAATCTCTGCTTAAAGAAGCAAAGTGTTAAAATGTAACCTGTGAAGTTTATCTGTGCCCTTCGGGCACATCCCTTCCATTCTTTCTGGTCAAAACTTGCATCATTATTTGCAAGTGATCTGAAGGTTTAAACTCCTAATTTATGCATGGTCATGTGTCAGCAGTGGTAGAGGGGGTGTAGAAGCTACAGTCAGAGCTGGGGGAGGAGGTGGAAAGGAGGGGAAATAGGGTCCTAAAAAAGAAAAGCCATAACCTAACATGAATGCAAACACTCTTACAAAATGTGATCTCAAGACATTAATATAACCAAGTGCTTTTCCTCTAGTAATCCTAACACATTTTATATGTATTATGAGATCCTCTCTTTCTGGCCCCAGGCTTTTCCTTCTTCTTCCTTTTCTTAATTCCTCCCTTCCCCTTTCCCTCTCTCTCCGAGGAACTACAGATAAGGATTGGTTTGGATTTGTCACAGGTTGCCCACCTGAATCTAATACCGTCTTTGGCAACATTTAAAAAAAAAGATTATTTCTATCACACTTCCTTTCTCTATGTAAATTTAGCAATAACAATGTAGAACACTTTTCTTCCATTCACAAAGAAAATAAGCTCATCTGAGTCCTTGGAGCAAGACATGATGCCAACAGAGTTGGCTGAGTCTTGTGAGGTTTTCCACCTGCTTCTGTGTCCTCGTAACAGTCTTGCTGAGGGGCTCCCAGTGGAGGCTGAGGAGCCAGATGCAGAGTCTGCTATCTGAGTGGGCTCCTGTGATCCAGTCCTGTCTCTGCTCCCAACCTTATTTCACCACCTTCCTTGATACTCCCACTTTCCCCCTTCCTTAAGCCACTTTGGAACTTCAATCTCAATTTAGCTCTTACAGAACATGTACTTCTCCTTGTCCCAGGGGTAATCCACTGGAAAAACTTTCCGGCCACAAAAACCTACCATAGTCAGTGAAGTGAAAAGGAATCATGTAAACAAACCACATTCCGGCGAGTTACTTGGTATTGGATATATTTGTCAGTTTCTTTTTAAATGATTTTTTTTAAAATGCATTAAAAAAAAAAATAGCCCGGAACAGCAGCATGTGCCTCTAATCCCAGCAGTTTGGGAGGTTGAGACAGGAGGCTCTCAAGTTCAAGCCAGCCTCAGCAATTTAGCAATGCCCTAAGCAACTTAGTGAAACCTAGTTTCTAAGTATATTTTTTTAAGGGCTGGGGATGTGGTTCAGGTGTTAAGTGCCTCTGAGTTCAATCTCTGGTATTAAAAAAAATATATGTAAAGCAAAAAGTAAATATTCTCCTTGCTAATGTCTACTTTTTAGTCATCAAGCACCGAACTCCTATGTATTCAGTCTTCCCACGAACATACGAATGTATGCATGCATATATACATTATTAGTTTTTAAAAAGTGAAATTGAACTGTTCATACTAATTTATTTTTATTTATTTATTTATTTATTTAATTTATTTTTTTTATTGGTTGTTCACAACATTACAAAGCTCTTGACATATCATATTTCATACATTAGATTGAAGTGGGTTATGAACTCCCAATTTTACCCCAAATGCAGATTGCAGAATCACGTCGGTTACACATCCACAATTTTACATAATGCCCAATTAGTAATTGTAGTATTCTGCTACCTTTCCTATCCCCTACTATCCCCCCTCCCCTCCCCTCCCATCTTCTCTCTCTACCCCATCTACTGTAATTCATTTCTCTCCTTGTTTATTTTCTCATTCCCCTCACAACCTCTTATATGTAATTTAGTATAGCAATGAGGGTCTCCCTTCATTTCCATGCAATTTCCCTTTTCTCTCCCTTTCCCTCCCATCTCATTTCTCTGTTTAATGTTAATCTTTTCTTCCTGCTCTTCCTCCCTGCTCTGTTCATAGTTGCTCTCATTATATCAAAGTAGACATTTGGTATTTGTGTTTTAGGGATGACTAGCTTCACTAAGCATAATCTGCTCTAGTGCCATCCATTTCCCTGCAAATTCTATGATTTTGTCATTTTTTATTGCTGCATAGTACTCCATTGTGTATAGATGCCACATTTTTTTTATCCATTCATCTATTGAAGGGCATCTGGGTTGGTTCCACAGTTGAGCTATTGTGAATTGTGCTGCTATGAACATCCGATGTGGCAGCATCCCTGTAGCATGCTCTTTTAAGGTCTTCAGGGAATAGTCCGAGAAGGGCAATAGCAGGGTCAAATGGTGGTTCCATTCCCAGCTTTCCCAGGAATCTCCAAACTGCTTTCCAAATTGGACACACCAATTTGCAGTCCCACCAGCAATGTACAAGAGTACCCTTTTCTCCACATCCTCGCCAGCACTTGTTGTTGTTTGACTTCATAGTGGCTGCCAATCTTACTGGAGTGAGATGGTATCTTAGGGTGGTTTTGATTTGCATTTCTCTGACTGCTAGAGATGGTGAGCATTTTTTCATGTACTTGTTGATTGATTGTATATCCTCCTCTGAGAAGTGTCTGTTTAGGTCCTTGGCCCATTTGTTGATTGGGTTATTTGTTATCTTATTGTCTAATTTTTTGAGTTCTTTGTATACTCTGGATATTAGGGCTCTATCTGAAGTGTGAGGAGTAAAAATTTGTTCCCAGGATGTAGGCTCCCTATTTACCTCTCTTATTGTTTCTCTTGCTGAGAAAAAACTTTTTAGTTTAAGTAAGTCCCATTTGTTGATTCTTGTTGTTAACTCTTGTGCTAAGGGTGTCCTATTAAGGAATTTGGAGCCCGACCCCACAATATGTAGATCGGAGCCAACTTTTTCTTCTATCAGATGCAGAGTCTCTGATTTGATATCAAGCTCCTTGATCCATTTTGAGTTAACTTTTGTGCATGGCGAGAGAAAGGGATTCAGTTTCATTTTGTCGCATATGGATTTCCAGTTTTCCCAACACCATTTGTTGAAGATGCTATCCTTCCTCCATTGCATGTTTTTAGCCCCTTTATCAAATATAAGATAGTTGTAACTTTGTGGATTAGTCTCTGTGTCCTCCATTCTATACCATTGGTCCACCCGCCTGTTTTGGTACCAGTACCATGCTGTTTTTGTCACTATTGCTCTGTAATATAGTTTGAAGTCTGGTATCGCTATACCGCCTGATTCACACTTCCTGCTTAGAATTGCTTTTGCTATTCTGGGTCTTTTATTTTTCCATATGAATTTCATGATTGCTTTATCTATTTCTACAAGAAATGCCATTGGGATTTTGATTGGCATTGCATTAAACCTATAGAGAACTTTTGGTAATATCGCCATTTTGATGATGTTAGTTCTGCCTATCCATGAACAGGGTATATTTTTCTATCTTCTAAGGTCTTCTTCTACTTCTCTCTTTAGGATTCTGTAGTTTTCATTGTATATATGTTTCACCTCTTTTGTTAGGTTGATTCCCAAATATTTTATTTTTTTTGAGGATATTGTGAATGGAGTGTTTTTCCTCATTTCCGTTTCAGAAGTTTTGTTGCTGATATACAGAAATGCCTTTGATTTATGCGTGTTGATTTTATATCCTGCCACTTTGCTGAATTCATTTATTAGTTCTAGTAGTTTCTTTGTAGACCCTTTTGGGTCTTCCAGGTATAGAATCATGTCATCTGCAAATAGTGATAATTTAAGTTCTTCTTTTCCTATTTTTATGCCTTTAATTTCTTTCGTCTGTCTAATTGCTCTGGCCAGTGTTTCGATGTTCATACTAATTTAAAACTTGTGTTCTCTTCATTACTTAGGATATCTTACCTTACCTGTGAAATGGACAAAATAATGGTATCTCTGTGAGGGTTGTTTTGAGGATTAAATTAACTTCTACATGTAAAGTGCTTAGAATAGTGCCTGGCACCGAGTAAGCTTTCCATAAATGTTAACAGCTTTCATGTTGCCTTACTTGTCATGGTATGTAAATCCTCTATTGACTTACAATACAAAGGGTTTTCAGTTTTTCACTATTACAAATACATTGCAATGAAAATCCTAGGACTTTTCCTTTGCACCTTTGAGCAAGTGCTTCTTTGGGATGAATTCTTAGAGATGGAATTCTAAGGCTTGGAGGGTATACACACTACTGGATCCACCTAATTTTCCTAAGAGACAAATCATGTGCAAGGGAGAGTGCCTCCCAGCCCTCCCCAGCTCTGAGTGGTATTCATACTGTCGTTTTCCAGTATGTGGTGACAGTTCGTGGTTAGCATTTCTCTTCTTTTGTGAAGTTATCCATCTTGCTACATATTAGTGAATATTTGTGCTTTTTCCCCCGGCTTTGATTGTTTTCTCCTTTTTGACTTTCTTGTCTACTTGAAGAATTGTATAAGATGGATACTAACCATAATCTGTTATAAATGCACATCTTCCTTCTGCCCGTCTGTTAACTGTCTACTGGGGCACAGCATCGTAGAGAGTCCTTCAGTTTCAAGTATCTGCATCCCGTGGGTTGGAGCCCATGCTCACAGGCCTGGCTGCCATGCCAGCTGTGCCTCACTATGCCATTCCACTGCTCTCAGACCAGCTGCTTCTGAGAGGTACAGCGTGTGATGGGACAAGTGGGTTCCACGGTCGTGTGCTCATTCCCACTCTGCTGTAAAGTGGGTCCCTTCTGTTTGCTGTGATTTGGTCTGACTTTCATCAAATGGAGCTTTATGCCAGTGGGCTTCATGCCATGTGAGCCCTTAGAGAGGGGAAGGCAATGGTTATCACCATTGGAGGCAGGAAATATAAACCTTTACCCAGAAAATGTATAATTTCTGTTCAAATGAATCCCTGCTCCTCCCAGGATGGAAAGGGTTAATGTAGTCAGCCAGCTGGTCTCCTGGAGGGGTGGTGGCAGATGGAGGGAGCTTTGCCCTGTGTTGGGGCAGACAGGACCTCCTGTAGCACCAGAGCTTGGTAAGTAGGAGCTCCAGCTATTGGATCCCATGTAGCTTCCACCCTGACCTCATGACTCCTCACACCCTTGTGTCAGCACTGGGGTAACTTATGACAGAGGCTGCAAGTGGCCATGCCATTTTGTCTACTTGGTTGTTTGGCACTTCTTTTCTTTTTCTTTCTTTCTTTTTTTTTTTAAATCAAAGTGAGATAAGGATTTAGGATAAGGAAAGAGAAAGGAACAATCTTAAGGGGAAAACCCTCAAACCATTAAAATGCAGAATCAAGCCACTGAAATGCAGAAAGCACAGTTGCAAACCTTGGCACGTGTCCTTGGCCCACACCCTTGTAAAAAGAAGGAAATAAACAAGCACAGGAAAACTGGCAAAAAAAATTATGCAGCTCCAGCCTGGACCCACCTCCAGTCTGGCCCCTGATACGTTTGTCTATAAATATTGGACACCCAGCCCAAGTCAGCCTGCTTCTCACTCTTGAGACAGCCGAATTCTCCTTGCATGTGTATGTATCTACCTTCCTAGATAAACTTCTCTCTATGCCTTTGTCTGGCTCGTGCTGAAATTCTTTCCAGTCATGTATGCCAAGAACCTCGCTAGTCCTGACTTGAGTTTCCCCCCTCTTCTCTGACTCCTTCAAAAATGTCTCCGGAGACATCCCTTCTCCCATGACAATGGGAGCTTCCTGCTCAGTGTTAACCTATAATATAAAAATCTTCACATATTGGGCTCACTCCCATGTGTCCGTTTACGTACTTTTTGTCCCGTCTCCCAATCTTTCCCCTCCCAGGCCCCTGAGCAGCTGGCCAAACCATTTGCTACTCCATTAATATTTTTGACCTTGGGTGCTTCTATTTTCCACATAAAGTGGATAACCAGCTGTGCTACCCAAAGCTCTGCCTGTTGGGAGACCTGCTTCTCACCTCTTCTTAAAGGGGCCAGAGTGCACATAACACATAGCTAGCTTATACCTACATTTGGAGTCAAACCACTTGAACCAAGGCCAGCTTCTCCTCCCCTGTAAGCCTGTCATGAGAGGCCCTCCACCCCATCCTGTAGCTCCAGTTGCGAACTGTGGGAGAGAGGCTGGTGCAACAGCAGTGAGGGATTGGGGACTGGGGACCTGCTCTTGCTATTTGCTTAAAATCCTTACATTCACATAGGAGCTGGATTCTGAATGCTCTACTTTCCACCTTACCTTACCTCATTGCTTCTGAGCTTTCCAAGACTTTAGGACTTGCATTCTAACAAGATCCTTCATTTGCATTTGCACATTTAACTATAGAGAAGTTAAAAGAGGGTGAAAGTGAGAGCACCTTCCATGCAGAGGACACAGGCAGAGGTTCCAAAGTGAAAAATAGAATGGGAAATCCAAATGGCCAAAGAGAGGGCATCCTGAGACAAAGCTAAAGAGAAGGTCAAGGGCTGGACTACACAGAGCACACATGCCACCTTAGCGAATTGGGATGTTGTTCTGGTGGGATGAATAAGAAGTCATTAAAGGGTTTTAGGCCAGGGCTGAAAACATGATTGTGTGGGCGTGTTCACAAAACTTTAGCTTCAATGTAGAGAATATTTAGAAAAGGAAACAAAATATATGCAAGGAATTCAGAAGGAGACTATTACAATCATCAGTGGAAAGATTAAGGTAGCTTGGAATAACATGGTAGCCATGGAAATAAAGAAAGTGAGAGGCAGATTCAAGAACAGGTGTCTGAGTTGGGATTGGCAGGATGCCTGAATAGATTCATACATCAAAAGAACAGAGCACCTTGAATCACTTCTCTATTTCTGGCTGAACACCCATGCAGGTTGTACTGACAAGGAAATCTGTTTGGGACACATTAAGTCTGGTGAACTTTGAGACAACTCAGTGGCAGTAAAAAAACAAGAATAAGGTTTAGAGGGCCAGAGCTAGAATAAGAGAGTCGTTCCTGGCCATAGGAGTAAAAGTCACTTACTAAGAAGAAGGTGGGAAATCCCAACATTTATACAGATGTGATAGAGGGGAAAGAGTCAGCAAAGGGACAGAAAGAAGACACTCACCAAAGATGGGGGAAGAAAGCAGAGAACTATATCTCCCGTCTACCCCAGCTCTCCTCTGGTCTATGTCAACTCAGCACTCGAGGTGATCCCATAAGACAGAAGTAAGTTTATGCTGGTGCTCTGCTCTGCATCCACCTAAGTTAAAAGCCCAAGTCCTCATAATGACCTGCTCCCTCTTCACTCGTACCAGTCATGCACCATTGCTGTTCCACAAACAGGCCAGGCTGCTCCCTCTAAGGGACTCTGTTCCACTGCTCTCTGTTTCTGGAATGTTCTTCTTCTGGACACCTGCTTGGCTCACACTTCCACCATCTCCATTTCCTCAGCAAGGCCTTCTCTGACCTCATCCAGCTGCACGCTGCCTCCTGACCCCGTCCCACCCCACTGGCCTTCACCTGCTTTATTTTGACTTTTCCCCTTAGCGTTAATCGGCATCAATCCCACTCCAAACTTGTTATGTTTTTTATTTTGTCTGTGTCCCCTGAGCAGAATATGATTTTTCCAAGGACAGGGACCACTGTCTATTTATTTTTCTACTTATACACCCTGAGAGCCTGGAACAGGGCTTGGCATTGAGTCAATGCTCCATAAATCATTGTGAACAAGAGAATCCGCTCTTTAAAGGGAGATACTTATGGACCCTAACAAGATGACCTCAGTCATTAGTCTGAGCAACCGATGAACTGCTATAATCTCAACCCGACCCTGAGACAATTCTGTAGTTGAAGATGTCAGAGAAGAAGCTATGACAAGATGTCTCTAGCACTTTATATGTATATGGGGATGCCTCTCATGGCTATTAGTGGGAATGGGGTTTTTCATCGATTATATCCTGCTGTTAGCCTCCCTTTGAGGTTTCCATATCTCTGACAACAGTGGAATAAATTTCTTATGATACTCATAACTTCTCAAACTTTTCCAAGTTTTCTTTTTTTTCTTCTACAGATGCATTTCTAAAAATTTGAGATATGATACAGGTACCATAAAACTCACCTTTTTGAAGTACCCAATTTAGTGGGTTTGTTATATCAAACACTACCACTAATTGCAGAATGTGTTCAATACCACAAAAGGAATCTCATGCCCAATACAGTAACAGTAACCTCCCCACCTCCCCTATGCTTTATCTCCTCAGTCCCAGGCCACCACTAATCTATTCTCTGTCTTTCTGAGTTTGCCTATTCTGGACATTTTATATAGATAGAATCATACAACATATGGCCTTTTGTGTTTGTTTTCTTTCATTTAGATAACATTTTCAAAGTTCCTGTGTGTTGTAGCTTATATCTGTACTTTATTCCTTTGTAGGATTGAATAAAATTCCCTTGTATGAACATAACATATTTCTTTTATCCATTTTTTACCACTGATGGAAATTTAGGTTGTTTCTACTTTTTGCTATTATGAATAATGCTATGAACATTTGTGTGTAAGCTTTTGTGTGAACATATGTTTTCAATCTCAAGTAGTCATATGGCAATTATATGTTTAACTTTTTGAGGAATGGCCCAACTATTTTCCACAGCATCTAAACCCCTTTTTATTCTCTCCAGCAATGGATAAGGGTTCCAATTTCTCTACATCCTTGCCAGCACTCACTATTGTCAATCATTGATTATTTCCATCCTCGTGTGTGTGAGTGTAAAATGGTGCCCATTGTCATTTTGATCTGCATTTCCTTAATGACTAACAAATTTGAGCATCTTTTCATGGGCTTATTGGCCATTTATGCATATTCTCTGGAAAAGTGTCTATTTGATTCCTTTGCTCATTCTTCTATGTTGAGTTATTCTCTTTTTACTGTTGAGTTGTAAGAGTTCTTTATATATTCTGGATATGAGGCCTTTATCAAATACATGATTCACAAATATTTTATTCTGTGGGTTTCTTCTCAATTTTTGGTAGTATCCTTTAAAACATAAACTTTTAATTTTCATGAAGTTCAATTTATCTGGTATTTTCTCCCCTTTGGTCCTACAGACTCCTTAGATACAGTGTCTATATCCATTATGACAAGAAAAGGGGGGACATACCAGATAGGAATAAATGAAAAAAATGACAACTTCACAGTTCATATTAATAAAAAATTATTTATAAAATTGCCTTTCACTAGACAGCATAATTGCTGTTGATGAATATAAGCCAAATATGAATCACTTACAAGTCATTATCTTTCCATTTAGCTGGATGGATCCAAGGACAGAGCAATGAAGACTATCACCCTAGAGAAAGCCAATTAGTATTTATACTATTTCAAAATATAATTTATAAATGGCTTAATCATAGCTTTCAAAATCTGAATGGACCATTTCAAATCATCTTTCTATAAAAGCAGTGGAATGATTAGAGCATAGAGAGTGGATTGATCATTAGGTGGGAAGAGTTGTCCCATCATCTCCAGAAGTCTGCATTTGATTCAGATGTGTACATTCCAAGGGACAAAGGACCCAGGCTCATCTCTTGGAATCTAGAATAAAAGAATAAATTTGGGAAGTTCACAACTTAGAAAAAGTTTGTAATTTAGGCAAAATTAATAAATAAATAAAGTAAGACCATAAAGTAAGCCAAACCCATTGGGGGGCAACCAAGGCAACAAGGGGCTAGGGAACAACTGGTGTGTGATAATTCTAAGACTCACTTATTACACACCATAATGGAACAGCATGTGAAATGAGGAGGGATCCAGGAGAGGACTCAGTGAGGAGGAGCTACAAGCCATCATCTCACACTCGAGGGACTGATGAAAAAGTCTGCCTCTCCAGAGTAAAAGAGCTGATTCATGGGGACTTGGAGAGACCATAAGGGATGCCACCTAGAGCCAGCACAAGAGTGTAGGAGGGGTTTCCCCTCAATGTGAAAAAGAACTTTCTTATAGTCAGAGGAATAACTGAATGGCATGACTTTCCTCCATAATTAAAAATCCTATCACTGACTATAACCAAGAAGACCCAAGCTGTATGCTCCACAGGGAGGTCATGGGAAGGACTCCTGTAGTCACCCTCTCCTGTGTGGGGCAAGAGTGGAAACAGATTATTGGAGCAGCTTACTCTTGGCCCAGGAGTCCTAGGTTCTGAGGACAGTCCCTGAATTCTTGTTTCTGACACAGATGTCTTGGGAAGGACAGAGACAAAGAAAATACATAAAAATAAGGGGAATGAACCTCCATTTTTCAAGTGGCATAGAACTGGGCCCCAGAACAAGCCAAGCAGGGCCAGGCTGAGGGAAAAATGAAACCGAAGGGGTCCATGTTCAAGGGCCATTCTGGTCTTCTCCTGCTCTGATGCCCTCAGGATTCCAGTTCTATTTTCTTCCATGGAAAAACCACAGTAGTGGGTTAAAGAAATTTATGGTTACCAATATGAGCCCCAAATTGAGAATTTTATCATTTTTTTCTACTAGGTAGAACATACCATTTTTGTGAACTTGTCCTCACAAGCCATTCTGATCCTCTCTGGAGTCAGTGGACTATTGAGCTTCAGTGGTCCAGACAGGCCCCTCTCCTGTCTTGCTGCACTCACTGCATCACGGATGGCGAAAAACACGGAACACCCCAGAAACACTCCAGACTCTCCCAGACCCTTGGGACAAACAAACCAATCAGATGATGTCTCTTTCTCTAACTTTGCACATAAATATATAGAAAAAAATGTGACTGTATATTTGTGAAGTATTATATATGTAATTTTTAATTTAAAAAGTAGATTAATCTTTTGACCCAACAGTCCCATTCTTAGAATTCTAAGAAAATTATCCCAAGTAGAGAAAGCAGATACAAGCATGAAGATGATCATTGCAAGATGGAGAATGAGACACAACCTAATGGCACTAACACACTCATGTTAGGCTCCAAGATTTGCAATATTTAAAATGTTTCTTATTATGTTGCTAGATTACTTTATACTTAAAATGTTTAATAGGGATGTTTTCTTCTGCAATCCTGGTGAAAACACCAGACAAGAAAGAAGTGACGGTAGGCCTCTCTCTGATCAACAGGTATCATATGAACGTGCATTTATTCACAGCTTACCTTAGATGAATACAGGGTGTTGGACTTTTCAGATGGAGGCAAAAAAGAGATGTGCAGCTCTGTAGGGATGTCACAGATGGCAGGAATTTTATATTGGTTTGGACCACGTGTGTACAGAACACCCTGAGGAGAATATTTCAGTTCCTCTATTGTATAAAGTCCCATGCCTTGAATAAAGGCACCTTCAACCTGAGGCAAAAAAAAAAAAAAAAAAAAAAAAAGAAGAAGAAGAAGAAGAAGAAAAAAGAAAAAAGAATTTCCACATATGAGAATATTTTCAACAGTAAACAGCATTTCAACCTCATGCTGTTTGTTTGAATTTTTAAATTATGGTTTAAGAAGGCTTTCAGGGTGTCTTAGAGCACGTTGCTGAAAGTCTACCTAAAGGAATTTCTATACATCTCGTCTGGAGCTAAGTTTCCAAGTCAAGTGACTTGGATTGTAATCTTGTCTAACAGTTAAAATTATAGCTCAAGGAGAGTCCTCACAGAGCCTGTCGTCCAAATACCCTCATTTTTTCTGCTACTGAGGCAGGTAAAGACCTCTGACTGCCTGGTCTACAGCGAAAGGCTCTCAGGGCTCCAGAATCCCATCAGGTTGCTCCACATCCCCACTCCCAAGGGAGCCTCACCTTTATAGACTCACTTTTCTCCCCTATAATGACGAATGTGAACTATGTTACCTCTAAGCTTCCTTTACAACTTTAAAATGCTCCAGTTCCTAGACATGGACTCATGGCCAAAAGCATCTTCTGACATTCTTCCTCATTTCTGGGTCTCTTCCTCATTTACTTCCTTCCTCTGACCATAGGGAGCCATCATGATGTTAGCTGAGACTTCCTAAAACTCCAGGACATTTCCCAAGCATATCACCTGCATTCACTAAGCTAACTGCCTGTCTTTGGAGACCCATCACCAACCAGTTCCTCTTTGACCATGGCTCCAGGCTCTTTGCCTGCTGCTCCCACAAAGGCACCACCATTCTCAGCCCTGGACCCATGCCAGCCAGGAACAGCATGTTCTTCATTCCAGGTCCTTCTTTAGGTTGATTTCCTCTAGTCTTTTTCCACCTGGAAGGTCTTCTCTTGATCTTTCCTTGACAACCTGGTCCAAGCTCACTTCTCCCCATGAAGCCTCTTGTGACTCCTCCACCCCACAGATTTTTCTCATTCTCCAGGGCTGGAGAGATGCTACACTAGGCTCTATGTCACAGGTAGTGAGCTGAATTGGCCACAAGCTCAAGGCAGGTAAAGCAAGTGTGTGAAGATTCCAGGTGGGTTCTGTGTCATTGGGGGAGTGTGTGAATTCCCAAAGATGCAATGAATCAACCCCCCTGCCTTATAGAAATGCAGGTCCAGCATTGGCAAAAATTTTTGTTTTCAAGAGAAGCTAGATATTTGTGAGTTTTCAATCTTGTCAGTTATTTCAAATTTAAATGAAAAATGTCTGTGGCTAGAAATCAGCCCACAGGCTACCTGTCAATAGCTACTGTTATAATTATTTGAAGTGTGTTATTCTAACCCAACTTTAAACTCTTTCAAGCTAGAGCCATCATATTCCCAAAGCTCAGCACTCAGCACTGGATCTTCTTATATATCAGAGGTTTGGGGCCCATTGGGCACTTGTAGGCTTGGTCTTGCTTCAATCAAGCTCCCCAATCAGACCATATATGTCTTCAAAAACTATCTAAAACATCGTGTTTCCTTCCCCCTTTAAAGGTAAGAAATTTGCATTCTGCAGTTGAATGAATAGACTTTGACTAGATGGGTAAGAGAATAGATAAAGCACACATGGAACACTTTCCCTGCAAACCTTGAAGCAGCTTTGGCTTGTATGAGGAGGAAGCGGAGCAACTGAGTTACATACCTGGCCAATGTCAAGGGCTGGATTTATACTGTAGCCAACATCCATGACGATGTCTGTTCTGATGTTCTAGTAAAAAAAAAGGTTCAACTGTTTATTTTTACTGCAGGTAACTTAGAAGAAGCTGAGGCAACTTCCTGCCTGGCTGGCTTTGGGATAAAACCTTTCTTTGGGTCATATTATTCCAGGAAAGTGAAGCCATGGCAATTTTATTATGTGATTAGGTTTTACTACGTAAAACTTTTAAAGTTATACAAATACTCTTGATCAGCTGAAGCACTATTTTTTTCTTCTTCCTCTTGGAGATGGTAAGAAAATAAAATATTTACTTGATTTTGATTCAAGCTGAGTGATGCAGCAGATTGAGCTTAATCCACTACAACAAATATAACAGATGACATGATAAAAGAAAACATCTATGGCCTTCAGATCCCTATTGCACAACTTTATGGCTACTACACAACCCAGTATCCAGAGTTCAACTGACTGAGTGATGTTTACAGAAACACAGAGTTCAGGATGCAACAACAGAAAGTCTTTGGACTGTAATCTGCTGTTCTAGATTTTTCATTTTGGGAGTGGAGAAGATAATAAATCTGACATTACAGCTTACTCTCTGATAACCTGTAAATGAGGAAAAGAGCAGGCCCAGCCAGGGTGCTGCTAACACCATTTTGCTCTTTAACAAGTCTGTACCTTCTTTGATGTGACATGATGGTCTCTGCCATGACAAAGAGATTCTATTTATAATTATTAATGGAGCAAAGGGAAGTCATCAATTTTCTTGTTTGATCTGGGAGTTTCATCTAACATTTTTCTTAAGAAAATTAGATAATGATTGAGAATGTCCGACTTCAGGTGCTTACCTCTCTTATTAAAAGATACAATGAAATGTAAAATTTTCTTTGGCACCAGTAACAAGACTGCTCTTCCAGGAGGCAAGCAGTCTCAACTGGAGTTGATAGGAAGCCATCTGAAGTCCAATGTCAGTGAAGGTTCTGCTTTCAGAGGTTTGGACTTGATACAATCTGTCATTGTATTCTAACCAGGCTGGGCAGTGGGTCTAGAATGTGGTATCCTGCCCCTAAGAAGGCCCTCACTTATCCCCACCATCTGGGATTCACATTCTATGTAGTCCTCTCTATTCCTAACTCTCTAGTGTCAGTCTTGTGACCATTAGGATGCAGCAGAAGCAGTAGTACAATTCTCTGGGATTAGGTTATTAGGTTATTGCTCTCTCACTTGCTCACAATCTCTTTCTTTTGGACTAGCACCTCTGAGGGAAGCCAGTGGTTATGCCCTGAAGACACTCATGCAACCTACAGACAGGTTCATGCAAGGAATAAACCTCTTATCAATAACAAAGTGATGATGTTGAGTGCAGTGGTGCACACCTATAATCCTACTTTTGCAGGAGACTAAAGCTATAGGACCGTAAGTTCTAGATCAGCCTCAGTAACTTAGCAAAACCCTGTGTTGAAATACAAAATAAAAAGGGCTGGGGCTGGGGCTCGGGGAAGAGCGCTCCTGGACTCAATCCCTAGTACTGGGTAGGATGGGGGACAATGTGATAGAGTTTAGAAGCAGACTCTCCAGTCCCTACTGAGGCCACCAAAATCTTGACCATAGCCTCATGAGAAACCCTGAGACAGAATCACCTAGCTAAGCACTTCCAGATATCCAACCCACAGGAGTGGTGTGAGCTAATAAACATACATTGTTCTCAGTTGCTAAGTTTAGGAGTAATCTGTTATACAGTGATAGACAACTAATATATAGAATTTTGCAGGAATCAGAGCAATTCTATCAACACAAGAAGAATGGCTGAGAAACATGTCTCCAGGGAAGGCTTCTGGTGGAAAGGCACATAATGGCCTTTTGCCTAGGGGTGACACCTTCCCTGAGCATAGATCAAGCTTTTATGATTAGACTATTTAATACATCTCTTAAGATTGTTCAAATAAGTTATAAGAACATATCTTAAAAGCTAAGACCAAGGTTAATTATTACTTTGTTCTTGGATCTTGACAAGGCCAAGGCATATATACAAGATATAAGAAAATCCAAATGGTTAAATTTTCACTAACTTTCTCTTTGAGGGAAAAGGGATTTAGAAATCAGTTAGTGTGAGAACTCTTCCTGGTGGAGTGGGACAACCACTCTAGCATGAAAGCCATGCTTACAGGGATCACTGTGTTGTCTCAGTCCAAAGTCTCCAAAAGGGAGCTAGTCTGAGTTAGAGCCCAGGCAAGCCAGATACTGGAATAGGCAAGTACAATACAGGTAGACATAATTTTAAAGATCAGATTGACTATAATTTTTAAAACACATATTGGCGACAAAATAAATAAAAACTTACATGTGAGCACAATTCAAGAATGTAGACCCAAGGGATATTTATTGACATCAAGAATTAAAGCTTGCTTCTGGGTAAGGTTGGGACAGATTAATACTAATAGGTTGGTCCATGACATTAGTGAGAGTTATTCCAGAATCCTTTATTATTATTGATTATGTATTATTATTTATGATTATTGACAGTGACCAGTAAATGACTTCTTTAACTCCAGAATGTCCAAGTACAAAAAGACAAACTGAATTCTTGAAGCTGGTGTGTATGTGTGTGTGTGTGTGTGTGTGTGTGTGTGTGTGTGTGTGTGTAAGAATCTAAGTGTGCATCTCTTCATAGAATCCCTTAAAAACCCAGGGATGCACTTAAATAATCTAAAAAGAAGGACCTTTTTGTTGTTGTTATTACTAGGGGTGCTTAATCACTGAGCCTCATCCCCAGTCCATTTTCATTTTTTATTTTGAGACAAGGTTTTGCTAAGTTGCTTAGGGCCTTGCCAAGTTGCTGAGGCTGGCTTTGAACACACAACCCTCCTGCCTCAGCCCCCAGAACTGTTGGCATTATAGGTGCGCACCACCATGCTTGGCAAAAGAAGGACCTTTAAAAAGATTTCAAAAACTGACTACTGTCTGCCCTTGATTTCTCTGATACAGAGAAATCACCCTTAGCCAAAGGCATGGTGCAGTCACCCCACACTCAATTACACTCCAACGGATGACATAGGTGGAGTCTAGATGCATCCTAAGTGCAACCTGCAAAGCTTCCCAGTGGGTACTGACCTTATGATCCCCTGTCAGGCAGTCCACTTCAACCTCTGAACAGGCAGCTCCATAAACAAAGTATTCGAAGGGATGGCCTTCGCCTTTCTCCCAGTTCATGTGTGACTCATAACCCCTGAAGGAAACAGAATCTTGAGGTGCATTGTTAAGCAATCAAGTCCTATAATCACAAACCATAATGATCAAACAGACCCATACAGAGCTGTGCAAATCAGAGGGACATATTTATACAGTGAGGGGCCAGCATGTAACGCATGTTCAACAAATGTGCTAAGTAAATAAATATTTAATTCTTTCCTCTTCAACTCACATTGTCTGATAAAACACTCAATTACTTCTGACCAGTGAGTGAATCCTTACTCCCATAGGTTTGATATTGACTTTATGATTATTTATCCTATAACCTTTAGCTAATCTTTTTTGTCATCAGATTGGGGGAATCCCATCTGCATTTTACACCAAACACTATTTCAAGGGTGCACAATTGCCTGCTTTGTCTCACTTGCTGGCTTCAAAATTCAACTTCTTTGCAAGAGTTGGGGTGCATGGATCAGATTTCTTAGCTCTCATTCTTTGCCTCTGCCATCTATGATGGCCTGTTCTGTTCCCAACTCTTGTTTCTTTAAGGATACCAGGCAAATGTTAATGATACAGGACAGAAGCTTGCCAGTCCTCTCTAGCCTCTCTACCCTGCTCCTGCAGCTGGAGAAAGCCATTGAAAATGCTCCCAGTGCCTATTTCCAATCTTTAGTCAGTGGCCCAGAACTCCTACAACAACGGCAAAGTGACAAAATCAGGTAAGACTCACTATATCACCCTGCTCTCCGATGGCATTAATTCTTCACTAAAGTAATTTGATAAATTATTTCCCAAAGTATGCTAGTTCTAATTGCTCCATATCTCGACACCACAGTTATTGTCAAGTTTCTTTTTTTGCTGTTCTAGAAGATGCAAATGGTGTCTATGTTATTGTGCATTTCATTTGCATCCCTACCTTTGTTTCTTAACTTAGGGGTAGATTGTGTTTTCAACAGTCAGCCAGCCACTGCCAGGGGTTCCAAGCACTAACTCCCAGAGAGCCTAACTATTGCACCCAGGATGAGCTGAGTCATTACTAGGTTGAATTTCATTTGTATGCCTATTTTTCCCAGCAAAAGACTTTCTAGACATGGATTAACTAGCTGCTAAAATGTTCTTTATAATAGTGGATTAATTAAAGATATAAAATCAATACTTTTGTCAAAATTGCAGACAGAACTGAAACTCTTCCTCACAATACCACTTGCTATTTTCCATAATCACAATACCACTTGCTATTTTCAATCCACAAGTGATTGAAAGGACTACTTACCTGAAGAATCCAACAGCTGAAAGACTGATACTTTCATCAAAAGCAGCCTGTGCCTGTGAAGAAGGAATACAATGTGATGTAATAAAGATATCCAAAGAAAGAATCCCTCAAGACTTCAGTTTTAATTTTACTAAGCATTACATTCAGCTACCCAGAGCAATAACTAGGGAGGACAAGATTAACTTATTCCTTTCAGCAATAATTTATTCCTTTTATCACTCCACAGGCATTTGTGGTTCACTGCAGGTGGTAACTACATTTGTTTAATGTGTGTGACTCTAATAAATGACTTCTATGGTATGTTACACCTATAGACCAGACTATAATGGGCAACCCATGTTCTGCTTATAAAGAAATTCATTCAGTCATTTGGGAAGACAGCCTGTCAACAGAGGGCATTTTAGGAAACAATGGTTGGTTAGATGTTTAATTGTAACATCATGTATCCATAACAGTTTCAGTTGAAGAGAATAATTTTGCTAAATCGCACCATTTTTACTAAAAGGTCTTCTGACTAACAGTGCACACAGTTGGATACTACATAGAAAAATGAGGATTAGGTCCACATCTCCAGGATGAAGAGAGAAGATGAGAAGTGCAACCCATTACAGGAGACAGTGGGCGGATGGCAGCATTCTGCAGTGAACTGCAGAGGACTACTCTGCACTGCATCTCTGTAGCTTCCTCCAGCCACTTTCAGCCTTGCTGGACTTGGGCAGCACCAGGCAGAGAGCAGAAACATTGAAAGCCTTTTAAAGATTTCATATCCTTAAATATGTCCAGAAAAGACCGAAAGCTTCCATAAATATGAATCACAGAGTTAGTCCTTACTCTATCAAATAGCAGGAACATTTGTCGGGGGTGCTGGGAATTGAACCCAGGGCCTTGGGCATGCTAAGCATGCACTCCATCCTGGGCTATACCCCCAGCCCTGGAATCATGTAAGTAGATTCCCTAAATATTATCTCACCAAACCTGTGTTTTGATGTTGCAAAGTTGATATTTTAGAATAGTATGACATATGCTCCCAGTGTTTATGGATGTCTATTCCATACCATCTGATACTTTATACTCTATTATTTTGAAAAGTTTGCTAGTTGACTTGAGAATGTATATTCTCTTCCAACTAGACTGTAAGTTGATCAAAGGAAGCAGCTGAAGGCCTACTATTTCTAAATGAGTGCCTAAACGATTTTTACTTTTATGGAATGATTCCAGTGCTGTTTTTCTATTTTAGGAATGGTGAAACCTGAAGAAAACACATTGACAGATGTTATCCAAAAAATGCCTAGGTTCCATAGAATGAAACATTAATTAATTCTAGTTTAAAATAGGAGTTTTGTCAGAAAAAAACCATCTCTTTCTCCAATAGAAAATTTTCCATATGTGAGAGTTCCTCTATCATATTATGATAGGACCTTTTCATGCCGAGAGCCAAAGGATCTCTCATTTACAATGAAGCAGTGGTGGTGCCATTTGGAGTGCCTTCCTGAAGACATTTAATTCACACATATCCCTCTCACACACACCCTCCTGTTTTTCTAACATAAAACACAGAGAACCAGTGATTCTCACCCAGTCCTTCCAAGTTCCTTGAGGATTCTTGCTGATGATGGGTTCAAGGCGTTTTAGAAGAGTTTGACAAGCATCCTAGGGGTTATTTTTAAGTTAGAAGATGATAACAATTTCATGAAAACACCAATTTTAAAACAACATGATATGTCATCCCATAGGCTTATCTGAAAGGTCTTAGGAAGATAAGTAAGAGACCAACCCTGTAAGAGGATGCTGTGAAAGATCTCACATGGGTACACACCACACGTGTGTCAATGGTGAACAGGGCTTCAAGATGGTGACCTTGGAAGCCATGCTAAGTCAGCGTCTCACAGAAAAACTGTGGGCAAACCACTGACCACTGTCTTCAAACAAGGTCAGATTTCATTTGTGGGAAAGTTCATTCAGGTAGCATAAGACAGAGTGAGAGGAATGAAACTGGAGTAAGAGACAGAAGTCTTACCATGACCCAGGCAAGAGGTGAGAATCTGACTCAAAGAGATTAACACAATATGGAAATGAAAGATATAAAGACAGTTTCAGGTAGAATTAAAAGGACTTGCTGGCCAGCAAAATGTCAAAAGTGAGGGAGTGTGGAAGCAACCTAGATGCTCTTCAATAGATAAATTGATAAAGAAACTGTGGTATATATACACAATGGAATATTACACAGCATTAAAAGAGAACAAAATTACGGCATTTGCGGGTTAATGGATGGAGTTGGAGAATATCATGCTAAGTGAAGTAAGCCAATTCCAAAAAACCCAAAGGCCGCATGTTCTCTCTAATAAGTGGATACTGATCCATAAGGAGGAGGGAAGAGGCATGGAAAAAAATTGAGGAACTCTGATTGGCCAAAGGGGAGGGAGAGGAGGGGAGGGGGAATGGGGGCAGGAAAGATTATGGAATGAGATGAACATCAGTACACTAGGTACATGTATGACTGCACATATGGTATGACACTATATTGTGTACAACCATAGAAATGTAAAGTTGTGCTGCAGTTGCGTACAATGAATCAAAATGCATTCTTCTGTCATATATACCTAATTAAAATAAAGAAAAAACAAAAAATAAAAAAAAGTGAGGGAGAAAAAGGTGGCATTTCCAGTATAGGAGAACTGTGTGCTGTGCCGCTGACTGAGCCCAAGAGTCGGGTAGGAGATAAGAAATGGATGACTCAACAACATCTTCTGAGCTCCACTCATGTATTTGGTGCTAGAGGGCTTAATGATTTTGATGCCACTACAGTGACATTTACCTTTACTGCCAACCCATTGAGATCTGCCACTACGGATCCTCCAGAGATATTTGTATTAGGAACGGTTTCCGTGCTTGTTCCGCGCAGGTGGACATTCGACATTGGCATCCTTAACTCCCGACTGGCCACCTGGATTTTAGAAGAGAGTTTCTTTTCAAACACTTTGGTGAGCTGTAGATCTGTGCACATGCCCAGGTGGTACAGTATGTATGTGAAGCCCTTTTACACACCACGGGCACAAGGAAGCAGGACCTCCAGTCACAAAAGTTTGTCTCTTCTAAAAGTCCTATAGTTTGTTCAGGCCCCAAGTTATGAAGACACTTTATTTTCTTTGACTTCCTCATGTGCAATAGCATCAGGAAGAGGAGGCAAGGACCCAGGCCAAAGCAGGAGGAACTGCTCTACTCATGTCTTTATAGTCATGAAATTAATGCCTTTGAGGCTGCTCATCCCACCATACTGCAAAATTCTAACGAAGTCAATGTTATCAATAATAAATGCTTATCTACTGTGCACATAACTGTAGATGCTCCATGAAAAGCATCTCTCCTGAGACAGGACAATGGCTTTGAAAAAGCAGCAACATAGACATCACAAAAGAAGAGGATAATGCTGGGGTTGAGTGTCAACATGAGAGCTTAGTAGGCTGCTTTGTTCTTCACTTTTAGTGCTGGAGACAATTATATTGTGAACTCTAGTTAATCCAAAATTCTCCTCTTTCCTGCTAGCAGTACAACTTAATAGAACTTGCCCAACACTCCAAGGACATGGGTACATGGAGCTCTTCCACAATCCTTGGCTCTCAGCAGAGCATGGGCACAGAGTGCACAGGCTCACAAGGTAAAGGTGTCTTGTGGTCTCATAAGGAAAACATTAAAATCTCACCCACAAATGGGAAAAGGAATGACCAGACAATTCTCAAGTGATTGCAACATAAAAGAAAATATGTACTCAACATGTCTATAATTAGAAAAATGTAAAGTGAAACAATAATGAAGCATTTTCATTTATCTAGCAAATTATCTAAAATTTTTCAACAATCCATCATATTTAGTGTTTGTTAGGATATGATAAAATGGATGCTTTCTGGAAAACAATTTGGTAATACATGTCAAGCAATTTAAAATACTTATATCCTGTGACCTACTAATTCTATTTCTGTAAGCTTTTTTGAGAAAACAATTACTTGTAGGATCATAGGGTAATGTACAAAAACATTAATTGAAGTGTTCAACAACTGGAGATAGTTAAATAAATTACACATACACCCACATGCAGCCATTAAAATCATGATTGTTAAGAATTCTTAATGACAGGAGGAAGTGGTCACTAAAAAGTACATAAATAACATGTCAGTAATCTTTTGAAAAAGAAAAAAAGGCAAAATTCAAAGATGCCAAAATGGCAAAATTATGTAGGATCTTCCCCCCCCCCCAATTTTCTGCATCTTTGACGTTTTATAGACTCTAATATTATGATCATAATTAGCAAAATAGAAACAGTAGCTTCAAATTAATCTAAAACAAGTGAGCCAAAAGAAAACCATTAGAGTTTGGTTAGAAATACTAAATGTTATTTGTATTATCAATTGTTCAGAGCCCTTACCATAAAAAGGGCAAGAAATAAAGCAATAAGTCAGAATTTGCAAATCTTTTTATTGCCTAGCAAAGATTTGAAAAAATACAACTCAGTTGTTTATATATATATATCAACAAATAAAACATGACATTCTTTTAAATAAAAAACTTGAGTCCCTTCTACTATATTTTTTTTAGGGCCTCAGTTATAAAATTGGTTTATCTACCCAGTTTCTGCTCATAACTTAGCAGCTTATCTATCTCTTACCCTTTAATTTGGAACAGAAAATATACATTCACAGTTTTCTTTCATGAACTTAATCAGTGAGGACACACCCAACAGAATACAGTTATTGGTACTCTTACCTGAATCATTTTAGTATGAACACCCTGCCCCATTTCAATCCCGCCATGAGTGACCAGCGCAGAGCCATCCAGATAAATGTGAACCAGGGCAGCAGCCTAAGCAGAAGAGATGCAAGCAGATGAAACAGAAGAGAATTTTTTTTGACTGGTGTTATCACATATCATGTCAATAAAAATGCTTTCCTCAGAAATGATCCTTTTCCTTCCATCCTCCCTAGACCCTGCCAAATATATGCACAACCAGAGCAAAGTCATGGCAATGGTGGGGCAAGCAATGCCTTGTGATCACCACACAAGAAGCCATACTGTCCTAGGTGGGTCTGGGTCTGAGGCAGGACTATGCACCTTAAGTTACTGTTTCTTAGTTAGGGCCCTTGAGCACACGGGTGTCTCTAGGGACCCCTCTCCCTGCTTCGGAGTGGAGCTTGGGGTCATATATGTGTGCACGCACAAGCCCTCCATTTAAAAATGCTCAGTTAAATATATGTAGGTTGAGGGAGAGAGAGAATATTCTCATAGTTGTAAGCATACTGCAGAGAAGAAAAAATGAAAACCCAACTAAGAAGGACAGACAGACATGATTTGTTTTTCCTCAAAATGAGCTAAACCCATCTTAATTCATCTTGGCACAGAATTACAAGCTTTGGATTTGAAAAGAAACTTGCAAGGAATCTTATCTAATTATATAGCTTCCCACAAGGACCCAGAAGCAACCAAACTGCTAACAAAATTAAAGGTTCCTCTAGAAACACCAGTCTGCAAGCTAAATATGCTTTACCATGAACAAGAATGTGCTTTCTTGCAAGCCTGCAGGTGCTAAAGTATGGAGCCTCTAATCCAGGGGACTGCAGAAAATAAGGATGACTTCTTCAGGGAGTCTCCAATATGAAAGTAACATCAACACCATACAGTCTACAGTCTAAGTGCTTCCACCTGGTTTCACTGTGGTCTAGGAAGGCCTGAGAGGCAACCTGTGCAGCTGTTCATGGGTCACTAAGGCTCTGTGAGCTGGGTTCCTTAGTATCTAAGTTTCTGTACAGAGTGGCATAATAATCTATGATTTGAAAAGAAGATCTTCAGAAAATTCTGGTAATTTCTGCTTGATGAACCTCATATTTTATTACTATTATATTATGATTTACCTACTTAGATTACTTAGAAGCAACCCTGGTTATAAGTGAAAGTTACAGGAATTGCATGTCAATCACCAGATAAACCCAAGAAAAGGATTGTATTTCTCAGCCAATTCTCTGCCCAACAGAAGGACCTTCACAGACATTTTTTGGGCTGTGAACCACACTTGGGGAACAACTCTTTTTTGATATCCAAAGGTTCACATTACTCCAGTGACAACCAGAAGCCCCTACCATTCCAAATATGACACTTTGGACAATAAAAGTAGATTTTTCAGCTAGTCAGCAGGTGTAAACTGGGGATGTATTGTCAAAATGGGGACACCAAAGTACACTTTCTCTAAGAACAAAGGCACATATATTCATGGTCCAATGGAGAATTTTAGACTCTTGTGCCATAATAATCATGTCTGGGGCCCTGAGAAGATGTAATGGGTGATTTACTGTCAACTAACATATGACTTCACCATCCTGTGCTCCTGGCTGCATGATAAAGAGAAAGAGCGGTGTCCTCTACCCATGGCCCAGAACTGGCTGCTCTGGGGGTGTGCATCAGATGCCAGGTGGTGCCTAATGTCAACAGTCACTTCTGGGCTTTCTTCTATTGCACTTGATTGTACCTTGCTGGCATGTGAGCCCAGGAGAGGTAAGAGCTTGTCTTAAGGCATCCCTTGAAATGTGGGATGGTGTCTTGCCTGTGGTAGGACCTCAAGAAGTATCCAATGAATGAATTTGCAAGAGCATAGTGATTTGATTTGTTTCTTAAGTTTTCAGACTTTGTATTTGGCCTCCTTGACTCTGCCAAGCACGGATGGACTTAGCACCTGTGACTAAGCTGCAATTACAGAGGATTGTGCCTGTCCTCCATTGTGTGAACCTGCTGGTGACTGCGCTCTGCCTGTGGGGTTCGGGCAGTATTTCTATTGTAGACCCTGATTAATTTGTTCCATGTGGTGCTGCAATCTCCTCAGGCTATTAAAAATGTCAAATTTGGTTCAGTTAAGTGGCACCACTGGATGGTTCATTGTTAGACCACAAAAGATAATTCCACAAAGCTTCATCTACAAAATTGGCACAACTGGAGCACTGGAACAGATGGCTCTCCATTATTAATAGAGAACTTAGTTGATACAATTTAAATCTTCAAGCTATGACTGCTAGTATTGGTGAAAAGTTAGTTCTAATCCTAAGATTCCCCAAATGCCCAACCATTCAACAATGCACAACCATTGCCAGGTGCTGTAGCAAGGCCCCAGAAACACAGAAGTTAATTAGATACTGTCTGTGTCCTTCAGTGTTCCCACTCTAGGAATTAAGCCTACTGTAGGTGAGTTACAGAGAACTCCCTCAGCTGGTGCTTCTGCTTAGGGAGGCAGTATGGGACAATGAAGACCCATGGGACCTGAGACCAGGCATGTGCAGGTCAAATCTTCCTTCTGCCACTCCTTACTGCATGTCCTTGGGCAAGAGAGCAAATCTCTACCAACTTCAGTTTCCCCATCTATAAAACAGAATCACACGTACTCAGTAGAGACAAGATCAGGGTAATCAAGTGGGAGATTACAAATCCCACCTCAGGGCCTTCCGCAGAGAAGGCGCTCAAATATTTCTAGCTCCCTTCTCTATTTTATTTGCTTTAGAACAGAATCTTTCAGGTTGTGTCTTTCGGGAAGCAGTTTGTGACTGATCTCAAACTCTTTTGATTTAGTCCTAAGCAAAGCTTTTGAGCACACAGCAGTTCTCTGGCAAAGGCTTCCCAGTAGCCTCTGAGAATGAATTTGTATTGCTGGCTCTCATCTAGTTTCTTCTCGGCCGAGCTGAATCCCAGCTCAGTTCCCATCAAAAAGTGCTCCAGGCAGAAGGTTTCAGAAGCTGCCCAGACCCGAGTTCCAGCCCTGGCTTAGCTTCTACTAGCTGTGGGACTTTGGGCAAGATATTTAAACTCTTTGAGTCTTAGTTTTCTTATTTATAAAATGAACATACAAACCTTATAGGCTGCCCTGAGGGTTGGATGAAGTAAAATCTTAAAGGACTTATAACAGTGGGTACTCAACTATTATTACTTTCATCTACTTTTTGAGAAATTTCTGATAAGGGAAATGATACAGACCTGGTCTACAGCAAAGGCTAGCCATTAAGTAATGGAAGCTACTAATTAGAGGCAGCCTGCCATGTTTCCCCATAGCCTAACACTCAAGATTGCCAGAGGATACTGGGTGTGGTGGCACACACTCAGTGGCCTTGGAGGCCGAGACAGGAAGATCTCAAGTTCAAAGCCAGCCTCAGCAACTTAGTGAGGCCTTAAGCAACTTAGCCAGACCCTGTCTCAAAATAAAAATTAAAAATGGGCTGGGGATGTGGCTCAGTGGCTAGTTCAATACCCGGTAACAAAAACCAAAACAAGAAAAGATTGCCAGAAGACCCATAAACAATAGAGTTGAGTTTCTTGACAATCCTGTCCAGTCTGCTTAAGGACTGACTAACTTCTTTGCTATCTGCCAGCTAATAAGTTTAACCCCAAATTGTATACCAAGATTCATTATTCACAAACCCTTTTCTCAGTTGCAGTCCTCTCCCCCACTTCCTTTTTAATAACTTTGTTTTTGCCTTTGTTCCTCAACAATGGCCTCTTGAATATCTCCACCAACCCACTTCCCTGCTGTCTGAGTAAATTGTGTACAGATGGCTCTCTGTTACTTTCTGTCACTGCAAATAGGCAAGGAATAAAAAGGCTGCAGTAGGACAACCACTTGTAATGAGCAGCCACTTGCCTACAATCAAAGCTGCATGAAAATGGTATAAAGATTACACCAAAGTTCAGCTAGGCTAGTTAGGTGTATGGATGGACAAGGGAATGGGGCAGGGACTTTTTACCACTTTTCCTGTCTACTTCCTCAACCTATTCACTAATGCTCCTCCCACAATCTATCCACCCATTATTTTTTCCTATTGCATCTTCACTTAACACACCTGCCACTGTACCTTCTTCATGGCTCATTTGAAGTGTGAATCCTGCAGAGGAAGAACCACCAAGCTCTGTGAGGGCCCTGCTGGATATCTACATACATGGAAATTTACATTATGGAAGAAGAGAGAAAATGGCAGTCTGCATCACTGCTGCCCTCAGTGAGTCAGAATACAGCAGCTCTTTGCCAGCTGTTAGGGGTATTTTCATTCCAGAATGAAGAAGTGGAAATAGCTAGTGGGATTTAGCAACCAAGCAAGGGGATTTATTTAATCAGTTAAAGAAACTATAAGAGCATATTCCCAGTCTTTCTCTTTATACTTTTAATAGCTAGGAGGGGGTACAAACTCCTAAATTTGTGTTTAAAAGTTATTGAAATGATTTACTTTTCTGGGTTTAGTTTACTGCAATCCACCCATGGGAGTTGAGGCACCCCAACACCTTGCAAGCCTCCATTTCCATTTCCTCTCCAGAGACACAGAACCACAATAGATGGAGGAGTCCTGGAAGTCATTGTTCCTACCCTCTTACTTTCCTCATGAGCCATCTGGGGCCCAGAGAAATCATCTCAGCTGCTTTTTGACAGGGCCGGGAGTAAACCTCAGGTTTCCCAATTTCCCAGCAAGAATGTTTTCACCAACCATGGGAGCATAGGCAGAGGAGCTCAGTCTCCTCTGGAGCAAAGCTGATGTGACTAAGCACAACTCTGGTTAAGTTTAGCAACTGGAGACAGAAATCACGTGGCTGGTGCAACAGAATGGAAAGTTCCTTCCATGCTCTTTGTTTTGCCTGGGCCACCTCCAGATGGCACGCCCCTGTGTTTGAACTGACCTGAGCGAAGGCAACAGAGCCAACTCCAACAGGATACTTCAGGGGAACCATGGCCAGCCCTTTCTTCTTCCAGTAATTCTCCGCATTAAATTTTTCCACGGCTGCTCTCCTCACGGAGAAGGAAGACTTGGCCATACATTCTTTCCAACACTGGCTGAGATTCTTGGCATTAATCTCTTGTTTGTAGGGTGTCTGATCTATTTCTTTGTACATATTTATCATTCGAACCTAAGAAAGGAGATTAAAAGTGAAAGGAAATCAGAATGTATGGTCTCATCCATGCACCATCTTCCTAGTCCAATTCTGCCCATCTTGTGTGATCCAAGCTGAGTTCTCCCTGGTTCTTGCTGAATGAAACCTTTCACAAGACACTGAATTCTCCTCTTCCCCACCTGGAGCATCTATCAATGATGTGAGCAATGACTTGTATGTTTCTATGCTGTTCTTGTGCAAATTTAAAGGAAGGAATCCTTCCCTTAGATTTCTTTATCTCAACACTATCCAGATCCACTCAATTCTAGTTGCACTTGTGGGTATCCGTTGAAAGTATCTGGCTAAATGATTTGGTTTATTCAAATGCTGTGTCAAAATAAGACTTACTTCCAAAACAAACAGGAAAGTTTGTTTACATATAACTGACATCTAGGAAGAAGAACAAATTAGAAGACTCTATTCCAAGATATCTGATGAGCTGAGTACAATTCTTTCATCACAGAATTGGCAATGAAGACTTCCCAGCTGAGAACAAAAGATGCCAAGTACCTTACATTCTCAGCTGAGAAAACTCACAGTTGTGGCCAGGCCCCTCTCCAAGCTGACAGGGGCTACTACAGAGACACTTGCCTCATTCTATCCCCCCTAAAACTCTCTCAGATCATTATTAGAGGAAGACTAGGAATTAGTGAGCTGAGCCATTGCAGGGAAAACAGAGTTTTTAAGAGGTTATTCTCTGGAAGAGGAAGGAAGGTCTTCACATGATTCTCCTTCTTCATGCTACCAAGTATGACAGAACATCAAAGAGAGAAGCTGGGTGGGGGGACAGGAAGGGAGGAACAAGTTCCAGAGACAAGGATGACTCCTATCTGTGGCTATAGAGTCCAACACTGTGAAATCTAGAGGGGAAAGTAGGTACATGAATTGGGGACTGGGGCATGGGGCAAAGAGGTTTGGTCACTAGAGGAATGCTAAATGAAGTGCCAAAGAGAGGACAGCACTCACTGGCAGAAGTCACATGGGGAGGGGCCATTTGTCTTCCCAGGTCCTCCTCTTCCTCCTCCCTGCCCCAGTGTCACAGCAGAAGGAACAAGGGAGGGCGGGAAGAGAGCTTACCACATCTCCCCACCCAACTCCACTCTACGATCTAAGGGTGGAAGAGGCACCAAGGAGGGAAACATCCTTGATGATGACTGGGCTGAGACTCAAAAATCACCCAAAGAAAATCATGTTAGCCACTGAAATGACAAACTTCATGACAGCCGCTATCACATGAAGGAAAGAAGACTTTGACAGAATTTGGTGGTAGGGATTATATACCTGCTACAGTTGGATGTGGTTTGATCCCCCCAGAGTTCATGTGAAATCTTGGTCCCCAATAATAGTGGTGTTGAGGTGGTGGAAACCATCAGAGATGGAGCCTAGTGGGTTAAGTCATTGAAGGGTGCTGCCCTCTGAAGACATGAAGGTAGTTCTTATGGGATCCTGGTTAGTTGACATGAGAGTGAGTTATCATAAAAGAATGAGCCTGACCCCTGAAGTCAACACCAGGCTCTTGAATCTCTACAACTGTGAGCTAAATAAACCACTGGCATTTTGTGTATCAAAGGAAAATAAACTAATAGAACCCACCAACCAATGGAAAATTCTCACTAAACAGGTAAGAATCTATTGCTTACTCCTCAGTGTACCCTGTTTCCTGGATTTTTGAGAAGATATCTGGGTATAGCAAGCAACATTGAACTTTGGTGTCCTGGCTCTATATTTGCCAGTTGGCTAGGTGACCTCAGGCAAATCATATATCCCTTTGGATCTCAAATACCTCAAACTGAATGATTCTCAAAGGCCCTCCCACCTCGGATATTCAACACCTTTTATATGCAAGACTAAAACAGTGTTACCTTCTCAGGGGACAAACCGCATTTGGCCGCAACTTCTACAATACAGGACTCGGTGATCAGCGCTGCCTGAGGAAAGCCAAACCCACGCAGAGCTGTGTTGGAGGGAAGGTTGGTTCGGCATGCCCAACCTCGGCAGTGCAGGTTGGCAAACTTGTAAGCATTGTCCATTTTCAGAAGTCCCATTTCTATCACCTAGAGAAATCCAGAGTTGGTGTGGTAAGGGCCTTGTCCTTCTGGACCTGTTTGACCATCCTGATATCTCAGACCAAATCAGGCTGGAAACAGCATCCTCTCTTCATATCACATCATACATGCTAAAAATATGCCATGCTCCCAATTAAAATGCATTTTACTGTTAAATTATTCTAAAGAATTTGAATCATTTTCTTTTAAAATTATTATTTTAGTATTTCTAAGTTTTAGAACAAATGTATTATTATTTTTTTAAAGAGAGAGAGAGGGAATTTTTTAATATTTATTTTTTAGTTTTTGGCAGACACAACATCTTTGTTTGTATGTGATGCTGAGGATCGAACCCAGTGCCACGCACATGCCAGGCGAGCGCGCTACCGCTTGAGCCACATCCCCAGCCCCAAATGTATTATGTTTAGGCTTCAAATATTTCCAGAAGCCTTGGAAATGTTCGTAGGCCCTAAACCCTGGGGTCTATGCATTCTACAGAAGGCAGTATTCTGGAAAACAGGGAAAATGAGAGGAGGGGGGTTGGCATTTATTCCTCCATCAGGATTAATCCCTCCCTCCACCTCCTGAGAACAATTGGTGAGGTCTGGGGCTAGTTTTGGTAATTAAGACTGGGGTGTGAGCCCACCAGTGACATTTACTGAGTAGAGGTCAAGGATGCCCACACATCCTCCTTTGTATAGGGCAGCCCCCACAAGCAAAAGATATCAGTCCAAAATGTCAGTCCAGCCAGAGAGGAGAAAGTTGGTCAATGCTTGCATCTGAAAACAGATCTAAGTATGGAAGAACAGAAATAGCACACATATGGAGACTTAGCCAAGATCTCTGGGCTTACTCTGTGGGTGCCAGTGAGTGACACTAGGCTATCCCTGCAATGATGGACTCTATGCTTTTATAATTATATATTATTTAATGATGGAACATTTTTTCTGACATAAATCATATTACATAATACTCTTTGAAAAATGCAAGAAAGCTTGCTTTTTAAAACACTTACCCATAATGATTCATCGAGGGAACTGCCCCCGTTGTTATAGTGCTCCATGTCCAGGGCCAAGATTCTGCCATCGTTCATGAATCCAACCTGTGCAGAGAGAGCTGATCTCTGATACTGACACTAGAAATTAAATATCTAAAGTTTACTTTGTCACTTGTGAACTCTCCACATATGGAAAAAACTTTATGATGTAGACTTGGCAATAATTTCTTGGATATAAAACTAGCTCTGTGACCTTGGAAAAGCCATTTACCCTCTTAGACTATTTGTGAAATGGAAATAAATAAAGTAATACATGGAAAATTACAGGCACATAAACAACACACAGCAGATGTTCTACATATAAATTATTAATATTACTATTATAAATATTAATATTATCTCTTGTTCTCACACTACTCTCCATTGGAAAACATTATCTTCTCATAGTTTTAGTCACCACAGTGGTGATAACGTCTATAATTATAATCTAGTCCTTTCAACAAAGTCCCATATTGGTGAAGGACATTTCTGTTTCAATGTCCTATCGTCACTTCTTCTCCAACATTTACACAAACCAGCTCATTGTCATTCCAGGTTGGTTCTCATTCCAACTCGACTCTTTCTTCTAAAAATTTCCAAGTCATGTTTGTGGTTTTATTTTCCATTGTATTTTGCCAAATTTTTCACCAAATCCTATCTTATTTTACAGAATAATGACTCTTAGACTCATCTCTTCTGCCTCTTACTATCATATCAAATGCCTCATGTCTGAATGCATTAGCTGCTTTCTACTGGTCCATCTTCCTCTCTCAGGCCATCCTGCACTTTCTCATCATATTACCCTCACTGATGCACCCATGTTTAGTTATGGCACTTGACTGAGCAAGAATCTATTCAGTCTTCCTGTTTCTTGTGAGAGAGTTTAAACTCCCCATTTTGGAACTTTAGGCCCCTCTTGGTCTTGTATTACATCTTATTTACACTACCTTCTGGTAATTGCTCTGTGTTTTAATGCACCCCTCCCCTTACCCCTACCCCTATCAAACATGCCATGCTCATTCCACCACTGCATTATTGGTTCCACCACCTAGTATGTTTTTTTTATGGTATCTATTCATTCTTTAAGGTCCATTTATGTTTCACCTGTTCTAAGAAGTCTTCTGTACATACTCCAACTTATATTCACCTCTCTTCATAGATTTGCTACATGTACTTTACCTTTTAACCTTCAATTTTTAATGTTTGCATAATGATATCATATGTGTAAGTTTTATTCCTCTCCTCCTTCCCCCAAAAATAATCTCCTCAAAACAAAGTTCACTCTAGCAAATTCTTTTGAACTAAACTGAATTCAAAATGTAGCTTAGAGTAAAATAGATTTGTTTGCTAGTTTCTAAAAATATGTGTTCAGGGAGACATTTGTAGAGACCATGATACACATTCAACAAATCCTGTGGTCCCCATCCTGTGCACACAGGAAGATGTATTTCCAGCTACCTTTTTAGTTAGGGGGCCAAGTTCTGGCCAAAGACACCAAGGTCCTTGCAAGGTCCACCTCTTACTGACCTGGTGTGAGAAATACCTTCCACATCACTCCATGTGCTTTCTCTTTCCTTATCTACTGCAGAAGACCCTACAGAGGACTCAGTGTCCTTGGGCAGAGTTATTCAGTAGAACTTTCTGTGATGATGGCAAGGTTCTGTGTCTGTACTATTCGATCCTAACCACATGTAGCTATTGAGCATTTGAAATAAAGCAAATGCAACTATGGAACGGAATTTTAGTTTAATTTAGTTCACTCAAATGTGAATTTCAGTGGTCATTCAAATGGCCTACTGGCTACCATATTAGATTCTGCAATCCAAAGGGATGGTGGTAGCACTACTTGAAAAAAGCTTGAGTCTCTGAATAGTTTTGTGGAACAGAGTCCTCCTTCCTCTAACCTCTGCTGATTACACTGGGCTGTTACTTGACCAAGAAATAGCATAATAAAGGCTTAAACTCCTGAGAGTTTTTAGTTGTTAAAGTAGTTAGCTCACTTTGATAAGTAAAACTACCTCTTTTAAAGCAAAATAATAATCATTTTCTACTATGGAAAGTTTTCTAGGAATTTCTAGAGCACAGTTTTACAAAAATACCCTTGATATGTTAAAAAAGAGGACTCCATTTGCAAATAAATGCAATTTCACATAACACCATTGTTATGAGAATTATTCTATTTTTTACCTCTTTTATTGTGTGAGTGAGTAGTTATTAGACCTACTTTCATAGACACATATGCTCACAGGTTTTCTAATTATTCACTGTGTAATGTCCAATGCCAGCTAGTCCTTTTTCTCCAATTGACATCTTTGAGTGAAACAGAAAAGCTTCATTGAACCAGCCAGTAATTAAACAATCAGCACAAGGAACAGAAAGTTAAATAGACGCGCCATTTGTTAATTTGTTCATTGTTACTCCCCATTAGGGAATAGATAAATGCCGCCTCTGCATTTCTGTCATGTTCTGTTTGTAGCAAATCCTTCCCTCCACCCATCTTCTGCTCACTTTGTACTTTGCAAAGTATGGGTTTCGGCCTCCAGTTATCAGCATGTCTTCTCCTCGTTCCAGAACACAGCGGACTGCACGACCATGTCTGAAACAGAAAAAAGGCATGAGAGGTAAATTCTTACAATGAAGGTTATATAGCTCCTAGTGAGACCTTGAGTGGCATTCACTCACATCACAAAACACAGAACTACTACCCACACTTGGCCTCTGCTGACCTCCAGGAAATGTGGTAGCCTCCCCTCCCTTTGGTGAGATCATGACATCTGGCATTTGCTACTTGTCGAGGAAGTCTCCAGGGTATTCAAGGGGACATTTCCCTTTGTCATAAAGACCTCTGGCTATAGGTAAAGTCTCAAGGCCACACTTCAATCTGGTTACAAATGGAGGAACACAGGTGGGGCCTGACTGCCAAGTACTCCCAAATAGGACAGGTCTAGAATCAAGGTTTCTGCTCCTGGGTTAAAGGAACTGACCTACATTACTCTGCAAAGGAATTAAGCCTTTTAGATGTGCCTCCTCCAAAGACAATTTCTTGACCAAGAAATAACATAATAAAGGCTTAAACTCCTGCAAGTTTCTAGCTGTTGGAGTAGTTATCCCACTTTGATAAGTAAACTACCTCTTTTAAAGAAAAATAATAATTATTTTCTACTATGGAAAGTTTTCTAGGAATTTTTTATTGGTCAAGAAATAATTGGTATTATTATTATTATTTTTTAGATTCTCAAAGGAAAATGACAATATAAATAAATAAACCTAACAAAAGCAAAGTCTGTTTAAATCAATCAAGAAAATATACACTTAAGCATACTTATACACATTAACTATACACACTTTAAAAATGTGTGTGTGTGTGTGTGTGTGTGAGAGAGAGAGAGAGAGAGAGAGAGAGAGAGAGAGAGAGAGTGTGTGTTTACCTCAAAAGGTCATACACATTCTTCTAAAGGTCTAACAGGTGCTAAGAACAAGTAGCCCCGTTCATTCAGGATCTGTTTCTGTCAACTTTCCAGGTATTCTAATGATTTTCTGTGGCTTTCATTCTTTTTAGTAATTGATTTTTATTTTGGTTCTTATATGGATATAGCTTGACGATACAGACAAAGAAGTTGCCATAAGCTGGCAGCTAATTTGGGTGCTTGTATATCATGTGTGATTTTTAAATAATCTTGGCCTAGATTCTTCCTCATTAATCCTGATACTGAAATTTTCAGTCTGACTTTATTTTTAATATATTCAGAAGATTTTTCTCCACTTACTTGCTGGCAGCAAGCGCAGTGATGGCTGCCATTGTGCTGGTTTTGAGCACCTTTCCCCCAAATGCCCCACCGACGCGTCTTACGTGACACATGACCTTATTAGCTGGGACCTTCAAGACTGAGGCAACTACATCCTGTAAATGATAACAGATTTCATTAATCTGATCTATCTTCAGCAAGGACTTAATTGTGACCACCACGCACACCCATAACCTTAGCAAAAAGAAACTGTTCCCTGAAACAGGAGTGTGACAGCCACTTTACATTTTGATTCCATCATATTGTATATGCTACATAAACTGTGTGGCTATGCTAAATGATTAAAAAAAAAAAGCCCAAGAACCTTAGCATACATCCCCAGTTGATCTCAGCAATATTTGGCTACAATGGCATTGCCAAAACTATTATTAAATAATTCTTGCAATAACAATGGATAATTAGGGACTATCATTTTTTTTGCCTGTTTTCCCCATGAAACACCCAAAGTATCCTTTTCACACTATCCCTAGGGATGTGTTTCCTGAAGCTGTAAGATTCTGTGGCTTTCTGAGCCTCTCCCAGCTTGGATGTTTCCCTTCATTCTGCTGTCTCCACTGAAGCATGCACACTTCTCACCCCATCTGTATTACTGTGAAAGTGGACCCTTTGGTCTTCCCTGGATGCAGGTGCTATTCTTTATGCTTTGAGGTCTTAGTCTTAACAACTGATTTTGACAGATGGGGTGCCTAAGACAGACGGGCCCAACATCACACAGGGAGTGAAGAGCAGATGGAACTGGAACGGAGTTCATCTGACCCTTTCTTAGTGTTCCAACTTCTGTGAGGCCTCATTTTCCACTGTCCATACTCTGTTTCCTGCTCTTCTGGTAATAGCACTGGCTCTTTTGAACCTGCTGGATCAAGACCCTTTGCTTTCCTTACTTTCACTCTGATGCTTACACCTAACCTCCCTGTCTTGCACTCTCTATCCCAGCTCAGAAAGTCATCGTGCTGTTCCTCCTTGCTGGCATGCATGTTGCCAGAGAGAGGGGACATAAGCAACAACTGTTTGCAGAGGATATGAGTAGTGAATAGATGAGTGGCATTTGATCTTGCTGTGAAATGGCATGGAAATGCCCTCTCTTCTCCTACCATCTAGACAAACTTTACTCTGACTATAAATCCAGATTTAAGGCTCTCTCTCTCTCTCTCTCTCTCTCTCTCTCTCTCTCTCTCTCTGTGTGTGTGTGTGTGTGTGTATGTGTGTGTGTGTGTGTGACAGAGAGAGAGAGAGAGAGAGAGAGAATGAATATCCTGGGTCATTCTAGCCCTCAACAAACCCCTCTTTCTCTTCATTCCTCCACTCACGTAAATTTTGACTTAACTGATTTAGCACCTTGATATACTTTTCCCAATATGGCTCCCTAACTGTTTCTTGAGAGTTGGGTACTATAAGCTAGGGAAGATAGGCCTTTCTCTTTTTTCTCAACAGTACTAAGGGCAGAGCAAAAGAGACCTGCTGATTACAAAAATAGTTTTAAAGTAATAGATCTATAAACAACAACAACAAAAATAAAGTTTGGAAATTACATGGCTCTTAATTCCCTAATCAATATAGCTACTAGTACTGAATATTTCCTTGGTTCCTAAAGAAATGACATTTTTGTGCTTTGTACATTTGATCCTGTGACTTTTCTGACAGCCTTCACAATGGCCCCATATTACCTGTATGTATTTAGGACTCTGTGTAGACACATAGACATCTATTTCTTGATCCTCTCCTTTGGGAACAACAAGCATGCTCTGGGTTTCCATATAAAAATGTTCTTGACCTCCAATGTGTATTTCACCTATTAAAGGAAAATTCTTGGAAGTGAAGGAAGCATTCACAAAGAACAGCTAGTGCCCCCCAGCTATATCCTGTTTTTCAGGAACTCCAATGACAGGCAGTTTGCTGGGTAGTGAAGGGTAACAATTAACAATGTTTAGCTTTCTGCACGTCTGCAGAGTTGAAGGAGAGTTCTGTAGAGAAATATGTGGTGTCTGCTGAGCCAGGCCACAGAGCCCTAGGGAAAGATATGTGCCTTTTTAGAGTCAAAAACTGATAGCCAGGTAATGTCTAGTTCCAAGGAAAGATGGAGTCGCTATAATTCTCCCTGTTCCTCCTGTTAAATACACTATGTATAAATCAACACAAGAAGTATGAAAGCTAATTACACAAAATGGAGTCATTTATGTCATTCCCCAAGTGATACAGTGTCAAGAGGCCAATGAAGAGAAAAGCTCAGGTCATAAATGCCTGTCTTGCAAGCTCAACCCAAAACTACAAGGGACTAATTGTAACCCTAAAATTGAAAGATTAAAAGTCTAACCTACCAACCACTGACATTTGCCAAAATCAGAACACATCAGCTGCCAGTGACACTGCTGTGCCAGGGGGCTTACCTTTAAACAGCCTGTGTAACCTCCTCTGTCCTCAGTAAAACCTTAACATTTTCCTTCATCCTCTGACAAACCAGAGGCCACCTCTAGTTGGGTGCATCTCCCAACTTCAATTCTTCTTCTTGTATTTGATTTCCCAGTAAATCTTTTGCTTGGTGATTTGTTGTTGTTGTTGTTGTTTGTTCGTTTTGTTTTGTTTTGTTTGATGTCAAATTGACAGAAGACTTACTTAAGAGGAGAGAAGAAGATAGACTGACTAGGAACTTTGAGACAAAGTGTAAATAGAGCATTGGATTCAGTGGGTTTTGCAATCATTGTAAATGCTTGCCACATGCATGCCAGCCTTGGATCTAGAGAAGCCAGCCATCCAAAAATATCAACGGACAAAGACAGAAAAAAAAAAATACCTGTGAAAGTCTGCTATTTTTTTAAGACAAAGGATCAAGAAAAGGGAAGCCTCAGAAGACAAAATACTTTGAGACAATAAACACTCTACCCCAACCAAACACCACGGAAAAATCTGCAGCCTCACCTCTACCTGCAAAGGTTAAGTGGAAAGTCAGCCTGTAATGAGGCACCCCAGCCCCTCTGCTGGGCTATGTCTGCAGATACATGGGGAACCTGTATTCCCATTCTCTATGGGCAATAACAAGACATCACGCACTTGTTTTCCACCAACAGAGTCAGTTCTAGGAAAATAGAAGACTTAAATAAGATCCAGACATTATAACATGATATCCAAATGTCCCAGATACAATAAAAAATGGCATATCACTCCAAGAACCTGGAAAACCTCAACTTCAATGAGAAAAGAAAATCAAAAGATGCCAACATGGAAATGATACAGATGTCAGGATTATCTGACAATGATTCAATTAGCAATAATGAAAATATAGAAAGTCTTAGCAAAGAAATAGAAGGCATAAAAATGTCAAATGGAAATTTTACAACTAAGAAATAAAACAAGCAAAATTTAAAAAGCTCCTTGGATGGGCTCACCAAGAGACTAAGGAGAACAGAGGAAATGATTATTGAACAAGAATACAGAACAAGAGAAACTGGCCAATCTGAATAACAGGAAAAAACAAACTGGAGAAAAAAGAACAGGGCTTTGAAACCTGTGGGACCAAAACAAAAGATCTGACATTTGGGTCACTGAAGTCAAGTATTTAAAAAAATAATGGCTGAATATCTTCCAAACAGCAAAAGACATAAACCTACAGATCTGAGAAGCCAACTGAACCCTAATTGGATAAATTTAAACAAATTCCATGCCAAGATACACCACGGTTGAACTTCAGAAAACTGAAGAAAAAAAGCAATATAAACAAAAAACCGTCTTGAAAGCGGTGAGAGAAAAATACTACCTAATCTGTAGGGAAAACACACTACCAAAGAAAACAGGTTGGGCTGGGGATGTGGCTCAAGTGGTAGCGCACTCGCCTGGCATGTGCGCCTGGGTTTGATCCTCAGCACCACATGAAAATAAAATAAAGATATTGTGTCCACCGAAAACTAAAAAATAAACATTAAAAATTTCTCTCTCTCTCTCTTAAAAAAAAAAAAAGACCACCGGTTTCTCTTGGGCTAGGTTGCATGCACCAGTAGTCCCTGCTATTCAGAGGCTAAGGCAGGAGGATCCCAAGTTCAAGGCCAGCTTAGGTAACTTAGTAAGACTGTGTCTAAGAATAAAATAATAAAAATGGTTGGAGTGTAGTGCAAGGCCCTGCATTCAATCCTCTGTCCAAAAAATAAAAAATAAAAAAACCATAGAGACCAGAGGAAGCAGCACCAAATTTTCTAGCTCTAAAAGGCCTATCAACTTAGAATTCTATCCAGTAAAAATATTCTTCAAGAATTAAATGGAGACCATGTCATTCTCAGCTGAAGGAAAACTAAGAGTTTGTTTACAACTGACCTACCCCAAAATAATAGCTAAAGAAAGTTTCTGGAATAGGTAGGAAATGACTTAAAAAAAATAAAAGGAAATGGGAATATCTGTAAGGAAGAAACAACTTCAGAAAGAATAAAAATACAGGTGAATATAACTCTCCTCCTGAGTTTTCCAAATTGTGTTTAAAATATAATTATAGCAATACTTTGTGTGGTTCCCAATGTATGTACAGGAAATATTTAAGACAATTATATTATGAATAGGGAAGAGTAAAGGGATAGAAAGGGAGGTAAGGTTCACACTTAAACTAGCAAAATGTTGATATTATATATAAAATATCACTGACTGTAAATATATGTAATATATAAATATATCATGGTTATTTACATATAGGATATATATCATAGTTATACATATATATTTATACAGAGAGAGTTTTCACTAAAAAAAATTGTATACAAGGAGATATACTCCAAAATACAGATAAATCAAAATGGAATTCTAAAAGTTGTTCAAATGAGCCCACAGGAAGGCGGGAGGGGGGTGATAAAAATCAGAGGGAAGTGTTGGATGGAAGGTAGAACTTTAAAAATTTTTTAAATGTGCCCAATAATAGCGATTTGTAAATTGTTTGAGGAAGATTCCCAAGGAAATATTTTGTATTTCACTCTAGAGTTCCTATCTTATCCAAAATCCAAGTAAAGAAAACCTGAGCACAAAATCTAATATGTATAGTAGATATCACATACACACACACACACACATATACACACATGTACACACACCCAAAGAGAGAACAGCAGAATGAACAGACTCCCTCATTTACATAATATAAACATTAAAATTTCGAGAACTCAGATCTTAACTTCCATTAAAGTTTTTAACAACTTATGAGAACCCACACATAGCCACTAGGCTTGAGTTCAGGGCTTGCAGTAGTACTAGTTTATTTTGTTCAATATTCACTTCATTTAAAATAAACAGAACTGGAACAATATTAGATAGACCTGTAAAGTTGGCAAAGTTTGTTTTTGATACTAGGGATTGAACCCAGGGGCACTTTATCGCTGAGCCACATCCCCAGACCTTTTTATTTTGAAACAAGGTCTCACTAAGTTGCTTAGGGCCTCATTGAGTTGCTGAACCTGGCTTTGAACTTGCCATTCTCCTGCCTCAGCCTCCCAAGCAGCTGAAATTACAAGGATGTGCCCCTGTGCCCAGGAATTAACAAAGTATTAACAACCTGTTTCACTGTCTGACCATCCCTGCAGCCCCACCCACAGCCCCCTCCCTTCACCCTAGGGTGTTGATCTCAACTCTCTAGGATGGAAACCAACTTGATCAAGTAATCCCTGAGACTCAATTTTATCCCACTATTGGCATAAGAGTGATTTCTCCAGGCACATTTACATTTTCATGAGGTCCTTACAAACCAAAAAGCCACTAATATGAAAGTGTCTACTGGTACTTTGCCTGACAGCACAGGGTTAGGAAAAATAATCTCAGTTTCAGGGTCCCTTGTAAATCCCACACCAAAGACACAGGGAGATCCATATGTGAATGAAGTGCCTGTTTCCAAGGGCAACACACACTGAGCCTGTCAGGTGATTTTTAGAAGGCAAAGGAAGGCTTAAATTTAGACCTGCTCAAAAGGCTTCCGGGTTATTTTCTCTCCCCCTATTTTTTTTTCCAGATAGTTTTACCTTCAACAATTTGGTCAACCACTTTAAATGCTTTATCAATATTTCCATATTCCAGTTTCCTTTCTGGCTTGAAGAAGGAATTATGTCGTATAGCATCCTAGAAAGAGAACAGAGAAGGCTGCAAGTCTGCAAGAGATCCAGTCCTATGATAGTAGCCACACCCTGGGGTGCCAATCAAGGCACTTTCCCACAATCCTATGAGCCTTGAACCAGGCCTGGAGACTCCCCAGCCAATGGAAATCTGCCTGTTGGGTCCAAAGAAACTGAGTATATTCAGAAAAAACCTGGCACTGAGGCAATCCAAGAATGGAACTAGTATTTCGCAGGCAAATTATTGTCTTCAATCCACAACTTATTTTATGTATTCAGGGCCACATAGCACACTGGTTCAGAAATGCGGCTCCACCCAGAGTTATATCCATTTTCTCCACTTACTTGTTGTTTTACTGTGGGCTGTTACTTCCCCTCTATGAGTATCATCTTGTGAAGTAACAGTTGTGCATATAGGTCCAAGAGGGTTGTGAAATGAAACATGTAAAGGGCTTGGATGGCATATAGTTAAATGTTCAATAAATGCTAGCAGAAAACACTAATGATTGAGATCATGGTGGCTTTGCCTGCTGGTCTCGCCTTCCTCCTTTGGGGACATAAGCACTTCATTTGTAGAGGGAAGTGGAGCACCTGGAACCATTAATCCTAGAAGTAAGTCTCTATTATCAGCTTTGTCCAGGTGCCACCAATCCACTTACACACTGGCTTCCCTGGTCCCCAGAGAAGGAGTGCAGTGGTACACATAAATAAAAATACAGCTACAACAGCCTAGGTTGGTTTTTTGTACCCAGGATTTTCTTACCTATCCCTGGGAATTTATCTTACTATGATCCATGTGTTTGTCGGTGAATGGGCCATGTGAGTTCCTGCCAGCATGATCCACCATGGATTATCGTTCATCCATAAAATTCCTACCTGCTGGCAGTTGGGGGTTCTCCTAACTCTGGATCTCTCAAGCCATCAGTATCTGTCTGGACCTATCCTGTCCACACACCTTACAGGGATGTTCTTTTGTCATCCTGTCATTTCCTCCACTGAGAAAAGTGGGCTGGTTTGTTTTTTGCCACTGTGAGATCCAGGCTGTTGGACAAAGTGTTTGTTGATTGCTATTACAGTTAGCAATGTGACCCTGGGTAACTGTCTTTGAGTTTCCTCATCAGTATGGTCATTGCAGTGGTTTGGCATCCTAAGATTGCTGTGAGCATTTAGTGAGGTCATGCACAAAACCACCTTAGATCCATGCCCCACACGCAGAGCTCTTCAAAGCTGCCAGCTGATGGAGCTGTGGATGATGATGCTTAAGGAGAAACTCTGGTGGGGAGCACATTTTTTTCACCATGGCCCTCAGCTTTCCCCCCACCCCCGCACATCTAAGAGTTTTGATAGAGTTTCCCAATTCAAACTACCAAAACCAGGCATAAGCCAGGCTCAACTTTAGTGTTAGTGACAGATATATTTCTTGTTATCCTATTTTGTTCTATAACATACTTCATACTGGAATTAATTCACACTCCAGTGCTTTTCTTATTAATTGAAGATTCAGATATTCCAAGTTGAAGAAAGAAGCTACCTTTGTAAACTCCACTTTTTAAAATTTAAGCTTTTTCAACTTCACTTCTCCTTGCTCTTTTAATAATTTTGAGTCAATTTCCTGAATGTTCATTGGTTAGGAAAGTGTTAGCAGGACTTTAATGTGTAGGGAGCCAGGCATAGCTTCCTACTATCAACTTGGATCAAATACACTCTGATCCAGTTGACTGATCGTGGAGAATTTTATCTCTTACCAAGAGGGAGGTAACTCTTTTCCATAATTCTGATATTCTCTGGCAGACAATCAGGTAACTGCTGGCTGAAGTGGGGAAGGCAGGGGAGGAGGGTATCTATTTATTTATTGGACTTTCATTTGGCTGGAATGTGGGGAAGGGAAGGGTGGATACTCAGCCACTTGTATTGGGAAAAGAATTACCAAAAAAATTATGGGGTATTATGTAAATAATTTCTTAAGAAGTAATCCTAACTCAAAAGCAAAATTTGGGGAAAGGAATACATACAGTAAGTAGGAACAGCAGGCAACATAAGAATGATACGGCCTGAGAAGGGAATAGAATGTGTGAATTTGAAACTGGCCAGGGACATCTGCAAGGCCTCACTCAAACAAACTTCTGTTTTTATCTTCTTAACATTATTTTATTGTAATTTTAAAATGCTAAGTAAAATTTCCAGAAAAAAATGCCATGTTCCTAGGTATAAAGTCTCATGACAGAAAACATCCTCAAGGTCAGGTTCTCATGATGACACTCACCTTGGCCAAGTCATTTCCTCTTTTCATCTCAGACCATGCTACTCACCTAGAGAACCATGTGCTCATTATATTGTGAGGGTAACACTGTGTTCCCAAGAGTACATGTAGCCTGCATGGACTGAACCTAGTCTACTCAGGAGGTTTCATGCTTTCCTTATTATAAGAAGCAATGGAATATTCAGAACCCTTACCATTTCATGGAGATGGTTCTTACCACCTCTATAGATTTCCAACGTCTGTCTAAAATTAGGATAGAAAATGCAACTCTCCAATTTGTTCAAGTTGCCAAAATTCCTGTAGGCATTTTATGATCTATTTCCACATTCATTTAAGATATGCATTTAAGAATCTAAAAGTAATATCTCCCAGATCTGCTTCATAGAAGATCTAATCAGTCCAGATCCTGAGAGGAGGTGAATCAGAGCTAAGGATAGACCCACAGTCTTGGACATTGCTAGCTGTCCATCTAGCATTCTTCTCATCTTCCCCTTTCCAAGCAATGCTCAGATTTCTGTATAGGTTTCCTGCACTCCCTCTATAGCCCATGCATTACCAAGAAATATGATCCCACCCTCAGTTTCAGTGTTAACAAACAGCTCCTACATTTCTCTGACCAGTCATTAACTCAACATGTGACCCAAGTGGCCTAATTAGGGTTGTCTCAGGACATGTGCCTGGAATGCTGAGACAATAAGGTTCCTTTTGTCACTGAACATGAACAAGGAAACCCATGTTTCCCAGCTGCCATCTGTGTGCACAAGGGATGAGCCTATACTCATCCCTTGAGAGGCAAAAATAAATTGGAGAAATTGGTCATACTGATCTAGTTTGAGTTGATCAGGTCTTACTATACCAAAAGCATTTTAACTTTTAACTGATATACTTCTGATGTCTGCTCTTCCATTCCCTAAATTGGCACCACCTCAAACTCATTACCTCAATTGTTAGGATCAGCGGCTCCACGTCTTGGTAGACAATCTTTACTTGCTTAGCAGCTCGTCTTGCCTGAATCTCAGTATCTGCAATCACGGCACAGACAAGCTGACCCACACAAAATACCTATGACACAGAAAGACCTTTGATGTCAAGGAGAGCAGGTATTCATTCATTATCTCCCCCGCCCCCCACAGCACAAGACTTGATACGCACAATAAAGGACCCCTCTCCATCTGCCCATGCCGATAGAACCTGCTGACTCTAAAGCACTGTACATCTCTGTGCTGTATCAGGGGCAGAGGCAGCTGCAGAGGGGAAGGGGCGATGCGGCCTTGATCGGACTCAGGCTCTAGCCTAGTCAAGGGGGGCTTCTTGAGGGCCAACTGGCTTATGAGAACCAAGCTATGATTGGCCTGGCTGTCCCACCACATTTAGGGCCAATCTGCAGAAGGAACCTTCTGTTTTCAAAGACAGGGAGAAGCAAGAATTTGTAGCTCATCTACAAAAGGGGGTGATTTGGGAAAGAGACTTCTCATGTGATTACACCACACTGCTGGTGAACAAGTCACTGCCTACAAACTGTCCTGGAGCTCAGGCTTCTCAGGAAGACATGTGAAAGACTCAACTGCCAAGATATGACCAAGCACAGGGCATCGCTTCCCTGGGGGGCTGCAGTCAATATCATGTCACCTGCAGATGAGGTAGGTGGACTGGGGAGCTCACACAGGGACCAGGACAGAAAGCTGGATTGGGTGGGGGGAGCAGATAACTAAGGCTCACGACAGGTAAAAATAGTCTGAACCAGGTGATTTGAGTTCTCTCTCCCACCTTATTCTATGGTTCACACTCAAATTTAAACATTCATTTAAAACAATCTACTTTAGACCATTATGTCTTCCACAGTGAACACAGAAATGTTATCAGAAAAAAATGATACCAGGTTTGGAGAGCTTAGCTCAGTGATAGAGAAGTTGCCTAGCATGTGTGAAGGCTTGGGTTCAATCTCCAGCAGTGCACACACACATACACACACACACACACACACACACACACACACAAACACACAATAGTATTTAAAACATTAGTGTATAGTTGGGTGTGGTGCATTGGGGGCAGAGAAGAGAGAGAAGTGAAACATGTTGATTGTTGAAGCTGGAGGATGCTTCTATGGAGTCTCTATTTTGTGCATGATTACAAAAATGTCTGCAGTGAAAAGATGTTTAAAAGTCATAAAGTGCCATAAATGAGTGTTAGAAAAGGAGTGAGGCCAGCTAGGCAATCCTCCAACATGGCACTACTCTCCACAGATGCTCGGCTTTGCCCCTGTGACCTGGCACATCAATCCCTAAGATGCTCACAGTCTGCATAAGCACACTTCAGAGAGCAGGTTCTAAGGTGCAGCCAGGAAATCCCGCTTGTTTAGTTAACATTTATGCACGGACTGTAATTCTCACTGCCCCCTGCCAGTGATATACAACCCTACCTCAGGGGAGTTTCAACCTTGAGTTCAGATTTCTGGTCATCAAGCTTTCATTTTTATTCACTAAATCTTCCAGCAAGAGCCAGAGTTAGGGACTATTTCAAAGGATGAAGCTCTTTTGTATAACTATCGAACTGAGAAGTCTGAATTAGTTATGCAGAAAACCTGCTAAACACTGTCCTTGCTGTATTTTCTAGTAACTTGACATACAGTAGACCAAGTTAAAGCTTTCAAATGGTAATGGTGTTTTCACTGGGTTTTGTTTTGTTTTTTACTCTTTTACCTTGTTACACAGAATATGCAGATGAATCAGACATGGCCCCTCACTCAAGAAATTATATTAGGCAGGGGGAATAGATAAGATATACAAATAAATAAGCTTGATGCAAGAAAAAAAATGTGCATTGAAAGTCCACTTCTCAAAGACAGACGTGAAGCTCTCTGAGGGCAGGGACCACATGTCTTGTTCAGCTATGATGATCAGATATAACAGATCCTTAAGAAATGACTACTGAATATGTGGTAGTGTGACGGAATGAGTCAGAATTAGTTCAGAGAGGGAAAGAGAACTTCTGAATTCAAGGATAAGAAAAGGCTTCAGAGTTACGATACCACTTGAACTCAAACTTAAAATTTGGACATGGTGGGACTGGAGTAATGACAAGAGATTTGCTAGGGGCAAGGATTTGCAAGTAAACCTTGCCTAATCCTCTGTTCATTTATTTTTTCATATTGTGAGCAACATACTATATAACCATTATAAAATATAAAACACCAAAGTATCTTTTATATAACTATTAAACTTCTTATGTGGAAAGGAATATATTTGAATGCATTCAATATCTATATTATAAGATATATTTATAAGATAAAAATATCTTATTATATTTGATAATAATAATTCAAGAATATTGAATACTTTTATGACATATCAAATTAAATGGTAGCTTTAAGAAAATATGAAGTGCCATGAACTGAGGAAGTCATTTTTCAAACAGAAAGCAAAAGTGAAATACCTCATCTGTTGCCAGCAATGTCTCTGTGGAGAAGGAATTTACGTCTTGAAGATGATCTGCAGTCATAATGTCCACTACACCTGGCAGGCTGAGAGCTTCTGATAGATCAATAGACCTAGACGACATCACACACACAGGCTCCTCAGAGAAGCCACACCCCCCACAGATCCTTGAGAATGTGGTTAATTTGAAAATAAGGTATGAGATGAGAGAGGTAAAAATATGTTAAAGAACTACTCCCATAATTCTCTGCTAGACAATTAGAAAGAATTTGGGAGACACAGAAGTTATCACATGGAGGGAAAATTTGTAGTAAATACTAAATTTCAATCCCATTGTGTCTCCAGTTTACATTGGACATCACCAACAAATAGCTTACCCTCTTTATACCATTACTCTCCATTAATGTGACTGATTTAGACAAAAAGGCAATCATTAATGCCTTTTGAGTAAGACCACTTACACAATCTTAGCATGAGCTCTTGAACTAGTTACAAAAGTCAAAAACAGTTCCCGGTCCACTGCAGGCATGTCATCACAGTAGATGGCTTCCCCTGTGGCATGCTTAATACCAGACAGATGCATGATGGGACGGCCAATTGGGTCTCTCGGGAGCTGCTTTGGGTCTACATTCTGTTTAATAAATAATCAACATATAATTTTTACATTTTTATAGAGAAAACAAGAATAATCATATTATGTACATTTCCTATAAGAGGGTAACAATATGGTTTACACCCAAACCAGAACACTTCAGGGAATGAAAACAGTCACAATTCACAATAACACCAGGAATAATAAGCCTATTACAATAATTTGATAGGAAAACTGGAATATGTAGCCATCATGTGGTTTTTAGAGTTTTCACTTTTTTGAATATAGATGTCAGACATCTCTAATGGAAATTCTATTTGCATATGCAAATTAATTTAAATCTTTGTTCCTGATAATATAAAGTTATGTTCTTTTGCTAATGTTCATGTATTTCTTTAAATTTTATTATCAAATGTATCTTCCTACTTACATATGAACATGATGCATGTAATATTTTGCAAGAATGTGATGATATGGTGACAATCTTTATAGAAAATATTGAGAGTATGTTTTTAACCAGAAGAGCCCCACCACCACTACCATTTTGAGTGAAGAATTCTAAGAAATAACCAGTAAAACTCTTAATTTAGACAATTTGGATAGACAATGGACTTGAATTTAAGTGATTCATTGGTGTTTGAGTGATTGACTGGTGTTACTCTTTTTTAGAGAGCCATAGAGTAAAATGACTTGCTCCTGGTTCTGTGAGTACCTTAGATGTTGCACCAATCAAAACAGAAACTAAGCAACATGACATCTCCCCTGACATTTCAGATACAAGAGCTGTTAGCAGTCCTAGTTGGGCCGGTACTGGGAAGAGAAGTGGAGGTATGAAGAAAAAAAGGAGAAGGGGTTTCAAGACATGACCTAGGCTGAGCTTAGAGACCAGGGTAAAGGCTGTGGCTGAGGAGCTGCCTGGCAAGCAGTATTGGGCAGCCTCTTCCATAACTCAATGTATTTGGTGCTGAGCTGAGGCCAAGTTCCCCAGAGGCTTCCTTAGGGCACACAGTCAGGTCAGTAGAGTGAGGTGTAGGCAAAGTTAGGGACATCTCCCCTTCCTGTCTCACCCATTGCCCCATTCTGCAGTTCACAGGGTCACCCTGAACTGTGGATCAAGAAAGGATTCTTCTTTTGAGATAAACCCATAGCACTGGCCTATATTATACAGCAGGTGGGAAGAGAGAAGTCACAAACAGAACACATACTGGTTGAAAACCTTGACTGGGAGGAAAAAGAAACTCTACAACCTGACCTATTTCCAACTTAGTATAATTTAAGGCATCTGAGGGAAAGAAAACCTAGATGTTTTTGTACTCAATTACCAGAATGTGAAGTTTGAGAAAGTCTGTTCAGTACACACTGGCAATGAATGAGATGTCTAAGTCCTGTTTCATTTATAGGTACATATTTTCAGGTTTGAAGTGATTCCTGGTTCACTGAAAATGCCCCAGGACTCTTGTTCTATGGAACCAAGGGAAAGTTGTCTTGAGATCCTATGGATCCAACATGTTTCCTTTTCTGGCAGACACCTGGCTTTCTTGTCTTTTTTGAATGAATTAACGGAAGAAATCTCATGAGTGGAGGAGAGACATGTTTACAATGGAGAACTTTATGTAAAGATAGCTATGAAATATACAATTCCCCCAAAGCCCTCTCCCACCCACAGGATTAGAGAAGAGTGGTCCTCACTTACTGTCCACCCACTGGAGGCACTCAAGGAAAGAAAACTTTAGCTTAAGATAGATCAGAAATTCTCCAGGCAGATAACAGGCACAGAATATCACAAGGGAAAGAGAGAGTGGTATGCATAATTTGGGAACATGTTGTGGATCATCTAGAAAATGAAAATAACCCAATTGTTTTCAAAATGTAAATAAGAAGTGAAATGTCAACCAAATTTGTGCAGAAATTGGAGTGCTTTTTATAACTGACTTGGCATAAGATGTGTAGAGGATGCACTGAATTTATTTCTATTTTATAAAAATGTACTGTTTTACAATAGAATAAAAGCTGATCAATAGCATTTATTGTTTCAATATCTATGTTCACTTTACTTAAATGAAAACTTCAATTTGTAGTGACCATAATATACAGCACCAAAAAGGAATACTGGCTCAGTGTTTTTGGTTCTTGTTGAGTTCATCCTGATTCATAAGCTAGAAAGCAGAGAATTATTTTTAAAAAAAGTAATTTAGGACTGGAACCATGCACAATTTAATCAGTCTATGAATGCAGAGAAATACAGGAAAATGAAAGAAAATTTTACATATGGTGGTTCAGATATGAGCAGGGATTTGAAGAAGCCTCAACACACACCAACTCCACTGATAGAGCTCATTGCTCCCTTCATATGGCCAGAACCTTTCAGTAATTCTCTTCTTCTTTAGGGAACTAAGGTGATGATCAAAAGAAAAAAAAATGTGAAGCTTTTATCAGGTATGTTTTTCCAAATGGTACAGATAATAGGAGTTGATTCCTCTGTAAAATATCCCCCAAAGTGCTGAGTTATCATACTACACCGGGCTCTCAGCTTGCACAACATTTGAGTGAAAAATTATGTTTTTTAAATCCTAAGAGTTTTTTCTTTTCATTCCCAAAAGTAAAATGTTAGGCAATTCATAAGTTTGGACACTAAGAAACACATTCATATGAATCTATAAAGACTCTGGAAACTTTCTATTATTAACACTTTTTTTGGTTTTAAAAAAAGTATCAGAGCATTAAAAAAGTCTTTTGAAAATGTTCTGTGTAAAAGCTACCAAAAGATCGAGGGAGAATTCCAAAATATATCTTTATCTTATTGAGTAACCAAGTATGAAATTATTTTAGCTGAGTTTATAATTTTTTCCTATCAGTTGTGATGAATATACTGGAGAAAGGTGGTGCTGCATGCTGTATGCTGTAGTTTAGGTCTGAAATGTCCCCTAAAGTCCTATGTGATAGAGGTGATTGAGAAGCAGGGAACCTTGAAGAGAAGGGGCCGAGTAGGAGGTTTTTGGTCATTGGGGGTACGCCCTTAAAGGGGATGTGGGACACTAGTCTCTTCCAAAACCAACTCTCATCTGTGTAGGAGATATACTGCATCCAAACCTTTATTTTGCAATCTATAATAACAACTTCCTTCAATGTCATCCACTATGTGAAGATTTTCAGTTTTTTTTGGATGGCTTGAATGCCCACTAATTTGTTTCTTGCTGAAATGTATTCCATTGCCATGGCAATCTTAGGGTATTTATAAGTTGAAGATTGTGAATACCATATTTTACAGAACACCAGGGAACATGGCAGTTTTCAGCTTTCAAAATATTCACTTCCAATGCTGTTTGGCATATTTGCATTTTTGAACATATTGAACCTAAAACCTCAAGGGGTATACAGCAACTTCAGTGTTTGTTATGACATACTATAAGTTTTATAACGGAATCTAACAACAGATTCACTGAACTGATGTTTTAAAGACACTCTTCCTGTTTTTAACTTAATACAACTCTCAAAGTCAAATTTCTTCATAATAATTTCAAGGAAAAACCCATCAGATTGTATCCAGTTTACCAACAGAATGACTTCTGGTGATATTTTTAGGATGTCATGGCAGAAAATTCCATTTGAAAGATGTGAGCAGCTCTGTTTCCCCATACAGTCAGCCAATACTAAGAAAACTTGAAAATAGTTCTTAGAACTCCTGTGTGATTCAACTCTAAAATGGAACTCACAGAAAAATCACTTGGACAGGTGGAAGGAACTGGGGGAGCAAAGGATCTCCACGTTTGAACAAAACAAATCAGTAGCTCTCATAAAAAGTTGTCATTGAATTTTCACCAGCCTCCAAGGACTGTCTTCTGTTCCTCTGGAATAAAACCAGAGCAGCCCACAGTCCTGACATGGACCGCAGCTTTGATTGAGCTTTGACAACCACAAAGCCAAGGGCAGAAAGCACACAGCAAGCTAGCAGCTCGTTCAAGTCAGCAGCACAGGCCACAGTACAAAACGTGTGGCCTTGAAAATCAAAACACATTATTCTTTAAAATAACCATTGCTAAATCTGTTTTCAGTAATGATTCTTCCTCATTGGTTTACAATTCTTTTTCTTTTCATGATACTGGGAATTGAACCCAGAGCCCAACACACGCTAGGCAAGCACCCTACCACTGAGCTACATCTCTGGCCCAGTTCTGGGCTTTTAATTAGTACTCCAGGAGGCAGGGAGTTCACCAGAAGGGGCACTTGGGCTTATGAAGCTTGAGAGTCACTGAGAGACTCTGGGAACCTCCCACAGTTCTGTAGCACAGACTCTGAATTTAAAAAGAAAACATAAAAGGCCACTAACCTGGTACTGTAACGTACTCCAGTGATGTCTGGAATGAAGATCTTCTAAAGCACTCTCATAGTTGTTTGCTAAGCTAGGATAGTGACCTGGGTCCTGAAAAGGAGAACCATGAGAGATATTTAAATGCTCTCGAATGTTCCAAATTGATTTTAGAAGGGAGGCTAGAGTTATTCTTAGCAAGTATCTACTTAAGATTAAACCCAGAGGCACTCAACCACTGAGCCACATCCCCCACCCTTTTTTATATTTTATTTAGAGACAGGGTCTTTCTGAGTTGCTTAGGGTCTCACTAAGTTGCTGAGGCTGGCTTTAAACTCATGATCCTCCTGCCTCAGTCTCTAGAACCTCTTCAATTATAGGCATGTACCACTACCCCCAGCTTTAGCAAGTATTTCTACTCTGAAGTCTAACATTTATTAAGTACTGAACCTTGGAAGTACAAGCAACTCCCTGACTTCAAGGACATGTACCCTAGAAAGTACATATGCATCCACCTAGTAGAAAGAGCCCAGTAAATATAGTAGGTCACTGGCTTCCACCATCTCTACATTTCTTGTTCTCTACACACTTTCCTAAATTATTTGAGGACTTACACACCAATATAATAGGAAGCTAAATAAAATAAAATAAAATAAAAAAGAATACTTAAGCCAGGAAAAAGTCAGAGCCAAATCATGCAATTGCAAAGATCATGAAACCTTGCCATGTGGGCAGAAAAGGGGTACAGAGGCAGAACCTGGCCACCACTCCACAGGAGGAAGAACACCCCTAGGAACAGAAGGAAATGGGGCATTTGGGTTTTTACACAGACTTTAAGCAACACACCTGGTCATTTTTTAAAACTTAAATAATTTCAATAGAAAATAAAGTTAATAAAGGCTATTATTTTTAAAGAAGGGAAGTTTGATGGAAGGTATAAAACTACAACAAGGCAGAAGTTTTAAATTATATCACTGATTCACCAAGAAATTGTATTCGTTTGCTCTTAATTAAGGGAGTCTACAATTGGCTATATTTTTCCCCATTTTTGATGATCTAGTGCCAAATCTCATTTATATATGACTTCAGACTTCCATTCTTAAAATTCTGATACAAACTTTCTGGTTCTTAGTTGTTCCCATTCATAATAAGAAGGTACTTTCAAAAGCAATGATAAGAGAGGACTTTGTGTCTGTTATTTAAGGTGAACACACTTTCCATACCACAAGAAGAGTCATGGCTTCCAGTCTCATCTCTAAGGCTGGCTGTAGCAGGGGGTTAAGGGAGGCCAATAAAGTTCAACTTTCCTTGGGTCCTAATGAATTTATTCAGAGAATTTATTTTCAGTTGTGTCCTCCCTAGCCAACAATCTTGCAACTAACTGTCACAAGGAAGACCAGGCAAGAGAATGCTAGGATTATCACCACTATCATCAGGACCACCACTAAGTGGTTCCTCTGAAGCACCAAGGATCATATAAGCCATTTTTCTATGATGACCCATTTCACAATAATCTTGGACAGTGGCTGCCGCCATCACCATATGGGTGAGAAAAATAGAGCTGAGCCCAGAAAAGAAAACCAAACATGGGTGAGCTTCAATAAGTGGAAGAAAATGTATTCAAATCATTAGCCAGTTTTCTAAACATTATCTAGAAAAACAACAGGTCAGAGACAAAATAACCGAGTGGTGTTAAATAGAATCCTGCCTAACACTGTGCTCCACCTGCAGTTCTTCCCCAAACTCACACCCATCCACAGACAGCCAGATGGAAACCTAGTAAGTCCTAGCATTTCTGATTTGGGTCTTCTTTCTATTCTACTCAACAGAGCATTTGGGTGCCCCTCAAAGCCCCCAGTCTTGGGAAAGCTAACACATGACCAGTTCCACTTACCATCCTCTTCAAAATCTGTAAAACTTCCAGGTAGAACTTGAAGAAGAAGCTGATGATGAGGGTCCTTTTGAACTCCACCTTCCCACCTGGAGCTGAGCCCGGAAGGGACACTTCCTCCAAAATGAGCCTGCAAGCTGTATCCAGCATCTCTTCACTCCATGGCCTGGGAGAAGCAAGTTCTGCTTTAAGCACTGTATATACATTCTTTTGTTTAATCATCTCAACTTCCCTATGAAGTGGATATGATTATTTGTCTTTGACAGATAAAGAAACTGAGGTACCATAAAGTTAAGTAAGATGACTGAGCTGGGTGTGGTGGCGCACTCAGTGAGATCCTATCTCTAAATAAAATACAAACTATAGGCTAGGGATGTGTCTCAATGGATGTGCCCCTGAGTTCAATCCCCAATACCCACCCCCCAAAAAATGATGACTGAGATCATGTAGTAGTGGGGGGCTGAGCTGAGAGTTGGATCAGGCAGTCTGACCCACCAATAGTTTAAAGCTCATGTTTTAACCACTATTCTCTATTAAATGCTAGTAAATGCTAGTAAGTGCTCAAGAAATATTAGCTATTAATGTTTTTTAAGAGAGAAAGAGAGAGATTTTTTTAATATTTATTTTTTAGTTTTCAGCGGACACAACATCTTTGTTTTGTATGTGGTGCTTAGGATCGGACCCAGGCCGCACACTACCACTTGAGCCACATCCCCAGCCCCTAGCTATTAATGTTACCTATAAATATAAGAAGTCAGGTAAGCAAATACATTTAGGAATTAATTTTAGAACAAACTCACATAATCTATTTCTCATCGTGGTAAATGATCCCCTACAATAAAGAATGTACATGTACTATAAGAATATTGGCATTCTCTCTCCCTTCATCCCACCCTCTCTCCCTCCCTCTCCATCATGACTCTCTCTCCATCATGCCTACTTGAGAATTCACTAAAACAAGACATGGAAATAATCATGAAGTATTATTGGGATTCCCTGCCATAAAATAGAAAGGTACTAAGCATTTTTCTTCTCACAATTACTTCTCCCCATAGATTGGGCTGCTCTGTTACTTGGGGTCTAAGGACATGATGCCTTACCTGCCGACGAGTTTCTGGCAGGAATTCTTGGCACTGATGATGGTTGGACCAACACCCCCATACAGGATGGAGAGCTCTCTGATAATGCCATCCCCTTCTCCAAAAAGGACCCTCATTCCTGAATTGACTATTGCCAGAGCATTCTGCTGCCGCTGGGCCTGTCGGAAGGCTGACACAAATTCCCACTGAAAGAAAAGTTAAATGGCACATGTAGAAACATACTGAAAACGATCTGTACCAGGAGGGAGTATGTGTATGTTGTCTCATCTGATCCTTGTCACATCCTCTTTTATGGGCAGAATTATGTCCACCCCAAATTCACATGTTGAAGTGTCCTTTGAGAAGAGGAATTTTGCACATACGAATGAAAGAGGGAAGACCTTGCAAAAACAGAAAGAGAAGAAAGCAATTTAAAGCCCAGGTCTGAGGTTTTAGAAGAAATGAACCTTGCTATGCCTTGATAGAAGACTCCTAGCCTCTGACATTTGCAGAAAATAAATCTACGTTGTAACATATGCTCAGTGTGTGGTTCTTTGTTATCACAGCCCAGCAAACTAATATATCCTCTGAGGCAGGTGTAATCTATCCCATTTTGCAGATGAGGAATCGAAGGCTCAAGGCGATTCAGTAATTAGTTCAGGTCTTGAAACCAGGTCTGAAATCTGAGTCCATCTGTCTCCAAAGCCCTTGTTTTTTCTAAATTCTACTGCAAATATATCTTTTAGCCTCTTTCAAACCCCAGCACACAGGCAGAGGTATATTCTTTGTTTTTCATTTAGGGAAAAAGTCTTATGGGACAAAAAAAAAAATTTTTTTAAATGTTAGGTGCAAAAGGAACTGTTCACAGGTCCTGTAAGATAAAGACCTCATGCCACTTTCTAAAGTTGATTTTTTTCTTCCCTATCAACACTCAATGTTTTTTCTTGGCCCACCCTATGCTGGAATAAACCACTGTGGGCTCACAGGCAACACTAAGGCAAGAAGGACCTTCTCACCTTGCTGGAGTAAGGGATGTTCACTGAGATCAAGATTTCTTGAGGCTTAAGATCTGCACTGGGGTCCTTGCTGAGAAACTTCTCATTTAAAGGGATCTGTCGTTTTCCTTCTGTGGAAAGAAATGACACTTGCCCTGAAATCTCCAGCCTATTGAATAAAATCACAGAACTTGGGAAATAATTCTACCATGTACCTGGGGAAACTGACCGTTCCTATGCTCCCAAATCTCATACCCTCTGTGGGCATCTTGCAGCACTCCTTCCAGCCTATTCCCACCGTTTTCGCCTTCTCTGCTTGCTTACAGGTAGAAATATCTGGTAAAGAGCAGCTCAGAATTTAGAGTAGGACAGGACCTTAGCAGTCCTCTTCCTGCATGGCATGATTCAGCTTGAGCTTCACCAATAGGGAGTAGATATTAATATTTCTTTTGATATTTTGATCAAGTCATCCAATAAACAGTTACAGTTTATAACTAGCAACCCTACTAGGTTCAGTGGTGGATTTTAAAATTCCCTTTAATTAGTTTATATACCAGTGAGGTGTTGTCTTAGTTGTTTGTACCTTTCCCAGCACTTATATTTGGGAGATGGGACAGTTTAAAGCCACATTAAAACATGACCTGGGGATAAAAACTAAGGAACTTTTGATGGATGTAGTCCCATGACAAACCTGCTTCTCATGGTATGACTTTTAACAGTGATATTACCTAAATTGAAAACTCTGAATTCAAACCTTCTTAAGATAATTTAATAGGTTAGAGGATATGAGGAGTAAGTATTTCACAATGCAGGTAATAGAAAGTTCATAATTTTAAGAGAAAATACCTCTAGATTTATAAAGGATCAATTAGAACTTTTTAATAATTGTTGCTCAAATTGGAATAAGAGAAATAAACTTCACAAGTGAAGCACAATATCATGTATATCCACAAGACAGTGATCCTAATTAGAATAAGGTATATGCCCATGTTTGTATAAATATGTCAAAATAGACTCTACTGTCATGCATAACTAAAAAGAACAAATAAAAAAAGAAAAATAAAACTCCTGGACTTAGTTTCAAAAATCAAATAAATAAATACATAATGAGGCCCAGCCATTGGTTGGCTAGAAAAGACCTGTAGGCATCTATCTAGAACAAATTAAGTAGGAGCCCAAAACATGATGTGAATGCAACACACTCCTGCACCCTTGAGGGATCTCTCCAATAATAGGGTCCAAGATTTCTCAATGGTTTATAGTTCTTTCCAATAATCAAATCACATTAGGACATTAACCAACACAAGTATGTTCACTATAAGGTGGTCAGTATGTGAAAATATCTATCACAGGATCTCAAAGAGAAGCAGATGAGGTTGGGAGTGTGAGATTAAGACAAGACTGACCATCTTTCCAACCTCCAGAAAGACAGATAGAAACATTAACATTATAAGAAATAATCATTTCCAGAATTGGACTTTCTGCCTCCCCAGAGAGAAAGAGGGGTCAGAGGAGCCGATTTAACAATCTCCAACTAGGAGCTGTCACTCACCTTTGGACAGCAGGTTAAGGGTACAGTTACCCACAGCCAGGAGGGGATTCAGATCTGAATCTAGATGCCTGCTCACAATGTGGCCCCCTAAAGACTTTTAAAAATAATAAGTTATTTTTACTTTAGTTTTATAATTATAAAAACATGAGCACTAAAATAAGGATTAAACAAACTTTGGAGAACTATTCCTTTTGTTTGTTCTTAAAGAACAAAAATGTTTCCTGAGGGAATAGTCATCCACCAGAGTTTATTGCCATCAAATACATACAGCCATGTTCCTGATCTGGGACCCAGCCAGGGTTCTCAGATGCTTCAAGAGAGCATGGTACGTCTTAGTGTTCTCTTCTGGGAGCTTCTGGACCATATCAGCCAGGATGTCCTTCACCTGAGCCAGGCTGAGGCCAGCACCCAGGGTCAGTCCTAAAATAAGGTCATGCATAAATAATGCCATGTGATCACTTCTTACTTGAAAATGTCCACTGGACCAAAGCTTCAGACAAGGAATCTTTATAGTAGATACATGTTGTCCTACTTATATGTGGTGGTGGTGGTAGAGGTGGTGATGGTGGGAGTGGTGGGGCGATGATGGTGATGATGGCAGTAGAGGTAGTGGTGATGATGGGTGGGGGCAATGATGGTAGAGGCAGTGATGACAATGGAGGTGGTGGTGGTGGTGATGGTGATGACAGTGGTAGAGGTAGAGATGGTGATGGGTGGGAAGGTCATGGTGGTTGTAGAGGTGGTGGGATGATGGAGGTGGTAGTGGTGATAGAATTGACTGTGGAGATGATGAAGGCTAAATTCTCTGAACACCCACTGTATCAAGCACTACTCATTCTATCATGCTTAATCTCCACAATCTGAACAAATTTATATATAATTGCCATAGTAAACAATTAGATTCCAGAGACTATATTTCAAACCCACACTCATGTTGCTTCTCATCATTGTCATTAAATCAACTTCCTTTTAGGAATGGAGAGGTCAGTGCATAAGCTGCTTAATACATAAACTTGCTTTGCCTGCTTCTGGAGAGCAGAGGTTGCATCCTTTTCACCTTTCTCTTCTGTTCAGTACTTAGCCCAGGACCCTCATTGAGTAATTCTTACCTTCTCTGGTGTTGTAGACAAGGAAATTGCTTCAGTAAAAACATCTGACTATTCAGACAATTAATATCTGGTATAACTTTAGAGAATTCTTCCTAAGCCCCTCTCCGAATGTTATCATTCTTAGAAGAGAATTCCTATTATAATTAGGAAAAATTCTGTCTGCTTGTTTGCAATAACAACAAAGTTGATTAATGTGTCTTAACTAAGAGAGCAAAGGCCTTAAGAACTTACCATTGCATGAATGATTCACAATATTTAGTTCTTTAATTCTATCAGGAGAAATTATAACTGGGTGGAAGATACCTTTAAATTTCATTTCAGGCCCTAAAGAATTAGGGGGAAAAAAACAAGAAGATTAGAATAAATGGGGGCTAACTGTCCTTTTAATTTTGAAATTACAATCAAAATGATGATTTTAAACATATTAAAGTTATATATCTGCTGGTCTAGTTATTGTCAACCCAGACCCAGAGAAAATGGCTGGGTACATTTTCATTAAAATTGGAGGACTCTTTGGAATTATCAACCCTAAAACTTGGGCCTTATGGCATGCTCAGAATTCTCCTTGGAAAGACTCTGGGGTGGGGGTGAGGGCATGTTCTTAATGAATGGGGCAAACTGAACCTACATTTGCTACCACAGAAGCCCCTGAAACTGCAGCATCAGTAAAACATTATCTTCATTGAGACACCACCCAGAGAAGGAACAGAGAGAAGCTTCAAGATGAGGCTCAGATTAATTCCCAATGGCAAGACAACCATCCTCAGCCCCTCTGCTGCTGGCTTGCTACAGAGCTAGCTTGTGAGGCACAACTCTGGGCACTGAAGGACACAAGGGATTTACTTCTGCCGTTATAAAAAGTCTCTTGAGGGGCTGGGGGTGTGGCTCAGTGGTAGAGCGCTTGGCTAGCATGTGTGAGGCACTGGGTTCAATTCTTATCACTGCATCTCAATAAATAAAGATCCATTGCCACCTAAAAAATATTTTTAAAAAGTCTCTTGAGCAATGATGAGAAAGTTGAGTCCAAAGGATTAAAAATGCTATTCCAGATTATTATATTTGAAAACACACATATATGAGGCTGTTTTCCTTCTAAATCCTTTCCCTTGATTTCCCCATAAGAAGTCCCTGGGTATCTACATACCCACAGAGGTGTTCCCCATGACAATAGGGGCCTGGGGATACTTGAATTTAGCTTCCAGAAGTTCCTTCAGGGTCACCGGGGAAATCCATGTCATTCTATCACCATGAAAAACCCTGGTTTTGGGGGGTTGTTTCTCAGCCATTATCTATTGAAAAAGAAATGGGGATTCAAGATACATATGACAACATTTCCACTCATTTTTGCTTTATCATTGTAGGAACAAAGAAAAGAAATACAGATTTTCTGAAAAACAAAATAAATGACCTAAAAAGTGGAGCTTTACAAGGAATCAGAGTTCGAGATAAAAATATGACAGTGTTTTTCTCCTTCTAGAGGTTCTCCATGTAAATCCCTTTGGTGCTCTTATATCTCAAAGAAATTCATTTTAATGTTAAACATGCTGAATTTTGTCAAATAATCCTATGGAAGAATGAACTACAGAAAAACTGGAAGCAGAAAATGTGTTTACATTTATAGGCATTGTGACTGCATGGCTTTTTACAGACACCACCAGTTCCTTCTTTCAGTCAGATGACCCCTCCACCCTCATTCCCCCACCTCTTCCTTGGTCCACACTTTTTAGACCTTGAGATAAGGATGACAAAAAGGTGTTACCTATTTGCTAGTCAGCTTCTGAAAGAATCCAGAATTCCTCTATAAATCAACCCTCTAGACCCAACATTGCCTATCTTACCATTAGCTCTGGAGGAAATATCAGCTCCTGGGTTGGATCCAATGGAAGAAACTCCTCTTCCGAGAAGAGTTTTGAATTTGTCTTAAAGAGAAAAAGTACCAGAGGTTAAAGTAGTTCCCACTTTTGTAGAGGGATATGTCCCAAGACCCCCAATGGCTTCTGGAAGCTGTGGATCATATTGAACCTTATATATGCTGTCTTACTCTATTCATTCTTACTATAAATCTTAGCAATCACAGCATACAACCTTTTTTCCTTATTTTGTTGAGAACTTTCACCTTTTCACTTAAAGGAAGTACTTTATAGTTACCATTTGGTGTATCTAAATTACCAGCATCACTATTCTTGTGCTTTGGAGCCCTTATTAAATAAAAGAAGGATTACTTGAACACAAGCCGTGCAATACTTTGACAGATGACTTGATAACTAAGATGACTACTAAATAAATGACAAATAGGTGGGTAGCATATATAAAGTGGAATACATTGGACAAAGGGAAGATTCATATTCTGGATAAAATAAAGGAGGACAGTATGAGATTTCATTACACTACTCAGAATGGCATGTAGTTTGAAACTGCAGGATAACTGACATACCTATCACCTCAGATATTTATCACTTATTTGTGTTGAGAACATTTAAAATCCTCCCTGCTGGCTATTTTGAAATATTCAATTAATTGCTGTCAATCATAATTATCTCACTGACTATTGAACAATTAGAACATATTCCTCCTATCTAACTGTACCCCTGTACCTGTTTCCGGTCTTCTATCTGCCTGCTCCTTCCTGGGCTGATTTTTTAAAAATAGAAATGAAGTGAGAATGAGAAGGAACATGTTAACACTGGTTGGGGAGGAAGGTATTCTTTCTAAGAGCAAGTCAGTCATTGCACATGTCCTGAGAAAACTTTAAAACAACTTTACATTTCACTCACTTTATTTCCTTCCTCAAGTTCTGGTAATCCGTTTATTCCTTGATCCAAACAGCAAGTCCCATTTTCTTTACCTTGACAACAGCCAAAAGTCTAATGAGAAAAAAAAATCAGTAGGAATTTAATGCTGATCCTACTAAATATTAAATAAAGTGGGTAACTACCAGATAAACCTCATAATATAGAATCATTATGATTATGGTGTCATAAAGGAGAATTGTTTGTACTTAAACACATCCAAACTAACTCTAATGAAAAACCTGAGCTTATAAGGAATTTGGAATAGCAGTGTACATTAAACAAGTTAAACTATGTGAAGCTCTTATAACAAAGCCTGGCACACAGCAATTACTATTATTAATGATTAATGATTAAAATTAATAATATTAAATATTTCAAACATTTAACAATAAATATGCACAACTATTGGCATATAAACACTCTGTTCTTATCTATGACATCATTCTTTCACAGGTTAACTTCCAAAAGGCTGTCTTTTGTCTTCCATCCCAAAGTTGTTTGTTCATTTACTCATTTAATAAATATTGATTAACCACTCAATTAGAACATGGTGACCAGCCATGGAGATATACAGCCTTTGCTGCAAGTAGCACACAGTCTAGTGAAGAGATGGAACAGCATATGGGCAATGGTGCCACACTATCACCAATGCTATGCAGGGCATGCCCATATACATGCCAGGTGCAAAGGAGCTATAGGAGCTCCTGGGAAGGTACCTGACCCAAACAGATCAGGAATGGCCTCTTGCAAGCAATAACTGCCACCAATGTCAAAATGCTTAGGTGCTCACGATGAAACTACTAAGGCAAGCTCAATGAATGAGGGTAACCCTCCTGCCCAAGGCTAAAGAGAAAATAACAATCATAGACCTCGAGATAGGAAGTAGCCCTGTATTACAATGGCTATTCCTCTAATCACACCTGATGAACCCTACAACTTTGCTTCATTGGGGAAAAATATACTCATTCACAAGTTCTTTTCTACTTACTTTACTGAAAGTCTTGCATGTGTCAATTATGGGCCTGTATCCAGTGCAGCGGCACAGGTTACCTGAAAGAGGAAACCCCAGCTCTGTTAATTGAGTAACCTAGACAAAAACACAAGCTGCCAAACACAATAAATAAAAATAAGGACCTCATCCCAGAAGGAAATTCTGCTGGACATTTCAGTCTACCTAATCTGCACAAATTATTACATCAGCAACTTGGGATATTTAATTGAGAATCCTGAGGTACATTTTAACAGCTCAGCTACCTAAGTTTCCTCCTGCTGCTTATTTGTTCATTTTTCATTCATGCACTCAGTCATTCAATAACAAGGATACTTAACAAAAGACCTGCCCTCTTAGCAAATGTTTAGGTATATAATAGAGTGGTGATAACTATGGGCACCATGCTGTACATTATCTCTTTAAGACTTATTCCTCTTGCATAACAAACTTTGACAATCACTCATTTTCCCTTTCCCCAGGTCCTGCTAGTCACCATTCTATTTTCTGCTTTGCTGAATTTGACTATTTTAGGTTCTTCATATAAGAGGGATCATGAAATATTTGCTCTTCTGTGTCTGGCTTATTCCATTCAGTTAGCATAATGTTTTCTAGGTTCGTCCATGTTTTTGCAAACAAAAAAAGATTTTATTCTTTTGTTGGTGGTGATAACTGGGGATTGAACTCAGGGGTATGCAACTACTGAGCCACATCCCCAGCCCTATTTTGTATTTTATTTAGATACAGGGTCTCACTGAATTGCTTAGAGCATTGCTTTTGCTGAGGTTGGCTTTGAACTTGTAAACCCCTATCTCAGCCTCCAGAGCCACTGGGATTATAGGCATGCACCACCACACCCGGCTTTTATTCTCCTTTTAAAAGAAGAAAATCCCTTATTATTAATACTTACTATGGCAATTATCAATTTATTGCAAGAGAGGAGAAGAGAGAGATAAAGAGTATGTGTTAAGCTTCAGTTGATAGAAAGATGGATAATATTATATAGAAGCAAAGGTAGTTATTAAACTTTGGAAGCAACTGGGCCCATAATTCATTTATAATAAATCACTACCAGGTCAGTGTTTCTCTCACAGTGGTCTCGTAGGCTTCCACCACCCCCATCTGACATATAATTTAAAAAAACAAGACCTTAGAGCCAAATTCTATGGTCGTGGGTTCCAAAATTTTTCATTATTTACAAATTTCCCATATATGTCTATACCCTAAAATTTGAGAACCCTTATCAACTGTTTACATTTAAAAACAGCCATGAAATCAAAGGCAGGATGAGACTAAAGGAAATTAGGCAGAATAAAGTTCATATACTGTCTCTTCCGCTTCTGTTTGCCCTAGTTTTCCCTGGAACATTCTGAAGAGGAAGTGTAGACATGAGCTTCAGTCTCATGCTTGGTGAGCATAGAAACAAGGTCTTCAGGAGGTCAAAAACAAAGACAAATTGAGCCATGGAGAGTATCAACAGACATAGGATTTGAGAGGCTGTGTTTTTGTTTTTACTTTCATTTTTTGTTTTTTGGTACTGGGGATCAAACCTAAGGGCACTTAACCCTGAGCCACATCCTCAGCCATTTTTATTTTTTATTTTGAGACAGGTCTTACTAAGTTGCTTTGGGCCTTGCTAAGTTGCTGAGGCTACCCTCAAACTTGTAATCCCCCACCCTCAGCCTCCTGAGTCACTGGAATTATAGGCGTGAGCCAGAGCCTAGCTGTTATTTTTTTTTTTTAATTTTTGTAGAATCTTGTTGATGAAGACCACCCCCCGCATGCACACATATACACTGAGATCTTGAACTTGATAAAATCTTTCCAGAGTGGCCTCAGACAGTTCTTTGAAATAAGAAATCATCAGAAGATCTTTTCATGCAATGTTCATCAATGGTCTTCTGATTTGTGAGATGTTGCTGAGATCACCTACCCTGAGCAGTAAGAGAGCAACTTGTAGAGGTAATTGGTTTCTTTCCAAGGGTAAATGAATAACCTGGCTTTTTAATGATTATAAAAATAGGCAAACAACTGATAAAAAGAAGAAAATCTTAAAGACAGAAGACTGAGAAATACATTGGCCAAATGCGATGTGCGACCTAATTGAAGCTTGATTTCAACAAACCTACTCTTCTACACCTAGGTGGCATACTTTAAATGACTGTCTCCAAACTTCAGCTTCTCCATCTATGAAATGGGGATACTAACAGTACCTGTCTTATAAAGTTATTGTAAGATAATCTTAAAACAGCATTTGTGTGGTACACGGTAAGGTGTCTAATATCAGCTGTTGTCATCATCGTTACAAAAACACACACACACACACACACAACCTACCACCAAGGGCTTCCATTAACTGATCAAGAGTGGGCTCTGGATGGTTCCTGAGCAGCGTGTAGATGGACATCACCATCCCAGGGGTGCAGAATCCACACTGGGTGCCGTGGCACTTGGCAATCCTCTCCTGGAAGGACAGAACATTTACAAATGCAGATCTTGAGCTCCATTCCAGACCTACTAAACCAGACCCTCCATTTTAGAAGATCTCCAGATACTTCTGGGCATATTAAATTTGAAGAAGAGGCCCCTGAAAGCCCTTCTTATCCCAGAGGGCCTAGTATCTTTGGCCTGGGTTGTCAAGATCCCCGCTTCTCATCAGCTTTTAAGCTTCACTTACAGCAGAGGTTCTCAGCCTTTGGAATCACCAGGAGGGCTCAACACTTCCAAGGACCCAGCTGTACCCCAGACCAATTAACTAAAAGACTGTGCAAGTGAGGTACAGGAATAATATCTTTTAAAGATTCCTAGGTGGTTTCAAGGTACAGTTGCAGTTGTGGGTCAATTATATCAAGGAAATCCTTCAGAGAAATGAGTCAAATTACACTCAAATTGAGAAATTAACGAAGAAAAATTTTCTGAGTATTTCTTTCTTTCTTTTTTGGGGGGGCTCGGGGTGGATATCAGGAATTGAACTCAGGAGCACTCAACTACTGAGCTACATCCCCAATCCTATTTTGCATTTTATGTAGAGACAGGGTCTCACTGAGTTGCTTGGCACCTCATTTTTGCTGAGGCTGGCTTTGAACTCGCGATTCTCCTGACTCAGCCTCTCGAGCCACTGGGATTGCAGGCATGCGTCACCACACCCAGCCTCTGAGTATTTCTTGAGTTTTATCTGCCAACTACTGTACTGATGCTGTTACACACAGTTTACAAAGGCCACCACTAATCCAGATGAGGAAACAGGAAGTACTGCCTTAACTGTTCTGGTACTTTTTGCCCCTCTTTGGAGTCTAATTTCCAAAGGACAGGTCCAGTTTGCAAACTGCTTTCTGGCAACATTGTGAAGATGGGAGCTCAGCAGTAGTTGAGGATGAAAGAGTTCCCGTGCTTGTATACAGCCAAGTCTCACAGGGACACCCAGGAGAATCTTCTCCCGCTAGCTAGTGAGGTTTCAGAGAAATAAACAAAATTCCTTCATGTCTAGAGAATCTGAAGCTGGGCTATTTTCTAGGCTGCTCCCGTGTTTTCCAACTTTTGTCCACTTCTCATAATGAATTTCCTTAACTTAGATCAAAACAAGTATGATTTCAACAAACCTACTCTTAAAAGCTTAAAAGCTTATGAGAAGCAGGGATCTTGACAACCCAGGCCACTTTGGGGGATTCTGAAGGTATCTTTCACTTGGGGGACAAGCTCTAAGGAGATTGTTTTAGGAGAAAAGTCACAAAATTCATTGACGGGGCCTCTCAACTGTCTTCTGAACAAGCCCTATGTTTAACAAATTTTTTTGGTAGCTGATACTTCCATGTAATTTTCCACTGTACAAACAAACAAAACAAGAAAAAATATATAAAATTATATCCCTCAATGCACTGACTCTTCTACCTTTATGAGTTTGGAACATAAGATGGTCAGGTCCCATTTAATTAAAACATAGAGAAAACATGAGAGGTCATGTCAGTATTTTCTTAGGGAAAAGTCAAGCACATGCCTGTAATTCCAGTGGCTTGGGAAGCTGAGGCAGTAGAATCATGAGTTAAAAACTAGCCTCAGCAAAAGCAAGGCACTTAGCAACTCAGTGAGACCCTGTCTCTAAATAAAATACAAAACAGGGCTGGAACTTGACTCAGCAGTTGAGTGCTCCTGAGTTCAATCCCCGGTACCTCACTCCCCCTCTTCCAAAAGTGCCTTTCCAAGGCAGTCACAAAATCATATCACAGCATGCCAGGTTTATTCTCAGCTCCAGCTGGGTTTAACCTGTTAGCAGTGACCAAGCAGCAGGGCCCAGGTGGCTCTACTCTCAATCTCGGGACTCACAATGTCATTCGTGGTTTTCCAAGCATAGAGACCCTGTGAGAAAGAGGCACATCCACACCTGAACAGGATGAATTCTCGTCTTGGTGCTTCCTATGCCTTCAACTGTGGTGATGGCGGCACCGTACAAAGAACAGATGGGGGTCAGGCAGGCGTTGGCAGGGTAGTGTCTTCAGGATGCAAAAAAGAAGAACAGAGTATAAATAGCATCATGTCTAGTGGGAAAGAGGACTGGGTCCTCACGGTACCAAGTCCTCATTTTCTACAGCGCAGGTTTTGTATGACTTCCCCAGGCTGAGAATCTGCAATTGGTCCTTAGCTCACACTCATTTTACAGAAGTATAATCTGAGGTTCTGAGTGATTTACTCAAGGTTACAGTGGGAATGTGGACAGCACGGTTTAAATTCTGCCTCCTAACTCTAATTCCAGAATAGCTTCAGCTAACCTTAGTTGTTTTTCTTCTTGAATGAGGGGCTGACATTCTCTAGTTACATGTAACTACCTATCCACCCAAGGCCTTGTTCCACCTTCCAGGCAGATGCTGGGCTAAGGTTATTGGTCAATAAAGTGAACTTTGAGGTCATTCTTCAGATAGATCGAGTGTGAGATACAGAACACTTAATCCCACAAAAGCAAAAAAAAAAATACTGCTAGAAAATGTCCAGTTCAAAATGACTCCTACAATGTTCTTATTCACCAAACAGAACTACAGGTGGCCATGAACACTTGAAGTGTTCCTCAAACACTTGAAGTGAACCTCAAAAATGATCACGAGGGACTCAAATTAAGCAATGAGAAATACTGTATTATCAAAGAAAATGATAAATGTTTTTAAAAATTATAGAATCTATTATCAGCAAAGATTTGGAAAATGGGATTTATATACTATTTACAAGAATGTAAATGAAGCTCTCCCAAAGTTCTTCTGGAAGACACTTCATTGGAAAACATTTTTAAAAGCTTTAAAATATGCATACTCTTTACTCTGCAATCCCACCTCTATAGATGTTTTATAAAGAAATAATCACTGACACAAATATAAGAAGTTTCATTGATGCATAGCTGATATTAATGAAAATTAATACAGTCTAAGTTATTCCTATTTGGGGATGAGTTTTAGTCCACCAAAATGATAGAACATACATAGCCATTGACATTTTATTTACTAAAACATATCCATGAAAAATTAGGCAAAATATATAGGTATTTAAACACTATGTGCAGTATGCTTCCACATGATAAACACAAAAGAAAGACTGGAAGGAAATTATTTATTGATAAGTAAATATAAATATTCATTGAGTGCTTACTATGTGCCAGGCAGATTTCTGGGTGCTAAGATTCATTCACAAAATAGAGAAAATAGCTGCAGAATGCATATTCTGGTTGAAGGAAGGGGAAGAACATGTACATAGACAATACACAATACACTTTGTGCAATTGAGATGATGAGAAGTGCTGTGAATAAATTAGTGCAGGCTAAGTGAATAGAGAAAGTTGTGAAGGTGAAGGGGGCACATAGTGAAAGAGAGATGTTTGAGTATTGGCTTTAAGGCAGCTGAGTTTGCAGTTCAGATGTAGAAAGTTTTAAGAGACCATCATTCTTGTTCTAAAGCCAAAACAAGCTACAAAAACATATTTTTAAAAAAAAACCTCACCCCATACTGAGTACATAAGAAACCTAAATAAAATCTCTTATGTGACAAACTCTTGTAAGACAGAAGACACAGCTGCTGTCATCCCTAAGGTACAGTTGTTCTCTTCCTGAAATGGAAGAAGAAGGAGGAGGAGGTGGAATCTGCCTTAGACAGGAAGGAGGAGAAACCAGACTGACTTTTTTTCTTTTCACATACAAAAGATCTTCAACAGGATCTTTTCCTAAAATTCTAATTAGTTCTATATGACAGCAGAATGCAATTCAATTCATATTATCCAAATACAGCACAATTTTTCATGTCTCTGGTTGTACACAAAGTAGAGTCACACTATTCATGTTTTCATATATGTACTTAGGTTAATGATGTCCGTCTCATGCCACCATCTTTCCTACCCATAGGCCCCCTTCTCTTCCCCTCCTTCTCCTTTTCCCTATCTAAAGTTCAAACCAGACTGATTTTTAATAAGCTATCAATGGTCACTTGTAGGTGGATATTAACAGATTAAAATACAAAGCTAGACTGCATTATCCTCTGCTGGAGGTAGAGACCAAAAAATGGAGGTGGGGAAGGAGAGCTGAAAGAAACTCTCCAGGCAAAGAAAGAAGACTGTGGAGGAAGAAAAAACTTTAGGCACTCCACCTTCAGGGAGTGTAGGATTGTTGCTATACTTTAGAGGCTAAAAACAAAACACTATGGATGCAAGAGAGCCCCCAGAGCATGGAAAGGAAGAAAGGAGAGCAAAGAGAACTCCCAGTGGCCTAAAAAGTTGGCAAACCAGGCTGAAAAGCAGGGTGAAATCTCTCAGAGTTCAGAAAGCAGGTGGCTTGGCTATGGTGCACAGGCGTATCTGAAATCAAACCAGTGCTAGACCCTTAGCCCACATCCAAGCTCTGTGGAATAACATAAAATGTCTTAACGTGTATAATGGGAGTTGCAGAAGAGGGGGAAGAAAAATAGCAAAGGTAAAAATTTGAAGAGATAATGCCTTGAGAAGTTTCTAAAGCTGATGGAAGACATCAACCTATAGAGCCTAGAAACTTGGTGACCTTGAAGGACACACACCAAACACAGAGATGTTAAACATAATGGGAAGCTGTTGGTGTGCTTTAAGCAGAAGCAGGATAGGATCTCTCCGCTGATGGAGAGAGAATGCACTGCGTGGGAGCAAGGAGATGAATTAACAGGCTGTAAGAGTTATTCTCCTCTACCATTTCTACCTGGCCTTTCCTGCCCAAACAGCAGAGTGAGTCTAGCCTGAAAATAATTGTGATACAAACATAGTAGGTGCTTGATACATATTTACCAAATGAAGACATTAAACAAAATTGTAAAAATTGAACCATATCTGCACTTTGCTGCAAGGCACCTTATCCTCTTGGTGATGGGGTCATACTGTGAGATCATCACTGTGCAGGCACCGCAGCCTCCCCCGCCACAGCCATACTTAGTCCCTGTGAGTCGCACTGCAAGAAGCATGGTTAAGAACAATGTGTTTTCCATGATTCTTTTTCTAGAATAGCCTTGACCTTGTCAAACAGCACCTTCACAGACTCTTAACATATTTCTAAGTTCAACACATTTGTCAAGTGGTGTATTTAGCTACTGTTTTAGTCTCGTAAATTCTTGATTTCCTTGTGTGTCTTTATAGCACGTCTTTGAAATAAACTGGACCTCATGTTGCCAAAAACAGGGCCAAACTACAACGGAAAGAGTCTATACATGTACAACTTTGAGCATATTAAGGTATAAGGACACTTCACATTTGTTCTCATCTTTATTTGAGTCTGTAATGACATACAAAGTAAATGTTAAATTATGAATGACTTATGGACTATTTGTGTCATATTAGCCATGTTTATCTGCCTTTCAGGGGCAGAAACTGCTACTTGTTACTCTGTATTTGTTCCCTCATTATTACTCAATAGTTGAAACCTCAAACTTTAGACACATGTATGGCTGTCCAGAATCAAAGTATACATTTTTTCCAGCCTCCTCTGTCACTACATGGGGTCATTAACAATGCTAGTCAATGGGAAGTAAATATAAGTACTATGTATGACATCCACAAGAGAAGTGTACTCAAAAGAGGGGTGCCCCCTTCTTTGTCCATTCCTCCTTTCTCTCTGCTGGAATTCAGTTGTAACAACTGGATCTCAATTAGTCACCTCTACGAGGTAAAAGCTTCATGCTGAGGAGGGTGGAGCAGACATAAGCCTTCCCTGATAACTTTTTGGCACTGCTTCTTAATTCTGATCAACCTATCTTTCATTTCTTCAAGGGGAGCATGACAGTCCCGGGAGCAGACTTTCTTCAACAGGGGTGGTGACTGACTAAGCCATCCGGCTGCTGTACTCAGGAAGTGATCGCCACCACCTTCATGAGATCCAAACCTCCCCGGGGCTGATCTCCACAAGCGACTCTGTGTTGTGGAAAGACGTGGAGTCCATGTCAACCATCCCCAATGCTTTGATGTCCATGCCTTGTACTGACCAGAAGCCCAGAGCCCTTCCACTCAAACTTCCCTCAAGGGGTGGGGGGAAGGACTTCCTTCCTTGGGAAGGAAAAACTGCACTTTACAGAGGCTCCCCGAGCCCTCTCTGAGTCACTCCTTACCTCCTGTCACACAGGCATTTAACCCTCACATATGTAGCTTTATTTCTGGTGTCGGCTTCCTGGAGATCCTGAACAAACACAATGAGAAACAAATACACTTCTGTCTTCCATCCTGTCTACTACTATTTGGGTTTTCTGTCACTCACAGTGAGCCAGACTTCAAATAGTACACATAGGCACTGTGGTTGACTAGGAAGTCAGCATTCATTGTTGTTATGTTTGAAGATCTTGGATGGCTTTAGGAACATGCTCACGTGTCTGAGATTTCAGGTTGAATTTCTCCAATTTTATTTTACTTTCATTTCATGAGATTCCTGTGCTTTATTTTGTAATGGAAATGCTGATTAATCATTACAGACAGAGTGAAATCTTGTGTCCCTCAAGGATACAAAGGATGCTTAATTAATCCCTTTTAATATCAACTGCTTTAATTCCCATTGCTCGTTTCACTGTTTAAGCCATCTACTTAGTGCTAAAATAGAGATCAGAAAAGAACTTGGTTCTCTTGACGGCCACAATTGTGCACTGACTATAAAACTAAGATGTAGGACTTCCTCAAAGATGAACATGATAGTAGGGCATGTGTCTCGGTGTAGTTCTAAAAACATTTGAAATATCATCTGATGAGAACACTGCAGCTAAACATATACAAGCATGCACGTGCTTGCACACACACACACACACACACACACACACATTTGAAGCAAAGAAAAGGATACGATTCTTCCTCAGATATGGTAACAGCATTGTTTCTGGATTGACGTTTTTTTCTATGACCTATACAATAGAGAAAATCAAGAGTTATACACGCAAAATTGAGAGAGCTACTTTGGTAGGCTCATGCAAACTTGAGGAAAATGCACGTTTTTTTTCATTTTCTTTTTTTTATTGGTTGCTCAAAACATTACAAAGCTCTTGATGTATCATATTTCATACATTAGATTCAAGTGAGTTGTGAACTCCCATTTTTACCCCAAATACAGATTGCAGAATCACATAGGTTACACATCCACATTTTTACATAATGCCATATTAGTAACTGTTGTATTCTACTACCTTTCCTATCCTCTACTATCCCCCCTCCCCTCCCCTCCCATCTTCTCTCTCTACCCCATCTACTGTAATTCATTTCTCACCTTGTTTATTTTCCCGTTCCCCTCACAACCTCTTATATATAATTTGGTATAACAATGAGGGTCTCCTTCCATTTCCATGCAATTTCCCTTTTCTCTCCCTTTCCCTCCCACCTCATGTCTCTGTTTAATGTTAATCTTTTCCTCCTGCTCTTCTTCCCTGCTCTGTTCTTAGTTGCTCTCATTATATCAAAGAAGACATTTGGTATTTATTTTTTAGGGATTGGCTAGCTTCACTTAGCATAATCTGCTCTAGTGCCATCCATTTCCCTGCAAATTCCATGATTTTGTCATTTTTTAGTGCTGCGGAATACTCCATGGTGTATAAATGCCACATTTTTTTATCCATTCATCTATTGAAGGGCATCTGGGTTGGTTCCACAGTCTAGCTATTATGAATTGTGCTGCTATGAACATCGATGTGGGAAAATGCACACTAACACGTTTTCAAGTTGATTTCAGGTTTAAGGAACCTGTGACACATGAATTTGCCTCTCAAGTGTAGAGTTTAAATCTTGCCCCAGCCTCCAGTCCCCACCCTGCCACTGTCCTTAGTCCTGAATTATCACTGTTCTCTAAGGTAGTGGTTGTTTCTACTAACAGGAACAGCAGGGACTTCTGTCCAGATTCTCCTAGAAACTCTGAAGCAGCTGAGAGGAGCTGATGGAACAGATGAGTCTCTGAGAAATCAATAAAGTTAACTAAAAGACTTGTTTGTTTACCAAATAATTAGCTTCCACAAAGAGACCACAACCAACCATGGCCCCAAATCAAAGAAGCCAAGGAGAAGATATGATGGCTAGGTCAGTGATGTCAAGCTGTGTGGCAGGGCACACCTGAGCAGGTGTGTGTGTGAGCTGCAGCACAGCATGGGACAGCCATACCCAGGAGTGGCATGACTAAGATGTCACCATCGGTCATGTTTTTCAAAGTGACCATGTTATCTCATTTTGCATTAAAGGTTTGAGATTTCTTTTAGATTAACAGAACAGATAAAAGTATATTTTGCTTCTCAGATTCAGAAGCCAAAATCATCTTTCATAATGTTGTAATGTTGAGTAGTTTGCCCTTCAGGGAGGAAGGTAAGGAGGAACAAGAAGGATCTCGGGCTGCCTCCTCACTCTCTCAATTCTGACAGCCATAGGGCAGACAAAAGTGAGGGTTATGCCAATTGCCACAGTCTGTACCCTAGGGGACTCTGCAATACAGAAAGAGAGATGTGTGTATCACGCACGCACATGTACACATTCTACAAGAAAAATGGGAGGTATGCTCCAGGCATCCTCCAGATAACTGGCCCTCAGTGGAACTCTTTGCTTTATTTCCCCAACTTCTTTTTTCCTCCTCCTCAATCTATTTTGTGGCCTCATTATCTGCTGGGTCATCTAAGCTTAGAAACCTGAGCCATTTTCAATTTTTCTTCCTTTCAGCCCACTGCGATCAGTGTTACCTAGTTCACACCTCCAAGATGATTCTCTAAACACCCTTCACTTCTATTGCCACCACCTGGCATGAGCTCTTACCACCTTGAGCCTGAACAATTAATCACTGCCTAATGTGTCTTCCCACATCCACTTTGGCACCTGCAATGCCTCCCTGTACCCCACTACCAGAGTGATCACTCTAAAACCCAAGTCCTATCATTTCATGTATCTGCTTAAATTCAGCATAACTCCTGGCTGCCAGACTGCCATTCTGGGACTTACTGAATCATCCAGGTGCTTGTTAAAATAAAGCCCCTCTGGAGAGAGAATTTCTGGGAGAGAAAACCAAAAATACACATCTTTAATGAGCAAGCTGAATGGGTCTTAGTGAATTTATACTCAAGGGTTCCCACAGTCCTAGAAGAAATTTAAACTCCTTGGCAATGTATCTCTGACAAACTGCCCATCATTTCATGCCAACTGACCCATGTATTTTGAATCAGATACAAGAACTGGCTGGACCCAGAAGTTATATACTTTTAATTTTCATTTAAATTACATACAGGTTTCCTTCTGTCCTGAAAGTCCTCTCTCTCTCTCCCCTCTACTTGGCAGAATTTTGCATGCCATTCAATGTCCTGCTCAAAATTCTCTGTGGAGAGTGCTGCTACCTAATATACCTTCCCCACTCCATATGGCAAGGAAGCATCCTCCTCTGTGAGCTCCTGGTCAACGACCTCACCTCTTATTGCACGGTTTACCCTGCATCATAATTATCTGTGCTTGTACAGCCTCTTTTGATCTTGGGAAAACTACCTTATGTTATTCTTTTTTTTGCTTCAAACACTGAGCTCCGTGCTGGAAATATATCATAGGGACATAATTAATGTTAATTAATTAAATAAATAAATGTCATATGATGTGTCCAATTTGCTATGAGAACTCCAAGGAGGGAGGGATGATGTTTTACACAGAACAGAAGAAAAGAAAGGATAAAAAGAAACAAAAGAAGTTATTAATGGCAAAGACTGTTTACAATCCCAGGGTGCTTTCTCCTTTTTTTCCTTCTATCTTCCTGGAATAGGGATGAAATGGCTGGAACTCAAGTGGCTTTCATAGATCAGTGGGAAATAGAAACGTGGGTCCCAGATAACACGATGAACCTTCTGGAACACCCTCACAACTTCTATCCCCATATATACATTCTTCAAAAAAGGAAAATGACTTCTATCTTATTTGAACTACTGTTACTTATTTTTTTTTTCGTTATAGATGGACACAATATCTTTATTTTATATTTATGTGGTGCTGAGGATGGAACCCAGTGCCTCATGCATGCCAGGCGAGCGCTCTACCACTGAGCCACATCCCCAGCCCAACTACTGTTACTTTTAAGCTTATACCACTGAATCTGAAACTAATCCTAATTTATATATATGATGGTGAATGTGCAGAAGCCCAGTTTTCATGGAGAGAAAGGATCTGGTTAGCCTGGAGAGTAAAGCATATTAGGCTTGAGGACATTGACATATTTTAGGAAAAAATTAACAGAAGCAGCCTTGCTGGTTTGGAATATTTATTCTAGTAAGTGTTTGAGGAGATTACAAAGCCAGCAAGTATCCTTCCTGTAAGCTCTTAGAGTGAAACAGGGAGGTCAGAACTACCACGGTGGCCAGGGGTGGGGCAGGGTGAAGAGCAGAGTTATTCTCAGGGACTCTGGACTAGAAAGTTAATTCTAGAAGGGCCTGGCTTCACTCAGACAGAAGTGAAGCCACAGTCACAGAATGTATCTATCCCAGCATAACTTTGGATGTTGCAAGGGTGAAATCTGTCCCTCTGTACTTCTGCTAGTTCTTTCAAGAGAGTCCAAGTTCACACTGTACAAGGCTCAGCCAGATCTAAGATAGAGGCCGAAGGAAGAAAGAGAAAAAGGGGGAAAGAACAGAAAATAAGGAAGGGAAGGAAGTACATGCAGAAGGACAAGGCCTGAGAGATAGAGGATGAGGGGAGACGGAGGTGAACATTGTAGGACACAGTAGAGAAGGACAAGAATCCACAGCAGAGAAGAAGACGTGAGGCACAGGCAGTGAGGACACTCGGGCTGTTTTAAAATCAGCCTCACTTGCTGCATCCTGCTGCCTCATCTGCATCCACCCCTTCCACTTTTCTCCGAAGCACTGCAGCCATCCCAGCGTCCCAGAAATTTCTTTTCTCTTCCCGGTAAATCAAGGACACTAACCAACAGAAAGCAACTTTCCAGATTTCTGCGCTAACGCTAAACAAGTAATGAGCAAACCGTGCTTATGACCACTTGTCTGTCTTCCTGGCTCCTCTGAGCAGATGCTGGCTCTACTAAGGAAGCCGATTGCTTTCTAGCTCAGGTATTAACAATAGTTCGCGCCTTGCTAACCATGGAATTAATTTTCATCCCAGTTCCACAAGAAAAGGTATGGTTATTAGTTTCATTTTGCAGAAGGGAAGGCTGAGACTCAGAGATATGAAACACCTTGCCTGAGGCCCCAGAGCTGCCTAGTGGTGGAGTAGCTACACAGTTGCAGAATTCAAACTTATTGATGCCTTGTTAGTTCCAAAGCCTACACCTTGGGTCTCTAGGCTTCACTCCCTGGTGGAACAAAGTGCTTCAGTTTCTTGGTTGAGATTAGAAAATGGTATCTACAGTATACTTAATCCATGGGCTTTTCCTCCCTTAAACTCATGTTCAATGGGTCACTGTTCTTCTGGGGTCCCCTGGAAAAGTGAAGATGGTTTCATAAATTTCTCCATAATTAGGTCTCTAGGCAATGTGAGCTGGCTTTGTTTTCCAGATGGCTTTAGCTCCTGCCTGATGACAACTTTTGGTGACATGGGAAGATTTTGCAAAAATCACAGACCAGAGACCAACCACATCACCTAAAGACTCTTAATTAGCTTCCAAGATTCCTTTTCAAAGGCAATGTTTTAATCCCAGAGGTCTTGTTTCACTTTAAGATACCTCTTTCTTTTGGGTAGTTCCTCTCACACCATTCTCCACAATCTCTCACTCTTGGAATCAGAAAGTTTTTTCTAATTCTATCCATCTAGTAATTAGGCTTGCTTGTCAACGTTGGAACACCTAACAGAATTTGGAAGGGAGAGAAAGGGTAGAAAAAGGCTAATGTGATTTTTCTTTTAAATGAGGTAACTGCAAAAACTGAACTAATATCTCCAGAGTGTATTTTACAAATTATCTCAGGACATTAGATTGGCCTATAGATAGGGTGGGCCCAATGATAAGAACAAGTTTATTCTCCTTAAAAATCAATGGAGCACGAACTTGTATTTGTCATGATGTTAAAAATCCCAATACTATTTCTTTGGAAGAAAGGGAGGAAAAAAGGGGAAGAAGATGTTAGATTCAAAATGCCTATTGCTTCACTTAATAAAAACTTTTTTTAATTATTAGAGCTTTATAGTTACACAGAGCATTTGGGTTCACCCCAACAAATTCATACATGCCTGGAATTCAATTTCAGTTTGTGATCCCCCTCCTTCTTCTACTAGAGTTCCTGTGGCTCGGCTATTAATTTGTATTTGATTGGTTCTTTATGTAATTTTTTTTTAAGAGAGAGTAAGAGAGAGAGAGAGAGAGAATTTTAATATTTTTATTTTTTAGTTCTCAGCGGACACAACATCTTTGTTTGTATGTGATACTGAGGATCGAACCCGGGCTGCACGCATGCCAGGCGAGTGCACTACCACTTGAGCCACATCCCCAGCCCTCTTTATGTAATCTTATCCTTTCCTTTCCCTTTCCTTTACTTCACTCTAGCTTCTGCATAAGAGAGAAAATATTCAAACTTCGAGTTTCTGAGTTTGGCTGATTTCACTTAGCATGATTTTCTCCATTTCCATCCATTTGCTAGCAAATGCCATCATTTCATTCTCTTCTTTGGATGAGTAGAACTCCATCATATACATACACCATAATTTCTTAATCTTTTCATCTATTGACAGACATCTGGGTCGATTCCAACAGTTAGCTATTGTGAATTGTGCTGCCTCACTACCGTATGTCTTTTTTTTAGATTGGTGAAATCACTAACTAAAACCTTTATCACCTAACACTCCTCTTCTAATCTGACCTTTGGCCCTGCCTCCAGCTCTACTGACCTACCCCATAAACACACAGAAGTCCTCCTGATCCCAGATCTTTTACCTGCAATGCGCTCTGCCTGAAATACTCATTCCCTGGTGTTTGCTTGCCTTACTCCTATTTCCTCCCAGTTGCTGCTCAAATGTCACCCTGAGAGGCCAAAATGTCCATCTCATCTCAAGTATCAGCTTCTGCCCATCTCCATACCCTCCCTTTGCTCTGTTTTCATACCAACACCCATCAATGCCTAACATCCTACATTTCTATTTATTTATTTGCTGTGGTCTGTTTCCCCCAGGCAGCGTAAACTCCATGCTTATAGGAACTTTGTTGTTTCCAGTGGACTTGCTGTTTCCCACAAATGTGAGCATGGGCTGGCATAATGTAGGCCCTTAAAAATAAAGCAGATTAAATAGTCACTCTTCATAAAGTGTATTGTCCCCTTTTAGGAGAGGGGCTGAGCCTCTGAAAGTCCTGGTTGGATCAATGAGAGAGCTGGAATTGAATCCTTGTTTGAGTAAATACCATCACTACCACCAACAGGATTGTGTCTACTCTACCATTTTGTCATAAAAAAGGGGAAAAAATGACATGCTGTCAATCTACCCCATCATCCTAACTCTCTCATATTAGTCATGTGAGGGATCCTAAAGGCCCCTCATTACAGTTTAGGAAAAAACAGCTTATTTCATCTGCTATGGAACCTAGGCAACAGGGGCAGAAGTTTTTATGGGGCTTAAAACATGTGTAATTTGGGGGATCCTCTTTAAAAAATATATAATATAAAGCCAGCCACAAATACAAACCCCTCAACCTTCCTGCCTTGGTTTCCCCCTTCAAAGTGTGTCAGACTGTGCTGAGAAAACATTCAGAGCAAGTAGTCAATGCCAAGTCCAAGGAATGTTTCAAAGGATGCTCACAGGGCTCTGTTATACCTGAATGACTCAAACCCTGCCTGGATCAGTCCCAGAGTCAGAACAAACCGACAGAGCCTCAGGGCAGAGGGCCCTATGAGGACATTGGTAGTCTCCAGAATCTGGCTTTGCTAAACTCTGCCAGGAACTTGCTGTGACTCCGGAAGGTCATAATTTCTTCATCTGAGATAAGATGGGGATGGCTTTGAATTAGTTCATCCCTGTGGTCTGACTTGAAATGCTTTCTGCTCAGACACACTGAGAATTAAGTCTTCTCCATCTACTTAGATTGTTCTCAATCTATTGGAAGACATTCCTTCTATCAGCTGAGTTTTCCAGGAGCAGAAGATTTGGAAGTGTTGGCCTTGATGGGTAAGAGAAACTCTTTTCTCCTTCTTTGAGGAGGGAATGGGGTTAGTAATCAGATTGTGAGCCTTGAAAATAGAGGGAACTGGCACATCCAGGGAGTAGAGGCCAAAAGACAGGGCAGTCCCTGAAAGGCTTCCTTTTTCTGTCCCCATGTGGAGGTGGGGACCAGAATGCCCCGCCCGCGCCTCGTGCCCTAAGGGACCAGGAACTTGTGGCAGGAGCCACTGCAGCCCCGCGGGCGCGCTCACCTTGCGGCCGTTCACGTAGAAGAGCAGCTCGGGGGCCGGGTCCATGGTGGCAGCCGTGCGGTCCCAGTCCGGGTTTGCAGAGGACAGCGGACCCCGGAGGCGCGGCAGCTGGACGGGGTGGTACAGACCGCCAAGCCAGACGGGTTTTAACGGAGCCGAAGGTCCACCAGCCCTCCGGACCGGGGCAGTGCTGCTGAGGCCCGGGCGCAGAGCTTTAGCTGGGAAGCCACTCGGGTTGGCACGTCTGTGGGCGTCACCGGCGCTGTGTGGGCGGAGGCCTTTGGCCCAGAGGGGACTGACCCTTTCGGGCCCTGGGGGTGGTGCTAGGCGTCTGCGTTGCTCCCTCGGCAGCCACCGTGGGTCCAGCGACATCGCCTTGGTCGTTTTAGGGTGATATTTTAGGTGCTTTCCCACTGATTTGAAGTTCTCCCCTCCCAGTTCGCCTGCTGCCGTCTGGTACTCTTAATGGTCAACAATCTCGCATTGATTATTCAGATCTGCAGGAAAGCCACGAGGTGGGTTTTTGTTTTGTTTTTGTTTATTTCAGGTACCTGGATTGAACACCGGGGCACTTACCAGCCCTTGGAATCGCAAAATTTTAAGTTGCTTAGGGCCTCACTAAATTGCTGAGGCTGGCCTTGAACTTGGGATCCTTCTATCTCAGGCTCTGGAGTCACTGGGATTGCAGGAGTGCGTCACCACGCCTGGCAACTACGGATGGTTTTTACAACTTTACCTTCTGGCTTTACAAATAATTATACAAATTTATGATTTTTAAGCCAAGAGCTACTTTGATATGAACTTTTAAGAAAAAGTTTTATCATAATTGACAAGTTATCCAGTAATTAATCATAAAATTTACCTGACAAATGACAACAGATGTAAGACATATTGGAAAAATTCAACGACTTGGAATTGAAAAGTACAAACATTAAAAATCATCCAAAAACGAATGCTGAGAATTTACCAATGTTAACTTTTTGGCTCTGTTTTGCATTTTTAAAATCCACATTAAAACTTATTAAAACTCAAATAGGATCAAACTCATTACTTCCCAGACTTCTTTTTACTTAACATACTTAGAACATTTTCCTATATGGTTTTATTTATCTAAACACAAAAAAAATTTATTGTGAAAAATTTTTAAATCTCTATGTCGAAGAGAAGTGTATAAGTAGCATCTCCCTCCCTCTGGCTAAGCTGTAGCAATGGTCAACACTTCATTTCTTTCTGCAATTTTTAAAACCAATCCCAAACACATCTTTTTACTGTGAAATACTTCAGGATACATTAAACACACACACACACAAAAGTTTTCTTATTTAGGCATGATACCATTCTCCATGTCTAAAGAAAGTATTTTTACACTTGATTTCTTTGAATCAAGCAAAAGATACTCAATGTAATTGCTTGTGGTCTCTTAATCTAACACAATCTCCTCTCTCCTCCCCTTTTTCATAGTATATTTTGATTGACCTATAATAATTGTTCATACATCCAATGTGATGTTTTGATTTACTTATTCATTGTGTGTCAGTCAAATTAGGGCAATTAGCATATGTATCACTTTAAACATATCATTCTTTATGGTAAGCACATTTAAAATCCTTTCTTCACACTATTTTGAGATATACAATACAATATATTATTCTCAAGTGTATTTACCCTAGAAAACCAGAACTTACTCGTCTTTTCTACCTGTAACAATTTGCTAGAGGACCAGCCTTTCCCCATACTGGCCTTCCTCTCCTGTCTGATTATCCCATAGAAATGATCCACATTTTAAATATAACTGATTACTTCTTCCTGGAGTTATTTGTTCTTCCATACATACTAGTTATTTTCTATACACTGGATATTAGACCCAAAGCCTTGATTTTATTTGGGTTCAATTTTTTTTTTTTTTTGTGTGTGTGTGTATGTCAAGAATACTTCATAGGGGGCTAGGATTGTGGCTGAGCGGTAGAGCACTTGCCTAGCACAGGCAGGACCTGGATTCGATTCTCAGCACCACATAAAAATAAAGGCATTGTGTTGTGTCCATCTACACCTAAAAAATAAATATTCAAAAAAGAATACTTCATAGGTATATTGCAGCACACCAGGAGGTGTATGAAGTCTGATTATCTCATTCTTAATGACACTAATATTTATCAATGAGTTCAATAAGATATCTCTGTCTTGATAATGATTTTCTCTTCAACATTTCACTGGTTTCACATTCTTCGTAGAATATTGCCAGTTGTTATTATGAGGCAGTTGCAATTTTTCTAGTTCTAGCATTCCTTCTGTATTCATCAGCTGGAATTCTTCGTTTTTTTTTTTTTTTTTTTTGACAGGGAATACTTTATTTAAAACTCATCAGAGAAATGGACAGCCTGCGTCTGTGACAAAGCATTCATGTTTTAAAGCATGGGTCAGTAATTATATATGAGAGCATACAATGCTACATACAGATTAATTGATCAGACCAAAACTTTTCAATGTTCAAATCAGAATAAGCTTCCCTGTAAAAGCAGCACCTTTGTGACATTTTAACTTCAGTATTCCTTTCCTTATTTCTCACCCTTTCCTTCAACAGAATCTACACCAACCTCCTCATAATCTTTCTCTAGGGAAGCCATGTCCTCATGAGCCTCAGAAAACTCTCCTTTCTCCACCCTCTCACCCACGTAGCAGTGAACAAAGGCATGCTTGAGATCAAACTTGAGATCTAAGCGAGCCCAGGCCTTAGCAATGGCTGTGGTGTTACTCAACATGCACACAGCGCACAGTGGGAGGCTGGTAATTAATGCCAACTTTGAAGCCAGTGGGGCATCAATCCATAAACTGGATAGTATGCTTGGTCTTGATGGTGGCAATGGCAGCGTTGACATCTTTGGGGACTACGTCAACAGGCAGCAAGCCATGTATTTACCATGGTGGGAGTCATATTTTACCATCTGGTTGGCTGGTTCGAAGCAAGCATTGGTGATCTCTGCTACAGAAAGCTGTTTATGGTAGGCTTTCTCAGCTGGGATGACAGGAGCATATGTGGCCAGAAGGAAGTGGATGCGGGGATAGGGCACCAGGTTGGTCTGTAATTCTGTCGGGTCAACGTTCAGGTCTCCATCAAATCTGAGGGAAGCAGTGATGGATGACACAATTTGACCTATCAGCCTATTCAAGTTAGTGTAGGTTGGATGTTCAATGTCAAGGTTTCTGCGACAGATATCATAGATGGCCTCATTATCTACCATGAAGGCACGGAGTGCTCCAGGGTAGTGTGGGTGGTGAGGATGGAGCTGTAGGGCTCAACTACAGCTGTGGAAACCTGGGAGGCTGAGTAAATGGCGAACTCCAGCTTGGACTTCTTGTCATAATCAACAGAGAGATGTTTCATCAGGTGAACCCAGAACCAGTTCCCCCATAAAAGCTGTGGAAAACCAAGAAGCCCTGAAGACTTGCGCACTGCTCAGCCACCTTATGAATTCAGTCCAAGATAAGGCCAATAGACTCCTTGCCAATGGTGTAGTGACCTCGGGCGTAGTTATTGCTAGCATCTTCCTGGCCGATGATGAGCTACTCAGGGTGAAAGAGCTGAGGGTAGGTCCTAGTGCGAACTCATCAATGACCGTGGGTTCTAGGTCTACAAACACTGCCCTGAGGACATGCTCGCCAGTGCCTATCTTGCTAAAGAAGGTGTTGAAGGAGTCATCTCCTCCCCCGCCCCCCCCCCCCCGTAGTTTTGTCACTTGGCCATTAGGCTGGATGCCATGTTCCAGGCAGTAGAGCTCCCAGCAGGCATTGTCAATCTGGACACCAGCTTGGCCAACGTGGATGGAGATGGACTTACACATGATTGCTGCTTTCTGGCTGCAGAGCAAATGGCGGAGAGGAGAGGAGGGAAGAAGTTGTTGCTTCATATACTACAACTCTTAGGCGGTCGATGTAAGAGAACCTGCCATCAGCAGGGATTCTTTTGAATAGAATTCCCTATCCTTTCCTAGAACTATTGACAATGCACAAATTAAATTCATACCAGAAAGACAAATTTATATAACTTTTTCTTAAATTATAAATTTTCAGAGAATCAGTTAGCATCCTATTAACCTACAGTAGTATCCAAAGTGTTTTATCTCTCTTCCCCTTTTATCATATCAATTTATGATTTTCCCCATAGCCAGTGTTTTAATCAATCATGGTTATTATTCCTAATAATGCTGTGTGTCCCATCTTTAGCCAATGGACGTATCTTCAAACTATAATTTGTTCTTTTGATGTGATTGCATGAATTTTTGAAAATCTTCTTGCTTTCTGGCATAACAAAATGTCCCTTCTCTATATCCTGTCCCAGACTTAAAATCAGACATACTTGAAAGAGCCCTGGTTTCTTTGAATGGGTAATAATATTGAGAAACCACAATCTGGGAGAGGTGCTCATTGCCAATGAGTTGCCATTGTTTATAGACATTTTCAATGGATAGTGCTAGAAAATATAAAAAGTAATAAAAGGGGCAAAAAAAAGTATAAGTTCACATTGATATATTTAATTAAAATTCAAAATTGCAAAGGTTTAAAAAAACCTTGGATATGCTTTGAATATAGTTTGTCTCTACAAAAATGATGTTGAGGCAGCAGCGTTGGGAGGCAGGGCCTAGTAAGAGGTGTTTTGTTTAAAGGATAGAGCTTTCATGAATGAGTTAATGTCTTTCTCACATGAATTCTTGCTCAGGACTAAATTAGTTACCACAAGGCAGCCCCTCCTGATTTGCCTCTTCAGCAAATACTCACTTCCCTTCCATTTTCTGTGGTGAGTTGAAACAGCTCAAGGTCCTCTCATAAGCCAAGTAGGTGCTAGCATCATGCTCTTGGACTTCCAGAATCATGAGCCCAAACAAAACTTTTTCCTTTAGAAATTACCTATTCTCAGGTATTCTGTTATAGTAACAGAAAACAGACTGATTTACAATCATACCCCTATTCTCTTGTGTCAATAATCTTGGTTCTAAAATCTTAATAGTTTATCCTGTTCACAGATATATTTCAAAATAAGAACATTAATATTACGATAGCAATAAGACTAGTGAGTGAAAGTTTTCTTTAAAGTTCCTTTTTACCTTAGAGTATACCCTACAGAGGATGTAGATTCGAAATATTTTTTCCAAAGCTAGTTATCTATCTCAGTTTTCTGTTATGAACTTGATAGGAAATTTTCATTTCAATAGGCTTTCAAATAAACTGTCTCCAGTTGATGGTTACTAGATTGTTCTTTTTTGTTTGTAATTACAAATCATGCCATAATGATATTTTAACATTTTTGCAAGGGATTTTTGGTATACTTTAGAAAAGGTGTGATTTCAGAGTCAATTATATAAAATTTTGTTGGATATTATCAAAATCTTTTCTATAGGCTTATACAATTTTTCATTTTTCTAGCAATGCATAAGAACCAACAAGTGTAACAAAGGGAAGTTGGGTTATTAGAACCTAGAAACTTTGAAGGAGACCTCTAAGGGAGGGCACTGCTCAGCAGGGTAGGATTGAGATCTCTAAGGAGCAGGTAAAGCAAGGATGTTGCTGATACCTCGGGAACTAAAGGAGTCTTCCTATAAAGGCAGGCCTGAAGCCTCTGATGAGGGACAAAACCCAACTAATGCTAGTATCTCTAACTGGTGACTGGAACTGTTGCCGTTGGATTAGATGCCATTACTGAGATGATGTAGACAGAAAAGCAAAGCCACAGGAAGGAGATTAAATTTCTTTTCCTTCTTTCCATTTTTTCCATCTCTTTCTAGTGATTCCATTGGCAGAGGTTAAAAAAAAAGTTAGCTAGTAAAGCAGAAACAATACTTTCAGAGTTCCAATGTCATATAGTAAATCATGGAGTCAGGCATAGAGTTGAGACCATAACTGGCATATATTAAAAGGTGAGATTCATTTCATGAAAACAAGGTTTCAGTATCATCAGATCTGTGAATATAGTTCATCTCATTAACACATTTAAGGAGAACATTCATAGATCACTTTTGTGCTATTAAGCTATTGCGTCTCAGATTCAAATCCACACGTATCCACTGTTTTGCTAAGGCCAGGTCTTTGCAAATAATTATTTTCTTTTTCTGGGCTTCTTTTTGGTCTCTACCAAAAGAGGGTATTAGAAACAAACAGGAAGTATGGAGGAGGAAGAATAATGTGCTTTGTTCCTGGTTGCACCATGCAGAAATGGTTCACTCTGGCAGGAGTGATTGACTTTAGTACAACAGCTGGCTTCACACTTCACAGTCTTATCATGTCCCTTTCAGGAAACCAGCACCAACCAACTGTATAGACCTGGAGTAATTGGATCATGAAGGCTCTAATGTCATCAATAGATTAACCTATTAATAGATTCATGGCTGAATGGACTGTTGGGAAATGATGGAAATTATAGAAAGTGAGATCTAGTTCAAAGGAGTGGGTAGATCCTTAGAGTTATGCCCTTGGGGACTGTATCCTGTCCCCTGCACCTTTCTCTCTCTGCTTCCTGGTTGCCATGAGGTAAGCAGATTTGCTCCACCATGGCCTGCTGCCTTGATGTGTTGCCTCTTCAGATCCAGAGCAATGGAGACAGCTGGCTGTGTGGGCTCTCTCTCATCCAGCAAGGAGGTCCATGGAACAGGGTAGAAGAGAGTGTGACTGCAGAGTCGCTAATCAAGACCTTTGGAGACCAGGCAAGAAGCAGGTCTGATTTTATTGCACAGTTACCATGTACATATACTCAGGCAGTAGCTAAGCAGCTTACAGACAGCCACCAATGCTATTTCTGATGCCTTTGCAGTGACCAATCGAGGAGCAGGCCATGGAGCAAGCGCAGGGACTGCAACACATGGCCTCACGCCCAGGGCTGTGCCCATGGGTTAAGTGACCTGCCGCTCACACACTTACAAGGGGAGTGGCCTGCCACATTATGCACCTGTCCCCACAGCTAACCATAGACTGAAACCTGTGAAACCATACATCTTTCCTACTTTGTTTTTCCCAGGTATTTTGTCATAGCAATGGAAACCTAACTAACAAACAATCATCAATTAGAAGAGAGAATCAAAGAGAATGCCACATTTATACTATCCAGGTAAAAAAGATAGAATACCTTAGTACAATTTCATCAAGAAATGTGCAAAACCCATGAGGAAAGCTTTGAAACTCTCATTCTTTATAATTTTGAGGGTATAGTACTGGTCATAAAAAATACAAGGGCTAGAAGACAGAAGAAAGTCAATCAAAGAAATTTAAGCGCACATGGGAATAAAATATAAAGTGGCACTTTAAGTCAGTAGTAACATGGTCTTCTTAATTAATGGGGAGTTATATGGACAAAGGTAAAAATTACATTCATACTTCACACTGTGTATTTTTTTCTATTACATATCATACTATGTAATATAAAAAAATACACATGAACCAGAAATTTAAATGTAGGGGGAATAAAACCAGAGGTAAACACATTTACAATCAGGGAATAGAAATTCTGTGACCAAATTCCACCAAGAGTAAAAGCTCAATAAATGTGACTATATAAAATGAAAAATACTTTGCATGGGAAAGAAATAAAAGGACAAATCTCATGAAAAGGAGAAAAAAATAGAAATAATAGGGAACCAAAATATAATACCTTAGTGAATTTAAGAGGTATACAAAGTCTTAAAATAATAGTTCAGGAAAGTGAACAGAGACTGTGAGGTGCCAAGCTCTTAACCACAGTGTATTTTATGGTTTAGATATGAGGTGTCACTCAAAAGCTCCTGTGTTAATGCAGGAATATTCAGAGGTAAAATTATTAATTATGAGAGTTGTAACCTAATCAGCCCATCCTAGTTTGGATGGACTAACCAGGTGGTAACCATAGGCATGTAGAATGTGTGTCACTGAGGGGTGTGGCCTATAAGGATTTATCTTCCCTATGGCCCCTCCCCTTGTTCCTTGCTTCCTGGTTGCAAGATATGATCAGTGTTCCTCTTCCATGTCCTTCCACCATGATGTTCTGCCTTACTTTGGGCCAAACCAATGGAATCCACCTACCATAAACTGAACCTCTGAAACTGTGAGATAAAATAAACTTTTTCTCCTCTAACTTGTCCTCACCAGGTATTTTGATCACAGTGACAAAAAACTAACACAAGGGGCTGGGGGTGTAGCTCAGTGGTAAGGCACTTGCCTAGCACATGTGAAGCTCAAAGGTATTGTGTCCATCTACAACTATATATATATATGAAAATCTAACAAAAGTATCCCTCCTCTATCCAACTGACATACTGACATTATTGGGTGGCTATTCTATCTTAGCAGTAGAAATGTCACCTTTAACATTATGAAGAAGTTTCGTGCCATCCTATATTCCTCTAGTAGTCTCCCTGTGATCTTAGGACAATTAGCCACAGAACTACCTGAAGCATTGGTTAAAAATGCAGATTTCTGGGCCTAAACCTGTACTGGTGAGAAATTGTCTAGGACTTACTACTAGAATAGTAAGCAATCTTTAAAATAAAATTTTAAAAACCAAACTCAAAAGGGTCTCAAAGGTTAGTTCCCTCCCCAAAGTCATCAGATTTTATATGTTAAAAAAAAGTAATAAACTGATCCCTAACAAGTATTTCGGAAAGTAGAAGAATGAAGGATGAGAGAAAACTGGCCAGGGTAGGAGGTGATTTTTAAACCCCTTTGAATGTTCACATGTATAGAATGGCTCAAAACAAAACAAAACATGACTTGATATACAAGATAACCAATGCAAGAGTATTTATTAATATACTTTATTGGTTAAAAGGGTAATAATTGGTTTGGTTAAAGGATAGTAGGTAGAAATAAACTTAAGTGAGCAGGAATATGATGATCAAAATGATTATGAAATTTTAAATATTATAAAAACTGATATTTTATGTACATTTTTCTAAATACAAGAATAGATAGATAGAGTAACATTCCAAAAAAGACAAAAGGCCAAAAGAGAAAAAAACAAAAAATATATCCTCAAGTGTTTCATCTTCTTGATCCTTGTTTTGTTTCTTTTCTGACTTGTTATACTTTGAGAACTCTGGAAAACTAGGATCCATATATTTACCTTATCTTCTCATCTTTCTGCAAAAAAAAAAAAAAAAAGGAAGATTAACAATAACTCCAAACTAATTCCTTTTCTATGAAGTGTAGAGAAGAAAATTGCCTCATACTAGAAGAAAAGCAGGCTTTGCCATGTAGTTGAAATACCCTGATAGTGGAATTTATAAATATGGTCTAAGAAAAAATAATCAACAGATTTTATACATAATTTGTTACATATTTCCTTTTTATTATGAACTTCAGCATACATACAATAGGTGAGTGTAATATACAATTTAAAGTTTCTAAATGTACAATTTAAAAACAATAAATGTTTCTTAACCTACCCCTCAGGTTAAGAAACATATTACCACACCTAAGAAGTCATCAGTATGTCCTTGTCTAATCACATCTCCTTCTTTCTCCAAAAGTAACCAGCATCATGCATTGTATTAATCATTTCTATGCTTTTCTTCATAGTTATTTTTTAAACCTCTGTGACTGTACTCCTAAAAAGTCTATTGTTTGGTTTGATCTACTTTTGACCTTTATATATCAATGAAATCATGCTGTATGTGCTTTTCTGTGACTTCCTTTCTTCCTAAACTACTCATTTTCCCAAGCCTCTCCTTATTGAAACATTAAATATACTCATTGTATATTCTGTATTTGATTCTGCTATCAGTCATTTCTGTTGGAACTTTGTTTCCTTGTGTGTGTAGTGTTTTCTTTTACTGTGAGCTAGCTGTTTACTTCCCTTGGAACTTAGCTGTGGAAAATGTGTTGAGGCCAAAGTGAAGGAGGGTTCCTCCAGAAAATATTTGCATTTGCTTCTTCAAGACAACAAGAGTGCTATAAGTCATGGGGTACTTGTACTAAATCTTACACTTCAAGTTTTTTGTGTCTTCCAGATATTATGAATTCCAGCTGTGATTTGCACGAGGGCTTGATTTTGGTTCTTAATTCTCAAAAATATTTTTTTCCTCCTAAATTCAGCACCAGAGTTACTTTCTGGGGTTGAAAAAAAAATTAGTGGGAAGTTATTTTTGTTTGGTGCTCTACTGACAGAAGAGCTCAACGTTATTTAAAAGGAATCTATTATTAGACTCTTCATTTTAGCTAAACCCTAGGATTTGTGTTCTGTTACTTAGAAAGCTGTAAATTCAATGTTAGGTTCACCTAGTTAAACAAATGCCTTCTGGCAAAAGCCAGGTTCAGGCTCCAATTACTGTTTTGTGTTCTGATTCTCATTCAGTCTCTGCTCTGAGCTTCTCTTGCTTTCCTACTAGCTAACAGATTCATTTGAGTTATTTTTTTCTTCCTTTACCCAGTAATTTTATTTTCTCACTAAGTTGGTTGATCCATCTACTTAGTATGTAAATTAGGTTGCAAAAAGTGGTATTGTATTTTTTCTTCACATGCGTGCATATGTATGTTTTTAGAAAAAAAAACAAACATGCATGCACACAATCCCAAATTCAGAAGAAAAGAAAGGTTAGATGGAGAGTGGGTCTATTTCTCTGTGCTGTACCCTGTTCCACACACCATATAATACTAGTTGGCAAATTTTCTAAGAGCAAAACAATCACAATGTACATTCAGTACAAATAGTTAGAGATGGCAACCCAGCTGCCACACTTTTTCTTCTTTCTTTTTTGAATTGGAAATGGAATGTAGCAGGTATATCATAGTTTCTGGTTAACCCCCATGAGAAAAGATTCTAATTGAACTGCTTGCTCTCACAGAATGGTCATCATAGATATCTGGCATAGGAGTGGCAACAGTAATCAGGAAAGTGATACAAATGACATATTTTAAAGTGTCTACCTTTTAAGTTCCAAAGCACTACACATGATGAAACAAAACATTTTTAATAATAAAAGCCAGAATCTATAGTGAATATATAATAAGTATGATATTTATGTATCAAATAGCAAAATGACTATCTTTCTGAAAAAAAAAAAAAAACTACTACAGGAGATACAAGGAGACATAGGGACTCAGTAATAACAGACTTAAACACACTACTCTCAGATCCTCTATAAATTATTTTAGAACGTTGTAAAGGAAGGAGAACTTCTTGATTCTCTTACTGAAGCAAATGTAATACTGATAACCTAAACCAGATAGACAGGTCAAATAAGAAAAACATTAAATCCATGTTAATTATGAATATTGACAAAAAATTCTAAAAAAAAAATTAGCAAATTTAATCTGATATCACAATAGGAAGAAACACATCATGACTCATCATGATCATGGGGTTTATTCCAGAAATTCAAGGTTATTTCAATATTAGAAAATGCATTATCATATACCATATGTTAATAAATCTAAGGAAATAATGCATATGTTATCTCCACATATGCTAAAAAAGACTGAAAAATTCATGATAAAACACTCAAAAGGCATTGAGGGACACTTTCTTAATATGATAAATTAAACATAAATACCTTGATTAAAGCCAGAATCATTAAATGAGATAGATAATAAAAATATTTGCTCTAAAATAAAAAGTAAGAATGTCTTCTATTCCTACCACTATCTGACACTATAGTGAGGTATTAGCCAATGCAAATAGAAAAGAGAAATTAATTAGAGGTGTTTGATGGGCTAAAGAAGTATAACTATCTCTATTTTCAGAAGATTTCATAGTATACCTGGAAAAACTTCAGAGATGAGTGACAGAAAAATAAAAAATATAAACAACATATATACTGACTGACACAAATTCAATAGTCTTCATATATACAAAACAATAAACTGAGCATGATTTACATTTCCATTTAGGATAGTAACAAAGAAGACTAAATATTTACAAATAAATGCAACAAGAATGTGCAAATTCAATGTGAAGAAAATTTTAAAACACTTCTAAAAGTCACATACAAAATAATAATTTACACAAATAGAAAGATATTCTCTGTTTTGGGATAGAAAAAGCCAATGTTCCACAGTTTAGCTATTGTGAATTCTGCTGCTCTAATGAATGGATAAAAAAATGTGGCATATATACACAATGGAATATTACTCAGCAATAAAAGAGAATAAAATCATGGCATTTCCAGGTAAATGGATGGAGTTAGAGAAGATAATGCTAAGTGAAGTTAGCCAATCCCAAAAAAACTAAATGCCGAATGTTTTCTTTGCTATAAGGAGGCTGATTCATAGTGGGATAGGGAGAAGAAGCATGGGAGGAATAGATGAACTCTAGATAGGGCAGAGGGGTTGGAGGGGAAGAGAGGGGGCAAGGGGTAATTAATGATGGTGGAATGTGATGATCATTATTATCCAAAGTACAGGTATGAAGACAAGAATTGTTGTGCATATACTATGTATACAACCAGAGATATGAAAAATTGTGCTCTATATGTGAGAATTATAATGCATTCTGATATATAAAAAAGAATTTAATGAATAGAGAATGAAAAAAAAGAAAAAAGCTAATGTTACAAAGATCAATCCCTAAATTAACATATCAATTCAGTGAAATCCCCCCCAAAATAACAAGCTAGACCAGTGGTTTTCAACTCAGTGACATTTTACAACACCTGAAGATATTTTTTGATTATTACAAATGGGGGGATGCTACTGACATCTAGTGGATGGAGGTTAGTGATACTTTAGTAGTATCTTGACAATGTACCCAAACTGCCTCTCACAAAAAAGAAATATCTAACTCCAAATGTTAGATAATCTAATCTAACAAAATGTTAGTGTTGAGGTTATAAAAATCTGAGCTAGACAAGTCAATACTGAAGTTCATATGGAAAAATAAACATCTAAAAATACCTGGGAGTTGGTCATGATGGCACATCCCAAGACACTTGGGAGGCTGAGGCAGAAGGATCACAAGTTCCAGGTCAGTCTGGACAACTTAGTAAGAACCTGTCTCAATATTAAAATTAAAGGCTGGGGATAAAGCTCCATGGTAGAATGCTAATGCTTGCCTGGCATGTGTGAGGCCCTGGGTTCAATTCCCAGTGCTGCAAAAACAAAATAACAACAACAAAAACCCATGAATGGGTATTATCTCTACCAGACTTTAAAACATACTAAAAAGTCCCCATAATAAATAAGTTGACCATTGCAATATAATAAAAAGTCCAGGTTAGATCCTCCCAAAATTCACATATAGGAATTTAGTATGTAACCATGGCTAATAACTCAAGTCTCTGATAAAGATGCATTTTTATTTATTTAATTTTGGTACCAGGGATTGAACTCAGTGGAAACTCAATTACTGAGCCACATCCTCAGCCCTATTTTGTAATTTTATTTAGAGACAGGGTCTCACTGAGTTGCTTAGCACCTTGCCATTGCAGAGGCTGGCTTTGAACTCACGCCCTCCTGCCTCAGTCTCCCGAGCTGCTGGGATTATAGATGTGCACCACCATACCTGGCCAAAATGCATTTTTAAATAGTGGTGTTGGGACAGGTATGTAGCCATTTGGAAAGAAGAAAGGCTTTCCAACTATATCTCAAAATTCAAAAAGGATAAAAGAATTGATTGGTAAATTTGACTACTTTGAAAATAAAAAATTTTAACGTAATTAGAACACAAAGAAGAAAACTGATAAATGAAAAAAATATTGACAAAATATTCCATACCACAAAGGACTAATTAGTCCTAAAGAATACCTAATATCTGATGGATAGAGGATCATAAACCCAATAGGAAAGTAAGACAAAGACATAAATTGACCAAAAAAATGATATAATGATAAACAAGAATATAAGAAAAACACATTCAGTTACAGAGAAGTGCAAATTAAATGACATGGAAATAACTAATTTTTATCTATCACAGCACAAATTTTTAAAATATGACAATACATTCTGTTGATGAGGTTGTAGAAAGGGCATACTCTACCACCCTGCTGATGAGACACATATTGGTACAATGGAATGGAAACTATAACACATGAACTTAATCACATGACAAGTGAATAACATAACTACAATGAAGGAAATGGGAAAGGAAAAAACTAATCTAAGACAAAAAAAAAAAAAACCCACACATTATAATCTAGCTAGTTAACATGTTTCTCACAGGAAAATGGACTAATGATTCTAAAATTACTTGTGTATACACTGAATTGAACAAATATTAATAGTGAGAATGAAGCTTTTCAGTGATGGGAAAATTATGAATAAGCAAATGGGGAAGGCTAAAATGAACCCTATGGTATTGGACTGGAAACAGAACTACTAGTATAAATTCATGATTTTTACTATACATATAGATAAAAAAATATAAATGTATGTGTCTATGGTACTATATTATACATGTGTTTCCTAGCTCTGTCTATCAGAAGGTCTAACTGCAATGATGTCTGTGGTAGACAGACCCTTAAGGAGGATTTCCCTATAATTCATGTCTACTGGCACTAATGATTTTGCATAATCCTATTACCTTGATTATTGGCAGGAGTTATGATCTGTGTCTAACCAATAGAATGTGACATGGGTGGCAGGCTACCTGGCTTCTGAGAATACATTTCATTGTATAAAGCTCCATCTTAGTAGTGGATTTCTCTAGAGACTCTCTCATAGCTGACTTTGAAAGAAGTGGCCTGGTTGGGAGGGAAGCTGAGAACAAGTCTATATCCAACAGCAAGATGCTGAGGCCCTCTGTTCTACACACATAAGGTAATGAGTTTTGCCAACCACCCATGCTGTCTTCAAAGCACATTCTCTCAGTAGAGCCTCCCGATGAGAACCAGTCTGGGTGACACCCTGACTGTAGCTATGAGACCCCAAGTAAAGGACCAGTTAACCATGCCTAGATTCCTGGACCACATCTGAGAAGTAATAAATGTATGCTGTTTTAAGCTTCTAGATACGTGGTAATATTGTTATGCAGCAATAGATAGCTAGTCCAATATAATATAAGCAATAAGTATACTTTGTGCCTAGACCTTGATTTTGGAACAAAATTCTACAGTCAAGGGAATCAGGTTTCTTGAAGAAGTGCTAGATTCTAGGGCCAGGCCAGAGAAATGATAAGCCTAGAACATCTTGTGAATCAGAAAGTAAGTAACTGCTCAAAATATTATGAGGTCTTGTGAAAAGGAAAAAGAAAGCAACCTGAAGGAATTTTTAATACCAAAGTTGGGATAACTTGAATAACTCAAGATTTACAGTAATGGGTTTTCATCTATAGAATAAAATAGATATCCATGAGTCTACACTTAAATAAATAAATAAAGAAAGAAAGAAAGAAGGAAGAAAAAACAATACTTTCTTACAGAAGAATTTCAAGTAGCATAGAAGGAAAGAGGGACATAGAAAGTATTAGCCAAACATCGAAGTAGTAATCGTTGCAAGCATGATTCACTACCAGTGGATGCTAAAATTAGTAAGTGAAATTTTGAGAAACAAGATACATAAATGTACCCCACATCCTTCATAAAGGAAAAGATAAAAACTACAGTGGAAAAACCTGGCAGACACCACTGCAACCAAGTGATCAAGCTTACCTTACCAGTAGTGAGACATACTGACATGATGAATCCTTGATATGATGCAATGAGAAAGACACATCATCTGTGGAGTTATTGCCCAAAATGCATGGTCACATTGTAATCATGAGAAAACATTACAAAGGCCTAAATTGAGGGTCATTCTATGAAATAACTGACCCATAGTCCTCAAAAGCATAAAAGAAAAGACCAAGGAACTGTCACAGGTTTGAGGAGGCTAAGGAAAAATCAAAACTAAATATAATGTGGGACCCTAGGTAGGATTCTAAAAAACAAAAGGATGTTAGAGGCAATCCAAAGTTTTGTTAATAGTATTGTACCAATGCTAATTTTCTAGTTTTGATAACTGTAATGTGGCAATATAAATTGTTTAAATTAGGTAAAGTTGTGTAAGGGGTCAATGGGAAACTGTGCTATTTTTTTCAACATTTCTGTAAATCTAAAATTAATTCAAAATACAATTTAACTTAAAGTTCAACTAAATAAAGAACAAAACATCTATAGATATTTCTCCAAGGAAAATATACAGTAGTCAATAAGCACATGAAAAGATACTCAAAGATCATTGGTCATCAAGGAAATGCAAATCAAAATCATTGTGAGATACCACTTCATACCCACTAAGATGACCAGAATCAAAGTCAAATAATAACAGATACTGGTGAGAAGAAATCAGAACTCTCTTCAGTTGGTGGTAATGTAAAATGTTATATCAGGTTTGGAAAACATTCTGACAGCTCCTTGAATTTTTAAACAGCTACCATGACACAGCAATTCCATTCCTCAATGTATAATCAAAAGAAATTAAAACATGATCATGCAAAAACTTACACATGAATTTTCACAGAAATATGATTTATAATAGCAAAAAAACAAACAAAAAAACCCCAGGAAAACTCAAGTGTTCATCAATAGATGAAACGATAAGCAAAATGTGGTATATTAATATAATAGAATACTAGTCATAAAAAGGAATGATTTACTGGTATAGCATACATAACTTCTGAAACATACTGCTAAATGACATGTCTAGAACAGGGAGACCTATAGAAACAGAAAGCAGATAAGTGGTTTCTTAGGGCTGGAGGATAGGGGAGTATAGCTAAAGGGAATAAGTCTTTTAGGGGGCACGGTGGGGGGGGGGGTAAAGAAATATTCTCAAATTGATAGTTACACATATCTGAGGAATATGGAATATGCTAAAAAGCCACTGAATTACACAACTTAAATGAGTGAAATTTATGGTATGGTATGTCACTATAAAGAGCTATATTCTATATGTTGATAAATCTGTTTTTAAAAAGCATTGGTCCTTTATTTCACTCTTTCTTCTTTCACCCTCCCTTATGTTGCTGCCCTCTACTACTTATTTTTTAAATACCTGTCAAAACCATTAATGTCTCAAATTGTATAAAAAGAGCAAATACTGAAACAATGCAAAGGAAGATTTAGTATATTTTTCTCTAACCTACAGAAAACACGGCTCCAGAATGATTAGATTTTCTAAAGTAGCATATTTGATTTATTCTTAAAAACATGAGTTTTTGAATAATACAAATGTAAAGGGAAATCTGGTCATTTGATGCTCATTAAGGAAATTTTAATAGGGATTGGCTTTTAGTTGACAGGAATTATTGACAATTTTGTTACATGTGATAATTTTCATCTAGTTTTGTTAAGAATTTTATTAAGAAATTCTCAGTATTTAGAGATGCGTACAGAAGTATTTTAGAAATTAAATCAGTATTAGGGACTTACTTTAAAAAAACAAAAAAAGACAGATGAAGCAAATATGGCAAAATATTGATAAATATCGAACCTGAGGAATAGATAAATTGATGGGAGGCAATAGCAGTCTCTTTGTTGAGGTATATATAAAGTTTACACAAAAAAGAAAAAGTAGGGCTGGGGTTATGGCTCAGTGGTAGAGCACTCGCCTGGTACATATGAGACCCTGGGTTCGATCCTCAGTACCACATAAAAATAAATGAATAAAATAAATGCATTGTGTCCAATACAACTAAAAAATAAATATTTTTTAAAAAGCATTATTATTCTTTGAGACCAAAGGACACAAACCACATTGACTTCCTCCAGAGAATAAGGTGGAAAATAAATAAATATGGGTAACAGATATAGACAACATTGGCTTGTAAATCATAGGCAACACATATAAAAATATAATTATCAATTTACAATTTAAAAAATGGCAGTAGTAGAATGGAAACTAAACAAAACAAAACCACTTTAAATTCAAGCCCCCATTCTCTCCATTAAAAAACAAACAAAAAAACAAACAAACAAAAAAAAAAACCCTGGTTAAAGAATACATTTCTTTACATCTACCCAGATTATACTGTGGCTATTATATGTCAACATTATATGTTTTACTGATGTTTAGGAGTGTTCTAATACTAATTTGGCATAATTTTTTTCTTAAGCACCTATTTTATAATAGCATATTGAAATCACTGAAATACTTGCTTTTTGAGATTTGGCTCTTTGAAACTCGCAGGAGCACACCTCCTTCTTCTGCTTGGCATCTCTAAAGATAGATCTTCTAAGTCATTTTTAGATTTAGCAGTGTTATTTGAAACAAAACTGGTATTTGTCAAGTCCTGTAATGTTCTGCTACCTGCAAAGAACATTATTTTCACAAATATTTGTAAAATTGTACGCAAAGTTATAGAAATAGAAATGGGATATATGGCAATTTGCAAATCCATGGCAGGAATTTTAAACCTGATGATTCAATTTTGAGAGTAAAAGAGGCCTAAAATTGGAAACAAATTATCAAAAAAAGCCTGCAGCATTTTTATTATAAAATCACATACAAAGCAGCCAGGTGTGGTAGCACATGCCTGTAATTTCAGCTACTCAGGAGGCTAAGGCAGGAGGATTACAAGGTCAAACCCAGCTTTAGTAATTTAGCAAGACCTTGTCTCTAATAAAATTTTAAAAAGGGCTGGGCTGGAGCTGTGGCACCCCTGGGTTTGATCCCTGGTACCAAAAAAAAAAAGTCATATACCAAAAATTCTTCATGGTTCAACTCTTCACAGAAACACAAATTTCTGCACATTCATTCGACATAGATGTCACTATTGCTCACTGTGAAAGGCACTATGAGGAACAGAGGGATGAGAGGTTGTTCCCCAGTCCTGAAATATATCCTATAACTCTAGACTTTGTACTTCTTTTTCTTCAGGTGGCTTTTACCTGAACATCCTTATCCATATCAAAATCCTAGTGTTCTACATACAAGTTTTGAAATGTTACTTCCCAGTAGAAAAAATTCAATTGATATGAGAATGTATCACCCTTACCTGTGCCTTTTTAAGGTTGATGCAGTGCTTTAAGAAGCTAACACAGAAGGGTAAAGCAAACCTCCATAGAACCCAGAGAAGAGATTGCAAAACTCTTCTTTGGATCCTGCCTGGAGTTACCAATGAAAAAAAAAGAAAAAAATATGGGAATGTCTAATGTTACAAAATTCTAATAACAAAGGAATATCCTTAGGATTCAATGTTAATGAAAAAAGTGGGATAAGTAAAATCAAATACAGTATTATTTCAAATATGTATTTTAAAATGTGCAGATTCAAGTTTTCAAGCATATGGCAAAATGCTGACTGCCATTTTTTATTTGATTTGATTTTTTATACCAAGGATTGAACCCAGGGGAACTTAACCACTGAGCCACATCACCTTTTTATGATTTTTTGTTTGTTTGTTTTGTTTTGTTTTGGGTCTCACTAAGTTGCCTATGACTTCACTAATTTGCTGAGGCTGACTTATGAACTTGCAATCATCCTGCCTCGCCTCCGGAATTGCTAGCTCAGCTTGACTGCCATTTTTCTGGGTGACTTTTTTCCTGGTTTTCTACTTCATTATTTGAATAACTGGGGAAAGAAAAAACACTAACAGAGTAAAAATCTTACCTATGCTGATTACTTAATAATGTCTTTGCAAATTCCTCTAATTGAAATTTCCCCTCATTATATCCTTTAGCATAATTTACCTGCTTTTATTAGAAGAATTTTATTTCACCATTGTATTTTTTTTTTTACTTTCACATGCATTATGTTCTAAGGAAAGGATGCTGGTCTTACTTTTCAGTCCTTGACAACACCTAGAATAACTCTTAGATCACATGCTGTTGAATGAAGAGTTGCACTCTTAAGAAACTTGTAATAGTCTTTGGCAATTATAAGTAGCCAAATAATAAAACCAATGCCATTCCTTATAATATACATTTAAAACACTCAATTTCCTTCAAACACATGAAAAAGGAAATTTTCTATCTAAAGCTACTATTAGATAACTTTGTGGTAAAGACCAAATCGCATTTAAGGTTGTAAATGTCCCTGACAATACTGTTATCTTCTCAAAGCACTAGAATTTAATTCGTTTAAGCTACACAGTTATATACTGTTTTAAAATTCCATGAAAAATACCAGTTATGGGCTGGGGATATAGCTCAGTTGGTAGAATGCCTATCTCGCATGCACAAGGGTTCAATCCCCAGCACCACAAAAACAAACAAAAAACAGTTATAACATAAAATACTTTTACTAACTGAAAACCAAAAACAAAGACATACCACTTCTACAACTTGATCACTCCAGGTATTGACCTACCTCTTCCTGATTTTCCTGTTTGCTGGCTGACTTCTTTAATCTTCTCATGTACATCATCGCTTACTTGAAAGATGGATAAGTTCTCCAAGGGAAAAGTTTCTTTTATCATCAGGTTTTTACTGGAAGAAATACTCAAAGGTATTGAACTTTCATGAACATTGTCAAAGGAAGAATCTTGTATGTTAGGGGAATACATCTGAGCTAAAGATTTAAACACATTTGTGTGAAAGTATGGCTTAATTTTGACAGTACTATCTTTCTCCAAATAGTTTTCTTTATTAGCTTGTTCAGAGTCAAATGACTTTCTGTGATCAATGTCAGGTATTATCTCCACTACATCACTGGTCCCTGAAGAATGATCTGCGAGGGTCTTCCTTTTCTTTGATTTGGATGTCCTTTTATTTACTTTTTTGACCTCGCACTTTTCGTTTATCACTTCCACAAAAGTGACATCTCTTTTTGTATTCAGAGTTATGGTGCTTTGCTTGTGATTCTTAGGTGGCTCAGTCTGTTTTCCAGGATCAGAATCTGCTTCATTAGTACTATGTTTTAAACTAGACAGTGAAGAATCTGTTAACTGACAAATTGATTTGTTCTTATCTCTTATCAAAAAGTTCTTTGCCTTGCCTGATGATTTTGTTTTATGCTTGTTAACAAGTTTATAAAGATCTGGAATTTCATTACAACTTTCCTTTTCATTATTGTTGATTTCCATATAATGTCCACTGATAATACCTTCACATTCAAGTTTAGATTTATTTGCTTTCAAATCAAGATCTTCTGTATAGCTCTTTTGGTCATGCACATCCTTATCATTAGGCTCATATAACTGGTTCACTTCAGAAATTATTTCAGTCTTCCTATTTACTTTCTGCTTACGTTTCTTATTTATTTTTGATTCATTTTGTTGAACAAGTTGCATATTAGCAACAAGCTTTTTCAAATCTAAATCGTTCTGTATCTCATAGTCACATAAATTCCCATTATCTTTGGTGGGAAAATCAGCTGCTGGAAATTCATTTGCAACTTCTAGGTTTTCAGAAATGGTTTCTTTATACTTTGGGGTTAAAGAAACAAAGTTATCTTTTTCTAGGTCATGCATACCTTTGTCATCATTCTCACATATTTGGTTGACTTTAGACATTATTTCTGTCTTTCGATGTGCCTTTTGTCTAAGCTTCCTGTCTACTTTTGAATCATTCTGACAAGCAAGTTGCACATCATGAATATGCCTTCTCATCCCAGGAACATTCTGAGTTTCATACTCACATAGCTCTTTACTCTTCTTGGTACAAAGAACAGGTGTTTGAAATTCACTTGAGTCTTTCAGGTTTCCAGGAATGGCTTCTTTATCCTTTTGTAGGAAGAAAGGATCACCTTTTTCTGGGCAATGCACACTTTTGTCATTTTCAAAATGATTCACTTCAGAAATTACTTCCGTCCTCCGAATTATCTTCTGCCGAAGCTTCTTATTAACTTTTGACTCATTTTGTTGAACAGGGTACAAACTGGTGATCTGCTTTTGCAAACCCAATACATTCTGGGTCTCATAATCATGTATGTTTCCATTACCTTTCATGAAAAGAGCAGGAATCTGAAAGTCTTTTGAAACTGATAGGTTTTCAGAAAAGGTCTCTTTAACCACTTGGGTTTGGGGAAAAAAGTTACCTTTTTCTGGGACATGTAGACCTTTATCATTAGCCTCATATATTTGGTTCACTTCTGAAATTATTTGAGTTTTCCTATTTACTTTTTGCCTAAGCTTATTATTTATTTTTGATTCATTTTGCTGAGCAAGCTGCATATCAGTGTCCAACATATTCTGGGTCTCATAATCACAAAAATTTCCATTATTTTGGGAGGAAATATCAGCTCTTTGAAATTTATTTGCAACTTCTAGGTTTTCAGAAATGGTTTCTTTATTCTTTTGGTCTAGGAATAAGTTATCTTTTTCCAATTTGTGCATCACAAATGTCTGTGTAGAAGCTTTACTTTTATTATAAGTTAGAGAATCTTGACCCATATCCAATTTGCTGTCCTGTAGAAATTTATGCTCATTTGTTACATGCATTCCTCTCTCCTTTTCATTATAGTGTGTATTTTGTCCATCATCTTGATCAAAGCTATTCTGAAGGGTTGTTTTCTTCACTATGTTTGCCTGTATCGGGTGTTCAGTATTGCAAATAAAATTTGGATCCTCTGAATCCCTTTTGCCATCTAGGACAACAGATTTTTCTGGTCTATTTTCAATCCTTTCCTCAACATCTACATCTGAACTCTTTTTGCATTTTTTCTTTGATCTTTCTCTCTTTTTATCAGAGCTTGAATCTTTTACTTTTCTGAAAGTTTTTTTTCCACAATCATTTGGTTTTATTTTACTTTTATTTTTAGTGCCTCTTGAAACTGTAATAATTTTGCTTATTTCACTAGCAGTTAAATCCATGTCATCATCATACACAGTTTTCTGCTCCTGAAGGTCATCATTATTCTTAACTGGACTCATGCATTCTGCACTAGGTTTGCTGGCAAACTCCGAAGATATGTCAGGAAGGCATTGTCTATTTCTTTGTATTGTAATATTTTTTTCATTAGAATAATCATTTATCTCATTATTCCACTTTAGTTCTGGGCTTAAAATCTGTTGCTGATCTAAATCTGTCACACAGGGAGTGTCTTCAGGAGACTCCCAAGATGACCCACACTTCTTCTTTTTGTCCACTTTAGTAGGAGATGGTTTCTCCTTTCTGTGGCTGACAAATGGGGCATTTCTCATCTCACTCACTAGTAAACTCTTAGAATGCTGATCTGAGTGAGAACAGCTTTCTATAAATAAAGAAGAAAAAAATCAGAAATAGGTAATAAGTTACTTTAAACAAATTAGAAAATGAAGCCATTTCACAGAGAAGATTTCTGACAATATATTCTTGCCAGATCCTTATATTATTAAGAATCTATGCTGATAAAAACTTAAATTTTAAAAGGGTATCTATGGAAAAATATATACTACTGGAGAATTCATACTGCCTCAGCCCCAACAGTAGAGTGGAGTAGAGCCAACAGTAGAACCATTAACATATGATTTCTAAGGGGAAGGAGGCCAATGAATGAACCCAAATATCAGAGATAACTCTGATAAGAATTATTATACAAAAGCTATTAGGCTATTATAAATTGTCAGAAAGGACAAATAGTTCTAAGCTCTGAATTTAATACAGTTATGACTTTATATGTCAATCTGAAAATCTATGACAAATATGTGAGTGTCAGATATACCACAGGATAATTATTTAGGAATACCATGTAAATAAAATATTCGTGTCATCATTGTTTATTACTCAGTCATTGTGCAGGCTCAAGAGTTTGGTTTACCACTATTAGGTAGTAAAAGTCACTGTAATATCCACTTAAGCTCCCAATTTTCAAGTTTATGAAAAGGAGAGGAAAATAACTTACTTAAAAAAAATATATATATAAAATATTTATTTTCAAATCATAGGCTAAGGTACCAAGAAAATCATAGGCCTGCTCATTTTTAAATATTGCTTCTAGAGTAATAGGCAGTTATGGATATTACATTTGTCAGCATATTTCCTTTAAATATCAGCAGTTTTAAATGAGAGAAGTTAGCACATTTGTAACATTAAGAGATCTAACTTACTAACTACTTACATATCATCGTCCTCAAGAAGAAAATCTGATGAATGTAACTAAGCTCAAAATGAATTTTTAAAATAATCTCACCTTTGGGAAGTACATCAACAATGGAAGAAATATCTTCTGAATGATCTAAATCATTCACATTCTGATTATTTTCTTTATGGAATGACACATCCAAATTACATTGAGTTGATAAAGTTTGTCCTATTGATACTGAAGAGAGAATATCAGGTGATGCTTTTGATACAATTTTGTCATCATTCTGCATTTTCTCTTTATCATCATCATCATCATTCAAACTTAATGGAACCCTTAAAGGCAAATGAGAATTGAGAAATTTTTATTTTAAAAAATTATTTAGAAAAAAAAGAGAATACTACTATATATCCTACACATATTAAGCACATAGCCTTATGCCTTTATGAACAATTTTATGTCAATAATTCAATACTATAGATGAAAGAAATGGAAAAATTCTTTAAAAAATTTTAAAAGTCTGATAAGATATAACTTTATCCTAATGGTTGGGTATTAGGTAGTGACTAGAAAAGAGCACAAAAGTGCGGTATCTAAAGTAATATTACTAATCTATTTCTTGGTCTAGGTATGGGTCATACAATGCTATTCACTTGTGAAATTTGCCAAATTCTAACGTGTATTTATATTTTATTTCAAACAAAAATTCACTGAAAAAAACACTATGAAATTTGTATGTGTATATGAAACAATATATGTATAATAGTTAACATTTTTGAAAAAGAACTAAAGCCCTACAAAATAATACATTTTGCCATTATAAAACTACAGTAATTAAAATGTACTGGCATAAAGTGGTAATAACATACATAATAGGCAAATCAATGGGATAAACTAGAATGAATATAAAAATTGAGAGAGTATGAGAAATTTTAAACTATAATTACAACTAATGTTTCAATATATAAGTGCATTTATTTGTTTAAAAAGCATAAAACCTATAAATTATATAACAGAAAGAACATTTTTGGAAAGAAACAACAGGATTTCAGTCAATGCTATTAGTTCATTAAGTCATTTAACTTGTCTTGGTCTTGATGACTTTCTTTTAACTTGACAGGTTTGATTGAAATAAGATGCATTCTATGACTTATAATAAAATTAAGGAATGAGAATTCTAGACAGGAGGAAAATAGAAAAGATGAAAGTTAATTATAAAGCTTGAGGTAGTATGATAAACATAGAAACAGTTATCAGATTTCCCCAGCAAAAAAACAGAGGTCAAAAGAAAGAAAATAAATTAAAAGTAGGAGGATACTACAGAAGAACTTGATTACTGACTTAAGGATTAAGTTTCTTTGGAGTCCTGAAGATACTGCCTATACAAGAAGACACCACAAACCATTCTCATTCCCACATTAATAGGCAACTACAGATTGACAAAAAAAGACTGTACAATGAAAACACTGATTGTGTTATATAAATCCTCTGTGCTCTGAACCAGTGAAATTCAAGCCCATGTAACCAAGAGTCCACCGGTGCCTCTTTCTATTATTTCAAGGTTTAAAACTGAATGCTTTGAGAATATCTAATTTCCTTTACTGGTAAAATGTTAAAAATAAATTTCATTATTTATTTTTAAATGCTTTTCTAAATTTTAAGAAATAAAACCAAATAAAAACTATTCAAGGTCCAGTCTGCCTTATCCTAATGTAGAAGTTTGCAAGTCACTATTTAGCCAAGTTTTGAAGCAATTACCTTGCAAATGGAAGATGCACGGACTTGCACTGTTTACTAATCCATTTCTTCTTGCTAGCTGGCAGTAGAAAAGAATTTTGATGGAACTATCAGAAAAAAGAAAACAGACAGAACAAAGAAAATTGAAAGCAAAGTTTCTAATTTCATTAAATGATGTTTGTCCTTAAAGCAGCCAAACTATATAAGGACATGCATAAGTAGTAACAGGGCAATTTTTGCATTAGTCATCAATAGTTGACTGAAAACAATATGACAATAAGATTAAAACGGTTCATCCTTAATCATACCACCCAATAATTCTGTTAAGTAACCTTCCAAATATTTTTCTATGAAAGGAATAAATATTCGTACATATATAAGATTTTTACACTTATATGCATACATTCATGTCTACATATTATGTAATATATATATATCATGTATATATCATCATATAATATAATACATATATCATCATATAATATAATACATTGGATCTATCAAACATATTTAAAATTCTAGTGTAGGTGATTTTAACCTTTTATATTTTTGAATAGCTAGACTTTCTGAATTTTCTGAAATAAACATGTGTATTAAATAATTTTAATAAGGACCATAAAATTACACAACATACAACCATGCTATGAGGCAGCTTTTACCAACAGGTATAATTAATAGAAGCTGCCTAAGGAGCCTAAACACTGGTCCCCACCTGGCAGTACCCAGTACCTCCTCTTAACCATCCACATGAAGTCAGAGGAGATTTGTTAAAACAGAAGACTTTGAGAAAATAATGAGTTTTATAACATAAGACACCTAATATGTCTAAAATACAACAGAAAATCACTCATGTACCAAGATTCAGGAAAACCTAATTTTTTTTTTTTTTAAGAGAGAGAGAGAAAGAATTTTTTTAGTATTTATTTTTTAGTTTTCGGTGGACACAACATCTTTGTTTTGTATGTGGTGCTGAGGATGGAACCCGGGCCGCACGCATGCCAGGCGAGTGCGCTACCACTTGAGCCACATCCCCAGGCCTAGAAAACCTAAATTTATATAAGAAAAAAAACGAACTACAGACACCAACTCTGAGATAACAAATATTGGAATTATTTGACAAGAATTTCAAAGCAACCATCAAAAAATGCTTAAACAAAGAATTATTAACTTGCTTAAAACAAGTGAAGAAAGAGACTCAGCAAAGAAACAAAGTATCAGAAAACCAAATTTGTACAAAACCAAGCAGAAACCTAGAATTGAAAAATAAAAAAACCAAAATAAGACAAACTGAAATAAAAATCCAGAGAGCTCAAAAGTAATAAAAGAAAAGACAGAAGGGGAAAAAATTTAATGAAAGTGAACACAGAACAATAAAAATCACCCAAAAAGAACAAGACAGAAAAGGGAATGAAAAAAAATTAACAGAGTCAAGGATTTGTAGGACTTTCACAAAAGACATAACCCTCACATTCTCAGAGTCCCAGAAGAGAAGAGAGAGGGCAGGGGTAGAAACATACCTGGAGAAGTAGTTCTGAAAATGAAAGACATCAACCTACAAATCTAAGACACTGAATGAACCCCCAAAAGGATAAACCCAAAGAAATTCATGCCCAAACACATCAAAGTCAGAATTCTCAAAACTAAAGACAATGAAAAAAATTCTGAAAGCAGTAAGAAAATGACACCTTACCTACAGAGTTAAAGAAACAAGCATTTCTAAATAAGTTAGAAAATTAACATAAAATAAACCACAGAAAAATAGAAAAACTTATTAAAGAAAAAATGAAAACTAGTAGGCTTAAAACACCAAGATAGAACTCAAAATTAAATTAAAAGAATGATGCTTTTAAAGGAACAAAAGAAAAACTACAACTACCTAATATAGTGAAAAAATTACAGGTCAAATACACGGAAGTAGTCAACTGAGAAAATACAATAGACAAAATTTTTTAAAATGACATAGTACTTTGGCCAACTCTATGCAAATCAGTTTAAAACACTGGATAAAACAGATAATTTTTCCAAGAAAGGTAAATAAATAAAACTGACCATAGAAGGAAGAAATTTTTCTAAGTCGATCAATATCTATAGAAAAAAAGTTGACAAAGAGATAATCACTCCTATTAAAAAGGTCCCAGGTCCAAATGGTTTCACAAAAAATTCTACTAAACCTATAAAGATAAATAATTCTAAAACTATATCACTTCTCCAGACAATAAGAAAAGAAAAACTTCTAAAATCTTAGTATATATGACATTTTTATCAATGCCTAAAGCCTGTATGGAGAAAAAACTACAAAGAGAGCTCACTTACTGGCAAAAATAACTCAGTAGCATGAGTTAAAAGAATAATACATCATTTCTGAAGTTTATCCCAGAACTATGAGATTAGGAAAACTACTAAAATAAGTAATCAGTTGAAACCTAAGAAGAAACACCATATGGCAATCATGCTAAAAAGTTTTGTTTTGTTTTTTTACATTATTTAGCATTATTTTTATTAAAAATCTCAAAAACAGAGAGATTGCAGGATAATATGTACCTTGCTTTTTGGAATTACAAAAAAAAAAAAAAAAGGGAGCTGGGTACAGGGACATACACCACATAGTCCCAGTTCCTCAGAAGGCTGAGATAGGAGGATAACTGAAGCCCAGTTCAACAGAGCAAAGCCCTGGGCAACAAACTGAGACCCTGTCTCAAAATAAATCAAAACCCTCGAAAAGCCTCAATCTCAATGAGAAAAAAAAAACACTAAACAAATTAACTGCATTCTATTACGTTTTAGACATTGTTCCTACATGCACACAAAAATCCTTGTAATCAAGTTACATTCTGGTGGGATGAATAAAACAAAATTAATGGGTAAAATTATATATTATATAGTATAAAAAGTGGTCAAGGAGAAAAACTAAAGCAGGGAAGCAAGATATAAAATGAAGGATGGGATGGGCAAGTGTTTAAATTTATACAGAGGAGCCAAGGAAAGCTTCACACGGGAGCTCACAAATATTGGAGCCAATATGTGAAGGAAGAACAAGTATGGAGGTGCTCAAAGTGGCAGCTCATCTATGCTCGAGGGAGTGGGCGGAGGTCTGCGGATTGAAGAAGTTAGAGTGGATGGAGGGGAGAGGAGTTTATGAGATGTGAGAAACGATAAGAGTTTCAGTTTTCAGATCAAACTGGGCAAGAGATAAGATGAAGTCACTGGAGGGTTTTAGGCAGAGACTACATTTTAACAGCATCACTGTGGCTTTTACTTTGTCTTGAGAAGAGTGCAGAGTTAAGAGAACAGAAGCAAGAAGCTCAAGTTGGGATGCCATTATAATACTCAGGTAAAAGATGGTGGTACCATGGCCATGGGTGGTGAAAGAAGGTTGTGAAAAAAGGTAGAATTCTAGACAGATCATAAGGACAAAGCTAAAAGGATTGGCTAAAGGATCAGAGATTGGGCAAGAAAAAAGATAGGAAAATACTTCAGATAAAGACCTCAAAGAAACCAGTTTGGTAGCAAAAGTGAAATTTGAGATACCTTTCAATGGCCAAATAGGTGTCAAGCAGGTTATCTGGATAAGTATCATGTGGAGTTCAGAGGAGACAGCCAGGCTGGAGCCGCAAATTCAGGAGTTACCAGTACATGGTGATAAATAAAACCATGAGATTGATGAACTAAGTCAGGAAAATAAAGAACCAGCAAACAGGATGAAAAATAACAGCTAGAGAGTTAGGATAAGACACAGGCATGTGTGGTCTTCTAAAAGTCATAAACGGTCAATATTAAGACCAAGGCTTATCTGTAGAGTTTTACAACATTGACATTAATGGTCATTTTCAGAATAGCAGTATTAGTGTTATGGTGGTGAAAACCTAACAGGGGTGGTACAGGAGAAACTGTAGACAGTATATATAAAACTTTGCTATATTCACACATAGGATGCATCTATAATCCTAGCTACTTGGAAGGCTGAGTGAGGCCGGAGGATCAAAAATTCCAGGCTATCCCTGGGCAAACTAGCAAGACCCTGTCCAAAAAAAAAAAAAGGTTGGGAATGTAGTTCAATGGTATAGCACTTGCTTAGGTATAGAACAATCTCTTCCACCTAACTTGAATTCACTAGCATTTTCTTCTCAATTTTAATGATTCCCTTGTTTACATTTAAATCCATCTAGAATTTATTTTGGAGATTGCTATGAATAGAATCTGCCTCTAATTCCACCCCACAAATAGTTTTTCCAATTGTTTCTATCTTTTATTTTAAAATAATACAAATTCTTCCTAATTTGAAATGCCTACCTTTCTATTAAGTTTTTATTTCTGAGTCTGTTTAGAAGCCATTGTATTTCAATGAGCCATGTAACCCTATTACTTTTAATAGATATCTAAATTTTATGTAATAATTTCAATAACCAATTACATAAAATAATGTGCTGTTAGCCAGTTAAAAATGGATATTATCACTTCTTTGCACAAGGTTTAAAATATGATCTCTAACCTTGATGGTATTTAGCTATTCTCAATTATCCTCAATAATGCTAAAAAATGACATTATCCTCACACAAATTCACTTACCTCAGAAAGACTGCTCATTTCAATTGCAGTTATTAAGTTATTGTTCATGAGTGATTCTATTTCAATAAGCTTCTTATTCTGTATATGTAAAATAAAGAGAGACCTCTTTTAATCAGTTAAGATTTGGAGTTTATTATAATACAATACATTTGTGAACACTGTCAATGTGAGAAGACTCAACTGTTTTCTATGGAGATCACATTGAGATAAAAAGGCATTACATTGAATAGTCCAAATAGTCATATACACAGACATTTTGAATGCTTTTGAGATATCAACTATAAATTTTCCTACAAACATTTTTCTATCTTCTTATAATAATATATCACCTAGCAAATAAACATAATTGATCAGAGATATTTAACCTTTGAGTATTACAGGTCACTTCTCCATTTTAAATTAATTTCTACTCATTTTAGATTTAGATCTATAGTTGCAGCCTAGCTGGCTCTCACTGCCCAGCCTATGGACAGAGAGTTGAAAGTTCAAAGAAAAAGTAATAATTACAACCTTCATTATATTTGGTTTGTAGCCAGGGAAATGCTACCATGAAAGGAGAATACAAACACCCTGGGAGGGTACTCATCTCATTTCCCAGGAGGAATTTAGCTCATCCTTCTATAATGTACTAAAGCATCAAGCTTTGCTTTGCTATGATAATCAAATGTGCATCACAAAATTATACTGATTTGCAGAGCACACAGCACACATTTAGAATTAGACTGAAGTTAACTATTTTATTACCCATTAGATGTTGGTCCTTTAACACAAATTTACATAGCATATTGATTATCAATGCTTCTTTGCAAAATCAAAGACTTAAAAAACATTTTTAGTTTCTATAATAATCTAATTAAAAGATTCTAATTACACGTTAGAATTCAAAAACAATATAGTTTCCATACCAAGTTATTTAGCTTTAGACGGAGAAATGCATTCTCAAAATTCAGTTTCTCTACTTCTTTTTGCAACAGCATCTTTTCAGTTGTAATTCTTCTAGAATTCTCTTTTTCTCTACTAAGAGCTTGAGCTAATGCTCTATTGTTGTGCTTTAGAGAAATTTTAAAAATACTAGAATTGTCTGTAAAAAAAATTGAGTTAATATTAAATTTATGCTTTAAGAAATTTTTATATTCCTTAGTAAAACTATTTTTAAAAATGTATTTCAGTTTATAAGTTTGAACTGAATGCTAGAAAAAAATAGCAATACAGATGTCATTTTGAAAAAAAACTGTACCCAGAGTTTAAGATGAAGAAATAAAAGCTACATAGAAGATGAAGAAAAGAGTTGCAAAGAGAGCAAAATGTATATAAATGAAGTTGAGAATAAGAGAAGCACAGTAATACAGACCCAGTGTCCTAGATAGTTAGATCAACCATGAAAATGAACTCTTGATACTTATTGCCCTACCTTCTTTCCTACTTTTGAATAGAAGGTAAAACAGAAAAGCTGATCCCACAGCTCTAACTGGCAATGTCTCATAGGAATTGAGATAGTCAATCTGTGAAACATTAAAAGCCAGTTTCTACAGTTCCAGAACTGGATAAATAATTTTATGTTCCCAAAGTCCATTTTTTAAATCTCAAGTGGAAGCCAGGCAAGGTAATGAATGCCTGTAATCCCAGCAACTAGGAAAGTGAGGCAGGAGAATCACAAGTTTGAGGCCAGCCTCAGCAATTTAGCAAGGCCCTAAGCAACCTAGCAAGACCCTGTCTCAATCCCTGGTACCAAAATAAAACGGGGAAGAGGGATGATGGAGATGTGGCTCGGTGGTTAAGCACCTGTGGGTTCAATCCCTGGTACCAAAAGAACATCAAGTAGAAGGCGGCATCCTTACTGTAATTTTGGACAATAGTCAAAACTATGGGATCTCCTACTTACATCCAAAAGAGCCTATCTCTTATTTTTAGGCACGGAATGCAATCTAAACCTGACCTGTATGTTTTAAATGACTATGCAAATATGATTCAAATCACTACTGAAATGCTATTCTGTTGGTAGCAAAGAAATTTCAGTGTGCATTCTTTGGTTTAACTCATCTTGAATATAATATGTTCCCTTTGTACACTTTAAGCATAATTATAGTTTTATAATTTGGATTTATATCTTACCATATGCCAATAACATATTCCACTGGATAAAAGTATAGTTTATGTAAAATATGTTTTATAAAATGTAATAATATTTTTAGATATTCAGAGAAAATTTGGGCAACTAAAAATCAGGGTCCAAAACGTAGCTTTATCTTTGGCATTGAGAGTAGTTTCAGATAGCTCTCCTTGGTATAGCTGGTGGAAAAAGACTGGAACCAGTTCAAAATTTCCAGAAGCTAAAGGTAATAACAATTTTCCTGTTGTATTCCTCAAGCACAGCATATCCCTTATAATAGGGGGTGCACAATGGGCCCTGCCAAAGAGAGAAGGACTCAGCCACTATAGGAGATGGGCTAACATACAAGATGGCCCTGGAGACCTAGACAGGAGCAACATCATGATTTAAAGATACTCAAGGCTTATTTATTTCATAACACAAACACAATTATCTTTCAGAGCAGATATAGCAGCAGGAAATGTAACTACAAAGGACACTTCCTCCATTCCAACTAAAATGGATATAAACCAATTCAAATAATTTATAGAATTAGTAAGAATTTATTCTGGGGAGTTTCTCCTGTATCCCTCCCCCAGCCCCTTCATGAATTCATGAAATCCCACTCCCAAAGCATTTAGTATCTTCATAGTGAGTTTTGGCTATATAAAATAACCTACTATAGCACCCCACTCTATGCCAACGCCACTCTAGGTTACCATCCAATTGCCACAGCATGCCAGAACAATCTATTACTCTTTTTAGCTTTTTTCCAGAGAAATCACTTTGGTATTTTCTTTGCAGCATAAGAGGTAGCTGCCTTGGGTCACCCAAACCTCACTGTTGAAAATGCAGCTGTCACCACTAAGAAAAAAATCAACAAAACTACTCAATTAACAGGAGCTGAAGGACAGAGGAAGGATCAAATGGGGGAAAAAATTACAACTAACAAAACAGTAGGTTTAGCAATTTTCTATTCTTTTTTTCTTCTTTTTTTATTGTTGGTCGTTCAAAACATTACATAGTTCTTGATATATCATATTTCACAGTTTGATTCAAGTGGGTTATGAACTCCCATTTTTACCCCGTATACAGATTGCTGAATCACATCAGTTACACTTCCATTGATTTACACATTGCCATTCTAGTAGCAGAATTTTCTATTCTTTCAGACAGGATCTCACTAAGTTGCTAAGGCTGGCCTCAAACTTGTGATCCTCCTGCCTCAGCCTCCTGAGTAGCTAGGATTACAGGTGTGTGCCACCATGCCTAGCATAATTTTCTATTCTTGATGAAATAAGATAGCAAATATATCAATTCTCCAAGAAAAGTAAAAGTGTGAATATACTTTAAAACTTGTGGTACTTACTGATTATTTTTGTTTTGATTTTTGAAGCAAGAGAAACGTTCAACTTAGTCTTTGAAATTCTTCTGTCTTTCACATTTCTCTTAATTCCTGAGGTAATTGAGTTAGCTTCCATCATTGGGTACTCCATCACTGAAATGAAAGAAAAAGAAAGGGCAAAGGATGGGAGGTAGGAGTTATTAATAATAGTATTAATACAAGTAAAAGGAACAGATCACCCCAAACCAAGATACTTCAATAACAGAATCCACCAACACCACAGGAAAGGGTAATATAATCACATTCTAAAATTTATGCCCTTCATAGATAAGTATCTGCAAAATTTTTCACATAAAATCTGAATGTATGGAAGCAATAAAAAGTAATTTAAAGTAGAATCCAAAAAGGTAAATGACTATCTTTTTTTTCATTCAAACCTATATGCCAGGCACTAGACTAAGTACTGAGACCAGAGGACAGGTTATGATCTCTGCTCTCAAAAAATAAATAATCCAGTGTGGGAACAGACTGTTTTAATACAATGTAGGAAGTTTAATGGAAGCACAGAAGACATATGCCTAATTTGAGAAAAGGGAGGGGGATTAGAGAAATAGGAAGGAAACTTTAAACTTGTCTATTTGTCTATTAGATTTATGGCCTATTAGACCTTAAAGTCTAATTAAAAACTGAAAGATAAAGAAATAATTCAATTATAGTATGAAAAGAACTGTGGTTCTAATGCACAATACACAGAAGTGATTAACTCTACCTGGGCAGAGGAAAAGGATCAGAAAAAGTTTCAATGAGAAAGTGCAGTTGATGTGGAGCCAAATACTTGGAAAAGACCAACCTCTCAAGCCTGTAAACTTCACCTGCAGATTTTTAGAAAAACCCCTGTCATCTATTGGAGGTAGGCACCTGAATACTCAGTCCCTCCACTACTACTTACTCTGAGCCCAAAGGACTATCTCTCACTGTGCTCCTTATGTTGATTACAAGAATCTCTAAACTCCCAGGTCACCCTATCTCTCTCCTTCTAATCCCACTCCAGCTCTCTACAACCCTCATTTAATCTTAAAGTAGGCTGAAAAACGCACCCCAGCAAATATATGTGGTTCTAAACTTGATGTGGAAAAAGACTCTTTGCAGATTTGAGTAAATTGAGGATCCTATGAAGGAGAGATTCTCCAGGTAGGACTTAAATACTGTTCTCAGAGGGGAGAGCAAAGATTGAAGCAATGCTGCCACAAGCCACAGATGGCCAAAGCTGAAAGAGGCAAGGAATGGATTCTTCCCTAGAATCTCTAGGAGAGCAGCTCTGCAGACATTCTGATTTCAGCTCAGTAAATAGTAGAGTTTGGACTTAGCCTCCAGAACTCTAAAAAAATAAATTTCTGTTGTTTTAAACTACCTTGTTTGTAGTAATTTGCCACAGTAGCCACAGAAAATGATTGTGGTCTCCATTTTTCCCCATGCCCAACTCCTTAAGTCCTCTGAAACTCACAATCCATTGTTAGCAAAACCTCTCTAGCCTCAATATTTTTTCTAAATGTTCACTCCATCCTCTTGAACCAGTCTCTCTCCGGAGGATGCAGACTTTCCAGCAGCCCTGGAGAATAGGCAAGGGCTACTTTTTGTCCCATCTCCCTTCTAGAGGCCACATCATATTCATATTTGAAGACCATTCAAACTCCTTTCTCCCTAAAAATTCCCAGTCTTGAATAGAATATCACTAGATTCCATTACTCTGTACCCCTCATTGCTATTGTCCCCTACCATCCTGTGGGTCACTTCTTTTTTTCAGCTGATAATTTCAAATCCTGGCTCACTTTTATTTTCTCTGAGAACATTGAAGTAAAGTGGAGAACTTTCTCAAAATTCCCATTACAGTGACCTACTCCTGTCATCCCATCTGTCTTCTCTCCTGTAGCTATAAATGAACTGTGTTCCTATCTATAGCCAAGCTTGCCTTACTTAGATATAAATATATGCACTGGATCCCATGCCTTTCCACCTTCTCAAAAACACAACTCCAACAATTCTCTCCTCTAAATCCATCTCCGCTGGATCATTCTCATCAACATGTAAGTGTACTGCTATTTCCCTCATCTTAAAGAACCCTCTCATTCCCTCTTCCTCAGAATACTACTCCAATTGTCTTCAGATTTTTACAGCAAAATCTTTGAAAGAATTATCTATGTGTTTGTAATTCTCTCAAAAACCTATTTCAACCACGCATTTACTCTATTACACCTAAACTGTTTTTGCCAAGATCTCTAATGACCTCTGCACTGCTAAATCTCAAGGTCAATTCTCAGTCCACATCTACCTGATTTATCAGGATCTATATGAATTTGATATGGTTAATTCCACCTTACTCAAAAACACTTTTTCCTGATACCATACTCCTGATCCTAAACCTCACCCCACCCCCCAGCGATACATGCATACCTAACTAGCTTTTCCCTCACAGTCACTTTTATAGGTCATATAACAGGTTCTCTGCTGGACTTTATATGCACTATTTCATAGTTTCATAGTCCTCATGGCTTAAAATACCATCTGGATAATAAAACTCTCAGAATTTATGTCTCTAATTTTGGATCTCTTTCCTGAACTTCCCTGGATTCAAATAGCCAACTGACTATTCCACAATTCAACTGAAAAACCAAAACAAGTTATCCAATATAGGTGTATCAAATTTAACCTAGCCAAAACTGCTCTCCTAAGAGCCTTCCCCATTTCAGTTAATGGCAACTCCATTCTTCCTGTTGCTCATGCCAAAACTTTCCCTCACATCCCAATTTACCTTCACAATATATTTAAACTCTGACCTCTTTGGTATGTCCACTGTTACTAACCTACTCCAAGGCACTATCTTGTCTCACCTGAATTTTTGCAATAGTCTCTTGGCTCCCTACTTCTACTACTGCCCTCCCTACAGCAGATAAGTTTATATATTTTGAAACTTTCAAATCATTCCTATTATTCTCTAAAGTCTTTACAAGTCCAGAAGTCTCTCTGCCATCTCCCCTTCTTCCAATCACTATATTTCAACTCTTGTTTCTCTCCCTGTAGCTCATTCCTGTCAGGTCACATTGGTCAGCAAGATCCAAATATTTCTGATATCTCCTAGGCACTCTTCAGTCTCAGGTCCTTTGTATTGTTTATTTTTTATTTAGAATAAATATCCTCTATTTAAAAAGTTCTTCTTCCAGATATACACTGTTTCTGCAAGTCTTCGTTTAAATGTCACCTTCTTAGTGAGGCCACTTAAAACTAGCTCCTTCCCCTAGCATGACTGACTGATCACTCTTACACTTGTCTATTTTTTCATAGCATTTAAATAACTATTTAACATACTACAGAATGTATTGTCTGTCTTCCCCAACTAGAATCTAAGTTCCATGAGATCATGCATTTTTGTATATTTTATTCAGATATGGTTCCCAGCTGAAAGAGAACAGTGCCTAGTGAATGCTATGAACACAATAAATATTTGTTGAATGAACAAAACTTTAAAAACTTGTCAGGCATCCAGATTAGGACAGAAATTGCAGGGAGAAGGAAAGGTATGTGCAAATGCATGAAAATGAAACATTTTAAAAAATACAAGTGGTCCCTTATACTGGTCTATACCTGCTATCTCTAATTCTTCCTCTCCCGGTCTTACATGATGCATGCTACAATGATTTTTCTCCATTACTTTATAGAAACTCTTCATTAAGGTCACTAAATTACCATGTTGTTAAATCAAATAACAATGTTCAAAAGTCCAATTCTCATTTAAATCAGATCATTCCCTTCTTTTGACATAGTTTCTTTCACTTAGCTTCTAAAACAGCACATTCTTCTGGGTTTTCTCCTGTCTTAGTCTTTTCTGTTGGTTATTCTTTATATCTTTAATAACATTGGAGTTACCCAGATCTCAACTCTTGGATCTCATCTCTTCTCTATTTACATATTCACTCTGGGGCTATTATTCAGTGTCCTGACTTTTAAATCTTTACTTTATATATATTTTAGTTGTAGATGGACACAATCTTTATTTATTTTATGTGGTGCTGAGGATCAAACCCAGTACCTCATATGTGCTAAGCAAGTGCTCTACCATTGAGTCACAACCCAGTCCCTGACTTTTAAATCTTAATGCTGATGATTCTCACATTTATATTCTCAATCTACATTCTTCCCTGAACTTGATTAATTCATCTGCTCACTCCTCATCTCCTATTTAAATGTTTATTATTATTTCAAATTTAACACGTCCTAAATTCCTCCTACCCCAAACCTGTTCTACCATGTTCTCTTCATTCATTTAATGTTCTCTTCATCCATCCTTCCAGTTGCTCAAGACAGAAACTTCTCTTTCTTTCACATCCACATCCACTCTTATCATCAATCATGCTTTCAAAATATATCTCCATGGGTCACTTACCACTATATGTACTGCTGCCACTCTGATCCAAGATGCCATTCTCTTTCATATACATTACTGCTACAATTTCCTAAATGGTGTCATTACTACTATCTTCTCCCTCACTGTCTATTCTCAAAGCAGCAACCAGAAACATCCTACTAAACTTTATAAATTCATATAATAACTCCTACGTTATAAAATCCTCCAGTAGCCTTCCATGTCACTCAATCTTTGTGATAGCCTACAGAGTACTATACAATTTGTTACTTCTTCCCTTTCTCAACTCCCCTATCTACATACCTTTTTTACCTTTTCACTAAGTTCCTGCCACTTGGGCCACTTTGACACGCTTCCAGTGCTGAGCCAATGCATTCCTTTTTTTCCTTTGTATCAACTTTTCCTTCAAAAACTAGGGGTTGCTCACTTCCTTCAAGTCTCTGCTCAAATATCCCTTTCTTAATAAGGCTTCCCATTCAAACTATTTACAATTGCACATCTGTCACCATTTCCCTTTCCTGATTTATTTTTCTCCATTGATTTATCAGTCTAACAAAAACCTAAGTAATTTTCTTATTTAATGTGTTATCTGTTTTCTCTTACTGAAATGTAAGCATAGTGGGGTCATGAATTTTTTTATCAAATTTGTTTGTTGCTCTATTCTCAGAGCCTAGAATAGTTCCTTGCATACAGCAGCTACTAGATAAACATTTGTAGAAAAAAAAAAATGAGTAGGGATGAATGAAAGAACTTTACAATAGTAAAATCTGCCCAATATTGGAATGAACCTATTGAAAGCACTGAGCAGATGTCAAGAAAATAATGGACAAATAATTTTAGAAGGAATTTCTACAAGAGAGAAGAAGTTGAACAAGGAACGCTTTCAATATTAAGGCTTGGGACTGGGGTTGTGGCTCAGTGGTAGAGCACTTGCCTGGCATATATAAGGTACTGGGTTCGATTCTCAGCATCACATATAAATAAGTGAATAAAATAAAGGTCCATCAACAACTAAAGACATTAAAAAAATTAAGGCTCAATGCATCTTCCAAAAATTTCATCAAAAATAAACTTTAAAATCAAAGACCATGGGACTGGGGTTGTAGCTAAGTGGTAGAGTGCTTGCCTAGCATGGGTAAGGCACTGGGTTTGATTCTCAGCACCACATATAAATAAAAATATAATAAAGGTCTATCAACAACTAAAAAAAATAAAAACAAAAGATCACTCTCTATTCCATTGGCAGTAAAACACAAGAACACAGAACCTCCATACAAACTACCGCATCTCACATATCTGAAAGATAACCTAACATAAAAACCAAGTCCATCACTGGAAAAAAAAAAAAAAAAAAAAGCCAGTCAGGAAAATCAAATTTCATTTTACTAATTAGGAAACCACAGCTGAACTGCCCTCCCCAATAAGTTGATTCTTAACACAGTTCCTAAATTAATAAACAGAGCTCTCACCCATACAAATGCTCCTGCTAGAAATCAGGGACTCTTCCTTAATGTCTTTCTTAACACTGTCACATCCCATATCAATGACCTCACCAAAGAAGTCAGAACCACACCACTGGAATATCCTTCCAGGGTGAGTTACCATCTAAACAGACATTAGAGACAGTGGTTAGAACTCAGTGGAGCCCCAGTTTCAACATTTCACAGCTAAGTAATTTCAACATCTCTTAAGTCTCAATTTCCAGATTAAAATAATTTTATACTATATAAAATTATAGTATATAAGGCACTGAGCCCACGTATGTACAGTGCCTTGTATGCGACCTGCTACATAGACAGCACTCAATATCTGTAGCTCCTAGCCAGCCCGCATCTCAGCTATCTCTAAATTCAAAATATTCTGGTCCACATCCAATTCTCCTGAATAAGATCCTTCATCTAGAAACAGCATCACTCCTATTTTACTTAAATCCTACCTGTACATCAAGGAGACCCAGTTCAAGTTCAAGTTCTCCCTAGTCTTCCATCACCCTTCGCCTCAGGCCAGCTTCTCTTCTAAAGGAGCGCTCCAAAGGAGTGAGCTCCCTCCCTCGAACCTTTAAGCCAGCATCCTTAACAATCAAGTTTGTATCGAGCACTGGAAATCTTTATTGAAGCAGGGAATCGAGCAGTCACAAAGACAGAAACCCTTTCCCTCGAGGAGCTGGTGGCTCGAAGGCCCCCACCCTACCCCGGCCCAACAGGGCGTTTAAACCCAGCAGAGCCTAAGAAAAGAACCAGCCCCCCATAGCGGGGCAGCGGCAGCAGTCGGGATCCGGAAGGGCAGAGGACGGGCCAGAGACCAGGCTGGCAGACCCAGGAGGCGCAAACTCGAGAAAAGCACAGACTCTGCCATTCTGGGAACGGCCACACCAGAGTCACAGGTCACTGACTTACCGCTCATTTAGCGTGGGGAACGGCCACGCAGGTCCAGGAGCTCGGCGCGCAGCCGCAACCAGAGCTCAGGTTTAAATTACACAGCCGTTAGCGGTTGCCGCAGCAGCCAATCACGTTCCGAGAAGGATGTGAAAAGACGCTCGGTTTCCAGGAAGTGGGCGGTGGAAGGGGCGGGGCCCCGCCGAAAGCGCTGAGGGGGCGTGGCTAGGGGAATTGGACTACTGGCGTGACAGGGATGCCCTTGGATTTTAAGCAGGTGACGTGCCTTTGTTTTGAAATGTGGTTGAAAAAAGGAAACACGCCTCTGACAAAATACCTTTATTAATCAGACTTCGGAAAGACTTGACAGCCGCCTCGAGTCTGCTGAAAGGTTTATATTGTTTACATAACTGGGAGACTACCTGCCTACATCTCACCATTTTTTCTGCATATTTTCATTCCCAATTGTGATGCCAGACTCTTTAGTGTTCACTTAAAAGCATTCCTCACTCGACTTTTTTGGGGGATGGGTGAGTGTACTGGGGATTGAACTCAGGGGCACTCAACCACTGAGCCACATCCCCAGCCCTATTTTGTATTTAATTTAGAGACAGGGTGTCACTAGGTTGCTTAGCGCCTTGCTTTTGCTGAGGCTGGCTTTGAACCTGTAATCCTCATGCCTCAGCCTCCCAAGCCACTGGGATTATAGGCGTGCCCCACCGCGGACGTCTATCATCAGTTTTTAGTTTATTTGGGAATATTTGAGAATCACAACTTTCCATCTTTGAAGAATCTATATAGTCAAGTGATGCAAGAAGTGCTTTTGAGTTAAGATATTTTGTCTATTTATAGATTTAGAGGTCAGTCTTCCTACAGATCTGAATCCTACTTACATGAATCTTCTATAAATAAAAAAGTATTTAATGATTGACCAGTTGAAAAAAATACAATAAAAACTTCAGTAATAACAGTTTCAAATGTAATATGTTGAATATGGAAATTTCTGGTAACCTAGGAGTTAACTAGCACTGTATTTTGTTTAATTAATCTAGAACATTAAATTGCTCAATGCATATTTTGTTTCTTTAAATGAACCTTGTCATGGCTCTGCCATTTAATGGTTATTTAATTTTGACCAAGTTATTTAATCTTTCTAGGCTTCTGTTTCCTCGTTGGCAAAATGGAGATTGATAACAACATCCAATATATTTTTATGATGGTTTCTTTTGTTCAGAGACATTATAAAAACGCTTTCCTCCTAACACACTAATTTTGTAGCTACAACTTTAAAACTAAAATAAATAGAAAAAGGAGACAGGGAATTCAGAGGAAGAAAAGATGTTTTAAAGATAATAGGACAAGCTGGGGGAGGAGCGTGGTGGCTCATGCCTGTACTTCCATCACCTTGGGAGGCTGAGGTGACTTGGGAGGCTGAGGTAGGAGGATCTGGAGTTCAAAGCCAGCCTCAGCAATTTAGAGAGGCACTACAACTCAATGAGACCCTGTCTCTAAATAAAAATTTAAAAAGGAGTGGGGATGTGGGTTAGTGGTTAAGAACCCCTGAGTTTAATTCCCAGTAAAATAATAATAATAATAATAATAGGACAAGAATTCCAACACATTTTTAGAAAAATACTATCTTATCTTTAGCAGTTAAGATATAAGTGCTTTGTAAGTATAAAATGCTTTTCAAAATGTAAATTCTTATCACACACAAATATAATTAACTAGGCTGAATTTAACTTGATCTTAGCTTGCTTTCCAGTCATTTTTGCTTTTTGATATAATAGACAAAGGCAGTAGCCCTGGATTAAGAGTCAAGAGATAACAGTTGTAGTTCAGCCTTTAGTTCTATGTTCCTAATTACAAATTCCTTATCTATAAAATAAACCAATTAAGTAAGGTCACAGTTTTATTGTGATACTTTCCTGCACTGGACACTGATTTTGTTCCTTTCCCTGTTTTCCTTTAAACTCTTTACCTGATTTTTTTCCTACCTAAGGCTGAATTCCAGGCAATTAAATTTTGGTTGTTCTGAGCCACACACCTCACATTTCAAAAAAAGCAAAGAAAAAGGAGAATAAAAAAAGCTGATTGCTAAAATCTTTTCTAAATTCCTCTTTAACAGATCAGCATTACTGAAACAAAAATCATCCAAGAAAAATGATCCCTGAGAAGGAGCCAAGCAAAAGTCACTGCAAATCAATAAACCAATAAAACAAAGTAGAAATAGTGTACCTTCATTTTATTAAACCACCTGATCTGATCATGTGTGCCATTCTAACTGGATGAATTGCATCAAGAAAAACTAACCAAGGCTGATAGAAGCAGAAAAAGTTATTGGGTGGAGAGAATAGAGATACAGTATTTGCAGCATCCTGTTCCAGACCTCTGGAGTGGCATAGCATCCTAGAAGTCTATAGTCATTGCCCTACACCTTCCAGGAGCAGCAGAGCCTTGAAGACAGATCAACCTATGTGACTGCTCCCCCAAGCAGAAGCAATCATCTCAGGGGAATTGAATTGCCCCCTTCCAGGATCATAAGTCTGATAGATAAACATTTTGAGCAGCAAATAAAAATTCCTTCCTCTGATGATAAAGACTCTCTGGGGCCATCTCAAAGAACCAGAACTGAGATACTACTCAAACAGACCCACAGTTTGACCAGATGGTTTAATTATGCATACTCTTTCCTCCTGCTCCAATTCTTCCTCCAGTTAAACCTAAAGCTCATAGCACCCAGAGGTAAGGCTGAGGTGCTTTATCTCACTTTACCTTTCCAATGAGGTCATATTGTTTGAACTTTATTTTTTCTGTTTCTCATCATTACAGAGTCTGTTTGTTTTGAGGAAGAATGATTGGATCTAATTTGTTGGAAACCCTCCCCCATCAAAGTCAGGCATCTGGCCTGAGACTCCAGTAAAAATCTTAACTCCCCTTCATTCTTCTATTTTTTTGCTGCCAATGCAAAGGAACAGCAGTTGTAGAAAACAATGAATTCTGCTATTTGAGGTCTTTTTAGAATATATAGATGGAAATTCCCAGTAGATACACAGATAAATATGGAGTTGAAAAGAGATGGCTAGATTTGAGAGCCATCATGTAACAGTGGTCCCTTCACCTTCTGAATATAGCCCCCATTGCTCTAAGGTTCCCCCCTCTTCTCTTCTCCCATTTTCCCCCTCCCTAACTAACAAGATTAGAAAGACAGTGTTATCTTTTCTTCCCCTAGTTAATTGCCCTTGGACACATCCAACATAGGCAGGAGATGCCTGCAGAGAATCTGGGAAACTAATATTTCCCAAATTAACCTGTGAATCGTAACATGCCCTTGGTGTACCCTGGGAATCCCTACCAGAGCACACCTTGAAGAGGGTTATATTAAAAGCCCCCTGTCCCTCCTGAAACAGAGTCACAGCCTTTGGAATAGGAGTCGCCATGTTTCTCCTTTGCTAGCAAAGCAATAAACCTTCTTTTTCCTTTTTCTCAAAAAAACTGTGTCCTTATTATTAAATTGGCATTGATTGGCTTTGGGGACAGGGACTGAGTTTTCAGTTACAATCAATGAACACCAATAGAATTCACAGGTTTAGTGGTCAAGTACCCCTGAATTCAATCCCAGTTACCAAATAGAAAAAAAATGAAAAGAAATCACAGGCATTGATTACCCTATGGATAAAGAGCAAGTGGAAGCACAAAGAGGGTAGAAGGTGAGTAAGTACATGAGCATATGAATGAGGGAAGCCTGGAGCAGATCTTCTATCAGCAAGCTTCCCTTTATTCAGAGTTGGAGTCAATGGACCAAACACTTGATGTGACTCATTTTCAGGGATAAAATGGCAGCTGGGCTTTACAACCAACTTTAGCAGAGCCAGCAGGGGCAGAGTTAGTGACTTTTTATGGGCCCTTTTGGCAAGCAGAGTGGGGGGGGGGGGACAGGGCCAGGTCTTTGAAGGAGTTTTGGTGGTAGGATCATTTAGGGCAGCGGGAAGACAGGTTGGTAACTCTGTCCTTGAATGTGGAGCCCCAGTGAATGTCAACATTTGGAAGAATGATGGGAGGGTAGCAATAGGTAATGAGAGGTAGGAGGTGACCCCCTCTTCATGGAGGCCTGGAGAGATTATTTCAAGGAAGGGACAGCCAGGAGCTGGGGATATGGCTCAGTGGTAAAGAAATTGTCTAGCATGCCTAAAGCCCAGGGTTTTATCCCCAGTACGGTGCAAAATAAATAAGTAACGGTCAAGGAGAAGACTAACATCCAATCTTGCCTTACACTAAAACAACAACTGTTTTAGTGAGAGCAGCCCTAGATGCAGAGATGAGAGCTGACACTTCTTTGAGCATAAAAAGAAAAGTAGTAATAGTTATAATAGACTTCAAGTTGGAAGGAGGGTTTTTTTTTTTTAGGCTGAGGAGAAGGTGGCAGAGATGGACAGAAAATCACATAGGAAAGAGGGGATAGTGTGGATCCAGAATCAGAATAGAAACACCATAGATTAAAAAGTCACCTCTTCCTCTGAGGCAAGAAGAGAGGAAAGACCACATGTGGATAGACATGAGTTTGCGAATCAAATTGCATTGTAAGCCTTCAAAGTTATATGAATGTAGAGCTTTTACCTGTCACTTCATTTAAAATATTTGCTTCCTTTAAAAAAAATAAAAGCTCTATATTAAAAAATTGTTCTGATACTTTCATTTAAAAAAAGACATTTTAGAGACATTATTCAGAGAACCAAAACTTCCTTATCTCTTGTAAATAGTTGCTCTTACAGAATAAAGAAATAATTAGGTTGTGCCAGAAACACTCAGTGTTGTTATATCAACTACTGCACAAAGATAACGTCTCTTAACATACAATTAATCAAAGAAGGAAATACAAAGCACTGATTTCAAAATGGGTTGGCTGCTGATGAAAGCACCAAAAAATTGGAGAGGGAAAGATAAAGACACTGGATTGTAAATTTCTTTAAAAAAAATTAGATGATGTCTATAAATACACCCACCTGAATAGGCTCATCCTTTCCTGCTTTGCAGGAAAGTATAAATACTAAAACATACTAAAACATAAATGCTAAACATTCACCCTAAACATTTGTCATAAAGGTTTTCTACGTTCACCCTTAAAAGCAAATGTGAAGTATTTTTCTTCATAAAAATATGACTACCAATTTTTGTTAATTCACAAAAGACCATTTATCTTCTCCATCATCTGAATTTCATCAAGATAGATGAATAGCTAAATGGTTTTGTTAAGAACATAGTTACCCTTTTAGATTTGATGGCGTTATAGGAGAGGAAAAGAAAGAGCCATTCCCCACTCCTCCCACCCTAACATATGATGAAATAGCAAGGAAACAGCCAGCCATCTGCAAGCTAGGCAGAGAGTCCTTACCAAAAATGGATCAGCTGGCACCTTAATGTTGAACTTCTCAGTCTCCAGAACTGTGAGAAGTAAATTTCTTCTGTTTAAGCCATCCAGTCTATGATATTTCATTATGGCAGTCCAAACTTGCTGGGTTTCTGTTCTCGCAACTAAAAGGCTCAGGGGTCACTCTGGTTAAACTGGGCTAACTGGGCTGCACGAAATAACCACAAAAGAGACACAAATGCCTTTTTCTTTGGGGTCACTGTGACAGCTCCTCTGACCTTAAGGGTCTGCAGAGAGAGAGAGAGAGAGAGAGAGAGAGAGAGAGAGAGAGCGCACACATGCGCTGACCCCTTTTATTGAGGAGAAGCTATTCAAATGAGGCAAGGGGTCAGGTTTCAGGGGGCTGAGTCTATCTTCATGATGTCCACTGTCAGCAGGTTGACTGACACCCGGGTAGGCCACACCCAAGGGCACAGTAAGAGAAGGGGACACACACAAGGTACTTCCATGGAAGATTCTATCCTAAACAGGGCAAGGGGTTATATTACAAAGGAACAGGTGAGCATAGCTTTACCCATGGGGCTGTAGCAAGACACACCCATTTCTGTGACTGAGCGCCTCAGCACCCAGCTAGGGAGTGTAACTCAGTCACCCGTAAGGTTGGCCTCCCACATATTCCTCCTTTCTTAATAAAAAAAAAGAATGTAACTGGGAAATTTTCTTTCAGTCACTTGGCTCTTGGTCCAAGGTCATCACAATCTGCTATTGAAACACAAAAAGAATTAGTAGAAAACATAGTATCTTCATAACAGTCAACACAATAATCTGGATTATTATTACCTTGCCAAACACTCATCAGAAGATTTTTAATCTTTTCCCAATTTTACTGGGACGCATTGTTTTTGGCCATAGTAACAGACATTTTCATTGCCATGGCATTTAGGCCTCTCCATAAACCATAGAGCAAAGCGCTCACTCACATTATTCATTACATTATCTTATAGAACATCATTACTTAGTTCTCATCCTTCCATCAGTACTTATCTGACCATGAAGGAAGTTGGATGTAATTTAAGTCAAACATTAAGAAAATCCATACAATGTAAGTTTTAAGACATAGCCACAAAGGCCGAAATTGAATAAGCAAGGAATAATATTTAAAGTAGTCACTTTAGGGATTATGAGACCAGCAGTTTGTCTAGGTCTGGTTAATAGACATACACCTGTTTCAAAGCTTCAATATTAACTTCAGCATATAATAGTTCTGAAATATTAGCTAGCAATAATTAATGAGGCAATAAGTTGTATTCTTATAGGCTACAGGATATTTATCATTATTTCTCTTTACTCTCATATTTAAGGAGTTAATTAGGTGTGTCAGTAATACAAATACCCTTGGAAAAATCTATTTTAATAATCTTTCCAACAATTGTCCATAAAGTTAAATGTAGTCTTAATCACTAAAGTCCAGCATAATTGGCTGGCTTGGGTTTTTATCTGCTGTCTAGCATAAGTTTCTGTTATTGGTGTGGTCAATTTGTTGCTCAGCTATTTGGCTACCTCAGTCACAGGAGCTGGTGATAACTGGCTGGTGACAAACCTCAAGTCAATGTCCAGTAGCTCAGTTTCTTTTTGGAACGTACACAACTGTTATAGGGTTTGAGTGGGGCGTGCCTGTCAATCTACATAAGCAAGATAATATCCATAAGCCAATCATCTTCTGCCTAATGTAACCATACTGTGAGGAAACTCTATATGCTCTTGGCTGTTAGTTGCAACTGAAGGCTATTCTAACATCTTCTCCTCTTCTATTAAATGTATTGTCAAAGGAGAACCCTGATGAGAAAAGAAAGGAAAAGGAAAAGCATAGAAAAAAATGGGAACCAAGAAAGAGAAAAGCATCCAGACATGGCCCATTCCTGTAGCTGCATTTGTCTCCTGCTGTGGTGAGCAGGCAGTCACTATTGACTAGTCCACCAGGCGACCAGCACGCTGGTTTCATTAAAGAGGTTCGTGGCATAGAAGTTAACTAGTGAGATCAAAATAAAACAGACTCAATTACCTTTTTCTATGACCAGGTCTGAGATGGCTCTCACCTTGAACCACCCAGTGGGGCAGCAAGGCTTACTCAGGGCTAGCAAGAGAGAGAGAGAGAGAGAGAGAGAGAGAGAGAGAGAGAGAGAGAGAGAGCATGCCAGGGAGTGGCCTTTTATTGGAGAACAAGAAATTTAGGGGAAAATTTCATCCAATGAATGTGGGGGGGCAGCATTCCAAGGTCAGGGTCAGTGGTCAGTCACACCCCCACACGGACAGGCTCTTGCACCTGGAGACGGTGGGGAAAGCTCCAACACAGTTTAGCCAGAGCGCCTCACACCCAATCCGGGAGGTGCCCAATCACGTGCGAGAATGACTTCCCACAGTCTAGGTCTCTTTCACTAGGGTTCTGATCTGAGCTGGGAGTAGGGAGCAAAGCAGCCATGGGGCAGGAGACATCTCGCAGAAGGGGAGAAGAATTAGGCCTTTACCTCAGTGGGGGGGGGGGGTTCTTTGGCTCACCTCTGTTGGCCCCCAAATTTTCTCCTGATGGCCCCTCTGCGACTGTGCCTATCTTAGGTTGTACCTCCCTTGAGGAATCTTACCCGTCATTGACTAACCAGCCATCCTCTGGGGCCTAACAGGGTGAGGTGGAGTATGCATGGCATCATCCCCAAGAGGGCTCTCTGTCTCCTTGATAGATAATGAACCCCATGGCCTCCACGCCAGCATTTACCCTAGGATCAGCAAACTCAGGTTTCTTCTCCATGGAGGGCCCAGCTCACAGCACTGGGCTGGTGGGGCTGCATTCAGGAAGGAAGGAGACATGCCATAGACAGACAAACACTAATATAGTGACAAAGCTGAGAGAGACAGAGGAAGAGGAGATCCCTCATACAGAATTGGCCCTTAATTGGTGTTACTCACATCTGGTCCACAGCCGCCATCCATACAGATGCGGAACAATCCGTTATTTCAATACTGTCTTTTTCTCAAAAGATACTTCCAGACAGTCTGTTTACCATAGAATCAATATATAGGTATAACTGACCATTACAGTCAGGACATTTAATTTAGTTTCATGGGTGGACTTTCCAGTCCACACTGCAAGACACATTAAAGGTGGACCTGGGAAATGGGTCCATACAAGTCTTTTCATAATTTTTATTTACCTGACAAGCTCATGAAGCTTCATGGCTATAAACTCTGTAGCTGGAAATTTACCTTCCTGTGCCAGGTTTCTCAATCATTATAATGATGACTGGTTTAAACCCTCCTTTGATATCTGATTTAATTTACTGAATCATGTTCAGTAACATTAAGACTCTCAATATTACAATTTAAGAAAAAACTTTTAAAGTATTTAAAAGAGACTAGTGTCTCTCTGGGATCCTGTATTCCCCTTTTCCTTATTTAATAAAATTGAGTAAATGCTTGGCATAAGTCATAGTATTATTAGTTTAAATTATAGATAATAGTACAAGTATTTAAATGATTAAGAATAGATTTACTTTTTATTGATTATTAAAATTTTTTAATGTAGACTAGTTGATCCATTCTAACAATCTCAATCTTTTTGAGAGAAGGTCTCAAAATCTCTATTTTTTTAGATTATCCTTTAAATAGGTATCTCTTAATTGCCTTTAAAAAATATGATTAAGATTATTTTTGTGTAGGGAGCAGTGTATAAATCTTACTGTATTTTTTATGGACAATAGATCTAGTCAGAACTTATATAATATCAATGAATCTTTTTGTAAACTTTATTGTTTAAAATTAATACATAACTTTAATTTGGAGAACTTTAGTCTTAATAAAATGTTGGGGTTTTTTAATTTTATAATTATCTAACAAACAAAATATGTACAAATTAGTATCTCAGTGTCTTAGAATCAATCAATTTTAGTCTCTAAGGACAATTGTTAAAATCAGGATTTAAGTTAGTAGTTCAATGATCAACAATGTGAATTTATTTACAAAAATTAATCTTTGTCTTAAACAGTAAGAATTATTAGGCAATAAGGATCTTTCTTTAAAGAAATAAACTTACATTTTAATAGGTGCTTATAATGTCAAAATACGGACAAAATCTTAGCTCACATTAGTATAGTTAAATTAGGAAAATAGCCTGAAATACCCTTACATTAATTATAGTCAGTTTAGTATATATAAATCTCTTTTTTAATCATTCTAACTTTTTACATCATCTGTTTAGATAATAATAAAAAAATCTTTTTTACTTAGGAAAATACTTTTATCATTGAAATATGAATATAAAGACCTTGTTTTCCTCAAAGATGATTTCTTTCTTCTTTTTAGGATCCATGAGTGCTTTTTCTTTGCTGAAGCATCTTTTTCTTTTAGAAAAATTCTTTTGGTTATACTTTGGAACAATTTCTGAAAACCTTAGAATCTATAAACAAATTATTGTACTTTGATAAGAAATATCAATGAAAATATAGTTAAAATCCTTAGATATTTTGTAGACATAATTATAATTATTTATCATTTTATGAGTTTGAACAGTAACTTTGAGAATTAGAAACTACTTGAAGATTGTATTTTCACTTAAAAGAAAATTTATAGTAAACACATTTATCTCAAATTTCTATAACTGAAAAGGCAGAGTATCTGATAAACGTAAATATAAAATATAAATTATGGGTTTTCTGTTGAAGAAAAACAATAAGGCAAATATATATTAACTAATCAATTAGGCATGTGCTAATTATTTTATAGATTAACAAATATAGTTTATCTAAATATCTACAAAATATATATTAAGAATAAGAACATAACTTATAATTGTATTAACTTTATGTAACCATGTGGTCTTAAAATATTTGGATCCATTTTAATTTACTTTTAACTAGGAGTGCACTCTTCTATGTGATGTCACTTGATGTAACTGAAATAAGATCCTTGAGTATATATATTTATTTTTTATAGTTAGGAATGAGAATAAGGATTTTTTGGTCATCACAGGAACATTGCCGGCTTTGTTCTTGTGGTGAACAAATGCATCCTCATAACCTCCAAAATTAAAAGTAAAATATAAAGAAGCATGTTTGATATCTCTCATCAATAGAACATTATTTAGTAACACAACTATAGAGAAAAGTCAGGTTATTTAACTCAGAACTAACTTAAATTTAGGGCTGCAACATAGAAACCTGTGGAATTAAATTTTGTCTGAAAAAGATATCTTTTGTTAGCATTTACAGGTAGGCATTCTTAAAAATACTGGCTCTGAGCAGCTCCCATAGAAATCTGAAACACAGTAGTACAGGTTAGTGGCTGGAAGGCGGGACTAGAAGTCCTGTTTGAGTGACTGTGGAAGAACCAATTGGAAGCACACGAAAGTGTGGGAGGTGGGACCAGGAAGCCTGCTCTTCCTGCCAGGCACCCCTTGGTTACCATGGTGATACAAACAACATGGAGTTTACTGCCCATTGTTGGGGAAAAAGTTCCCAAAGTTTTCCTAGCCTATTGCATTTTGTTTGATTTTGTCTGCATTTCCCCCCTCCTGGCTAAGATCCTACTGCGGTAGCAGCTTGTTCTGTCTCTGTGACCTGCGGTTGCAGCTCTTGTGCATCCTGCACTTTTTTCCGTGGCACGTGGGTGCTCCAAAGGTTTTTTAGCAGCAAACGCTAGCATTACCATCAGATCTTAAGTTAGTCTGTGTTTGGCATTTAGGTCAAGTAATTCAAGGGTTAAAAGCACTGTTGGTCACAGGGGCTAGGACCCCATAGCTAGCAGCAAGCAGCAGCAGCTAAAATCTCTTGTCTCCAGTGGCTGAGTTACAGCCATTCTGATTCATAGGACAATCATGTAGTAAAAAGGTCCATACGTATGGACAAAAACAATAGAAAAGGAAGGAGAGGAAGATGGCTGCGAATGGAGTGCATCATCCCCGTGTACCACGTCACTGCGCAGGTGAGTGACGAGTTGGAGCAGCAAAAGCTATCGTGTTGGGAATTTCCAGCAAAATTAGGGTGCACCAAAACCTAGAGGAAGGATTTCTATCCCCCGAGGATCAGTTACTGGGACTCAACCATCAGCGATTTGTCCGCACGGAGATTCAAGCTGTTTATTCAGTGACTTGCCCTGCTGGTAGAGACTCCGGCGCGCGCCGGGAAACGGTGTCCCTAGAAATGGTGACCTAGCAAGGCAGAGATAAGGCGCTGCTGATTCTTCGGGCGCCTGCTGGCTGTGCCTTCACTGTGCTCAGTGCTGAATTCTGGGTTTGAGACAGGGGAAGGAAGCGGTCCAGTTCTATCCTCCACACCAGCCAGACCACCAAGGAAGCCATTGGCCACTGTCTTGGAGAGCTGACGTCACCATCGCCAGTTTTCGACTGATCATAGCTCATTCAGACATAGAACAGATCTGTGACATCAAAACCATCTTCCATACAGTGGAGAAATCACATAAAATCTCTCCCCGGCTTTCCGGGGGCGTGATTAACAGAATGAACATGAGTAGAGGCATGGGGGAAAGGCAAAGGCACCTGACCCCCAACTCCTCCCTCCCACCATTGGCAAAATCGAAACCTGTTTCGCCAGCTCTAGGAGGAGGGGCTAGCAGAGGAAATCAAAACAATAAGGTGCCAGTTCCCAAAAGCAGCACTCCACGTCCAGGAAACTGCAGGCACAGAGTGTAGTTTGAACTGCGCAGAAGTATCACATGGGGATAGACCTGGCTGACAGGAGAAGCCAGGGAACTAGAAACCAGGAATTAACCTAAGCTAACAGGTTTTGAGAGACACCAGTGGGGGGAGGAGGGAGCGGCCTCACACAGACTGTTTCCTATAGCTGGAGGGCAAAATCTTGGCCCAGAAGGCACAGCACCACCTACTGGAAGCGAAGAAAATAGAAGTCTAACAGTGTTCTTTTTTCTTTTAAATTTTTTTAATTTTAATTTTTTTCTTTTCTACAATTATACTATTATTTTTTTAAATTGTAATTTCTATTTTACTGCATTTTATTATAATTTTTTATTATCATTTCCTTTTCCTTTCTATTCTTTTCTCTTTCTTTCCTCTCTCCCTCTCTTTCTTGGTTTGCTTCCTTACCTTTTCCCCATCTTTCCTCTTAAGCATGACCACCCAGAATACGTACAACTTACTAAATGTAAATAGATGAATGCTACGAATCGGTCCATAGTCCACCTAAGCCCTTAACTACACCCAAGTACTCCTGTCTATTCTCTTGTTAATATCCGCCTGCATTTGAGCAACCCCCCAAAGAAGTTAACATATGCTAACCTCCATACCATCAAAGCACCCGACCTCATCATAAAATCCTAAGTTAAAACCCTCAATTCTATAAATGCCATCAAATTCTGTAGGCCTCTAATGAAACTAATGAATTTACCTTAAAGCACAATTAAACCCAATATCTCTAAACATTGTCTCCCAACACAAAGGAGAGATATTGGAACTATAAAAACCAAAACAAATTTAAAGAAGAAAACAGAAACACAGCAGTCAAACAGAGTTGGAAAACAACGTGAGCACCATGAAAAAACAAGGGAAAAAAGGATTACAAACAATGCAGGACAACTTAAATTCACAGGAGAACCTAGAGGCTTCAGAAAAATGGACAGAGAAAGAACTCAAGGCATACCTAACTCAGATGGAACGGAATCTTAGAGAAGACTTTAGACAGCAAGTCCAAACAATGAAAGTATACTTTGAAAACGAATTAAATAGGCAAATTCAAATGACAATGAACGAGCTCTACCAGGAGATATAGAGATTTTTTTTAAAAAAGTCAAACAGTAATCCTAGAAATGCAGGAAACCATAAATCAAATTAAAAACTCAAAGAAGAATATTACAAATAGACTAGATCAAATAGAAGTCAGAACATCAGATATTGAAGACAAAGTGTATCAACTTGAAAAGAATATAGTCAACACAGAAAGGATGCTAAAAAATCACCAGCAATCTATCCAAGAGATATGGGATGTTATAAAAAAACCAAACTTGAGAGTCATCGGGATAGAAGAAGGTGTAGAGATTTAAACCAAAGGAATGAACAACCTATTGAATGAAATAATCCTAGAAAACTTCCCAGATATGAAAGATGGAATGGATTGCCAAATCCTGGAAGCCTACAGGACCCCAAACATACAAAACCCTAATAGACCAACTCCAAGACACATAATTATGAAGATATCCAACATACAGAACAAGGAGAGAATATTAAAAGCTATGAGAAAAAGAAGGCAGATTACATTCAAGGGTAAACCAATTAGGTTAATGGCTGATTTTCATCACAGATGTTAAATGCAAGAAGATCCTGGAACAATGTATTTCAAAAGCTGAAAAATAATGGATTCCAACCAAGAATACTGTATCCAGCAAAATTAAGCTTCAGATTTGACAATGAAATTAAAATATTTTACGATAAACAAAAGTTAAAAGAATTCGTAGCCAGAAAACCAGCATTGCAAGGCATTCTGAACAAAACTCTACAAGAAGAGGAATTGAAAAACAGCACCCAAAACTAACAATGGGAGGTAACCCAGTAAAGGGAAGAACAAAAAAATATAACCAAAAAGGAAAAACGAACCATATTAAAATAAATAAATAAGCATGTTTGGAAGTACAAACAATATATCAATAGTAACCTTAAACGTTAATGGCTTCAATTCACCAATCAAGAGACAAAGGCTAGTAACCTGGATTAAAAAAACAAATTGAACAATATGCTGCCTTCAGGAGACTCATATGATAGGAAAAGATGTACACAAGTTGAAAGTGAAAGGCTGGGAAAAATCATACCACTCACATGATCCTCGGAAGCAAGTAGGAGTGGCTATACTCATATCGAATAAAATCAACTTCAAACCTAAGTTAATCAAAAGGGATAAAGAAGGCCACTATATACTGTTAAAAGGAATGATCCACCAACAAGACATAACAATTATCAATATGTATGCACCAAACAATGGTGCTGCAACATTCATAAAACAAACTCTCCTCAAGTTCAAGAGTCAAATAGACCACAACACAATAATTATTGGTGACTTCAACACACCGCTCTCTCCATTGGACAGATCCACCAGACAAAAGTTGAATAAAGAAACTGTAGAACTCAATAACACAATTAATAACCTAGACTTAACCGACATATATAGAATATATCAACCATCATCAAGTGGATACACGTTCTTCTCAACAGCACATGGATCCTTCTCAAAGATAGACCATATATATATGCCATAGGGCAACTCTTAGTAAATATAAAGGTGTGGAGATAATATCATGCATCTTATCTTATCATAATGGAATGAAACTGGAAATCAATGATAAAAGAAGGAAGGAAAAATCCTGCATCACCTGGAAAATGAACAATATGTTACTGAATGATCAATGGGTTACAGAAGACATAAAGGAGGAAATCAAAAAATTCTTAGAGATAAATGAAAATACAGACACAACATATTGGAATCTATGGGACACAATGAAAGCAGTTTTAAGAGGGAAATTCATTGCCTGGAGTTCATTCCTCAATAAAAGAAAAAACCAACAAATAAATGAACTCACACTTCATCTCAAAACCCTAGAAAAGGAAGAGCAAAACAACAGCAAATGTAGTAGAAGGCAAGAAATAATTATAATCAGAGCGGAACACAATAAAATTGAAACAACAACAACAACAACAAAAAATTGAAAAAATTGATAAAACTAAAAGTTGGTTCTTCGAAAAAATAAATAAGATTGACAGACCCTTAGCCATGCTAACGAAGAGAAGAAGAGAGAGAACTCAAATTACCAACATACGGGATGAAAAAGGCAATATCACAACGGACACTACAGAAATACAGAAGATAATTAGAAATTATTTTGAAACCCCATATTCCAATAAAATAGAAGATAGTGAAGACATCCATAAATTTCTTAAGTCATATGATTTGCCCAGATTGAGTCAGGAAGGTACACACAATTTAAACAGACCAATAACAAAGGAGGAAATAGAAGAAGCCATCAAAAGACTACCAACCAAGAAAAGCCCTGGACTGGATGGATATACAGCGGATTTGTACAAAACCTTCAAAGAAGAATTAATACCAATACTTTTCAAGTTATTTCAAGAAATATAAAAAGAAAGAGATCTTCCAAATTCATTCTATGAGGCCAACATCACCCTGATACCGAAACCAGACAAAGACACTTCAAAGAAAGAAAACTACAGACCAATATCTCTAATGAACATAGATGCAAAAATCCTCAATAAAATCCTGGCAAATCGAATACAAAAGCATATCAAAAAAATAGTGCACCATGATCAAGTAGGATTCATCCCTGGGATGCAAGGCTGGTTCAATATACGGAAATTAATAAATGTTATTCACCACATCAATAGACTTAAAGATAAGAACCACATGATCATCTCGATAGATGCAGAAAAAGCATTCGACAAAGTACAACATCACTTTATGTTCAAAATACTATAACAACTAGGGATAACAGGATCTTACCTCAACATCATAAAAGCTGTATATGCTAAGCCTCAGGCTAGCATTATTCTGAATGGAGAAAAACTGAAAGCATTCCCTCTAAAATCTGGAACAAGACAGGGATGCCCTCTATCACCACTTCTATTCAATATAGTTCTCAAAACACTGGCCAGAGCAATTAGACAGACAAAAGAAATTAAAGGCATAAAAATAGGAAAAGAAGAACTTAAATTATCACTATTTGCAGTTGACATGATTCTATACCTAGAAGACTCAAAAGGGTCTACAAAGAAACTACTAGAGTTAATAAATGAATTCAGCAAAGTGGCAGGATATAAAATCAACACACATAAATCAAAGGCATTCCTGTATATCAGCGACAAATCTTCTGAAATGGAAATGAGGACAACCACCCCATTCACAATATCCTCAAAAAAAATAAAATATTGGGAATCAACCTAACAAAAGAGGTGAAAGATATGTACAATGAAAACTACAGAACCCTAAAGAGAGAAATAGAAGAAGACCTTAGAAGATGGAAAAATATACCCTGTTCATGATAGGAAGAACTAACATCATCAAAATGGCAATATTACCCAAAGTTCTCTATAGGTTCAATGCAATGCCAATCATAATCCCAAGGGCATTTCTCATAGAAATAGATAAAGCAATCATGAAATTCATATGTAAAAACAAAAGACCCAGAATAGCAAAAGCAATTCTAAGCAGGAAGTATGAATCAGGCGGTATAGCGATACCAGATTTTGAACTATACTACAGAGCAATAGTAACAAAAACACATGGTACTGGTACCAAAACAGGTGAGTGGATGAATGGTACAGAATAGAGGACACAGAGACCAATCCACAAAATTACAACTATCTTATATTTGATAAAGGGGCTAAAAGCATGCAATGGAGAAAGGATAGTATCTTCAACAAATGGTGCTGGGAAAACTGGAAATCCATATGCAACAAAATGAAACTGAATCCCTTTCTCTCGCCATACACAAAAGTTAACTCAAAATGGATCAAAGAGCTTGATATCAAATCAGAGACTCTGCGCCTGATAGAAGAAAAAGTTGGCTCCGATCTACATATTGTTGGGTCGGGCTCCAAATTCCTTAATAGGACAGCCATAGCACAAGAGCTAATAACTAGAATCAACAAATGGGACTTACTCCAACTAAAAAGTTTTTTTTCTCAGCAAGAGAAACAATAAGAGAAGTAAATAGGGAACCTACATCCTAGGAATAAATTTTTACTTCTCACACTTCAGATAGAGCCCTAATATCCAGGGCTCCCACGCAAACTAATACAATTGTGTGTGTGTCAGTCTCTTTGAGTATATGTGTGATTATATATGGTGTGTGTGTGTGTGTGTGTGTGTGTGAATTGTCCACATTTTTAATGCATTTTTATCCAGTGGTTTTTATATTACTCACCCTTCCTTCTCAGGTTTTTGTCTGGAATATTTGTTTTAAATGTTTTCTCTCAGATTTCAATTTGTCTTTTGTCATTATTTATAATTGTTAGTCAAAAAATTTAGACATTGTCAAATTCATTGATTCTATTTTTACTTCATTTGAATTTTGAGTCATAGTAGGTAGATATTTTTTTTTTCTATACCAAATACATGTGTCATTATACTAATTTATACGGTTTAATAGTTGGCATTCACATTCCTGGTCCATTTGGATTTTATTCTTCATTATGGTATGAGCTGGTGAATCTAATTTGGTCTTTCTCCAAATTAGTAGGACCTGGTTGTCCTACAAATACTTATTAAAATATTCATCTTTTCTCTAGTGATATGAGAAACCACTTTTATCACCTACTAAATTCCCATACAAATTAGGACCAATTGTTGGAACTTTCTCTCTTATTGCACTGGTCTATTCATCTATTCATGTGCCAATACCATGAGTGGATAAAAGATCAGATTTATGGTATATTTGTGTGTGTGTGTGTGTATGTGTGTGTGTGTGTGTGTGTGTATGTGTGTATGTGTGTGTGTAGTGTGTGCTGGAGATTGATCCCAGGAACTTATGCATGTGAGGTAAGCACTCTACCAACTGTGCGATATCCCCAGCCCAGATTTATAATATACTTTTATATTATAAATATAATATATTTATATTTTATTTTCCTCTTTTACTTTTATTTTCCTCTTTCTCTATGTCTCTCTCTTTCTATCTTATTGTGCTATTTCTACTTTGTCAGGACCTACATGAATCTAGCATGTTTTTATAGAGTTCAGTTTTCAATTTCCCAAGTTATGTAATTTAAGCTCTATCTTCCTCTTCCTCCCCTCAGCCCTGACCTGCCTTTAGACTGAATCAAGAAAGCAGAAGCCACTTGATCAGACTTTTTCATCTTCCCTTTCCTCCCATGAAATCTACCGAGCTGAACTTAAATCTGTTTTACTTCTTATCCCTACTCTTGTTAAACTGAAATTTCTCCACTTGAACTGTAACTCTAGTATCCTTTCGCTTTGTTAAGCTTTTCATTCTTTCAAATGTCCCTTCTCTCTCTTGCATCACCTATCTCTATCTATCTACTAAATCATTTCCATCCACACAAACTTTTCTGTTGACTATCATTAAAAAACTCCTTAACTTGACCATTATTTCTCTTCAATCACACCCCACTTCTCTTTATCACTCATCTTTTCTAAAGAGCCATATCTAGTCTCCAACCTCTTTTATCTGGATTTGCATCTTCACCATTGCATTTATTTTGGTTTGGTCTTAAATGTCCATAAAGACCATGTGCCAAAGGCCCTGTGGTGGAACCTTTAGGAGGTAAAGCCTATGGGAGAAAGTTAGGTCAAGTGTATGACTTTGAAAGGGATGTTGGGACCCTGGTCCCTTCTTCTCTCTGCTTCCTGGGTGCCATGAGGTGAGCAGCTCTGCTCCACCATACACTCTCCACCATGATATTCTGTTGAGAGCCACAGCCAAAGGGGCCCCAGCAAACTTCCAGCTGCCAGCAAACTTCCAGCTGCCGGCTGATGATTGGCTCACAGCGGCCCCAGCAACATCTAGCTGATTGGCTCCTCTGTGGTGATGTTCATTGGGCTGTTTCCCTGCCCTTCAGACTGCCAGCTGATGATTGGCTCACAGCAGCCCCAGCAATATCTAGCTGATTGGCTCCTCAACGGAGCTGCTCATTGGACTATTTCCCTGCCCTTTCAGACCACGGAGCTGCTCATTGGGGGACTTCTTTGGCCGCCCACGCGACCCAGCCAATCAGCCTCAAGAGCAGGAGGATGGTGGGAGGTGGTGAGGGTTGTGTGGGTGAGAGGCTTGTGGAAGCCGGTGGTGGCAGTTGGGCTCTGAGGGTTTTTTTCCTGAGGAGCTGTTTTGCTTGGCGTTTATAATTCTAAAAATAAAGTTAGTTTCTTTTGACAAGTGGCTCCTGAATTGTGCCCAGCCAGACTGCGGCAATATTCTGCCTTGCTATAGGTCCAAAGTGATGAGGCCAAGCAACTATGAACTGAACCTATAATCATCAGACAAAATAATCCTTTCCTTCTTGTAAGTGGTTTGTGTCACTTTGACAGAAAGCTGACACAGCATTAAAATTGCTCTTGTCAAGGTCACCAAGAACTCTGACATTATTAAATCTAATGGACTTTTGATCTCTCATTGGCATTTGATAGCAAGTGAAACTTTGCTCTCTTGGATCCTATAATTTCATATTCTCCTCTTCCTCAGATTCTTCCTTCTAAGCTTGACCTCTAATTGTTGAAGTCAGTCTTATTTATCTGTCCTTTATGCAGAGGACTTCATCCAGTTCCATGGCTCTAAGTGCTTATGCCTTCTACATTTACACCTTTATCACAGAACTTTACTTTTGATTGCTATTTATCTCTTTAGTTCGATGTCTTGTTAAACTTCTAAATTTTACTAGTCCAAAATACAACCTTTCCCTCAAGCCCATTCCTCTCCCATAATGCACCATCTCAATAAATTTACCATCATTCAGTTGTTCAAGCTAACAATTCAGCAGGAATCCTGCATTTCCCTCTTTTCCTTATTTCCCATATGTGGCAGCCATGAATGTGCACCTCTCAGATCTCCAGTTGCAGGATTGTTGACTGACTGCCCAAGCTGCTGTACTCTGACATCCATCACTATGTTTCAAGCTGTATTTCCCAGCAGTCACTACTGAGAACAGCTGGTATAAAGGCAAAGAGACCTGGGACTCTTCTGATGGGAGACCTTGGTTTGAAGACTCCCCATTAACTTTGCTGAAACTTTCTTAGAATGGCATCATGTGTACAATTTTTCCTACCCTTCCTTTCCTTTTTTTCCACGTGGATTAGCTTGTATCTACTCTAATATCTCTTCTGATTACCCTCAGATGCATTCCAATTTTTCCTTCACAGTTGTTTCCCCCAAATCTCTTGCATGTCTTACCTGACTTTGTTGGTTGCTGCCCAAAAGATCTAAACCAACACATCATAGTTGATCCATTCACATATTTTATGTCATTTCTGTCTCCTATATATTTCTTGCATCCCTTCTTTATCCACTTCTCTCTATTGTCATCATTACTCAGGTGGAGCTATGATTCCCTCCGCCCCCATTATTGTAACAGTTGGCTATTCTTATGTATTTATTTTTATTCTAATTAGTTATACATGACAGCAGAATACATTTTGACTCATTGTACACAAATGGAGCACAACTTTTCATTTATCTGGTTATATACTACGCAGAGTCATACCATTCAAGCAATCATACATGTACATAGGATAATAATGTCTGTCTCATTCCACCATCTTTCTCACCCCCAAACCCCTTCCCTCCTCAGTCCCCTCTGCCCAATCCAGAGTTCCTCCATTCTTCCCTAGCCCACTCTCCATTTATGAATCAGTATCAACTTAATAGAGAACAGTTGGCTATTTTTATGCCTTTCCAATCTATTCTCATCACAGTAGGTAGAGTGATTTCTTTTTTTAAAGTAAATCACTGTGTTACTGACATGTTTAATACCTTTCAGGGGCTTCTCATTATGCTTAAAAGTAAATTTTGCCCTCCTGCTATGTCCACAAGTTGCCTTAAATCCTGGCTTCTTCTTCTCTCTTCAACTTCATCTCCTATTACCTTCCACTAGTCCTGGTGCCCACCAAGTTTCAGCATCCTTTCTTTTTCTACAAACAAACAGCTGAGTCCTCTGTTCTTCCTCCATTCTGAAATATTTTCTTCCAACCCTTCAGAAGGTAGGCTCATTTTTAGCTCTCAACTTAAACATCTTTATCAGTGCAGACTTCTCCAGCCAAGCTCAGATATCTACGCAACTTTGTTCTGACTCTTTTCTGCTAGGTAGTTATCACTCTCTGTAACTATTTTGCTTAGGTTTGTTTCTCCCACTTGAACGGAGGATATCAAGGTAAGGCCCATAACTGCCATTTGTTTAACAGAGGATATCAAGTTATGGCCCATAACTGCCATTTGTTTTTCAATGGCTCTAGATCTAAGAATGGATGCTATATATTGAAGAGTTTGAAAATGTTAGACCAGGATGCAAGAAAAGACCACTGACTCCAATTAAAATCAAATTAAAGCAAGCTTATTATTTTGACCGGCCTGGCTGCTTCTCCCTCCCAAAACGGCGAGAACAAGACAGCCCTGCAGCTTTCTTGCTGCCCAGCTTTATAGCCCAAAAAGTTACACAAAGGGGGGTTACAGATAATAGAACTCTGACAAGCATCACACTAATGGTAGTTTACATTTTTTTTGCTGGCCCCAACATCAGAATTTATGAGGACCATTAGAGCCTCAGAGAGGGTCGTTGTCTGGCCAGGGAAGGCCAAGATTCGTGAGGTGTCACTAAAGTTTCAGAGAGGGCTGCTATCTGGTCAGAGAGCCAGGCATGGGTGAGTTCAAGGCACGAGCAGGCATTCCAAGCAGGTTCAGAATTTGCAGTAATTTACAGTAAAGCCGAAATTATCTTTTCATGGCTTTGTGGCAAGATGGCTCCCAATTTTAATAAAAGATCAGGTTGGGTCTATCAAAAAAAAAAACAATAGCACATTTTAAAAGACTATTTCATGACACTTAAAAATATGTGAAATTTGAATTTCAGTGTCCTTAATAAAGCTGGAACATGACTGTTATGGTCTGGCTCTGTGGTGTCCTCTCAAAGTTCACGTTTAGAAAATGCAAGAGTTTAGAGGTGAAATGATTAGGTTATGAGAATCTTCACTTAGTAAATGCATTAATTCACTTGAATGGATTAAGTGGGTGGTAAATAGTAACTGGGCAGGAAGGGTGTGATTGAATAGGGTGGGTCTCTGGGAGTGTGCCTCTGGGGCACATATTTCCTCCCTGATAGTGAAGCTCTCACTGCTTCCTGGTGGCCTTTGGGAGCTGCTTTTCTCCTACTCACCCTCCATGCCTCACCTCAGGTCCAGAACAATGGAGGTGGCCTTCTGTGGATGGAGACCTCTGAAACTGTGAGCCCTGAATAAACTTCTCCTTCTCTACACTGTTGTCAGGTCTTTTGGTTATAGTGACAAAAAAGCTGACTAAAACAACAGCACTCATTCATTTCCATATTGTTTATGTCTACTTTCACACTACATCAACAGAGTTCATCAATCCTGTATGATCCACGAGGCCTAAAATATTTACAGAAAAACTGTTCTGATCATTGTACTAGATTTAAGCTGCATGAGTTGGCCACGTGATCTTGTTCAGTTCTTCACTCCCAGTGTCTGGTTCATAGCTAGTGCTCAGTAATTGCAAATTGAGCAAACCCTTTCCAGTGTCCCCGAGACTGTTAATAGCTGATGATGTAGAGGTAGGCAGGTTTACCTCTCTTTGGCTTCTTCCTTTCAAAAACCCAGACAAATGAATTAGGAACTTATCATTCTGGACTCCGGAGAAGTGCTTTGAAAACAGGACTGTATTTTATTTGTCTTGAAATGTCCAGCACAGTCCCTTGTACAAGATAGGGTGCAACCAGAAGCCGAAAGAATTCTTTTGGGTTGACTATTAAGGAGAAATTAAGCATTTCAGCAAAGGACTTCTTAGCACAGTGTCAGTTGTACAAAAGTGTTCAGTTAATGTTTGCTCCTGTCTCAATTTTCTTGCTGTAAACAGGAATAAAGTCATCTTTTACAGGGTTGTCACAGATAAACAGGAATCCTTTGTGTGAAAAAGACATGTAAATCGCAAACGCTACCCAAACAGACTTATCCACAATAAATTAATAAATCTTGGCATTAGGCAACTTGCCCTGGGGCGAGGATGAAGTCCCAACTGGAGTGTGCCGACGGGGCGGGGCCGGGGGCGGGGTGGGCAGATCGGGGGCGGGGCCTTTCGTCTTCCTTTCCTCCTGCCGTAGCAGCCCGACCGGCCGCACGGGGGCGCCGCTGGGGCAGCTCTGTTCCACGAGTTGCCCAGCAGCGGAGAAGGCGCTCACTTCCGCGTCGGGCCCGGCGGCGTCCGGCTGCCGCGCCGAAGGCCCGGCCGGTCGCAGGTCAGTCGGGAGGCCGCCGCCGCGCCCCGCCCGTGCGGAGGAGCCGGGCGCCGGGTGGGCCGCGGCCCGCGGGCCCGGGAGGAGGCGGGGCGCCCCCAGGAGGCCCGGGCCGTGCTGATGATACCGGCGCCCCGGGCTGCAGGCTTGGGCTTCTGACCAATTCGGGGTCCTTGGGCCTTTGGAGACCCCCGCGGGGCTTTCTGGTTTTCCACCCCTTCCTTTTCGTCCCTCTCCGAGGAAGAGTGAGCCCTTCGAGTAGTGTTTCTGAAAGTGTGGTCCTAGGGCGGATCCCGAGCCCCTCTCAGACTGAACCAGATTCTGCTGTGGCCTGGGAGTCTGCATTTTCAGCCAGCGTCCTTATGGTTTTGATGCAGGTGGTCTCAGAACCTCACACCGGGACACAGCCCCTTTGAGCCCTGCCCTTCTCACATAGAAGGAAGCCTAAATGGGTGCATCTGAGGATGGGGTTTTGGGAATGCCGCCACAGATCTAGTCTTGAATTGATGATGGTCCTCAGCCTTAAGAGAGATCACTGGAGGTGGGGGAGGAGCTCTTAGCCCCTCGGATTCAGGGTGCTGCTGCCTTCCTGTAGCTATCAGGTCTTCAGATGCACTGCTGCTTCGTGAGTGAAGGGTCCTGGATCAGGAGCCATAAGGGTGGAGCAGTCCTGAAGGAGGCCGCTTCGTGGGTGCAGCTGGAAGAATTTGGGATGGATCCTGCTACCCTGGATTGCAACTGGTTCCATCACTTATGACTAGGTCCCAATGTGGACCCTGCACACATCACTCTTATTTTTTTATCCAAGTATTTTCATCTGTCAATAGGGTCAGTAATTCCTATCGGATAAGGCTTTTCTGTGAATTGTAGTGGCTGGCACATGCATTCAGTAAATGGGAATTATTAAGGGTGACACCAGCCTTGCCTTCCTCAAGCTTACAAATAAGAAAAAAGTAGCGGTTAAATAAGTGGATAGAAACGTGGGCAGAAGTACAAAGTACATTTGAATAACTGTAAGGATTCTAACTTGGGGTGGGTACTTGGGAAGTTCATGCAAGAAAAGAGATCTGTCAAGGCCATGAAGAATAGATAGGATTCCAGGGAGCTGGTAACTAGGGTAGCGGGAACCAGTGCCACCCCATGATTCAGAAGCCATTTTCTCGTGAATCTTTGGAGTGCTGCTCCCAGGACTTCTGGACAGCAAGAAGTCACATCCATAACGGTTTTGTAAGACTGAACTTTTATCCCATAATAGTTTCTGTCTATTGACCATGATCCACATATGTGGTCTTCTCCATTTTATTGGCAACTGCCTAAATAGGATTATCTACAAAAGGATTTGAGTTGATCACATAGTAATAATGGATTGACCTGGATGTAGTTGCGCCTTTGGCAGGCATTTTAAGCTTGCTATGAAGTATATAGGTACTGAAGATTCTCATTATTAAGAGCATCTTTCCTGGGCTGGGGATGTGGCTCAAGCGGTAGCGCGTTCGCCTGGCATGCATGCGGCCCGGGTTCGATCCTCAGCACCACATATAAACAAAGATGTTGTGTCCGCCGATAACTAAAAAATAAATAAATATTAAAAAATTAAAAAAAAAGAGCATCTTTCCTAGCACAGTATCATTTCAGGTTCTGTAAAAACACTACAGACACCTATGGTTAATAATCTCCAGAATGGATGAAGGAATAAAACCCTTAAAACATCACCAAAGCTTTAGCCATTTTAGAGTGAAGAAACTGGATACCTTAGAGGTGTCAATTATAGTTCTAGACTACTCTGGCTACAGAATTCTGATCTCAATTGATAAGTGATATAACTTAAGAATTAGAATTATTTGTTAATAACTTCTGCTGTTTTGTTTCCTTTAATCTACAGAGTCAGTATCAAGTCAGTAAATACCTTATGGTAAAATTTATTTCATTATGCATATTTGTCATTTATTGCATACTTACTCTGAACTAGAGACTATTCCAAATACTTTTTATATATTCTGTTATTTATTCCTCTGTTAGTCCTTAATGTAGGCACCATTGCTGCCTCCATTTTATAGATGAGGAAACAAGAAAAGGAAGATAAATAATTTGTCCAAGATCTCAGAACTAAATGGTAAAAGCCTAGCAGCTCAATTCCATGCTATACACAAATGTCCTCTGCAGTCCAGGTAGCTTCTCCAGTTAAAAAGACATGTCAATACCAAATAACATAAGTGTGCCTCACCTTTGCTTTGTGTGTGGACATATGTTTAGCTCTCTGAAGTCATCTCAGCAGCTGTGATTTAGTTGATGATAGTTTATGATCTGTTATAAATTCTCAGGCCAGTTTTCCAACTTCTCAGCATATCTTAAACTTCTTTTTTTAAAATATTTATTTATTTGTTTAATATGGTGCTGAGAATCAAACCCAGTGCCTCACATGTGCTAGGCAAGCGCTCTACACTGGACCTCAACCTCAGCCCCAAACTTCTTTCGTATTCTATAAAATATTTCAATTCAACATTGCCAGTTCTAAGGAAGTGATTTAAAATCATATTCAAGTATATTTATTTTATCATTAATTTATTGTTGAAAATGTCAGTGATGATTGTCCTTTGTTTTTACAGAGGAGGTCCTGGACTGCCATTATTTTGAAGTTTGAAAGTGTGAGGCAAACCTTTAGGTGTCCAAGGGAGCAATGGCAGGCCACAAGACAGAAGAGGTGCTCGATATTCTTCGGCTGAATGTGGGTGGCTGTATTTACACAGCCCGGCGAGAGTCTTTGTGCCGTTTTAAGGATTCTATGCTGGCATCTATGTTCAGTGGTCGTTTTCCTCTAAAAACAGATGAATCAGGTAAATTTCTAAAGTCTGGAAGCATGATCATGAATATTCATTAGAATGGGAATCTATTTTAAATTCCCTCTGATTTTCCTAATTACATTGGAATATATTAGTCTACTAATTATTGAGATCATTAGGGCTGTATGGAGATTCATTAAGTACATAGAAATTAAATATGAGTTTCTAAAATCTGTGATGCTATTGCTGAAAGTTAACAAAGAAGTGAACACATGAAGGCCAACCAGGACGTGATTATGGGGATTAATAGTATTTTGAAAGTTATTTCTGTCATGGGACCTTATGGGTGAAGGTGTTGAGACTGGTTAAATATATTAGCTTCTCTATGTGTTCTTCAAGTTAGAAAATGTGTTTTGCTCTGAAAAGTAGCTGCCCTCATATCCTACAAAGCAGATGTTGTAAAATTAGAGTTGCCCTTGCCACTTGGCCTAGCTGTATTGTGTGGTGTGGTCTGACATGCGAAGTTGAGGAAATGGCAGTGTAGTGATACCTTTGGTCTCCAAAGTTGATGTTTTAGAAGAAACTATAAAATATAATAATATGGTCTGGGTCTGTTCTCTTTTCTTCAAGTACTGTGACAGCTACTGAACCTACTACTGGTTTATCTTTATCACCCCAATCTATGCAACCATTTTTTAACTGAATGTTTTCTAGGGGCTTGTGTTATTGATCGTGATGGACATCTATTTAAATACCTTTTGGATTATCTTCATGGAGAAGTTCAGATTCTCACAGATGAGCACACTTGTGTTGCCCTAAATATTTTTGTGAGTCTCAGAACCCACTCTAGTTCTGTATTAGAGAACTGGGATTGAGAAGTCCTGAGCACACGATACTATTCTATTATTAATGACTCAAGGTCTTGGGAGGTTGCTTTGTCAACTACATGCAGTTGAAAGAATGGAAAATCACTGAATGTCTGGTACCCACAGCCTGATATCCCTGGTGCAGAATGTTTATGGTAACCAGGGATTGAGCTCTATTCTCTGTCCCAATTTTTACCTCCTTAATCCTTTTCTCAACAAATCAAGGGAGAAAAGAAAATACGAAGTATGTGATGCAGAAGCTTTTTCTTTTTTTTCTGATTTTACTAAATTGTCTAAGAAAATTCTTACCATAAAGTGGTACCAATGTGGCATTCCTTCTTTTTTAAAGTGTCGGTTTTCACACTCTTAAGGGACTAACCTAAAAATCTCAAACATAGGGCATACTTGGTGCTAGGAACTTCAGGCTTATAGTGTCACTGATATTTCAACGCTGAACATAGTGGCAAGTACCCAAGTGTCCTCTTTAGCAAGGGGCAGCTCCAACTCTATACACCTGTCCTGAGACCTTATGGGTGAAGGTATTGAGACTGGTTAAATATATTAGCTTTTCTATGTGTTCTTCAAGTTAGAAAATGTGTTTCTCTGTGGAAAGTAGCTGCCCTCATAGCCTACAAATCTTTTTAAAGATGTTGAAGTTAGGGGTAAGCTTCCTTTCTACTATCAGTCTGAGGTCCCCTTGGTTTTTGCAGTGACCATAGTAGGAATGTGGTTATTGCATCAAAATTCCAAGTTGATCTTGGAATATATTTTACTCTATGGTGGGTAAGAATACAAAGTATACCACTAACCCACATAATCTTTTTTAAATTTAATTTAATTTTTAAAAAATTTATCATTTATTTATGTATTTAATTTTTGAGGTACCAGGGATTGAACTCGGGGGCATTCAACTACTGAGCCACATCCCCAACCCTATTTTGTATTTATTTAGACACAGGGTCTTATTGAGTTGCTCAATGCCTCGCTTCTGCTGAGGATGGCTTTGAATTCTTGATTCTCCTGTCTCAACCTCCTGAGCTGCTGGGATTACAGGCATGTGCCTGGCCCACATAATCTTTTTGTGCGTATTAGAAAAGTGTAGCCTTTTATCCAAGAGGGTACAACTCCATGGCAGAGTGCACTTGGCTGGAAGAGCAAAGTGTGAGCTTGATTTTAGCCTTGCTCATCCCCTTGGCCTGGCCTACAGGTACAGAGTTCACCCACACAACCAAACATGACAACCCTGGAGATAGATACTTGCTTTCAGATTTATGTGCAGTGTTTTAGAGATGCAGATGATTTCCCCAAACAACCACTCAAATTCAATTATGTACTATCATCTATTTGTAAGCTGAGGGTAGCTAGTATATCATATTTACTGTTCCAGGTGAAACATCAAAAGTCTAACTTAGTTTGATTAGCTAAACCTATCTTAATAATAAATGTTAACTTTTTTGTGAGAAAGAAATATTTACAATTGTAGAGGTCATCAGACTTGTTGAAGTTTTATTGATCATCATATGAATCTATGCAACCATTTTTTAACTGAATGTTTTCTAGGGGCTTGTGTTATTGATCGTGATGGACATCTATTTAAATACCTTTTGGATTATCTTCATGGAGAAGTTCAGATTCCCACAGATGAGCACACTCGTGTTGCCCTACAGGAAGAGGCTGATTACTTTGGCATACCTTACCCATACAGCCTGTCTGACCACTTGGCCAATGAAATGGAGACATATTCTTTAAGGTCAAATATAGAACTTAAAAAGGTCTTGGCATTTTCTTAAGTTTTAAAATATGTAATTTATTTATTATGCACAAAGCAATATGTATTATCTTGTATCACCTGTGTTGTCACATAATGAAACATGAGATAGTTCTTATGCTTTTTGAAGACACGACTCTTAATTACTCCTACTCAGTTTTTAAGGCCACAATTCAGTTCTAGAAAAGTGTATTACTTTGCCACTCAAGGATTAATTGAATTTATATTTCTCTTTTTGATGACTTTTTTATAGAACCATTCTGCTGCTAAAGCTCTTTTAAATTAAGAGAAATATTATGATACTTCTTAGAGCATACTAGTATTATTTAGTTTACTAAAATGGTTATTTTAAAAGAGTAGTCATACTAAATAATAATTTTTTTTACCTGATTTAGTGAGTGTATCAGTGAGTTAAAACATTAATTTAATTCAAATTGAGATCAGTAAATCTTTTTAAAGATGTTTCTGTTTTAAATCACATCTTTTTTTGTTTGTTTGTTTTTTGTTTTTGTATACCAGGGTTTGAACTCAAAGGCACTCAACCACTGAGCCACATCCCCAGCCCAGTTTTGTATTTTATTAGAGATAGGGTCTCACTGAGTTGCTTAGTGCCTTGCGGTTGATGAGACTGGCATTGAACTCACGATCCTCCTGTCTCAGCCTCCAGAGCTGCTGAGATTACAGGCGTGCATCACTGCACCCAGCCACATCTTTTTTTTTTTTTTTTAACATTTTTTAATTTAAATTTTTTAAAATTACTTATACATGACAGCAGAATGCATTTCATTTCATTGTACACAAATGGAGCACAACTTTTCATTTCTCAGGTTGTACACCATGTGGAGTTGCATCTTAAGATCTTTACATGAGTTGATAAGTTTCATTATCTCTGTCTTATGATAAATATTATATTTGATATTAATTAGTACCTAAGAAAACTGTTTTCCCTGGGTAATTGTTAATAGTGAAAAGTGATCTCAACTGGTTTGTTTCTTTGATTTGGATGTCAGTGTCTAGGAAGTAAGCTGATGGATGGTTGATCATTAGGAGTGCAGCTCAGAGAGAAAGTTGATTTGGTTCCAGATTCCCTTCAGGAATTTGCATAGATGTATGTGTTTTGATACTGAAGTTATTTATAAATTTAACTGCCAAATAATAGTCTTTTAGTGCTGTTTGACATATTTACAGAATGGGGCTAAAAAAAAGCCTGGGGAAAGTTAATGTTCATCTTTTGAATTTCAACTCTATTGTTTTTTATTCCTAGTTTGTATTTAATGAAGGCAAAGCATATCCACATTTATTTAATCAGTTAACACATATATGTTTTAACTGTTCGTGACATATATGGCACTGTACAGGGACTGTGTTGGATACTCAGAAATACAATGTACAGTTTTTGCCTTTGAACAATTTATAGTGTAGTTAGAAATTCTTCTAGATATGCAAGGACAGTTTAAGACCAATCAGGAGCAATATTAAATGAAAGGGCAAGACACAAGAGGTCCTTAGATTCACTACTTAGTATAAATATTGGGCATGTCCATTGTGTCAGCCACTATTCCAGACACTTGAGGATATATTAGTGAACAAAACAACAAAGGTGCCTCTCCTTAAGGTGTGTAGAGTAGTAATGTCATTTCTCCCAGGGAAGGTCCTTTGCTATTCCACTGGTGAAACCCCATGCTCCCTTCCTTGCAGTTACTTTATTCTCATCAGGTGGTACTTGTTACATGGTATGTTGATGACTTAGTTAATGTCTGTCTTTTGCATTAGCTGTAAACTCTTGGAGGGTAGGTCTCTTCACCATAATAACTCCAGGACCTTAATGCTCAACACATAGTAGGTATTTAATATTCAAGCAAATGAATGGTTAGATAAATGCCAAATGAGTTCAAACAATATTTTTTGAGTTCACATATATCTATCTTTCAGTGTAAAAGAACAAGTTAATCTGGTTAGTCCTTTATTGGAATTTGGAATTAAACATAAGGACCAACCATGGGGCTAGTTAGTGGAAGGTGAATGGAAGATTGAAATATGGGAAATATTTGTGAAAATATTCTAAAGGAAAAAGAAGAGATCTAACTTTTACTTATTTTAGGAAGACTATAAAATTAAAAGATTATAAAATTGGTCGGCTGGAAGAGGAGATAAAATAGAATTTCCATATGGAAAAGGATTGTCTAAATGAAAAAAGTGCATTGGTTTTTGGGTGGTATTTTTTGTGACCCTTCCACCCATAATTTCATTACATACATGTTTAAAGACTAGGCTGAAATTTATAATCTTTTTTATTTCTCTTCTGATCAGTTTGGATTTTAGCTTTGCATGAAAATAATAGAACAAATTCATTTTTCACTTTACTCCATTAAATTCAAGTTTTTTATATATATATATTTTGCTTCAGGCTTTAACAGACTTCTGTGATTCATATGGCTTAGTTTGCAATAAGCCAACAGTTTGGGTTCTCCACTATCTTAACACATCTGGTGCAAGCTGTGAGAGCAGAATTATTGGTGTATATGCCACAAAAACTGATGGAACTGATGCTATTGATAAGCAGCTTGGAGGAAGAATTCATAGCAAAAGCATTTTTAAAAGGTATGTCCAAGTTTAAAAGTAAAAGGAACAAAATAGAGTGTTGATGCCTTCTAAGAGGTGAAATATTGTGCTTGACTAGAAAAGACCATAAGCACATCTCAGTGAATGTGGTGAGCCCCATAGCTGTGGAGATAGGTCTACATCAGGAAGAGAGTATGACTAACACCATTTTACATGTATACAAATTACAGGCCATCTGTATGGTCAGGACAGTGGTTCTCAACAAGGAGTAAGCATTAGAATCCTTTGAGAGGCTTAAAAAAAAAAAAAAAAAGCAAAGCCACATGCCCAGCGTCTTTCCTGAACACTAGGCAGAAGCACTGACTAGAAGTCAGCAGGCCCACTGAGTGGCCCAGGGCTGCCTGTGTCTCATATCTTCTGAAAAATGAAGGCCTTCCTTGGTCTCTTCCAGCTTTTGAATTCTATGACTTAAATACATTAAAGTTGTCCCTTTAATGTAGTTCGTGTAATCTTATGATACTGGTCAATTCAACTAGCAAACTTTTATTTATTTATTTAAATTCTCTGGGAGATTAGATTGGGTCACATATTAGTGACTAATGCTTGACCATATATATAGGCTTGGTTTTCAGATGATTATAGAGGTCGTCAGTTTCTGAATTCTTTATGGGCAAGGATGCTTCTATATGAGGTATATACAAGTGCATGGCATGATGATAGGAAAGTTACTAGAGTTGGCTGATTTTTTTAAAAAATTGATTTTAAAATGTATGTGCCCATTATAAAAAAAATGTACTGACTTATCAATATGGTTTATATTATGAAATTAACAGATACTTTACTGTGGTTAAAAAAAAGATCAAATGTATGTGCTATTGTGTGTGTGTATATACTTGCATACACATATGTGTATATTAATTTATAGTTTATGTGTAGGTGTAAGGGTCACAGAACAACAACTGAATGTGTATGTTATTTTTTCCTTAGTCATCAAGCACTTACTGAGTCTCTTAGCCGAATATATGTATACAGATTCATATGTTGGTATTTCCATTATTTTTTGTAATATTTCTAGAGAGGCGGGAAATAATGTTCAGTACATTTGGAGTTATTATTCAGTAGCTGAGTTGAAGAAAATGATGGATGCCTTCGATGCTTGGGAAGGAAAAGGTACAGTGCAATTCTTTTCACATACTTTTCCTTAATAAGACAAAGTAAACATAAATGTTGTATTTCTTTTTTGAGAAAATATATTTTTGAGTGTGTCAAGCTATTTGTCATCTTGTGGTGACATAGAGATAGTTTCCTTATAAATCTTTAAACTCCATGAATTTCGAGATACTATTAATAATTTATAATTTACTAGCCTCAAATATGCTTTTATTAGTTGTGCTTAATTAGTTCAATTAAGCAAGAGCTTATTTAGACCTACTGTGTACCTAGCATTGTCCTAAGAAGTAAACCTCTAAATTAAGCATAAAATGAGTAAGAAAATGGAGAAAAAATGAAAATCATGAAGGAGGTGTCTAAAGCACTCTTAGAAAACAAGATAATTTTTAAATACACACTTTGAAAACTGGAAATTTTAAGTCAAGCTACCTGGAGAGAGCTGACAATACACTGTTTTAATCAGTTTGCATGTATAGCTCTTAGTACTAAAGCAACGTATATACTGCTTACTATTTCCAGTTGTATATAGATGAGGAAACAGTCTCAGAAAGACCATGCGGGACTAGCTTAGGAATTACAGAGAGTTAACTGTTCTATGCTTAAGTATTTTTTCTTAAATAATAAGTATATATCGAATGTTCATTAGGTACAAAGCACTCTAAGTGCTAAAATTGGATCCATTGATGAATAAGACACATCACGATCCTCAAATGACTTTGAAAACTGGTAGAGCCATATTGCCAATCACATAAGAATGAATGAAAGGAAGAGGCTATTTATTTATGTACTGGGAATTAAATCTAGGGCCTTGTCATGCTAGGTAAGTGCTCTACCATTGAGCTATATCCCTAGCCCACAAGGAAGAGACTTTTAATTGATTAATTTATTAATTAGTTAATTTAACGGTAGAATGTATTTTGACATATTGTACACAAGTGGAACACAACTTCTCATTCCTTTTTTTACATGGTGCAGAGTCACTCCAATAGTGTAATCAAACATGAATATAGGGTAGAAGAGATTTTTATTAAAAACTCTATATCTGCCAGTCCACCATTTGGCCAGTGCTGGCACCAGCCTTTCTTCCTTTCTTCAACTTTAGCCCCCTTACCTTCCTCCTTTTCCTTTCCCATCTTACCCCTCAAGCATGCAGGGTGATGTATAATAATGAAAAAAGAGCTATTCTCTTTAAGCTTATTATTTGAGATTTAATTTACTTTGAGACACTTATGCTCAAGTTGAGGAACAAACCCCCTGTTGTTCTCTCTGTCTTCTTTTGTGCCTCTGGCCTGGCAGGATGCCCAGGAGACTTCTGGAGGGCCCTGGCCTGGCTTCTTTCTCCACTGAATTTAGGAAGCTGAAATGGAAAACTGGAATCACTGACTTTTACAAAACATGTGAATGATTTTATTTTTTAAAAACAGCATGTAATAGAGCATCATTGTTATTTAACAAAGTTCTGGAAGGCCTGGAGAAATATTTTTGTCATTGGTGTTTACTCTTAACCTCTTAACCTGGCTTCATTCCTGTGCCAGGTGACAGAAGTAAGAGAGAAAAAACTGTAGAACAGAAAAGACAAAAATCATTGCTATTTGTGGACAATATATATTTTTAGAAAACTTGGAAGAATCAGTTAAAAGTATTTAAGTGATGATTTAGTAGACTAAGATAGCTGGATACAACATAGATTTACAGTGATTGACAGCTTACCTATAATCAATTAGAAATGATTGTGGGGAAATTTCATTCACAATAGTAATAAGCAAAACATAAAATAACTAGACTCTCCCTTGAGACTATCTAAGATATGCTTGAGTCTTTTTATGAAGAAAACTGATGAAATTTATTTATCTACCTGTTCCATCAATCCATTCATTCATCCATCTATTTTAAAAAAAAAGAGAATGGTAAGACTTACCATGATTCTGAATGGAAAATCTGAATATTATAAAGATATTAGTTTTTCTCATATTAGAGTTTTAACATGATTTATGCCAAAATATCAATGGAACTCTTTGGAAATCTTGAGAGAATGATTCTAAAATTCCTCTGAAAGAATAAATAGGTAAAGTAGCCAAAAAAATTTTGGCAAGTAGAATTAGGGGCCTGATAGTAAAACATGCTGATAGTAAAACATGCTACAATAACTCTCTGATAATAAAAAAAAAATGGTTTCTTGTGTGTGAATAGAGTACAGATCAAGAGTAAACACTGGTAAAATTTTAATAAAAACATTGTCTGTAATACCAATGGAAAAAAATATAGGTTATTTAATAAATAATTGAGAAATATGCTTGAGAGGAAAAATAAAACTTTAACCTCACATCATTTATCAAAATAATTCAAAGTGGATTTATGAATTAAAAAACCTTACGTCAAATTAAAAGAAATTTAAACAAACAGTTGGCATTTTAAGTAGAGAAATTATAAGCACAAAATAAATCATAAAGTCCAAATTGATAAATTTGTCTACACACATTTTGGGTGTATCTGCAGAATGGAATAAGATATTAAAATTATTTGGGAATAAATTATTTATATATTATATATATACTCATGTTTTGGAGTTTGTATATATAACCCAAAGTTGTTTGGAATATAATCAAGCTATTAAATTTAGTTTGCACCATTTGACCCAGCTATTGCCCTTCTCGGACTATTCCCTGAAGACCTTAAAAGAGAGTACTACAGGGATACTGCCACATCAATGTTCATAGCAGCACAATTCACAATAGCTAGACTGTGGAACCAACCCAGATGCCCTTCAATAGATGAATGGATAAAAAAAAAAGTGGCATTTATACACCATGGAGTATTACGCAGCACTAAAAAATGAAAAAATCATGGAATTTGCAGGGAAATGGATGGCACTAGAGCAGATTATGCTTAGTGAAGCCAACCAATCCCTAAAAACCAAATACCAAATGTCTTCTTTGATATAATGAGAACAACAAAGAACAGAGCAGGGAGGAAGAGCAGGAAGAAAAGATCAACATTAAACAAATACATTAGGTGGAAGGGAAAGGGAGAGAAAGGGAAATTGCATGGAAATGGAGGGAGACCCTCATTGTTATACAAAATTACACATAAGAGGTTGTGAGGGTAATGGGAAAATAAACAAGGAGAGAAATGAATTACAGTAGATGGGGTAGAGAGAGAAGATGGGAGGGGAGGGGAGGGGGGATAGTAGAAATAGGAAAGGTAGCAGAATACAACAGTTACTAATAGGGCATTATGTGAAAATGTGGATGTGCAACCGATATGATTCTGCAATCTGTATTTGGGGTAAAATTGGGAGTTCATAACCAACTTGAATCTAATGTATGAAATATGATATGTCAAGAGCTTTGTAATGTTTTGAACAATCAATAAAAAAAAATTTAGTTTGAACAACTTTTGACATAAATTAGCACTCATCATTGAAAGCTCATGAAAGAGAATACAAAAAGAAAAAGAAAATGGAGGGAGATCTCATGGAGAGCAATGCTATATTCAGCACCACAGGGCATATCTTGGTGGGAGAGTAAGAGGAATGGCAGCAGGCCACCATGAGGGTCTGGGGTTTATAGGGCCTTAGGAGAGCCAGCTCATGGGAGGAGTTAGCTACTTTTGGAGGGCCCTTTTGGCTGGCAGGTCCAGGTCAAGGGAGGAGTTTTGGTGGTGGGATCATTTAGGGCAGGGCGGTAGGGGAACAGTAAGGGAAGTTCCTTGGGGCCTGTTTTCCATGTCCTTAAATCATAAAATTCAGGAAATGATCAAAAGCAGGAAACAAAATGAAACAAAGTACTTTCAGCTATGAATATATCATATGACTAGAAAAGATTGGAATGAAATATATCAATATGTCCTCAGCTATAATTTCTACTTTTTTGGATTAGGATTGATTTTGAGTTTCTTATATATACTTTTCTATATTTTGCAGGTTTTATATAATGAGTGTGAATTATTTTATAGAGAGGTAAAAAATGAAAGTTAAACAAATTGCACTCCATAGATCTATACAATGAAATACTACTTAGCAAAAAACAATAATACATCAACATGGATGAATTTTAAAGCAGCATACCAAAGAAGCTAAACACAAAAGGCTACATATTATATGATCCCATTTTTATGTCATTCTGAAAAAGGTGAAACTAGATAAAGAGGGGAGGATGTTGTTAATTCAGAACATTTTGGGCTGATAGAAATGTTCTATATCCTGATTGTGACCTTGAGTACATGGCTTTACACATTTGTCAAAACTCATTAAAGTATGTACCTAAAAAGGGCAAATCTTATTTTATGTAAATTATCTTAGACCTGACTTAAAAAATAAGGCAAACTTAATGGACTATTTAGTAATGGATTTGTAACACGTAGATTTTTGGAATGTGATAAAACAGTTCCAGAAAGTTGTACTTAAAATGAGGTTAATAGGGTTCTTTGAGTCTTGAACATGTCTATGTAATATTTTATAGGCTATATTTGTTAAGTTGGTTATTATTACTAGAACTTTAATGATGAAAAGAAGACACAAAGAATATTATTGGGACTTATAGAGTTATTTTTTTAATGCCAAGCAATTTTTGTTCAACATAATTATTTTCATTTGTCTATATATAATTTTTTTTAAATTGGTGTAACATTCATATAATATAGAATTAACTACTTTAAACTATACATATCATACCATTTACTACATTCACAATGTTGGGAAACCATTACCTGTCTAGAGCCCCAGTACCCATTAAGCAATTACTCCCCCCGCCCATTCAGTTTTCCCCTGTAGCCCTTGCAGCCACTAGTGGATTGTCTGTCTCAATGAGTTTAGCCTATCTGCATACTCCATGTAAATAGAATTGTACAAGATGTGATCTTTTATATCTGGCATCTTTTATTACCATAATGTTTTTGAGGTTCATAAGAATGTAGTTTTAAGTTTCAATCAAAAGTGTGTCATATTTAAAAATTAAAGTTAATTTGGCTGTTTTCTTGGCTTAACATGTTAACTCAGATTATTCTGGCTTTAATAGGGTGGTGATGTTTCCTATTTACATAGTATCTGCTATTTAAGGAATGGTTCTCTAAGTTTACCTGATTTGATGGTCAGAGCAGCATAGCGATGCAAACAGAGCAAGTGGTATAATCACTGTTCAGTATTATAATCTTACCAACATGACACTGATAGTAAAGGAACCAACAATTTTGAGTGTTTAAACTGTTCACATTTGTTCACTTACTTAATTATCACAACAATCCTGTGAGGTGCAGACTATTATTATCGTTCTCTTTTTATAGAGAAAAATCAAGTTTAGGCCCAGAAAAGTAGCTTTCCTAAGGCAACACTGGTGAGTGACTGAGTGGGATACAGACTCAGGCTGTCTTGGCCAGAGTGTGTGCCTGTAACCAGCATGCGCTCAGCCCTTTGAGCATGCATGGTGACCTGAGTTGCTTCAGTAATCTAAGTGGCAAAGTCCAGGTTGGTAGCAGCTCTTCTAGATCCAGGCCATTCGCTGTACCACTCTGCTGTCCTGGTGCATTTCCTGTTGATGTTGTACATGCCTCCCTTCATCAAGTGGGGAGGCATGAATCTCAAACTCTTCCTGGTGAATCTTACTGTGACACAGTGTTTCTCAACGGTGTGGACAGTGGGTCTCCTAATTAGGTCTTTTTATCTTCAAGGTGTTAGCTACTGGCGGGTGCCTCATGAACTCATAGAATGTTGGACACTGGAGGAGCGGCCTTTACTTGGAAGTCTGCGGCATATGACTCCAATTCGAAAGAGGTTATTTGTTATTTTTGAAAAATATGTGGCTGTTGCTTTTATTTCCCATATGAAGGGGGAAATGAATAATAGTTCTTGACCATAAACTTATTAGTCACCTTGGTGAATATTCTTCTGCCTTATCATAATATAGATCTTGAGAAGTGTAGAATTACAAAAACTATGTAAAAACTGGGGATAATTAATTTTCTAAAACTGAATGTATAGTATATTCTCTTTGGAGAATGTGGTTTTAAATGGATATAGTAGCAGTGGTAGGTGTTTTTCCCCCCACAGAAGACAAATCCTATGCTTTATTGGCAATTGTCAAAAAAAATCTATTTAGACTTAATACTTGAAATTTCCTATGCCTTATTCTGAATTTCTTTTTCTTTCCTATTGCCACCAATAGCATTTTTATTTAATGGTATTTTCTTGTGTTCCATGACATTATTAGCATTAAATTCACTTCACATCTGCATCTTTCTGTTTTAAATACATTTAAAATCATACTTTAATTTTAGTGTCTGGATTTTATGCAGGGCCTTGGGATACTGTGGCATCACTATCACCTGATCTGGAGTTTGCTTTCTAACCACATGGAATTTCAGACTACTTTCTTACTTTTGTTCTCTGGATCTTTTTCAGTAATGAAGAGAAGTTGCAGTTTTTAGTAGTTAATCTTTATCTCTTATCAAAACAGATCTCATCTTTATTTTTAAAGATTTTAATTGTATTATCATTCCTTATTTTACCTTTTGAATCAATAGTTAGCAAATATTATTTGGGTCTAGCACAGTGGTTCTCAATAAGGGGTGATTTGTCCCCCAGGGGATATTTGGCACTGTTAAGCTGTCACATTTCTGGTGTGCAGTGCTATTGGCATCTTGTAGGTAAGGTCAGGAATACTGATGAACATTCTACAATCCTCAGGGCAGATCCACCTGATCAAAGAATTATATGACTAAAATGATAATAGCACAAAAGGTTAAGATACCTTGGTGTAGAGTCTAGTGGAAGATGTAGGCAAAAAACAAGCAGACAGGACTGGTTTATGGAGACTTTCCTCTGTGTTAGTGGCCCTTTCTCTAAGATGTCATGAAGCATCATTTTTGATGCATTAACAAGATAATGAGAAGCGCTATGATGACCCAAGGAGCAATGTGACTCACCAGAGAAAATCTAATTATGTTCCGTAAAGTTTTAAGGTTTAATGTATTATATTGGCATTCTTACTACATACAGAAATTTTCATATAATCATACTATTGTTTGATCCCATTTCCAAGAATGAGAGTTCTCTCCTGTAATTGCTTTTAACAACACACTAAGGCTGTGTGAAAAGAAGTGGACTGGGAAGATTGCTGTTGCCCTTCATGTTTTTTAGGTCATTTTTAGAAATATTCTCCCTTTAGGTTATTTATGATGAATGGTAACCTTAGTTCAGGAATCTTTGAAAGTTTGTCCAGAACATTCCAAATTCAAAAACATTTAACCATACCATGTTTTTGACCATTCTAGCGGTCCCACCCTCAAATGTGTGCACAACATGCACATTTTACTGCTGTCTTAGGTTTTGTTACAGAATAATTGTGAAATACAGATCTAACACAGTTACATGGATGTTGTTACTATAGACCTTTTCAGAACCTTTAATTTGTCAACATGGATTTTAAAGCTCCAGTTGGAGAATAAAATATACAATAGCATTTCTCAAATTTATTTGTGAAACCCTCTTTTTTTTTTACTTCAGTAAACTTCACACTTCTGGGGAAAACTACTTTAGATATTCTTGATTATCTTCTTATTACATCAGGATTCTTGGGAACAGAGTGATTTGTAGTGTAATTCTTATAAAACACTCCATATTTACCTTTTGGAGTTTAATATTATGTGTGATTTTTTTTTTTTTGACACCAGGGGTGCTCAACCACTGAGCCACATCCCAGCCCTTTATACACACACACACACACACACACACACACACACACACACACACACTTTTTGAGACAGGGTTTTGCTAAATTGCTTAGAGACTTGCTAAATTGCTTACTTGCTAAGTTGATGAGGCTGGCTTTGAACTTGTGATCCTTCTTCTTCAGCCTCCTGAGCTCCTAGGATTATAGATGTGTCCCACCTTGCCTACCTTATGTGTGACTTGATAAAATATAATTTGTATTCAAGTTGTAAACCTGCTAACTTACATACTGATGTCAGTGGAAGTTGAAAGTTAAAATAGGTTGATACTTATGAACCTCCTGATGGTTTAATTTTTCATGAAAACCTTTTTAGTAACCCTAAAAGTTCACTTTGGAGAAGTTTTGATTAGTTACTAACCTGTAAATACTGAAAAAGACATGCTTCTGTATTTCTAGGCGACTGATAACACTCAATGAAGAGGAAGAAGAAGGTGTGAATTGTAAGGCTGGTCCTAAGCCAGTCAGATTTTTGGGCCCTTCCACAAGCACCCAAATTAAAGTGAAAAACTCCACTTCAGTCAGGGTGTCTCCAGCTAGCGCTATCCAGATCTCCTCTCAGATGCCAGCAAACCAGTCTCAGAGTGGCAGCTTTGGAAAGGCATCTCAGCGCTCTGTGAACCCTGTGAGCACTGGGACATCTGGTCACTCTCAAGCTTCACATGGGGCCAGAAGTGCTGAAAATGGAGCCCCACACCCGCCTCCAGCAAAGGTGTTGCTCTCTGACAAGAAGTCTACACCCCACCGAGTGATAAAGCTGAAGAGGACTCCATTGTGTGCTGCAGTGCCTTCTCTGCCCATCCCCACAGCAGCAGCGAGGCAGGCCAGCCCCTCTAAACCTTTGGATGTGGGAACTGAAAATGAGAAAGACCAATCTGATGGATAAAAATGGTAGATTTGGTACTCCTGTTTGTCTCAGAGCTTTCAACACCTCTGATACCAATAAGTGACACTGTTTCTTGATGCAGTAGAAGGGAAGGCTTCTGTTTATGCTTAAGATTATTATGGGAAAAATGAATTGTGTGAAGTAGGAATGGAGGAGGGGAGACTTTGAATGGTTGGGGTTTTATTTAAATTTACTTCTCATCCATCTTCCCAACTTTTAAAGGATTGTCTATGAGCAGTTTGATTTTCTGGTTTTTTAAAAAATTTTATTTAAATGGTTAATTGGTATTAAGGTGACAGTACAGCACAGTGATCATTAGAGAAGTCTCTTTTGTTGCTGAAACATTGTAGACTCTAGGCACTGTTGTAATGCTCCTTCTTGCAGCCCAGGTCCTGTCTGGTGAGTGGAGAGGGTGGGATCAGCACTTGCCTACAGTATATTGAAGCCAGTAGAGGTCAGAGAGGGGAGTAGAACAAGGTAAGCTGCCTGCAGTTGCTCTCAGGCTCAAAACACAATACGAAATGAAATGATGGGGAGAGGAAAAGACAATAATTTGAGATCACACTCTGACTCTCACTTGAGCCATTTTCTTTCCTAAATTGGCTTTTGTTATTCTTTTCCGTTAGCAGATTTATTTATAGACACCACAGAAAGATTTCAGTGATAAGAACTATACAACATGTCTTTGGAATGAAATGTTAAATTTTTGAATTTGAATAGTGCAGTTTTGAAATTACTTTGAAAAAGAGAAGTTAAAAAATTTAACTTTTTAACTAAAGTTAATATTCGTTCTTCAGAACTGACCATTATAGTCATTCTGAATATACAGTATGATTTTTTATGCATAACTTGAATTTAATATTTTTAAACAGAATATTTTGATTAATCCTCTATTTTTCATGACTATTCACTTGTGCATTTACTTTACATGTTCTGTTTTGTAACTGAAACATATATTCTACTTTCAGTGAGCAGTATGCCTTCAGCATTTTCAACAATAAGCAGGATACTTTTTACTTAGATGCTTAGCATTGTTCTTGCATTGCCTTGAAAAACATAAACATAGTCAAAACATTATTTTTTACAAAATAAAGAAAAACTTTTCCATAAAAAGAAACATTTTTCTGTGAATGTTCTTAAGTCTTGAATCTCTTTAGCAGTTTGAAGTTTGTTAGTTAGAATAGGTTTTCTATTTCTGCCTACAAAATTGCTTTCTTGTCCAGATAATGAATGAAATAATTAAAACAATTTTGGATAACTATCCATCTACTAGTACTTTTTAAAATACATGGTTTATTTGGATAGAAAAGTAATTGAAGATACATAATATTCTTCTGTGGAATATATAAAATATTTAGGTGCCTTAAAAATGCTATTATACAGAATCCAGGTGTTCTGAAAATTAAAGACCATAGTGAATTTTTGAAACTACCAATCTGTAAATTATTAGTATTTCTTGATTTCAAGTTGATGATTCATATAAGAAAATTTTATACATATATGTGCATATGTGTGTATGTGTGTGTGTGTGTGTGTGTGTGTGTGTGTATGTGTGGTGTATTTTATACATAATAAACATTTACTGGAAAGGAAGAGGAAGCATTTTAAAGATTAATCTTGGGTGAGTCAGACAATAGTCTCCATTTCAGGGGAAATCTACTTGGTGCACTTAGCCTTTGTAAGAATGTATTTGGAATAATTATTGGAAGCTGGTGCAGTTCAGGTAAGGAAGAGACACAAGTATCAGGAGTCAAAGTCAAATTCTAAATGGTCAAGTAACTTGAAATTATTTGGGTATGGTCCCCTGGGATTAGCTTAATTTTATGTAAAAAATATGTTTTTAATTGTTTTATTCTAAAATCCTCATTACCTTAGCAGACCATAAAAATAAATGGATAAATCATCATAAGATATTGTTTTTTCTGGACAGAAAGAAGAAAAAAGAAAAGCTTTATAAATAGTGATTTGAGAAGTAGGTTCAGGCAGTTGGATCAGGAGACACATAGAAATTCTTAATGGTAAGTAGGATATATAAGTGAACTCATATAAAAAAATTTGATTATACCCTTCCAGGTAGTCTTGTTGAAAACTGGTTTTACCTGGTAAAAACAGGTTAGTTGTGTCATTGAGAGCCTAAGGCTGGCAATGGGGACCTACTGAAGGATTTCTTTTGTTTAAATTGCCCTATATTACAATTTACAAAATACTTTCATATATTTTATTTATTGCTTTTTTCTTTTCAAAACAACATCATAAAGAAAAAAAGTCTTCCCCAATTCTTAAAGATTAAATCTGTGGAGTTCAGAAAAGTTAAGGCTATCTGATAATGATTACCTATTTTAGCCCCATAATCTGATTTCTGCCGAATGACACAGCATCAGTCTGACTAAAGGAAAAGCTCAAGAGAGGAAGTAATTATTAAAAAAACGTATGAATTTACTTAATATTTGAAGTTTTTGATCAGGAAAACATTAAAGCAGTGGATCACATTTTCATTCCCTGCTAGACAGACTGTTGCTTCTGTACCTACAGTGCCTGGTGCACAGTAGATTTTCCATAAATTTCTGGGCAGTTAAAGGGCAACACTCTGCATCAAAATTATTCTAAAACATTTATCTAGTAGCAATCTTCAGGGGGTGCAGAAACTGATTTTTGACTTTGCATTTTCTACTTGTCAGGAGAATAAAGATCATGCTAATGACCATATAACTGTTAGGAAAGACCAGCAGAGTTACATGACTTGTCAGGTTATTTAAAATAATTCAGAGACATACGTTACCAGATCCCAGAGTTGCTACTTCCTGACTTGAGAGGAAAGCACCAGGCTGGCCTCCCCTTCTGCTTCAGTGCACCACTTCTGCTGATGCAATTTCTTTCCATTCACAGGTCAAATCTCCCTGCCTCCTTGGCAAGTGCTAACATTGAAAACATTGTCAACCCACTTCTGTCTGTGGTTGAGTGTGGTACAATTATTATCCAATTATACCTTTACTTTTAAAGAAGGAATGAAATTACAAGCATATTTAGCTTCTCCTGAGAAGTTGTTCATAGGAAACTTTGGATTTACAAAGCATTTTGAATGTGTACAAAGGCCTGTGGTAGTGATTTTTTTCTGTAAAGGGAATACTACTAGCATTTAAATGAATATGAGGTTGCCTTATAAAGGATTAACATATACCTTCACTCACTTTGAATAGCTTTAATCTACATTTGATCTGATGTTGGCTAGATCCTAAGTGGAAAGTATCAATTTGATGGAATGAAGGGAAATAGCTTCTACTATTTCAAATGGAAAGTATTTTCCAATGATTTACATATATGTATTCAAAAGTTAACAAGGAACTTTTAAATTATGGAACATACTGTCATTTTCCCATATTTAAAACTCTCCCTTGAAAACTATCAACAAGTTACTGATTCCCCAGTCAGTGAATAGTGGATGAGTAGTTCTTTGTTGAGAGCTGCAGTTATTATGCAGGATTTCAAGCAAGTAGTACAACCAAGAAAAGAAACATCATGAATAGCTAACAACAACAACAAAAAAGTTGATTTCCAGCTGTTTCTAGAATTGTATATTCACTGAAGTTTGTTGGTGGTGCACTCACAAAGAGGCCATTTTCACTCACAGTCTTGTCAACTCCATGAGATACACATGGTTTACATTATTACAGAAAAGCTAACTTTTCTTTGTTAGCATGTGTGTTGCCTCAGACAGCCCATGCACATTTTATAGTTGCTAGCTAGATGGTTTTTGAAGTAGGCAGTGGCTATGACAAATAGAATTTTACAGTATCTGTCAGTGTTCTGCCCTACTTGTTTATTTAACAGCTTCTCAAACTTTTTCTTTTCTTCTTTCACCCCAAAGCCCATGTTACTTTAGTAAAATTCTGCTGAGCTCCAGGTATGAATCTGGGGGCCTGGGTTTAGAAGAGAAATAGGCTTTTATTAAAAATAAAAAACATGTCATAGAAATAAAAAGGTAGAATATCTGCAAAAGTTGGGAAAAGACAACTGTTTCCTTCTGTCCAGATTTCTTAAAAATTTGGACATTTCTGCTTTAATAGCAACTTTTTCAAGAGTTCATTCTCTAATAATCTTCATTCAGAAGACCTGGGAACTTAAGTAGATGGCAAAAGTAGTTTAAGGACATCAGAAATTGTACAGGATGCCAGGTGGGTTAGACAGTCTGGAGCTGGTAACATGGGCCACACTGGTCAAGATCTCCATGAAGCCAGAGGAATCAAGGCACCACTTGCATGTCTACTCTGTCTCTGTTCCCTTTCTCCAAATCCCTTATACCCTCTTATCTTGGGCTATTTTGCTAAAACAGGGCAACTGAGAGTAGGTAATTTATAAAGAACAGATTTATTTTTTACAGTTCTGGAGGCTTGGGAAGTCTAAGATTGATGGGCCCACATCTAGCAAAAACCTTGATGCATCATC